>NC_092874.1:370227046-371427046 GCF_028372415.1 Notamacropus eugenii
AGTGTGGCATAGGCTTCTTGAAGTGGAAACAAGAAAAAATAGCCACTAACTATTGCTATAAAGATTGCTGTGGGCAAGACAATAGGAAGACTAAAGTACTGAAGATTGGGCAAAGGACGTTTTTACTGATAAAATGCATTTTTTGAAATAAAAGGCTATATCAAAAACATTGTAGAAGAAATCCAACTGTACCTGTAAGTAAGATCTTAGCATCTTCATCATACTTTAAAACAGGGGTTCCAGACCTTTTCTGGTTCCCCGTACCCTTTGACTTTTGGTAAATCATTCCATATCTCTTTTTCAACGTGAAAAGAAGTAACTTATAGAGTTTACCATGAATACGCACATAAAATAAAATAAATAAATAAGCTAAATTAAGATTTTTTTCCTAAAGATAACCTTTAGAACATAACATTTTTAGTATCATAAGGGCATTAAAGTCATAGTTAAATAAATTAGTGAGATCCCTGATTCTGTTTTACGTCAATCAACAGTTTTGTTCTTGTGATAGTTATCAAAAGAGATAACTACATATTGTATTTAGTCTCTGGTTTCTTGCTTTGGATTTGAATGAAAATAGGATCAGTACTGATTCACAGAACTACATCGTTACAGAGTTAAAGCCTTGTGAAAATCTTTAGCAAGGTGAGATGCCCTCTGAGGGCATACCAAAACTTTTGGGGAAAATTCATTGATTAGAAATCAATTTGGAGTTTCTGATTATTCTGGAGATCAATTAACTCTCTTACAGTGTCCTCACCACGGATGATTTCTATCATAAGGGTTTCATATTCTAATCTCATTTATTTGGCTTGAAATTTTGGCTTAAAATTTTTTCAAATGCTAATACTATGTTATTTTAGTACCACACCCCTCACATTCTCATTATTATGTCTCCCTAAATCACAAATTTTATCACTACTTCTTTCCGATTATTTCAATAGAAAAATGCAATTCTTTACCAAATATTCTTCATACCCCCTGATAACTTTTTTTGTACCTAAGGTTGGGTACTTTTAGTGTGAAATATCTACCCAAAAATATTTGGGGAATTTTTCCCTTCATTAGTTGGTCTAGTAGATTTGTCTCCATTGACCATTAAATTAGAATAAGAGTGGTGAACTCTAATAAATGTATTAACATACTGGATGGCAGAATTGTTCCAGAATCACATTAATTCCTAAACAGAGATGGAATACTACAACAAAAATTTGTACCTTTTTATAGTTATGAAAGTTTAAGGCATTTATTTAAGAGATGGAGGTAGATGCTTTTTGACTGTGAACTTGCCTTTGGCGAAAGCAATGTTCTAACTCCTCCCACCATACAAGTTAGGCTAGTTTCTTGATCTCATTAAAGGGGCCATGTCCTGGCTACTTCTTAAATAGACCTATTCAATGAACAGATGTTACCTCACCCCAAGTGAGTACATGCAAAGACCTTGGCCTAAAGGGCCTAAGGTCTCCCAGTGTATCCTGGGTCATCTCCAGTCATCCTGAGGAATATCAGATCTCTGGATTCAGATGACTCTGGAGGAGAAGTGAGGCTGGTGACCTGCACAGCCCTCCCTCACTCAAAACAAAGTTAAGTGCAAGTCATGCCATCATTTCTCTGATGGCATGGTCTTCTTTGGCAACAAAGGATGAACACAAACAATCCTTCAGAGGTATTGAGATCTTCCTGGAGATTTGTTTGGCTCAGGGGACTAAAGGCTTAGCCTATTGGTATAATTTTCTCATCATCTGGACTCCAGGATGCTCTGATAATTGTCTAGTTCATTGTCCTTTCTTGGAGCAGATGAAAATGAAATCACTATGTTGGGGTCAAGGTGCAGTGTGTCTAACTTTGGCTGATAAGACCAATATGAGCTTGGAAGACTCTACCACAGGCCAGGTACAAATAGTCCATATGAACATTTGGAATGGAGAGGTCTCTAAATTCGCATATCTCACATTTCTTTTGAATTTCTGTAATTTTGCTTTGCTCACAGAGCTCCTTCTTTGTTGATGGCATGCCATGCTAGATGGCCCTTTGCCAGTGTCTCTCATGTTACACCACTGATTCCAATATTCTTCAGAGAGACCTTGAGAGTATCCTTGTATTGATTCATCTGCTCTCCATCTGCTCACGTGTTTGCTTTGTGTGAGTTCTCTGTAAAATAGTCCTTTAGGCAAACATATATTTGGCATTTAAACAATGTGCTCAGCCTGTTAGAGTTATGCCCAGTATAGTCAAGCCTGAATTCATGGCAATTTTACTTGAGAAAAGACCTCTGTGTCTGGTACTTTATCTTGCCAGATATGGTCTTCCAACTCTTCCTACAATAATTCCAAAGGAAACAATTCAGTTTCCTGGCATGATGATGATATACTATCTACGTTTCACAGCCCTACAATGATGAGGTCAGCACAATGGCTGTGTGGATCTTAAGTGTGGTAGGTAGTCTAATACCTCTTCTCACCCATGCTTTCCTTTAGAGCCTCCCAAACACTGAGCTAGTTTTGGCATTGTGTGCATCAAACTCATCATTTTTGTGTATGTGCCTGGAAAGTATACTGTCAAGGTAAGTAAACTTATCCATAGTATTAAAAATTTCTTCATTTGCTATAACCAATGGTTTCATATGAGGATATTGTGGTGCTGACTGGTAGAAAACCTCTGTTTTCTTGATGTTAATTGTTAGGCCACAATTAGAACAAGTGGCAGAGAATCAATCCATATTTTGTTGCATCCCAGCTTCAGAGGCTACAATGAATGCACAATCATTTGCTAACCCAAAATCACGCACCAACTTTCCCTCTACTTTAGTCTTGACTTGTAGCCTTTTAAGTTAAATAATTTACCATCAGTGTGGTAGTTGACCTTGATGCCATGTTCTTGTTGAAGGTGCCTGACAATAGTGCTGAAAACATCGTGTTGAAAAGCATGGGAGCAAGCACACAACCTTGTTTCACTCCATTGTTGATTGAAAAGCTTGAGAGAAAAGTCCATTATCCAAAACCAGGGCAAGTATGCTGTCATGAAATTGACATACCTTACTAATGAACTTCTCCAGGAACCAAATTTTGACATAATTTTCCACAAGCCCTCATAATTGACAGTATTAAAGGCCTTGGTCAGGTCTACAAAAATTGTGTACAGACCTCTGTTCTGCTCTTGGCATTTCTTCTGGAGTTGTCAGGCAAAACATAACATATCAATTGTTACTTGGCCCTTTCTGAAACCACACTGGCTCTCAGGTAGATGACTAACTTCCAGGTGAAGGATCAGTCTATTAACGCGGACTCTGGCAAGAATCTTGCCAGTAATGACAAAGAGAGAGGAACCCCCCTCCCACTGTGATTGTCACAGGACAATGGAGAGCATTCTTCAACTCCTGGGGATAACCTCTTCTTGTCATACAATCCAGAACAGTTTAGTCAGTTTTTGTTTGAGCAGTGGACCCCCTTCCTTGTAAATCTCAGCTGGAATAGAATCAGCACCAGGTGCTTTGTCTCGCAGGAGGAGCCTAATGGCATTCAAAACCTCTTCTTAACTTGGAAATTTATCTAGAGAGGGATTTACTTCAACCTGAGGTATATGGCCAATGACTTCAGCATTGATTGATGACAGTCTGTTGAGAACACTATGGAAGTATTCAGTCCATCTCTCCAGGATCATGTTGTTATCACTAATCAATCCATCAGCACTGAGTAGTTGAGATGCACCATAGCTCTTTGACAACTTAAATAGCCTTCAGGGCATCACAAAAGCACTTTTGAGTGTTACCATCACCATAAAACTGAATTTCTTCTTCCTTCTTACTGAGCCAAGAATCCTGCATCTCTCTCAACCTCACTTGCACTTTACTTTTGATGGAGTTAAAAACTGCGTTCTTAGAGACAGATTCTTGGAATTCTCATTTTTCATTTAGCAGCTTCTGGATTTCCCCATAGTTTTCAACAAACCAATCTTGATGTTTGTAATAATTCTGTCCCAGATGAGTAAATGCATTGCTGTACACCAAATCTCTGAAAGCTACCCACTCCCTTTTTGCTCCACTGTTACCAGTGAAGCAGGGTTAACTTTCCTTGCAAATTAGCAACGAACTGTTCTCTCTAGGATAAGTGATCTAATATGTTGACATTGTCTTCTGATAGTTGTCTTGTCTTGGGACCCCATTTTTGTTGAATACAAATATTTAGCTTGGAGAGGGTGAGTCTACGATCAGTCCAGCACTCTGTAACACACATTGCCTTTGTCACTCTCACATCTTGTCTCTTCTTCTTAGAATGATACAGTCTATTAAATGCCATTGTTTGCTGTGAGGGTACATCCATGAAGTTTTATTGCATTTATATAAACAGAAAAAAGTATTGGTGATGAGGTCATAAGATGTAGAGATTTTCCATAGTAACTGAACATTGCTGTTGCTGTTTCTGACCATTCTTTACAAGGACTCCCTGCCACATCTGGTAGTCTGTGCCTCCTTTTGCCCTAAAGTCACTGTAATAATAAGTTTGCACGTTGCTGATTAGGATCTCCAGGTCTTCCTAAAATTTTTCTTTGATTTCATCAGGGTTTGTCAAGGTGGAGCATATGTATTGATGATGATGATGTGGCATTTTCCTGCAAGTGGCAATCACATTGTCATGAACCTGTCATTCACTCCTTTTGCTAGGCATACTCCTTGTTGACTAGATTAGTTTTAATTGCAGAACTTACTCCCACTTCACAGCACTCCTCATCACTGTGACCACTCCAGAAAAATGCGCATCCAGCTCTGACTTCAGTAAGCTGGCCTCCATTTGCCAGCCTTGTTTCACCCAGGGCTGCTATTTGGGTATGATACTGGCTATGTTCTTTCACAACAAGAGTTGTTTGTCTTTCAGGTCTACTGGATTTTATGCTGTCCATAAGCTTGTGCACATTCCATGTACCAATGATGAGTGAAACATCTTTGCAAAAGCTTTTGTACATTTTTTTGCGTGTTTTGATCACAGGGTGGGATCCCTATCTGCTGAGATAAGCAGGACAGGGTTGTGTGAAGCAGACAATTCTTAGCCTCTTCTTCACACCAGGAGGTCAGCAGCACAGTCTTTCAAAAAGACTGCTCGGACACCTAGGGAGATGCCCATTCCCACTGCTGTTTCAGCCCAGTGAGAAGACAGCACTCTGGCCACCTATGTGCAGGGTTGTGACTACAGCTCCCAATGTATTTACACTTGCTGTTTCATCACTTGCCTGTCACCACAGGACTTTGAAATAGATAAAAATGATAAAATGGTAGGGATGATGTCTTTTGATTTGCTCATAAATTGGATTTAAGTGAGGTGGAGTTGCATGAAGTTGTCAGCATCACAGTCTCTTCTAGAGACATCAGAGTCCAGGGTCAAGACAAAGTCAAGACAACTGATGATGGCTTGGGATGCAATGGATGATTTTGGCATCTTTGATGTCTAACCAAGCTCCAAGCACTCCAAGGCACCTGCTTCAACCACCTTCATGGTGGTTGGAACAAATTGTTTTCATCTGCACATTCCAGGAAGTCTTCAAATGCTTGGGATAGTAACCCCCCCACACCTCTGCCCAAACCCAACTTGGTTTAGCCAGTCTGCCAAAATGGTTTACCAGGGTATGGCTGCTGGGTATGCTAAAGCTTCTTGAAGCCATGGGTGAGAGATGGGTTTATCAGGTGGACACAAAAGGTGGAAAGCAGTCCTGGAAAGGGCTCAGTTGCCCTCACACCAGAGATACTAATCTTCCCTCAAATGTACCCTACACCCCATTGTGCCACCTAGCTATTGAAAGACTTCAAGTATTTCATTTGTTCCAATCTTGAATCTAAACTCTCTGGGTATTGACCTGGATTAGAACAAGTTGACAACAACTAGTATAGTTTTGTGCCACTGGGGCATAATGAGATTATTGAATTGGAGGATGGGCAGTGTTGAGGGAAGCAAGCTCAGATATACCTTCATGTTTTCAGTGGAGCTTTTGGTGATGCCTCTGGAATGGTAGCTTCTTATTGTGAGGGATCCCTAATTCTTGGAAGATAAGTGGAAGCTAGGTGGCACAGTGGATAGAGCACACTGGGCTTAGAATCAAGAAGACTCATTTTCCTGAGTTCAAATCTGGCCCCAGACACTAGCTAGCTCTGTGACCTTAGGCAAGTAACTTAAACCTGTTTGCCTCAGTTTCCTGAGCTGGAAAAGGAAATGGCAACCCCCCTCGAGTATCTTTGCTAAGAAAACCCCAAATGGGGTCACAACTGAATGGCAGATGTTCAATGGCAAAAGACAGTTTGCTGCAGTCTGTTGCTTAATTCAATGTAAAACTTATTAGACCTTTCACAATACTGTTGGTACAGCACCCAGACATCATTATATAACTAACTCCTCCACAGGGAGATACTGAAGGACCAAGATGTGGCATTGTTGAGAGGGAACTTGTTTTATGGCACCAACGAGAAAGTAAAAGTATCTAACCAGCTCCCATAGAAGAAGGATGGGAATCACTGACACCTCTCATATGGGCAAAAATGTCATATCTCCTCTCCCTGCTTTTCTCCCTTCTGGACTCCCCACTACCACTACTGTGGGGCTTCCAGGGAAGGAGAGGTCCTGGCATTAGGGAACACCATGTGGATGGTGATATAGATCAATTCTCTCTGACCTGTAATGAGGATCAATAACTATGCAAGAAATGTCATCTTTGGTATAGACTTGATAATCCTGGTGCTGTTACGGCTTGCACCTTTGACACTGAGACCTACTGGGAAGACCAAAGATTTGGCATCAATATTGAACCGCTCATTTAGACCCAGGAATTAGTTCTCCCTGGAACTCATTAGAATCAATTACTTCTCAGGGAACTCTTACAACTGTTTGTTTTATTTTATTTTTGATATGTTCTGTTTTAGGTTTTTGTTTTTCTTCGTTTTCCTTTAATGGTGCCCATATCAGGTTCCTTGAATAATAGAGATCATTTGATCAGTAATAACTCTAATGTAATTTAAATGATGAAAGGTTCTATAGGAGACCTTAAGAACCTTACCATCCAAGGGTGGAGTGTAGTGAGAACAATATCCTAACTCCTTTCTCCATGCAACTTAGGCCAATTTTTTCCTTAAAAGATGATACTTTCTTGGACACTTAGTTGGCTGTCTAAACTAAAGACTCAGACTGTTGATGTATTTCCTTGCCTTGAAAACAAAACTGGGAGGAGTTCTAGGAAACTCTGATGCCTGTCAGGTGGATCATGATGTGGATCAAGTAAGGAGGGCTTTAGTTATTTGCATCAAATTAAGGGTTTAAATGCATATCCTTATTGGATAGTCCTCTCTTATTATGACTAAATACATCTTTTTGTACACTGTTTATATAGATTCACATTAAAAAAAACATTCCATTGATCAGAGAATTATAGATATGCTGCAGCACAATGGCAATAATGCTGGATTTGAAATTAATTTGGAATTTTTGCTTTTCTACTTAATATGTATCTCAGATATATCATTTAACTTCTCTGGGCCTCAATAGAATCTGTAGAATGAGGGCATTGGGATAAATAACCTCTGAAACTTCTTTCACCTCCAAATTTAAGCTACTATGGTTGGAAGGAACATCAAAAGATAATTTATCTCAAGTCCCTGTTTTCAGTCAGGCAAAATATTACTATCCCATTATCTCTTTTTTTTTTGTATTTAAACTTATTTATTTAAGTTTTCAACATTCATTTCCACAAAATTTTGGGTTCCAGATTTTCTCCCCATTTCTCCCCCCACCCCAAAACACCGAGCATCCTAATTACTCCTATCACCAATCTGTCCTCCCTTCTAACATCCCTCCCTTCCCTTATCCCCATCTTCTCTTTTGTCCCATAGGGCAAGATAGATTTCTATACCCCATTACCTGTATTTCTTATTTCCTAGTTGCAAGAACAATACTCAACAGTTGTTCCTAAAACTTTGACTTCCAACTTCTCTTCATCCCTTCCTCTCCACCCATTCCCTTTGGGAAGGCAAGGAATTCAAAATAGGGCATATCTGTGTAGTTTTGCAAATGACTTCCATAAATAGTTGTGTTGTGTAAGACTAACTATATTTCCCTCCATCCTATCCTGCCCCCCATTTCTTCTATTCTCTCTTTTGATCCTATCCCTCCCCAAGAGTCTTGACTTCAAATTGCTCCCTCCTCCCATCATCCCCCCACCCTGCTTATCCCCTTCTCCCCCACTTTACTGTATTGTAAGATAGGTTTTCATACCAAAATGTGTGTGCATTTTATTCCTTTCTTTAGTCGAATGTGATGAGAGTAAGCTTTATGTTTTTTCTCTCACCTCCCCCCTTTTTCCCTCCATCGAGAAGTCTTTTACTTGCCTCTTTTATAAGAGATAATTTGTCCCATTCCATTTCTCCCTTTCTCCTCCCAATATATTTCTCTCTCACTGCTTAATTTCATTTTTAAAAGCTATGATCCCATCCTATTTAATTCACCCTGTGCTCTATGTGTGTGTGTGTGTGTGTGTGTGTGTGTGTGTGTGTGTGTAATCCCACCAACTACTCAGATACTGAAAAAGGTTTCAAGAGTTACAAATATTGTCTTTCCAAGTAGGAATGTAAATAGTTCAACTTTAGTAAGTCTCTTATGATTTCTCTTTGCTGTTTCTCTTGATTCTTGTGTTTGAAAATCAAATTTTCTTTTCATCTCTGGTCTTTTCATCAAGAATGCTTGGAAGTCCTCTATTTCACTGAAAAACAATTTTCCCCCCATAAGTATTATACTCAGTTTTGCTGGGTAGGTGATTCTTGCTTTTAGTCCTAGTTCCTTTGACTTCTGGAATATCATATTCCATGCCCTTCAATCCCTTAATGTAGAAGCTGCTAGATCTTGTGTTATCCTGATTGTATTTCCACAGTACTTGAATTGTTTCTTGCTAGCTGCTTGCAATATTTTCTCCTTGACCAGGGAACTCTGGAATTTGACCACAGTGTTCCTAGGAGTTTCTCTTTTTGGATCTCTTTCAGGAGGTAATTGGTGGATTCTTTCAATATGTATTTTGCCCCCTGGTTCTAGAGTCTCGGGGCAGTTTTCCTTGATAATTTCATGAAAGATGATGTCTAGGCTCTTTTTCTTATCATGGCTTTCAGGTAGTCCCATAATTTTTAAATTGTCTCTCCTGGATCTATTTTCCAGGTTAGTTGTTTTTCCAATGAGATATTTCACATTATCTTCTATTTTTTCATTCTTTGGGTTTTGTTTTGTGATTTTTTTGGTTTCTCATAAAGTCATTAGCCTCTATCTCTTCCATTCTAATTTTTAAAGAACTATTTTCTTCAGTGAGCTTTTGTACTTCCCTTTCAATTTGGCTAATTCTGCTTTTGAAAGCATTCTTCTCCTCATTGGCTTTTTGAACCTCTTTTGCTAATTGAGTTAGCCTATTTTTCAAGGTGTTACTTTCTTCAGCATTCTTTTGGGTCTCCTTTAGCAAGGTGTTGACCTGCTTTTCATTCTTTTCTTGCATCTCTCTCATTTCTCTTCCCAGTTTTTCCTCCACCTCTCTTACTTAATTTTCAAAATCCTTTTTGAGCTCTTCCATGGCCTGAGATCATTGAATATTTATTTTGGATGTTTAGGATACAGAAGCCTTGACTTTTATGTCTTTCCCTGATAGTAAGCATTGTTCTTCCTCATCTGAAAGGATGGGAGAAGATATCTGTTCACTAAGAAAGTAACCTTCTATAGTCTTATTTTTTTTCCCCTTTTTTGGGCATTTTCCCAGCCAGTTACTTGACTTTTGGTTCCTTTGTCAAGAGTATGGTACACTCTGGGAATCTGTAAGATCTCAGTCCCTTCGAGGTGGCACAATCAAGCATGTACTGGTCTGGGTGTAGATGGGGATTTTTATACCCAGAATCTTAGCAGTTTCCTCTCCACAGGCACCTGGCATCCTGTTCCACCAAGGCAGCACTGGGGGCTGATTTTCAGATAAGCTGTGGGGGTAGAGCTGCCATTCAGTGCAAGACAAAAACCAGCTCCCTCAGGCCCTCTACACAGAGCAGAGGTAATATTCAGCTCCTCAGTGTCCCCAGGGTTTTTACACTCCAACAATGGATGAGGCTGCTGTAGGGGCTGTGGAAGGTACTGCTGCTGCCTGCCTGATGTGGCCTCTGTGGTGGCTGCCTGATGCCAGACTTCTGGGAAGGCCCTTCTCCCTTCCTGGCCAGCTGAAAAAAACCCATCACTGACCTTTGGCACCTGCGGGTTGAGGGATCTGCAAACCCACTGCTGCTGGAACTGGGGATTCCTCAACTGGGGATTCTGTCCCCAAGGTGTCCTCCTCCCAGAGTCGCATTATGCTGGGCTCTGCTCTGCACCTGGTGCAACAGACATTTCCCATGGGCCTTTCAGGTCACCCTGGGCTGGATATCTCCTCCACTCTGTTGTTCTCCACTTCTGCTGCTCCAAAATTTGTTGAGAGTCCCTCTCTACAGATATTTTATAGGCTGTATGGGGAGAGCCTGCATTTGTGTGTCTTTCTACTTTGCCATCTTGGCTCTGCCCCCTATCCCATTATCTCTAGGAGGCTGCATGGAGTGGTGTATAAAATGCAGGACTTGGAATGAAGAACTTGATTCTAGTTTCCCCACTGACATTAGCTCTGTGATTATGGACAAGTTACTTAAGCACTCTCAGCCTCAGGGAACCCTCTAGTGTCTAAATTAGAGATAGATTGTAACTAGTTTCAGCTTAAAAAGGTCAAGGTCTCCCACTGCATCCTGGGTCATCTCCAGTTGTCTAGATCTATGTCTGGCCACTGGCCCCAGATGGTACCAGAGGAGAAAGTGAGACTGGTGACTTTGCACAGCTCTTCCTCACTTAAATCCAATTGACTTGCAAGTCATGGTGTCATCTTTCTGATGTCATGGACAAAACACAACTATGCACACATTGTAACTGGTGGAGGGAGTTCCCTTAAGATTAAATCACAGATTTTTGAGTCTTTCCATTTTATCAAAGAGGAAACTTAGATTTAGAGTGACTTACTCAGACCCCTTGCTTTTTCCCACACATCCTAAAACTAACTAATTACCTAAACACAATGGGAATTGTTCCAGAATTTATACCTTAAACAAGAGAATTTCTGTTTCTTAACCTTCTTTGTAGGAAGGTGTCAAACCTTACTCTAGGAGGAGAAGTTCTGGATGAGATATTCAGTCTAACTAAGGATTTCTTTGAAGTTATAAATAATTTTAATAGAAGTATTTTTAACCTTCTGAACTGCTTTTTATTATATTATCCCAGTTTTGTTTTGTTTTTGTTATGTCTCCCTCTGTGGAAAAAAATAATGGCTGGCAACATTTTTTTTAAAGTACTGTACTCATTTTGAATGCCAGCTGTGAGGCAGTTAACATTTACTGATTGTGTACTTGCACATGTGATTGTATTAAAAATTAAAAGGTTTATGTGTGGAGTTAAGTTTGACAGGAACAACAAATAAAACTTTTAAAGAAACTGAGTCATCTTGGGCAGTAAAATCTTTCCTGACTTACATGTGTTGAAATCTAAAATTATTATCTTAACAACAGGCTAGTGTTCAAAGACATTTAGATTCAAGTAGAAAGGGAAATTCCAGTTAGTTAATTTGGGGCTAGGATATGCCCCAGTTAAAGTAAATTGTGACATTTCAGAATCAACAATTACACCAAATCCATGATTATTCAAAGCTCCACATTTCCCAAAGTGGACCAAGTACAGCAACACTATAATTTTTGCCTCCAGAGATGAAATAGGAAAAAAAAGAGCCTTGTGGGTTTTTAAAAAGAAAGTATATTCCCAACTGCAGGGGCATGATTTTATTACTGAACATTCCAGATCCAAATTTTCTCCAAACCAGATTAAATTCTCAGGGACTGAATCTTTCTTTGGTTATCACAAGTTTGCATAGTGTTTGGCACATAAGAAATACTTAATAAAAACTTGTTTCATTGAAGATTTCCACAAGGCATATTTCTGTTGGAAGTAAGGTTTATAATGGAAATGTTGACAAAATTACTAATAAGCAAATGATGCCTCCCTTTGTGATACACCAGGGGCCTATAGAAGTAGAACATCTCATGCACTGGCAGACTCAGTCCATGGTTTTGTTGGTACTCACAAGAATGATTTCCAAAATGTGCAATAATTTTAGAAAGAAGTTTTTAGGTTGATTGGTAGAAGAAAGAGCTAGCTGGAAGAAGTGGTTCCCAGTCTAGTCTAGTGAGGTTTACATTATATAGGGTTAGAGACATGTATCAACACATAAACTATATTTATAATATATATTATATATATATATATAACATATATATATCATAAGTTCTTTTGTAAGGAGGGCAGTTTACAAACAAGGTCCATTGAGATGTTTATCAATAAGCATAAACATTCCGATTAAGGATGATTGAGATTTAATCACAAACATTCAAATTTGTGGAACCCTGAACACTAGCATTAGGTAGTCCCTAGACTTGGGTGGGTTCCAGGCTTTCCCTGCAGCCATTCAGCTTCCCCTGAGGCCAGTCTGACCTTTGCGATAAGCTTTTGGGTTACACAATTTCTTGCCACATAAAACTAGGTTAAAAATATTAACCAATGATAAATAATGAAGTATTTTTCCACTCTGCTGCACTTTTATAAGTCAAGTTTCAGTTCTGGGCTGGGGGTGGGGGATGTGGAAGGTATTTCCAGAAATGGCTAATGTAAAAATAGAAGACATCAATGCATTTTTTAAAAATAAAAGAATTAATGACTCTATAAACAAACTGTAAAAAGCTTAATTGCTTAATAAATTTAATAAATATTCATGGAAATTTTAAGAGATTTAGATAAGCCACCCAAACACTGTAAAACAACTCACTCATTCTTCCCTAATTTATTTCTCCCCTCTTTAACCCTTTTTCATATGTTGTAGATAGTATCAATCTCTAATTAAACTGTCATAAGAGTTTTTTTGTTCCCTTTATGTTTGATTCCAGCATGACCATTTTATTTCTAAGGAAAATTATGTAGCCAATTGAAGCCATGGAAATTATTGAGACTTGCAACAATTAACTCAAGATGATTATCTGGTAGGGATAAAAGAAATCTGGCTCTGTTTGAAGATAACCATTTTCTAGACTAACTCCTCTATCAATTCATAACTTAACCAGATGTAATATTTTCCCTTCTACTATCTTTGACATATAAACCTCCTTTCTCCCCATTTGCTTGCTATGAATTGTATGAGTCTATCTTTGAAATGCAAACCCTAATCATATCTTCTTTTTCTCTCTGATATTACTGGAAACTAAACAAGCTGTAGGAAAATTTTGTGTATTGCCCATAGGTAATTTAAAAACTCTGAGCCTATGCTGAGCATAATAATCAAGATCAATTTTTAAAATGTCTCTGTGTTGATAAGCATGATGGCAGTAGCTTCTTTCAAGGAATCCTTGGATATTTCCATAACAAACAAGCAAATTGTTCCAGATGAACCAGCAAGTGGAAAAAATAGAAAAATAGAAAAAGAAATAAAAAAATAAAAATGTGAACCTTGTATTCTAACTTATACCTCTATCTTTTCTAGCATCTCACCTGATTCTAAGCAGTGAGACTGCTGATTATACTTACACATTATTGAAGTGCACAAAGATTGGTTACAAGAATAGTGAATATTCAAAACAAAGCATTTATTAACTTTGTGTGTATGTGCTAATCTCATTGTTGTATGCCTGTGAAACCTGGATAGTCTACCAGCACCACACCAGGAAGCTGAATTGCTTTTGTTTGAGGTGTCAGGAAGATTTAGAAGATCAACTAGCAAGATAAGATACCAGACACTGAGGTCACTTCTTGAGATGAACTTCCAAGAATTCAAACTCTAGTACAGAGAATGCAGCGCCAGTGGACTGGCCACATTGTTCAAAAACCAAATGTACACTTTCCTAAAAGGCTATTTTAACAGAAAACTTGCACAAGGCAAGTATTCATATGGAGGTTGGAAGAAGTCATACAAGGACATTCTCAGGGTCTCTCTGAAGAACTTTGGAATCGATTGTGTGACATGGGCGACGCTGTCAAAGGACTGCCCAACATGGCATGCCTGCACCAAAGAAGGAACTGGTTCTCTATGAGTGAAACAAAATTGTAATAGCTCTAAAGAAATGTGAAATGTGCAAATTTAGAGACCCCTCCACTCTAAATGTTCATATGGACTATTTGTCTACTTGTGGTAGAGCCTTCCAAGCTTGTAGTGGTCTGATCAACCTAAGTCAGACACACTGGACAGACCTTGACCCCAACATAGTGATGCCGTTTCGGTTCTCTTCAAGAACTAAGTGAATTATGAGCCAAATATTGTGACAAGTGTCGGGGATAGAAATACAAAAGCAAAGCTGGGGGATAGAGATCAGTGGGGAGAAAGAGAGATAATGAAGGTTAATCTGGGAGTAAATTGACCAAGTCCTTCCAGCAACAATGTCAGAGTTGATTTGATCTCGTTCATGATTTCATTATTGTAAGGAGGGGGGGAGCAGAGGTGTGTTGTGGGGCTAAATTTTCAGTGTGAACATTTACACCTCAAAATCAGCAATCTACTACCAGTCAGGCCTTGATTTATGACTTTGTCCAGGTGTGAAAGTGATGGAAAAAATGTTAATAATGCAGATTAAACTTAAAAGTATGTCCTGCAAACATATTTGATCAGAGATCAAGCTTTACCAGCACACTACTGGAAGAGAAGGAAAGAAAGGGCATGAGCCCAAGGCAGAAATAGGTGAAGATGTTGTGGAGGAGGTTGCCAAAGAGAGGAAAATAAGGCCTCTAGGTCTTTTCTGAAATCGTTTCTGAAATAATGTTCTGGGAGAAGCTATCACCAATTAAGAGAAGGGCCCTAGGACATTGTCTTCCTTGCAGCTGCTCATATATGGCCAATTTCTCCATCACTGAGCCCTATTCAGATTCTTAGAGATCACAAAAAATGGGAATTTTCTTGTCTTGATTTGTATGAGAAAGGGGATTTCTACTTCATTCTGATTAATGTAATCCCTGAAGGTCCTGATTTTTGGATTGAACAAATCAAAGTATAAACTAGGTGCAATTTGACAGGAAGAATGTGCTTTGATTAGTGGATAAATAAGCTTTTGGAGAGGGTAACCAATTTCCCTGTCAGTCAAACTTCTCCTGACAAATACAGTGAGTCTTAGCATAGGTGTGTGACCTTCATTGCCCTTTGTCTCAGGCAGTTAGATTGATAAGAGAGTTGGACCTGGGGTCAGGAATGAGTCTGCAGAAGAAGATAAAGCCCCTTTCTGAAGCTAATACTGAAGGAAAATAATGGAAACTTCAAAAGACAAAGAAGATTTCAAACAGATACACAACTATTCCTCAAAATCACTATTTAAAAATCGACCTTCCTTCAAAAAAAAAAAAAGCAGAGAACTTTCAAATTTAAACTGTGAGTCCAGTAAGGTTAAAAAAATAAATAAAAAACCATTCCATTTTAAAGTGAGGTCAGAACAATTAAGCAAAGGGATTCAAGGAGAGGCCTGAAATGTTTAAAACAATACATACATACATATGTATGTACATACGTACATAAATAAATAAATAAAACCTAGCTACCAGAATGAGGAGCCTTTTCATATTGTAAGCTTGAAGGGATAGACACTTAAGCTCCATTTAAATGGAAAGCCAGAAGTAGTAGGCTAGATAAGGGTTAAATTTTGGAACTATTTTGCCAGATCACCTCTCCACTTCCTCTTCCGGGGCCTGGTTCTGCTGATAAGGCCTTTACACAGTTCCTGTGACTGGAGAGCTTCTCTTCAGAACTTACATTTGAGGAAGCACCCACATAAGCAATGTCTCTTCAAGGCCAGACCAGCCAGACTCCCTCTGTCAATTGGTATTCTCTAGAAGTCTTCTTCAACTTGCCCTACAGGTCCCTTTAAGGTGTTTTCTTTCCCCCATTATTATGTAAGTTTATTGAGAAGGGACTTTTCCCCTCCTCTGTTGGAAATTTCAGTGTTTAGCAGTCTTCCTCCCTATTCTTCCTACACTGTTCGATCCATCGATGGTGATGCTGGCTTCCTGATTGTTCTGGGAAGGCTCTAGACCAGACCTGCACAACTTGGCAGTAGGTAGTGGCCAAAATTAAAATAGGCTAATCTTCTTCAGGTGGGCGATACGCTTTTACTGACACATTTTTTAAGTAAAGGTATAATTAATGAATAAACTATTTTGCAAATGAATCATATTTTAAAAAGGAAATTTCAATTAATATCAATTAATTACACTTCTTAAGATTTTTATTTATCATAAAATCATATTAATGTTTAAAAAAATTACTTTGCTGCACTCACTTTGACCCTGTTCAATGCTAGTGATGACCAAAAACACATTGAAAAGATACCACTTTTGCTCCTCTCAGACTAGACAGACTAACAATGGTTGGTTGCCAAGGGTCATGTGACAAACAGGAGAGCTTGTACAGTGGTAACACACACACCAAGTTACGTGTTGGGTGCAATAGTGACTAGTGGAAGGCTGGTTAAGTAGGGTATGGACAAAGCACTTGTTACATCTTTACTTTCTTTTACATTCTCTACCTTTTTCTTAGGCCACCTGAAATCCTTTGATGGGCCTCAAGCAGCCTGAGGACAGTGTGTTGTGCAGGCCTGCTCTAGGCATTGAGAGCTCTAGGTTCTGGCCATTTTCTTTGGCCATCCCCCAAGCCCAGAAGAGTCCCTCTTCCACCTAGACTACTGACCTTGCTCTGCGCCCCTACCCCTTAAGTCCTAACTAAAAACAAAACAAACAGCAGACAAAATCTCATCTTTTACTGGAACCCTTCCTGAACCTCTAATACCTTCCTCTGTTAATTGCTTTGTGTTTATCCAGTATAGAACTTGCTTTGTATATAATTGTTTGCATGTTGTCTTCCCCGTTGAATTGTAAGCTCCTTGAGGTCAGGGACTGTCTTTTACCTCTTTTTGTGTCCCCAGCACTTAGCACCCACACAGTATCTAGCACATAATGGGTGCTTAATAAGTATTAATTGAATGATTGATTAGTGCAATGTCTGTCATAATAAATGCTCAATAAATTATTGATCTATCTATATCTACACTACATGTCTTTCTATCTAAATTGTAGTCAGAGCAATTCATGTTGAAACCATCTTTTAATAACTGAATTTAGAAAAGGGGGAGCCTAAGGCAACATACAGTATGATCACAGAATTGTCACTGAATCAAAATCAAACACTTTTTAAAATCAAAATGGGAAGGGAAGGGAATAAAAAGAAAATTGCTTGCAAGGGAAGTTACGAGAGGTTATAGTGGAATTGTTGTTCCTTGCCTTTCATTTTTTGAAGAGGTCCAATGCCGTTATGGATGATATCTTGACTTGCCTGTGAAGTGGATTTACTTGAGGCAGAGTTGCACCGAGTCTTCAGCCTCATTCTCTCTTCCAGAATCATCAAAGTCCAATGACAAGACAATATCAAGATGAGTGGTGATGGCCCAAATTGCAGTGGATGACCTTGGAGTCTTCCATGGTTGACCAAGCTCTAAGCACTCTACAATGCCTGCTCCAGCTGCCTTCATGGCCATTGGAACAAATTGTTCTCATCCACCAATTCCACCAGGGGAAGTCTTTACATGCTTGGGGAAGATACCCCACCTCCACCCCCAATTCACCAACTGGTATGAGTCCTGTCAGTTACCCTTAACCTGGTAGGTGTGGCTGCTGCACTTACTGCAGCTTCTTGGAGCTGCAATACATACAACTAGATATACACATATGTCTACACACATATGCAGTACATAGTAGAGCCAATAAAGAAGCTGAAAGAACATTTTCTCTTCCAAATTTCCATGATATGAGATTTTTTCAGTCTGATATTCTAAATTAATTTGGGAGTATCAGTAACCATAGCCACAGTGAAACACAGGATTGGGATAAAGCACCAGACTGAACAAAGACCTGCCTTCTACTCCTGTACACAAGCTAGGTGCTGTAGGAGGTAGAGCACTGGACTTTCAACCAGGAAGACCTGAGTTCCAGTCCTGCCTCAGACACTCATTAGCTGTGTTATGTTGAACTAGTCTCTCCACTTCTCCCAATCCATTTCTTCATCCATGAAATGGGGATAATAACAGCACTACCTCCCGGGGTTGTTGCAGAATCAAAACAGATAATCCTGAGACTATATAAATGTTTATCATTATTATCAATCCTTTATTCTTTCCAAGCTTCATGGCCTCGCCCATAACATTAAGAGGACTGACTGAATAAGCTCCTTCTGTCTCTAAATGTCCATAGACTTCTATCTTTCAAAACATGCCTTTCTGCACTGCTGTGGAAAGGACCTCAGCTGTCAGTTATCAGAAGCTAATCTCTAGGGTTTTATTTTGTTTTTGTTTTTAGCTATGAGTATCTGGTAACAGCCCAATTAATTCTTAAAACAAGCATAAAGGGGTTAGTAAAAAGAAAACTGGAAAGCAATTCAAAGAGTCTCATCAAGGCATTATACTCACCTGGACCCTCAGGTAGTCATTTACAGTAGGCCTCAGATAGGCTTCATTTTACAGGGCTAATGATGGCAAGATGAATGTGGGGTATAGTGGAATATTATTCTTATAGATAGCCTCCTACAATCTTTGTACATGTGGGGATGTCTAATATTGAAGATATGGCTCCTGGGTAGCATGGATAAACACTATTGGAGCTTGCTCTCCCTTTTGGTGGAATGACTTGGCCATGGAGTGAGAAAAGGGCAGGGAGTAGGGTGGCAAGATCTAGCACCATTTAGTTGGGGCAATCTCGTCTATTTCTAAGAAGAATATGTGGCCAGACTAATATCTATCTACCACACTTGGAATATCTTTAGTGCAGAAATGTGATTCTAAAGGGCTCAGAACAAAAGCCACTTTTATGGTGGAGGATATCCTTTTGTTTAGCTCCTTCTAGCTAAATGCTGCCTACACAAAAGACCATCACAAGTAGCTGGTAAATTTATCAAAGAAAGCCTCAAATGAATCAGGAAGTTATATAAATTAAAATATACCAAAGAATGCTAAAGAGGAACACAGTATCAGGATGAGAGAAAAAAATCTCTGTTCAAACCAGGAGGGAGAACAATGCTACCTTGGAAAATATGCTTTTAGCAATCTCTTGGACTGCCTGTACTGGAAGTTATAGTATTTTAAGAGACCAGCAAATGAGGCCTGCAACTCAGGGGCTCCAATCTGCCATTTTGAATTCTATGCCTTGTCTCTCTGAACCTATCATGAAAGTGTGGTCAACAAGCTGAAGTCAGTTCATTCTACATTCTCATATTATCACAGCTTGTCATTCTTTAAGTCAATAAGGAGTCCTGTTCCTTTACATGTAAGCAGGACAAGTTTTTGTATTGTGTCTCAAGAAAACCACCCTAGGCTTGTGCAGAAGCAGGGTTATAAAGACACATGATCAGAAGTTCAATGACTTCTCCAAGGCCATCCAGGGAGTTAGTGACAGAGCTACTATTTGAACTTGAACCCTATGGCTCTAAATCCGGAGCCTTTTCCCTATTATCAATTTGCTTTTATCCCATGTGCAAAAAGAAGTCATGTAAAGTTTAAAAATGGAAATATTAAATATACAAAAAAGCACTAAATATTAAGCAGACAGCAGTGTGCAGAATATATTGGAGAGGAGACATGAATACTAGCTGGAGACTGTGATGGCAGTCTGCTAGACTTAGATATGGTTCTGGACTAAGATGGTGGCAGAGGACATGGAAAGGAGATAGGAGACCTTATGAAGGAATAAACAATGGAACTTGAGCAATAACTGTCTGTGGTGGTTATAAGTCTAAGAAATGAATATGAAATGAAAAAGAAATGCAAAATGACTGAAAGGTTTGAATCTGGGTGAAAAGGATAGTGACAGTGACAAAAATAGGGAACAGCAGAGAGGGACTTGGGCTGGGGAAAAGAAGCTTATAATCAGATACTTGTCTTCTAGGATATTGCATGGAGAAATCTCTCCATAGAGCACAATCCAGGGGTGGGGAAACTGGGGTCTTGAGGTCACATGTAACCTTCTAGGTCCTCAAGTGTGGTCCTTTGAGTCCAAGTTCTACAGAAGAAATCTTTTTATTAAGTGGACTTGTTCTGTGAAGTTTGAACTCAGTCAAAGGGGTGTACTTGAGGACCTAGAGGGCCATATGTCACTTTAAGGATGCAGGTTCCCCTCCCCTACTTAAGTCTAATTTTTCCTGAACTTAAGTGAAATTTTATGAGTATCTCCTTGCAATTTAATTCATTTTTCATGATTTTCTTATTTTTAAAAGTGATTTTCTAGTTTCTCTTTGGTATTTCCCCTTCTCCCCCCTTCACTTAGTTTCTTTTAACTCTTCCATTTTTGTGCTGGGAGAGCTGCATTTTAAATTAGAACAATTTTAAGGAAATTTTTTGAGGAAACTTTAAGTATCTTACTCAATATCCCTCAGTCAGTAGAAGACCGTAGACAAAATTCAAGTGTTCTGACTCATATGCCAGGGTAGTTTCTATTACAGCTCTAAAAATGTGGGCATTATACTTAATATCTCTGGATTAGTCTTCACAAGTAGAGGTGACTATAATTGGGCATGTGCTAAGAAAAATACATGTGTGTGTTTTGTTCTGAAAGATATTTATTGGCAAACAACATTTCTGCCCATTAATCTTTCAAACTATAGAGCATAAGTCAAAGCTTCATTAATTTTACATTAATTTTTTAGTTTCCAATTGGTGTGTTTCTTCAGAAGGGACTTGATTCTAAAATTTTTAATTCATTTTGTCTGACCAATAGTGCTCATGTTTTCTTCTGTAGAAGATGATATTATTAATGTAATGAAATATGACCTTTTGGTTATAATATAAATATACGAAGAAGCTTAAGAGGAAAGTCTTATTGGCAGCAACCTATCCTAAACAATGAAAGCACATAGGCCAAGAATCCCAAGCCCAGGTTTTATTTACTCAAATAACATAAACCTCTGACAGGAAGGGGTGGCAACAAATTATTCATTAGCTGTCTTCTTAAAAAGTTCTTTCAAGTTGAGCAACATTTAAAAAAGATGAGAACTGGATCCTCCCTGTGAACTGTTTCCCAGTCCAGAAAATCTTGTTTTTCTTGCCTTATATTACCTTTCAAACTGCACTCTTTCTGATTGCTCAGTTGCCCAACGTGAATGATCAGTGGAATGACATATTCTGGTTATTTCCCCTATTAACATTCTCTCGGTGAAAACTAGGTACCCAGCAGGAATTTCCTATTCAATGAGACTTAACAATTTTTTCCCCAAATTTCTTCTACCTAAAAACTCAAATGAGTTGGGGCTTCCATCAGAGGTAGGAATAATGGGAGACTCTTCATACTCACAATAAAGGCACTCCCTAACTCCCAGCTTTAAGAAAAGGTCTAATTTCTCAATTAGATAGCTCCCTAATATGCTAAATCGATGAGACGGTTAGGATATATCGGGGCTGTCAGGTGGTGCTGTGGTTAGAGTACTGGTCCTGAAGTCAGGAAGACTTTATCTTCCTGAATTCAAATCTGGCCTCATACAGGTAATCAAACACCCTGGGCAAGTTACCAAACCTTATTTGCCTCAGTTTCTAATCTGTAAAATGATCTTGAGAAGGAAATGGCAAACCACTCCAGTATCTCTGTCAAGAAAACCCCAGATGGAGTCATGAAGAGTCAGACATGACTGAACCACAACAAAATCAGAATTTAGCTGGACTTCAACATGGATGAAGGGATCTACATTTTACCTTCTGGATGGAAGATCCAAAAGAAAATAACATAAAGATGTGCGTATCAGTCTAGGAACATAGCATTAGAACTAGAAAAGTATCTTTTTGCATAATGTCCAGTTAACATTATTAGCTTGTCTCAAGTCCAAGGGGCAATACAATTGACCCTAAGGAACACATGGTTCCCTCTTCTTCAACTTTAGGGATGAAAAGTTTCCAGTGTGGTCATATTTACTTTGAATCCTCAGGAAAATTATTTAACATTTAGGCACAGTTTGGGTTTTCTGTCCAATTTTATATTTATAGTCATTTCTAATTAACTGTTTATAGCTCAGGCAAAATTTAATTTACCGCAAATGTTTTGGTAATGAAACAAAAGATCTGTGGACAGATAGGTTTTGGGAGAGGCATTTGGAAGAAGAGTTGATCTTTTTATCCTGGATCTTAGAGCTGATGACTCCCCACAGTGTCTTTCTTCTCTGTCACAGCTGTGTCTTACTTTTGTTCCTCAGGGTTGTACTGGGATGCCATGTTATTTCCAGCCTCACAAGTTAAGAGCCTTACCCTCTTAATATCTGGTTCTGAGACAGCTCCTTCCTTTTATACAAATTCTTCAAAAAATCTTAGATTATGACCAAATCTTTCACATAATGTCTTTGATTGATTTAAGGAGGTATAAAGACCCTGTTCATTCTTGGTTCTGATTGATTCAATCAAAAAGTGTTCTTATCCAGCAAAAGTAATTGCTTTTAAGTAATTGGAGTCCCACCGTTACATTAGGATCATTGATCTAGAGCCAAAAGGTGCCCCAGATATCATTTAGTCTAACTCTCTTATTTTCTGAAAGGGGAAACAGAGAGGTTGTGGCTAAAGTGACTTGTCCATGGTCAAATAAGTAGTACTTCTGTGTGTGTGGAGAGAGGTTCTGCTCCTTTATGTAGGGTTTTACATATGTATATTCTCTGTATGTTGTTACCCAGTGGAGGACAGTCTGTTAATAAAATCTAAAAATTAGTATCAGGTTGTTTTGTCCTAGCTGAGCTAGAATCAAATTCACAAATAGATTCAACATATTGGAAATGCCATTCCTTTCTTGTAATGTAGTTTTTAAAAAGTGTTGTTAGTACCCATATAAGAAAATACTCTAACACCTAGACACAAAGCATCCCTGGAAAAATGTCTCCCTTGTTGAAAAGATTAATGTTTCTCTAGTATTCAAGGCCCAGGTGCAGTGGAGAGTTATCCTTGCAGACAAATCTTGCAGACCACACATATTGGTGGTGTGGTCCTAGACAACACACTTAACATGTTGGTATACTACACAACTCTAATACTATAAATAGGAGAACTGTAGTCTGTCTGAAGTACATTGATAAAAGTAGTTTCCTTTCCATGATGGCTAAGCAGCTCAGCGGATAGAATGCTAGGTGTAAAGTCAGGAGGGCTCAACTTCTTGGGTTCAAATCTTACTCAAACACTTACTAGCTGTGTGCCCCTGGGTAAGTAATTTAATCTCGTTTGCCTCAGTTTCCTCATTTGTAAAATGAGATGGGGAAAGAAATGGCAAAACACTCTAATATTTTTGCCAAGAAAACCCCAGATGGGATCATGAAAGTCAGACAGGAGCAAAATGACTGAACAGCAACAACAAATTTCCTCTCCAGGAGTTCCCTATGCTGGTGAAGTCCAGAAGAAAAAAAAAGATGCATTACTAAGGGTCAGATTTTTGTGGCTCTGATTTAAGTTAGAGGAAAGCTGAATGATCTAAGGAGAAGAATACTTCTTGACTCATTAATGTTCCAAATTAGCAGGACTTTATTTGTTCTGGGAAACTGAGCTTTCCTGGGGGAAATATTTAACTTTCTTTTTCTCCTCAGAAAATTAATATCTTTCATCTGAGGCTTAAGGCATTTCACTAAAGAAGAGCCTATAGATCATATATTGCTAGTCTTTTCATCAGTGCTATTTTGTGATAACCCTAGCAAAAACTGTTGGTTGTTGTCCTTCATTCTTGAAAAGAATCAAGATGACATCATTATGCTAGAGTTGTTTTAGTGTGTAACTATTACGGATCAGACCAATACAAGTTTGGAATGTTTTACCACAGGTCAGGCACAAATAGTTCATGTGAACATTTGGGGTGAATTCTATAAATTTGCACATCTTGCATTTCTTTTGAGCTATATCAATTCTGCTTTGCTCATCGAGCACAGCCCCTTCTCTGATGTGTGCATGTCTTCCTGAGCGGTCCTGTGTCAGTGTCTCCCATGTCACACAATCATTTCCAAAGTTCTTAAGAGAAACCTTGAGAGTGTCCTTGTATCATGTCCTCTGACCACCATGTGAGTGCTTGCCCTGTGTGAGTTTTCCATATGATAGTTTTTTTGGCAAGGTTATGTTTTGCATTTGAACAATGTGGCCAGTCCATTGGAATTGTGCTTTCTAAAGTAGAGTTTGAATGCTTGGCAGTTTAGTTCGAGCATGGACCTCAGTGTCTGGTACTTTATCCTGCCAGGTGATCTTCAGCATCTTCCTAAAACAATTCAAATGGAAGCGATTCAGTTTGCTGATATAGCACTGGTAGACTGTCCAGGTTTCACAGGCATACAACAATGTTTAGGTCAGCACAACAGCTCTGTAGACTTTCAGTTTGGTAGTCAGTCTAATATCTCTTCTCTCCCATACTTTCCTTAGACCTTCTTCATCACCTTATTCAAGGTTACTAGAATTTTTAGAAGTGGAAGAACCTCAGGAAATATCAGTATCTTAATTTTAAAATAACAAATGGGTGTTGGGTTTAGGCATTTCTTCTAGAGATTGCCTCTATGAAACATTAAATGAATGAGATAAGTTGCCTGTAACATACAAAATTCAATGATGACCCAAATTTGGAATACTGAGTCAAGGAGGTATTCTTTCCCTTAGCTTACTTAACTTCCCTCTACCTTGAAAAAAGAACCTATGAATTCTGAACTTTTGTATCACTTCCTGAGCTGTACCTATTCAACTAAGTTCAGCTTGTTTTGAATGCCTGCTTAAGTTCAAGGTCCTATTTTCCTGAGTTTAAATCTGGCCTCAGACACTTACTAGCTCTGTGACCCTGGGCATGTCTCTTAACCTTTGACTGTCTGAGTATCTCAACTGTAAAATGAGTTGCAGAAGGAAATGACAAACCATTCCGGTATTTTTGTCAAGAAAACCCTAAATGGGGTCAAGAAGAGTTGTAGAGGACTGAAAAGTGACTAAACAAACAACATTAACCAACTGAGAATGATATTGTGTGCAGTGTTCCACACCTATAGTTCTACACTGCTAACAATATACTTTGGTAAAATTTTTTTAATCTTAGATTTAAACTCCAAAAAACATTTCCATAAACACAGCACAGCACAAAAAGAGGATTCTGCATGGAACTATGATTATTTCAAACAGCTTGTTTTTGAAAAAGTAAACAATGTATTCTATACACTACTTTCAAAACTGTCTTATTTTTGATACTTTCTGAACTTTCTTGTTTTCTTCTGTACATTAAAATTTTTTTAAAAAGTAGCCCTCTTTGTGGTCATTCATTTTGCTAGCCCTTCCTACTCCTGCTCTCTAAAAAACAAAAAAAAAACCTGAGAGAAAGAAAGAAAAAAAAAGACAAACCTTATAGCAAATGTGCACAGTTAAGTAGCATAAACTCACACACTGGCCATGTCAAAAAATCTAAGACCCTTTCTGCACCTTGAGTCTATCACCTCTCTGTCAGAAGGTGGGTAACACAGTTCATAATATGTCCTGCTGCTGTTGCTGTCCATCCTTCTTATTGGAAGAGGATCCACAGTGACATCATGGGTGATATCTTGACTAGCAGGTCAGTTGGATTTAAGTGAGGCAGAGCTGTACAAAGTCTTCAGCCTCACTCTCTCTTCCAGTACCATCAAATTCCTGTGGCAGGATAAAAGTCAGGACGACTGGCGATGGCTCTGGATGCAGTGTCTTGATCAAGCTCTTAGTGCTCCACGGTGCCTATTTCAGTTGCCCTTATAGCTGTTGAAACAAATTATTCACATCCTTCTGTGGAAGTTTTATATGACAGATTAAGGATTTTAATTTAATCCCAGAAGCAATAAGCAGCCATGAGGTCATCACTCTTTCAAAATACACAATACAATTAATTAGCCTTCTAACAACATATTTCACTTTAAAACACCAAAGCCACCCTTCAGAACCATGCATGTAATGATTATAGGAATGCAAATATAGGATTTTATCTTTATTACATTTTATCTTAGATTTGGCTGATAAAACTAGGATATTGAGTTGTGTTATTTTGGTCTTTTCCTAGTGATTAAAAAAAACAACAAACAACTTCTCTGCTGGCTTATCTTAATGACGCAAAACTAATTCCAGCGCATGAATCATAAGCCTGTGTATAATTTATTATTAAGTAAAGAAATCTGTAGTTAGTTCACTTTTTTCTCTAGGAACAGGTTTGTAAAATCTGTTCTCAAGATAACCTCTTCCTTCAAATTCTAAAACCATCCAGTCTGTTTTAAAAGTAGAAGTGAATAGTACAAATTAGAAATTTTTTTCACTATTTCATATTAAATTTTCTTTTGTTCAAAATAATTGCCTTAGCTTGAATGGTTGGCAATATTGTTTTGGTTTCCAAGATAATCAGCTAAAGAAATAATTATCCCTCTTTCTAAGATTCTCTCTAAAGAGATTGGCTAATGAGTTTTGGCAGGAATTTATACATGGACTTTCGTCATTTTCCTAATTCAATAATGGTGCTATATATGTGTGTGGATAATTTTACTTTGAGATAAGAGAAATGTCCTTTTTGTTCTGTTATACAATGCAAGAATGAGTAATATCCTTCCTTCCTCTCACTGCTAGAGAGAGGAAAAAAGAAAAAAAAACCTAAAAGTCCCTGTATCTGCTTGATTTGTCTCTTTAATAAGATTCTTTTTTGTTTTCTATAAAATTACCCTGAATACAAAGTAGGAATAATACAATCTGATGATTCCTTTTGCTTAAAGACTTATTCAATGAGCAGTTACTAAAACTAGATAAGATTTCTTGCCAAGTGTTGTACCAATGAATTTCTTGACCACATATATGCTTTATTGATAGACTGATTTTAGTCAGAAATTTTTTTTATTGTAATGAGGGATATATACATGTGAATATTTCCTTATACAGTTTTTATGCCCCTGTGACTCCTTTCTCATCATTAACCCTGAATTCCTAAGATTGGTTCATTTTTCACATGCCCTTTGAGTTCACTTATTAACATTAATCTTAAGGTCTTTCATCTCATTCTAGATTGGTTTAGCTGTGTGTGTGTGTGTGTGCGTGTGTGTGTGTGTATGTGTGTTCGACCTTCGTTGCTGAAGACTATGCCATCAGAGAAATGATGACATGACTTGCACTTTGTTTTGAGTGAGGGACGGCTATACAGGTCACTAGCCTGACCTCCTCCAGAGCCATCTGAATCCAGTGACCAGATATTCATCAGGATGACTGGAGATGACCTAGGATGAGGCAATTGGGGTTAAGTGACTTGCCCAAGGTCACACAGCTAGTGAGTGTCAAGTGTCTGAGGTGAGATTTGAACTCAGATCCTCCTGACTCCTGCACTGGTGCTCTATCCATTGCACCGCCTAGCTGCCCCTACTGGTTTAGCGAAATCAAAGATCTAGAACCAAGGGCTGGAAAGTTTGACCTCTCACCCCATGACTGGTCATTGCATTGATCAGAGTTGTTAATCTTTGAAAGTTCTTTTTCTATTGGGACACTAATGCACTGTTGGTGGAGTTGTGAACTAATCCAAAAATTCTGGAGGATAATTTGGATCTCTGCCCCAAAGGCTATAAAACTCTGCATACCCTTTGACCCAGCAACAGTATTACTAATTCTGTATCCCATACACACACACACACACACACACACACACACACACACACACACACACAATGATGTATAGGTACAAAAATATTTATAGCAGCTTTTTGTGGTGGCAAAGAACTAGAAATTGAGGGGATGCCCATCAGTTGGGGGATGACTGAATAAGTTGTAGAATATAATTGTGCTAATTGTAGAATATAATATTTGTGCTATAAGAAATGACAAGCAAGGTTCTGAAAAACCTGGAAAAACTTACATGAACTAATGCAAAGTGAATAGAATCATGAGACCATTGTGATTACAATACTGTACAATGATCAACTGTGAATAACTTACTCTCAACAATATAGCAATCTAAGAAAATCCTGGACTCATGACGAAAATTGCTCTCCACCTCCAGAGAAAGAATTGATGGAGTCTGAATGCAGATCAAAGCATGCTCTTTAAAAATTTCTTCATTTTTCTTGTTTTTATTTTTAGTGGGGTTTGTGTTTTCTTTTATAACATGACAAATATGGAAATATGTTTTGCATGACTACACATGTATATCAAATTGCTTACCTTCACAATAAGGGGAAGGGGAAGAAGGGAGAGAATTTGGAGCTCAAAGTTTAAAAAAGTCAAATATTAAAAATTTTTACATATAATTGAAAAAATGTATTTTTTTAAAAATGTGTTTATTTTTAGTTTTCAACATTAGCTTCTATAAGATTTTGAGTTCTAAATTTCCAACGCTTTCCTCTCCTTCTTCCTCCCCAAGATTGCATGTAATCTGATATAAGCTATACAGATACATTCATATTAGATGAAATATAATATTTTAAAAAAAGAAAGTTATTTTTCTTTACCGTGTTCCTATCCTTGTATAAATTGTGCCCCTGGTTCTACTTGCATGCTCAAATAAAAATGAATCGCATGCTATTCTATAGTTTCGTCTTTTGTGCCCATTTAAAATCAGATAATTAACATTTTTGCGTTATTTTTACAAATTAATAAATTTACCCAAATAGGTAATATTATGTATTGACTGGTCTTATTTAGGTGTAACTTTTCAAAAGAACATGTTTATAGGTATAGCATTATATTGGGGGAAGTGCCCACAATGCACTATTGTAACAGACCCATCATATGTGATATTGAAATGGGGCTAAAAGAAGGAGTGGGGATTCCCATGTGTGAGGATTGTATCAGGATGTTTCCTCATGTAGCACTTAGGAGAGCGCATTTCCCTTTGATGGATATCTCCAAGGTGTCCTGCCACTAACACAAATCTCTCTTTCCCTGGCTTGTCCCTTTGTTGCCTCAAGAGCTAATCTCATATTTATGTCTCTGTTATTAATCTCTATCTGCTTAGAGGCTCTCCTGTTTACGGAACCTGTGCTTGCTTACAGATAGGATTTCAAGTGTTTCCATTGTGTTCTGAGATTTCTCAATGAGATCATTGTCTTCTCTTCCACCTTCCACCTTCTGCCTTCGCTTTGTTGAAGCAATCACTTTTGAAAAATTTCAATCTTCCCTCAAATTTCAAAGCCAGTTTTAAACACACACACACACACACACACACACACACACACACACACATATGGATTAGCAGCAACCACATGATTTTTTTTTATGTAAAAAGGGGATAAAATGACAACGATAAAAAAAGAAAGAAAAAACAGCCAGGTAAGCAAAGAGATTTTATTTGTTAAGTAGATGGGAGAAGAACGTAAAGCACCTACTATCTGCAAGCATGGTGCTTTACAAATATTACTTCACTTGAATCTCACAACAATTCTATAAAGTGTTATTATCTTCATTTTACAGTTCAGGAAACTGAGTCAGATTTGCTCACTGTCACATAGTTATTAAGTGTCTGAGGTCGCATTGGAATTCAGTCCTTCCCGATTCCAGTCCTCTATCCCCTGAGCCACCTACCTAGGAAAAATGGCATTAGAAATTATTTATTTTCTTTAAAATTTATTTATTTTAAACTTAAATACTGAAACTTAAATACACAAAAAAGAAGCATACACTTAAGTACTAAAACGTAAGTACAAAATAAGAAAAGATTAAAAGCATGTGCACAGCAGAATGTAAAAGAGGATTCAAAATATACAGCAATATATTTCTGTTTCCAGAAAACCTGTATTAAATACTACACATTATGTTCCAAGCTGCCCATCTTTTCTTTGCTTCCTTGTAAGTTATCTTTTGGTCTCTCCTGTGCACAGAGAAGACAGATTCAATGCTCTGTTCCAATTCTACACGGTACCATTAAATATTTTTATTTGAAAGGGAATTGGTTAAATAATAGTAGAACAATGTCAAGGATGTTTTGGCATTCTGTGGTTTCTATGTTTTTATTCTAATTCTGTGATATCTGTATGACATTCTAAAACATTTTGACTCGTGGGTCCTTGTGATTTTATAATATAAAACAGGGTTCTAGTTGGGCCATCTATGGATACCCCTCAGGGTTTTAGAGTACCCCGAGAAGTTTCACGGTGTCTTTTTTCTAATGTCATAGGCCTCCACTGACAAATATTCTACCATACTCCTCTAACCCCATCTAGGTAGCTAGGTGGTACAGTGGATAGATCGCTGGGTCTGGAATCAGGAAGACCTTATTTCAAATATGACCTTAGACAGTTAGTTGTGTGACCCTAGTAAAATCACTTAACCTCCGTCTCTTTAGTTTTATAACTGTAGCACCTACCTCTTGGGATATTATGAGCATAGCATGATGCCAGGCTAGTAGGTACTCAATACATGCGTATTTCTTTCCCCTTCCCCATTAAATGCCAAAGACTGGTGCTGCAATTCCATTTAACCACTTAATTAGCTTTTATAAAAGGATATTTACTTGGAAGCTATAGCCAAGAACAAAATACAAATTTAGTGGGGTCTGGCACGTGTGCAGAGAGCCTCAGCTTGCTCAGCTAATACAGCTTTCCCATGTGAAGAGCCCAAGGAGCTTGCTTCTGGGAGTGTCATGATAATGTGAAATGGAAATTTCTTGGAGACTTGAGAATGGACAGACATTTTGTAACTGCCTCCAGTCTACTTTTTTATTGTTCAGTAGTTTTTTTAGTCTTGTCTGACTCTTTGTGACACGATTTGGGGTTTTCTTGGCAAAGACACTTAAGTGGTTTGCAATTTCTTTTTCCAACTCATTTTACAGATGAGGGAAGTAAGGCAAATATGGTTAAGTGACTTGTCCAGGGAGACATAGCTAGTAAGTGTCTAAGGCCAGATTTGAACTCAGGATGATGAGTCTTCCTGATTCCAAGCTCATCACTCTATCCATTTTACCTCCTAGCTGCTCATACTCTTAAATGATGTTAAATAAAATGAAGGTTAGAAAGGAAAGAATTGGAAGGGGAAATAATCTTTTAGAACAGAAAATGGTATACTTTGCCCAAGAAATTGACTCCTGAAAATTATCCAAGGTTCAATCAGCAAAGGAGCTTACAGAAAGTATAGTTTTTTCCTTAGTTTTGATTTGTTTTTATTGCTTTCTCACTGTGGGAAAGGGGACGTAGGAGAGACAATTTGGTACTGAAAATAAAATTGAAAAATAAATAATGCACCTTACCCTAAGCTGAGGTTCTTATCATGGTATCCATGGACTCCCAAGGAGTCTGTGGGTAGATTTTAGAGGTCAGTGAATTTGAATGGGAAAAATTAGCATGATTTTCACTAACCTTTAACTGATATTTAGCATTTCCTTCAGTTATATGTAGGATTATTCTGAGAAAGTTTTCATTGATTTTACCAAACTGCCAGAAGGTCCATGACACAAAAAGGGTTAAATACCCTACCCTAATTGTACTATCTTGATTAGCAAGACATTTAAAAAACTAAGCTACTGTTCCCAGATGATAGTAGTACCACGTGCTTAGGAGGAACTGAGGAACTCTGGGATTTCACCTGCTTGAATGAATTGTTTCCATAGCAGTACTAGCAGGCAAAGCCGATGCCACGTATAGAATACTTTTCTTGACAAATCCATTTAATTCTCATTCTCATCAAAGCAAAATATTTTAAAAGCATAATTATTGGGAATGTCTTAACTAGAGAGTGTGATATAATGAATGGAGCGCTTGGCTAGGTGCCAGAAATCCCTGGATACAGATCCTTCTCCTGACATTTATTAACTACTCATTCCCAGGCAACTTTTTGAGTGTCAGACATTTCTCTGTCATTTATCTACTAAGTTACAGATGGGTTGTGATGGAACCATTGATTTTTGGTATGCAATGTGGTAGTTGTTAGAATGATCTTATTATAATACCATCATACCTGGCATAGGAAGTACTTAAAAGCCTCTTGAATGAACTAAAGTATGATGTAGAAAATCTGCAGTTTCTGAAAGGAAGAGGGCAAAGGGTTATTGGGAGATTTATAGCCATCTAGCTTGACTAGAGCATGGCTTGTGTTTTTCTTTTTAACATCCTGAAACACTTGATAAACTTCAAGTGGCAATGTGGAGTATATGACGAACTATTTTCTCTTATGAATGACTTCCTTGGGGTCAGTAATGGTTCAAAGGGTATGGATATTTAAGGCATTTTATTCGCACAATTTCAAATTGCTTTCCAAAATGACTGTACTATTTCACAGCTCCATCAACAATGTATTAGTGTAACTGTCTTTCACAGCCCTTCCAACATTGCCTGTTACCATTTTTTTGGGTCATGTTTGCCAATTTGCAGGGTGTAAGGTAAAACTTTAGGTGAACCCTCCTTTCCTAGTTCAGATAAGAGTAAGGTTCATCTGATGCCTATTCTTCCCCATACTTTCCTCCATTCTTTTGTAGGATCTTCTCACATACCCTAATTATTTCAAATTGTAAGTCTATTCTTTTAAATGGTTGGTTAGATTGCAAAGTTCAGGAAGCATTTATGTAGTACGTTTGATTAAAAAAAATTAAAATGTGCCCCTGCTGTGATCATGACCAGGACTCAGGGAAGACATTTTATTTTTATTTTTTTTACCAGAGGTCATATTTTAAATTTTTAGCCAAGTTCAGGATCTTTGGATCGCACAATGAAATGCTATGATACTTTCAACAAAGAGATGGAATTACAGTAATTAGAATATTTGCCAGAAGCAAAGAAGCAGGATATTCCTTTCTCCTGCTGGGCCAACTATGCTGAAGCCTCAAATACCTCTCTGTGAAAAACAAGGGCAATAGGCAAGTAGGCTGGAGCTAATTCCTTCAAATGTCAAATTCCAGCATGAGCATTTAGACCTCAGAAATCCGCAAATGCTATAAATCAGGGCTTGATTTGTTGTTTCTTTGACTGTCTAGGTTTAGGTAATAGAGAAAATGCTTGTGTGTGTGTGTGTGTGTGTGTGTGTGTGTGTGTGTGTGTGTGTGTTTGTGGGTTCAACCCACTTTTTTTCTATAAGTATTTGTTGATATTTTCTGTTTCTTATAGAACCATAGAATCCCCAATATTTCTTCCCTACCCCCCCAGAGAGCCATCCCATTTGCAAACAGCACTTTTTTAGAGAGGAAAGAGAAGTTCAAAACTGATTAATACTTTGAAAACATCCAAAAATACATGTACAATGTGGAACACATGTGGAGCTCCCACTTCCATGAAAGGTAGCTTGGAGGTGGGGTGTCTTCTCATATCTCTACCTTTAAGGTCTATTGGATCTTTATAATTTTGTTCTAGTTATTTTTGATATTTTGGTGTGGTGTTATTTACGTTATTGTAGTTACCGTGTATATTTTCTTAGTTCTGCTTACTTCACTCTGTATCAATTCATATAGATTTTTCCATGTTTCTCTGTATTTATCACACACATCATTTCTTACAACACAGTAATCTTCTATTACATTCATGTACCAAAATTTATTGATCCATTCCCCAATTGATAGGTATCTACTTTAATTCCAATTCTTAGCCATTACAATATGTGTAAATTGGAGTATATGAGGAACTTTCCCCACTTATGAATGGCTTCCTTGGGGTATAAGGCCAGTTCAAAGGGTATGGACATTTAAAGTACTTTATTTGCATAATTCCAAATTGCTTTCCAAAATGGCTATACCATTTCACAGCTCTACCAATAATGTATTAATGTGACTATCTTTTCCACTGATTGTTGCCATTTTTTGTCATTTTTGCCAATTTGCAGGGTGTGAAGTAAAATCTTAGGTCAACCCTACTTTCCTATTTTGGATGAGGTTCATTTGATGGCCACTCTCCCCCATCCCTTCCTCCATGCTTTTGTATGGTCCTCTCACATACCCCAATTATTAAAAATAGCAAATTTCTCTCTTTTATTCCTCCTTTTTCTATTAGTGTATTCCTCCCTTTACCCTCCTTTCTCTTCATTGCTTACAACCCTCAACACAGAAACAATCTACCCCACTCCCTAAAGTTTTCTGTTTTTCCAATTTAACTCAATCAGTATCCTTTCAAGACATTAAGGTTCTGAAGGGATATTTGTTTCTTCTTCCATTAGAATGTTAGCACCATATTATCATATAGCTCCTTCCAATTACTGAAGCAACTTTACCTTTCTAGGTGTCTCTTGATTCTTGTGTTTATATTTCAAAGTTCTTACTTTACCCTGTATTTCATTACAAATGTTTGAAATTCTATTCCATTAAAGATTCTTTTTTCTCCTTCTGTAGGATTATACTTAGCTCTATAGGGCAAGCTATTTGTTGTAAGCTTATATTTTTGGCTTTTTGAAATATTGCATTCTAAGATCTCCTCTGGTTTTAAGTAGAAACTGCCAGGTCTTGAGTGATTCTGACTATAGTTTCTTGGTACTTGAATTGTTTCTTGCTGGATTCTTACATAGTTTTTCTTTGATATGAAAACTCTGGATTTTGGTTATGCATTCCTTAGACTTTTGTCTTTTGGAATTTGTTTCAGGTTTGGTGGGATTTCTTCCTATCCTCATTCTGCCCTCTGATTCTAATAGATCTAGGCAGTTTTCATTTATGATTTTGTGAAATGTAGTGGTCTGTATTTTTTTTTAAATTATAGTTTTCAGGGAATTCAATTATTCTTAAATGATCTCTCTAACCCTTTTTTTGGCCATTTTTAATATCAGATATCTTACATTTTCTCCTAATTTTCTCAATATTTTGATTTTGTTCTAATATTTATTGCTGTCTCACAGAGTTATTGATTTCTGTTTAATCCATTCTAATTTTTAGGAATTCAATTTTTCGCTATTTAACTTATAAAACTTTTTATTCTCCTTCCAATTCTTTCCTTTAGGGTTTTTATCTGTGCATCTATGCATCTATCAGTCTTTTCTCTTCATTTCTTTTAGGTGTTCTTATAGTCCTTGTGGAAAATCCATTTCTTTTGCTTTAAATCTCCTCTTGTAGTTATGAAATTATATTTCTAATAATTTTTATACTGAATGGCATTTCTTTGGTTTATTAATCTCTTTTGCTTTAGTTTCTGAGTAGGGCTACTGTGCTAAGGTCAAATTCTGACCCCTGCTGTACTTTTGGGTGGAATGGTTGTTCTTGCTTGATCTTGGTCTGGACTCCCTGTATTGTCTTCTGGACTTCTATCTTCAGGAGTTCATTTCTCCCTTGACCTTAGTTGTTGAGGAGGATGGATCTTCGGGCCCCTCTCTGGCAACTCAGGACAGAGTGTTAGGGACTTCAGAGACCTTGGGCTTAGGTACTGTGAGAAGTGTTGGTCACTGTTGCTGCAATTCCCTGGGACTTCCAAGGATACTTTCTTATGCTGGGACTTTCTTTCTTCCTGACACAGAACTGTACAGGCTATGTAAGTCCCTGGCTATCTCCAGTCATGATGGCTCTCACTTTGCTGGAGGAACCCCTTTTTCCTATTGCTCCTGGGCTTCTGGCCAACTTCAGATGCAGTTCTGGTATGGCAGAAGTCACATAGTATAGCTTCTTATTGGTTTTTCTGATCATTATTTATATCTAATGTGAACTTCAGGGTTTGGCTAGAGTAGATATGTAGAAGCTGGTTGGTCTGAATCCTAATCTTGTCCAAATGTTCTCATTTTGACTGCAAGTTCTCTGATTCAATCATATTTTTTTTTAGCTTGTGCCTTTACCTGGGAACCACCTCCCTACCTCTTCCACCAATATCTGAATTTGACAGATTCTAGTTTTCCCTTATGGATATTTAGGTGTCTTGAAGGGTTTTTAAGTAATCTAAAAAATTATATTAATACTTTTTTTATTAAAGAGGTTAAGAAAAAAGACTAATAAAGGCTAATAGATTTGTAGTCAGAGAACCTCTGTTTGAATACCATTTTTGACACTTGCTCCCTATGTGACTTTGCTTGAAGGACTCAGTCTCTCTGGGACTCAATTTTCTCATCTATAAATTTCCTCATCTTGTAAATTAACATATGCCAAAATTTTACTTTGATAATTCTGTGATGCCTTTAAGATCATTAAAGATAGCCTGTTGCTGATCAGTCATTTCAATTGTGTTGACTCTTCATGACCCCATTTGGAGTTTTCTTGGCAAAGATACTGTAGTTTGCCATTTCCTCCTCTAGCTCATTTTACAGATTTACTCAGATGAGATGAGTTTGCCCTGTTGGCAAACAGGGTTAAGTGACTTGCCCAGGGTCACACAGCTAGTAAGTGTCTGAGGCTGGATTTGAACTAAGAAAGATGAGTTTTCCAGACTCCAAGTCTGATGTTCTATCCCCTGCACCACCTTGCTACCCAAAAGATAACATTAAATATCTGATAAAATGACATGGGGATCACTAGATTAGGTTATCCAAAATAAATAGGATTGGAAAACTCTTAAAAAAAAACCTCAGTCAACATGTACATTTGTAAGATAGTCAGACATTTGCTTTTGACTTGTAAAACACTAGTACTGTGCTGCTACAGACTTCTGTAAGGGGACTGGCATCTGAGAATTTCCCAGTGCCATTTGGGAGGATTGTCTGAACTTAAGCTCATTAATCTTAGCCAATATTCCAACATTGGCCTCAGGGATGAAAAAGTCAGTATGATGGAATCTCAGTCTAACATTTTGTGCTATATGTGGCATACTTTTAGACAGTCTTATCATTTTCTTTCTTCCTGAATACAGCCTCACCTCTCTAGATTCTTACCTTAAGACCAGAGGAGCAGCACTGAGCTCTGATGAATGAGGTGAAAAATTGAGTCAAAACTACCACAGTCATGTCTACACATCACAATGTTATATCTACTGATGGGGATGTACAAGGAAATCTCTAGAACACTGTGAAACCATAGAAGAGTAACAGGATTATAAAATGTAAAAGTTGAAGGGAGGGACTTGAGAGATCATCTAGTCTAAATCCTTTCTACTCCTTTTACAGATGAGGATACTAAGGTTCTGAGAAGTGATATGACTTGTGCAAACTTAAGGAGATAGCATTGTACAGGGAAAAGGGTGCTTGATCAGGAGCCATAGGATCTTAATTCAAATCTCAAATCTGTCCCATGTGACCCTGATTCCTTGGATGTCATAGAACAGTCATGTCACCTCTCTGTGCCTGTATCATATGGGATTGGATTAGATTACCTCTACGGTCACTTCGATCTCTAAATATGGTGATCCATATAAAGAGTTAGTGGCAGAGCTTGGAGTAGAATTGGGGTCTCCTGACTCTTGCTTATGTTCTAAGATTTGATACTGTTTCTGTAGTCCTTTCTACAAAGGGATTTTAATGATAACATAAAACAGGGGAATGGACTATAAGGACTACATCTTTATAATATTCTATCATACTGTATCAAGTGAACAAGTCAGTTGAAATGAAACATGTTATTTTTGAAATCAATTTCCTCTGATCCCAAGATGGCTTTATTGTAACAAGAGAACATGTGTTTGTATTGAAAAGCACATGTGACCAATGAAAGAAAACTAAGAATTGTGCGTTTGTGAATGTACATGAATGTTCCATCCTTTTGCACAAGGAACTGAAGTACAGATGATATAGAGAACTGAAGGACTGGACAGAAATCCTCAGTGTATTACAGTTTAAGGACTGTCAGGACGGAATCAGGACTGGAAGTGTCAATCTTCCTTTCCCCTTACCTTAAAAGAGAAGGGAAAGCTGAAATTTTATAACTGGGATGTTAGAAATTGTGGAAATGTGTGACTGAATGAGAAAGAAAGGCCTGGGGAGCACCACAATGGCAAACTTTTCAGAACCACTGCCGTAACCTTCTACTGCTGAACTATATAAAAGTCACATAGAACTTGGTACGATGTTTCTGTTTGCTGAACAAAATTTGTGATGCTCCTACCTCCCCATCCTTGACCTTGCTGAGGCTCTTGTGCTGAGTTTATGTGTTCAAATCTTAATTTCTTTAAGAGTTTTTGTTTTGTGTAAATAACATGGAGTTTTAAAAGAAACCAATGTCTCTAAGATAAAATTCATTGTGTTTGTGTATCCCATGGGAAATTAAGTGAATATGACAGTAGAGTTAAGGTTGGCCAGATATATAGAGAAAAAGACTTGTTTCTAATTAATTGTTGGGAGTACAGCTGGGGACTTGCATTGATCAAAAGAGATTTTATTGATATACATTATCTCCTCCAAAAGCAGAGGAGATAAGTAAATCTGGATTGTCCTAGGCATAGGATGACACAGCAGTTTTCTAGTGGAAAAAAGTTTGTTAAAGTGAGATGAAGTCAGCTACATTTGAGTCAGAAGCCTCCAGCCATTTTCCTGCTTACTTACTCTCCTAGGGAAAGTTTAAAGAATCCTAACCCTTTACTCTTAGGAGCAGAGGGATAACATAGGCTAAAAGAGGATTTGTAGTAAAGGAGGGAATGAGAAAGAGTGGTACCATTCACAGGAGCGGCAGTCCAGCGAGGGAGTGAGTTCTCACCAAACACTGATACGTATGTGTGTGTGAAGTGTGTGTTTGGGCATATAAGTACATTTATGTGTGAATATATACATATATTTGTAAATGTATGTGTATGTTTCTATGTATATATGTGAATGTGTGTATATGTGTGAATGTATATGTGTGTACGTGTATTTATATGTGTGTGTGTGTGTTTTGCGAGAGAGGGAAAGATGTGTAATTTGGTACAGAGGTCTCCTGATGAGGAATTTTCTTCACCAATGCAGACTGACACCTTCTCTGCTACTTAGAATTTTAAAGAGTTGCCTGGGACAAAGAAAGGTTAGGTTACTTTTCCAGAGTCACAGCGAGTGTGTGTGTCATTGGTAAGGCTTGAATTGGGACTTCTTGATTACTGGTCCACTATGCCATGCTGTGATAGACATAGACATAAATTGTGTGTATATATGTACATATTTACATGAAGTCATGTAAACATATCTGGAAAATGCACGTACATTTGTATATATGACTTTAGGCCTAGAGAACAGTAGGAAAGAAGTACTACTTTGTGACTAATTAGAAATCAGAGCTGCAAAACATAACACAGGCAGGGACATTACAGGAACATCTGTAATTAAATATTAGCCAATGTAGAATTTTTCTTTCTGTTTCTAGGTTCCTTTGCAATTACTCTGTAGTTCCCACAAAACTTAGATCACAAACACAAGAGAACTGTGACGCTGGCACAACTTTTAGCTGCTCATGCTTTAAGGATTGCATTTTGTATACCTTTCAGGATATCTAATGATCCCCCAAAAGACTATGGTTAAGAACAAGTGACTTTAGAAATGTTTTGCATGGAAAATTCTACCCATCTGCTGATCCGAGAGATTTCAGAGATGTCCTGGGGCATATGGATCTGTTTTTAAAGCATGTAAAGTCTTTCTTTCATGTGTTTTCACTTTACCATAAAAGGTGAAGTTAATACTTTTAACCAAATTCCAACATGAGTAGCATCATGGACTTCTAGCTGGAAGGGATCTTCAAGATCATCTAGTCTCCCCCTCCTCCCCCTTTCCAGATGAGAAAATTGAGACCTACAAAGATTAAATAACTTTCTTAAGGTTACATAAGTACTAAGTGGCCAAGCTAAGTTGGGAACCTGTGTCCTAGAATTTCAGAAACAGGCCATTTTCTACTGCATCCTAGCAAGCAGATGCCAACTCTCAGAATTTCTTCATTACTTAGATTTAATGCGAAATTCTTATGTTCCCCTCAAGGTCTAAACTGTCAAGTAAGACACATTTCTCTTTCCCTGAAGTTTTTATTATATTGTTAAAATCTATCTAAAGAAAAATATTTATATCCATTTTCTGTCCCTCACCTAATTTGGTTAGGCTTTATCCTAATAATGAAGTCTGAAGTTCATTAAGGGAGTTGTTTATGCCATTTTGGGGTCCATCTACTGCTCTGGAGTTTTGTTTCCCATCCCCCCAGATTCCTTTAATTTAAGGGAGCCAATATAGCTCTTGGGATTTCAATTTACTATTTTTTATTATCACATGACTTATCCAAACCCTTTTCCTGTACTATAGGTCCTCATCTTTCTTTTATGTACCTCTTCACTGACAAGCCTTCATTGGTAATATACTATTGTAAGTTTAGGCCCATTAGGGTCTTTGGGTAACTTGTGACTGAATCTTTTGTTATAAAAAATTAATATATTATCATAATTTTAAAGACAGAAGCCTTGGAATCAGGACAGACGGCCTATGCTTTGACACACCTGGAAGACTTGGAAATGTGCCTGAAAGAAGCAGAAGAAAAGGCTAGGATATTAACAGAGCGGGTAAATATCTGTCACCTGAATTGGAAATCTGTATTCCTGTTAATCAACCAACAAGCATTTCTAGAATGCTTACTCTGAGTGAAGCATGATGTATAATACTAGAGCTATTAATACAAAAGTTTAAGTCTCTCCCTTCAAGGAGCTTAATGGAGAATACAACATTTACTCATGTTAGTATACATGAGATGAACACAAGTTTTGGGAGGGGTTGCCTTAGGATCTGGGAATAGGTTGTGGAGGGGGGACCAGGAAAGACTTGATGGAGAAGATATCAATTAAGCTGAGTCTTGAAAGAAACTTGGGGTTCCAAGAGGTGGAGGTGGGAAGAGTCTACATTCTAAGGCTTGGGGGAACATCTGATACAAAGGCCCAGGAACCAGAGTTGGAGCATTTAAGGTCAGTGTGGCTGGAATTCAGAGTGGGTTGAAAGGAGTAAAATGTAGGAAGACTAGAGAGGCAGAAAAAGATCAGGTGGTAAAGAACTTTAAATGTTAAATGAAAAAGTTTAAATTGGATCCTAGAAGCAAGAAAATGCCACTGGAATTTGTAAAGGAGTAGGGTAACATGGACTTTATGAAGATTACTTTGGCAGTTGAGAGGATGATGGTTGGATTTGAGGGAAACTCTTGATTTGGGGAGACCAGAAAGGAGTCTGTTGCAGTAGTCTAGATGAGAGGTCAGTGAGGCAATCAACAAGGTATTATTAAACACTTACTCTTTGCCAAGTGTTGAGTGTACAAAGAAAAGCAAAAATAGCCTCCACTTTTGAGGAACTCATACTCAAATGGAGAGGAAACATGTAAATAAGTAATCACATACAAAATACATACAGAGTAGATGGAAGGTAATCCATATGGAAGAAAGAACAGCAAATATTGACCAGTGTAGGTGCATTGTTGAATTTATGGAGGGAGTATAAAGTATAAAAAGACAGGTTCAGGCAGAAAGGGAACAAGTTGTGAAGTGCTTTAAGTTACAAAGAGAACATTCCATCTTGTAGATAATGGGAAGCTTCATGGTGATATGATAAGACCGATGCTTTAGGAAAATCACTTTGGCCTCTGTGTGGAGGACATTTTGGAGGCAAGGGAGGAGCTTGAGGCAGAGACTGAAAAAAGAGGGTGTTGTAATAATTCAGGTGAGAGGGGATAAGAATCTGGACCAAGATGATGGCTGTGTGAGCAGATAGAAGGGGATGTATGGAAGAGATAGAAATGTGGAGATACCAAGATAAATATGGTGATAGGTGTTTTGGAGACAGAAATAACAGCATTTGGCAACTGTTTGGATAAGTGGGGTGAGGGAGAGTGAGGAGTTAAGTATAACATTGAGGATAATTAGAAGGTTGTTTCCTCTACAATAATTCAGAAATTTGGAAGAGGAAGGTTTGGGGGAAAGATGAGTGATATTTTAGAAATGTTGAATTTGAAGTATCACTGGAATGTTCATTTTGAAATGTCAGCAATCAATAATATAGGAATGGCGCTCAAGACAGAAGATTGTCTGGTAGGACTGGATCACTAGAATCCTGAAGTCATCTGCATAGAGATGATAACTGAATCCGTGGAAATTGATGGCACAACACACACACACGCACACACACACACACGGAGAGGGAGAGAGAGAGATCGAGATCCTGAGGGTCAAACTGTCAGGGGTTGAGTCAGTCCTAGCATCAAAATGATTCCGATGCCAGGTCAGTGAGAATGGTGTGAGCACAGTCTACCAACGGGGCAAGAAAAGAGAGAGGGCAGAGAAGGTAAACCCTTCCCCGCCCCACTTCCCTCTCTCCTCTTGGGTTTATTGCTGTTTGCTCACTTGAGTTTCCTGCTTCCACCTGTCCCACTCAGGCTATTTGAAAAGCAGTTGAAGTGGGAGTTACGGAGGGATCTGGAAGCTTCAGTCTTTTCCTAAGTGTTCTTTATTTTTATATATTATACATATATTATATATATGTATAATATATATATATATTAAACCATGAAAAAAAACCTTTTCGACAACAAGACCTTAAATTGTTGATTGTATATTAGTTAAGGTAACTAATATACGGTATAACTACTGTAGATATTAATAGATGATATGAAGGAAGAGCAAGTATTCTGAGAGTAAGACATTTTGTCCAGCAGAGCTGGATTGTGGGGGGTGGGGCCTGAGAGAGGCAAAATGGAGGTACTAGTGCGAGACTATTATAAACCTCAAAGAAACACCTGAGACCGAACATAGACAAATATCCCTAGTCCAGTTTTCGGTCCATTTTGTTAAAGAAATCATAAGCGCAGAAAGTCCTCTGACCAATTGTTAACCCCCACCTTTAGTCTCAGAGGTGATTTGTCTTTCTTGTAGGCTCCCAGCATGCTTCAAAAGAAACTGACCTCTCAAAAGTATGGGTGGGTGGGTAAGAAGGGTGGACCGACGCTGAGGATGTGGAGCATTCCTAATGACCTAGCAGAGAGGGCTTTAACTGGACATACACAGAAGGCAAGTCTATGCTACCCTAGCAGCAATCCAACAAAGCCATCAGTGCATAAATTTGTTCATATGCTCTTCCCCACCAAGTGGTGAGAAAAGGACAGTTCATCCATAACAGTATTCATCTCTGCCCTGGATATAATGTACATCCTCATAAGTAGCTTGTACTAGATGACTTCCAAGTTCTGCTCTGACTTTTAAGATTCAATGATCCTATGTTGTTATTTGTTTCATCCTAAGAATTTATAACGTATATAATATGAAACAACTAGGTATTTCTCTTTCTCAAAAATTTGTTAGGTTAAATTGACATTTAATTAAAATCATTCATTATGCAAGGATTAATGAATTACCAAATGCTGGGGACATACTACATCTTATCTAAACTTTGTCACTCCCTCTGACCTTGGAAAAATAACGACCTCTCTTGATCTCAGTTTCCACATCTCTCAAGAGAGGTTGAACCAGAATGATCTGTAGCATCCCTTTTAGCTTTAAGTTCTATGATTCTTTGTATAATTAAATTTAATTAAAAATGTATCAAGTATTTTTTGTTCCTGGCTTCGAAGACTTTACAATTAAAAGAGAAAATGCATATGAATGCACTTTATAAATTATAAAACATTATTGTTATTATCATAATCACAATGAACCCAAGGAGGAACAACAAAGTTTTTTTATGACTTTAAGAAAAATAACACAATTACATTAGATTAGGTTTTTTTTCTTCCTTAAATTTTTTTCCTAAAATTTAAATTTTCTTCCCTAAATTTTCTTCACTAAAGATGTATTGCAAGAATTTTCAGGGTCTTTGTTAGGCACTGCACAGATTGTAGATAGACAAGTACACTACAGTTTATTCATGCACTGAGGAGTGTGATACACACCTTTAGTAGGTGATGGACATATGTGTCTCACAATTCCACAGCTAACATATATTTAGTCTCTCCTCCTGAGCTACATGATCCAGAGTTTGGGTAAGAGCACGTAGGGCATTAGTCAGAAAAGAGTATATTTTTTAGCCAAAGAAAAAAGATGCTTAAAGTGTTACAAAGGCATGTCCACTTGCACCAGACCAAAGTAGACAATGTTTTCTTTACCAACTAGTGAGGTAATTGATATTTGTTAAGCTCCTGCTACTTCAATTATTAGAGAGGATAAGAGATGTGGGTGAGTTCCTAGGGACAATTCTAAATCTTGTGTGTTTCCTTTAGTAATTGAGGAGTGATGGGGGGGGAGGTACCGAAGGAGACATTCAGTATAATCGTTGTCATGCAGAAAAAGAATGAAATACAGCAGCATATATAGCACAAAACTGAGGCAGTTTGGTTCTCCCCAAAATCCACTTTTAACAGTTCCAAAGTTTTCAAAACCACATAAATGAAAATGAACGTTGATGTATCACTTTGAGAAGGTAAAGATCCTGCCTCTTGAACTTATTTCTCTAAAATCCGTATTACTGGCATTTGAAATATCCTTTTCAATTAAGTTTATCATTTCACTAGAATTGGTAATCTTCACTGTTACGTTTGAAGGCGGTTAATTAAAATATAGACACTGTACTGAAAGTAATTAATCCTGAATTTTTGCTTTCCCTAATTCTTTAATTTGAACATTAGAGAATGAAAATTAAAGAAGCATTATCTTCTTTTCTATTCATATGGCTACTTTTAAATCATGAAAGTGTGTGGAGTTTGTCTATGTGGCAGGGAGTAAAGTGAGGAGTGGGGCAGAGTTGGTATAAAAAAAATCAATAGACTTTTCTTCAACTTTTCCGTAATAGGAATTGGAGTACCTGTCTCAGGCAGCCAAACATTTGTCCACTGGGTGCCACTATCTTCCTTACTAGGTTAAACCATCCAATGTTTCCAGAATGTCAGATTTTCTTTAGCATCAGAAGGATTAATTATGTGCTATATTTTTTTCCCTGAAGAATTTTCTTGACTATTATGCAAGGCTAACTTAATGAGAAGGGATTCTTCTTGGGGAATTTCATAATGGTTTCCTATTGGCTAGGAGAGTCACATATGTATAAAAACCTGAATTAAAAAAATTTTTTTTACTTACAAAAGAACAGCCAAGAGCACTTTTAATGACAGCAGATATCTTTTTTTAAAACTGATAAATTGCTAAAGGGACAATGGAAACCCACTGGATTCCTATGGTAAAGTCAATATTAACAACATGGTTACAACTATGGGTTGTGTACAGGGGAAGGACTTAGTTTGGGGATGGGAGCTTTAAAAAAAACAGCACAGGAACGTGTTATAAACCCTTAATTGCACAATTGGAAGCATTTGAAAATGTCTTTGACTGTCAGGTAGAGGCCAGATGCTAGATCAGGGGTGGGGAAGCTGCAGCCTTGAGGCCACATGTGGCCTTCTAGGTCCTTGGGTGCAGCCTTTTGACAGAATCCAAATTTTACAGAACAAACCTTTTAATTACTTAATTAATCCTTTTATTTACCTAGCAGCTGGGTATTGCCAGGTATGAGGTGCTCTCTCTCACTTTTCCTTCTCACACTTTTTCCCCATCAGATTTACTTTTTTTTTATCCATCATCAAATTTCCACACTTTGCCCATGTGACAGCAAGCACCCCAACATACACAGGAGGGCCTGCTGCACAGGTTCTTAGATCTGCTTTTCTAAGGAAAATAACCTTAAAAAGGATTAACAATCTTACTTTAATCAAGCACATATATCATTTACTTCAGGGGAAAAAGTCAGTACCCTGAACTTCAGAGAAACTACAAACAGAAATTACAAACAGAAAGACCAACAGACAGGGCTTTTAACTGTCTGATTATAGACAATACATACTTCATTACCAGAGAAAGAAGCTCCAATATCTTTGTTTTCAAAGTGGGGGAGTTTGGGCTCCTTAATGGCTACCCAGAGTCTCATCTGGCCTAATCACACAGTCTTCCAATGATTTGATCCCCAGAGCAAAACGTCATCTCAGAGTATATATACACTTTTCAGAGCCAGAGAGCAAGACCCCAGTGCCTCATTAGCAAATATGAAAATGTGTGGGCCTTCATCAAAACAAGCTTCCCCAAATCAAGCTTCCCTTAATAGCTCCACCTGAGGCAGGGAAGATTTTTAACTCCCATTACAGCCTACTGCTAGATAATAAATTTTTACTTTGTTGAATGAGATGCAGTATAGACCATTTAGCTTTATCTGACTATGGCCATTTTCAATTTTATTTGACATTAATCCAGAAGAACTGCTCCCTTTTCACTCTGAATCAACCGTATCAATACTGTAAAATTGTAGGATCAAGACAACTGAGACATGTCACTAGAAAGGGTAAAATCTTACTGGGAACCATTATTAGATTCCAGATTTTCTTGGTGTTTCACAGGGCTGCATCAGATCATAGAAGAGTAGATTTAGAGCAGCAAGGTACCTCCGAAGTAATTTTGTCTAACCTCTTCATTTTAGAGATGAGGAAACTGAGACCCAGAGAGGTGACTTGTCCCAAATCATACAAATAATATGTGAGAAAACTCAAATTGGAAACCAGATCTTAACCTGGGTATTCTTTCCGTCAAACCACACTGCCTTTGTAAATGGGCATTCCTGGAATCTAGTCCTGGTTCTTAAACTAAATGACTTTGTGACCCTGCACAAGTCATTTCATTTTTCTGTACCACAATTTCCTTTTCTATAAAATGATAAGCTTGGATTAGGAAATCTCTGAGGTCTGACAGTCATCTGTGGCTTTTTTGTTCTTCCTGGGATCTATATATTATCTTTTGAAAAAAGAAATTAACCATAGCAAAATATAAAGAATTTTTAAAAATTCCTGTGCATGATTATTTTTGTTTTTCTGCTCTGTATAAAACAAATGGATAAGATTAAGATATTTTAAAATTAATACAAATAATTTTTCAAGTCCCTGTAGTCCTAAAATTATACAATGCTGATACCATTGAACCAGAGTGAACAGGGAGCAATTCTTTTGAATTAGTGTCAAATCAACTAAAAAATGGCTAGAGTTAGATAAATCTAAATAGTCTGCACTTCATAGCATTCAACAAAGTAAAAATTTATTATCTAGCAGTTGGAAAAGCCTGGAAATTTGATGGTGGATAAAAAGAAAGTAAATTTGATGGGAAAGAAGTGTGAGGAGGAAAAGTGAGAAGTGGGGGAGGGAAAGAGAAAGAATAATAACTAGCCTTGTATAGTATTGTAAGGTTTGTAAAGAACCTTACTTATGTTGTTTGATTCTCACAGCAACCCTATGAGGGAGATGCTATGAACTTCTCCGTTTCACAGATGAAGAACGAGTATGTGTTGGGTTTGGTTTGTGAAGCAGAGCCATAACTCGCCAAAACTATGCCTGGGGTGGTTGTATCTCATGACTCAGTAGGTGAAGTATAGAATGGTGGGGGAAAAGGGTGCTACACCCTCACCAGGGCAGTGCCCTAGGGAGCATTTCTTGTTCCCTGTCTTGGTGAAGTCTTGGTTGAGAATTATTGGGGGACAAAAAGAGAAAGGGACTTTGATTGTTTGAAAGTTAACTACCTGGAAATTAGACCCTGTGATTCAGCCCTTGAAGCATGTTTTTTAAAAAAAGGTAAAAGTATATTTTAAGATACAATAATTTTAAGATACAATGAGATCTAAAGAAGGACTTGAATGCTAGACTGACAATATATCCAGTGAAGCTATCAATGTCATTGAAATTCTATGGCGATACTTCTCCAGAGATAGTCTGGGCCTTATTCTCTCCCTTCCTTCACCCCCATCCCTTATTCTCTTACTCGTCAGGGACCTAAATAAGATAGTATATTATTTAAAGGGCTTGATAAACTTTAAAGCATTGTATAAATACTCATTGTAATTATAGTAGTAGTAGTAGTGGTGGTAGTAGTAGTAGCAGTGGCAGCAGCAGTTGTTTTTATATACTGTTGCAGGCCAGGTCTGACTAAGCATCAGATCTGGGACAGGAATAAAATGAGATTCTTGTAGACCACTCAACATTTAATAAAAGGAAGTTTACTTAGTCACAGAATGAAAAAATACTGAGCAAGAATTCTCTTTGTTTATGTTGGCCATGATGGCATGCCAGTCAAAAATATGTGTTTAGTTTAAGAGAAAATGGATCAGTTTTCTGATTCTTCACTAGTTTTTGTGCTTAGGCCATGAGAAAGCTAGGTTAAAGGAAAACCTGAGCTTTATTTCTCTGTACAATTATGTCTCAAGGATAGTATAACTACTTTTATGGGGGAAAAATAGCCTCACCTGTGTTTGTTATTCCTGCTTCATCCCACCCCTTGGTGGGAAGGTCCTATTCATCTGCTAGAGGACATTCTACCACTTCATGGTAGTTCATGGGGCTGTTATTAGATAGCCCTGCCCTCATGATTGGAAAGCCTAACACAGAGAATACTAGAAAAGGAAAAGAAGACAACAGAAAAGTAGCAGAAAATACAATAAAGTCATGTAGCAACCTCCTGAAGAGATGACAGAATGTGGAGAAGAAAGACCAGAAATTCAAGCTTCACCTCCCTCCTTTGGAATGACTGAGTGTTTGATCTTAATAGCTTGGTCCATGAGATGGGTCCAAAGCTTTCCAGCTCATAGTGGGCATCCCAGAGTACAGTGGTGACAATGAACTAGAGAGGTAGCAGGAGCATTAGAGTCAGTGTAAATGTTATTTTTGACTATTTTAGTCTGGACCTAAGATAGGCCAGTTCAGTAATTTTGGATTAATTCTAAAATTCAATAAAGTACATATGAATTACAAAAAGTGATTAAAACCAAGATTAAAAGCAATTAAGGGAATAGGAGCAAGCACCTGATATATAGAGTAGGGGCTGCTGAGGAAAAGGGGAGGGGAAAATGTGGGGTGATGGCAGAAGGGAAATGAAAGTGAAGGGGATTCAGTCATACCCGAGCACAAAAATAACCCTACCCTCAGCAATAAGTAGGCAAGGCAGGCTAGCCATCCTTTCCAACTGACAACACTGTCCACAGAAAGCCAGTATAACTCCTACCACATGGGCACTCACTACAGGGTCATCTGTAGTAGGATAGCTAAGAGATCATGACTTTCTTATGTGCAGCCTGTTTCAATGGTAGAGACATTGCTGAAACTCACCTTATATTACTCCCACTCAATATTTCCCATTCCACCAACCAGGACATCCCCCATGCTTTCAGGGATGCCTTTAGAGGTCTTTGCTAAAGGACTGCCCCACTTTTCCCGCAAGGACTAGACTTTTGCCAGAAAGATAGACACCTTCCAACAACTCTACTCCTTGGTCCTCCATGTCCTTTGTTTCTTGTCCTCTGGGTGCAGCACCCTGGTAGCAATCTGAAAGAACCTTATCAACTCCAGATTAAGTAAGTAAATGGTTACAGTAAGCCTCACCACACTGCTGCTCATTTCTGCATCCATTCCACTGGACCTTACTCTCATCCTCCCCAATGTAAAAGTTAAGCAAATTTAACAGATGATAGTGTACAGCATTCATCTTCAGATTCTGTTTCCTTAAAGGTACAAATATTTTGTATCTCACTCTACAGATATTTGCCTTCTCATCCTCCTTAGTTCAACAGGGAGCATTTAAGGGTGTTTGGTCAGCGCTATCAGAAGCCCCAGCAGAACTACACTGGCTACGGGGAGGAGGGCTCTGAGCACACCTTCCTTTGCATAGTTCTTTCCCCACTTCAAGGAGGTAATTCTGATTCAATTACCAAATATTGTGGACCAGTCCTGACTTAGATCTGTCTTGTGCTGGGGACTGGAATGAACTGGTGCTTCTATAGCCCATCTAACAATCAATTAAAGGAAATTTACATTGCCTAGCACGAAAAAGATAGTGGTCAAGGATTGATTCGGTATTGATTCAGCTGAGCAGTTTCCCTGTATCTGGGCTGACCATATTGATGTGCAAACGTGTCAAATCTGAGGGAAGAGCCAGTGATGCCTTTGATTTTGTGAGTTGTCCTGCACTGATATTTATACTGAGATCTTGTGGAAGTTACGTGACTATTGGCTTTAGTGAATAGTTTCACTACATTTAGAGAGGAAAACTAACTAGGCTTAGAAAGTCAGAGCTTCTCAACCTCCCAATTGTGCTTTGGATACAGCACCTAGCACAACACTAGTCATGTAAGTGGGCAGTTTTTAGATATTTGCTTAAGAGGCAATATGGTATAACAAGCTGTTGATTGTAAAGTGAGGAAACAAAAGTTTGAATTTTCACTCTTTCTGCATATCCCTAACACTTTGTACAATGTCTGACACATAGTAGGTGCTTAATAAATCCTTTATAGTCTGACTAGCAATTACTGACCACAGGAAACACATGATAATGTGTTATTCCCTTATTAAACTCACTGTTAAACCTTTCTGAACCTCAGTACCCTCCTTGATAAAATGAGGGGGTTGGCCAGATACTTTCTAAGGATTTAGAAGAGTTTAAATCCTATGATCCAGTCATACTACCTGAGGGTGGAGTTGGGCTAGGAAAGAGCGTTGTTAAGGAAGCACTTTGTAAACCTAAAAGGGCCAAAGTAATTGAAGTGATTATTTTAAGTGTGATTATCGTTCATTTCATAAAGTATCTCAGCACTGGACATATGATTGGATAACTATATTTACAGACCTAACAGAAGTTATGTGCAACTAAGCATCAGCTAGAGGCACAAAGAGCACAAATAATTGAAATCCTTAAACCAATTACTTTTTCCCTCCTCTTGAAAACTAAAAATGCAATAGCTACAAACATAAAATCAAACTTCCTAGTCTAAATATCATTGCCTTTCCCTTCTGAACAAACTTTGGCAAAGATTTCATTGCTAAAAAACTGGAACCAAATTAAAAATAAAAAATAAAGCCCCAAACTAGATAATCAACCCCTGATCTAATAAGAATCAATCATTTATGGGCTAGATGTATTCCTTTCAAGTCTCCTTATCTCGCTGCTGTTGCAAGGAGAGAGTTCAGAATAGACTTCTGGGACATATTCTTGCTTGAAGGGAATGAAAGGAAGAGAGGGTATTTATGATCTTCCTATAAAGAAGAAGATGATTGAGAAGACCTAGTTAGTCAATAGGGACTCTTCAATTTAAACCAACTGTTGAGGCAAAATGGTAATAACTGATACGTCTATAGTGCTTTAAGGTTTTCAAAGTACCTTAAATACATTATCTCCTTAGTACAGGTATCCTCATTTTATAGGTGAAGGAATGGTGTCTCTAAGAGCTTCCCTGACTTGTCCATAATCACACTGAAGGTTGCCTAATTCCAAGTCTATCCTGACTCAAGTGCTGCCTCTTGGATAATCAGGGGGTCTGAGATAAGACTAGATAGCTAGATGGCACTGGGTCTGGAATCATCAAGACCTGAATTCAAATCTGGGCTCAGATACTTCCTAGCTGTGTGATCCTGGGCAAGCCATTTAACCTCTATTTGCCTCAGTTCCTCATCTGTTAAATGGGGACACACTGGAGAAAGAAATGGCAAACCATTCCAGTATATTTGTCAAGAAAACCCTATGTACAAACGCATGGGATTATGAAGAGTCAGACACAACTGAATGACTGAACAAGAGCACAGGATAAGACCACTTATAAAAGAATATTCCACTAGCATCATGAAAGAAGAAAGTTTGTGTAATATATGTTTTAAATGTAAAAGGCATTGTTTTTCCCTTCTGTGGTTTTGTTAGAGTCCCTGTGACTAGGTCTTCTATTTCACCTTGGAGGATGACAGTGATTATAAATAGGGGGTCAGAAACCTAGGGTACTTTAGGCTCCTTTATCTATTCAAAGAAGGTGACCTTCTGGAGGATGTTAGCAGTAAGGGAGTCTAAGAAGAGCATCCTTTAAATCCAGAAGCCCCCACCACCTCTTAAAGCTTGACTCAGAGAGATCAACTTTCAGCTTTGGACAGGTGGGTGAGGATGTGGAAACTATTAAGAGGTTATTGCAATAATCTAGAGAGAATATAAACAAAGCACACACATTGAACTGGGCAGGTCAAAAAACAGGTAATGGAAAAAATCATACAGTTTGGCTGCAATACAGAGTACATCAAAGGGAATATTATGACATTAGTTTGGAAAGATAATTTGGAGTCATTTGGACCCTTGAATGAAGAAAGCATTAGCAGTTTTAATTTATTCACTAGGCATGAGGGAGTCACTGACTTTTTGAATAATAATAGCTAATATTTCATAGCATTTTTAAGATCTTCAAGGCACATTACATATTTTATCTCATTTGATTCTCACAACAACTCTGGGAAATAGGTGCTATTATTAATCTTTTATGGATGAGGAAACTGTGGCTGAGAAAGATTAAGTGACTTGCTTAGGATCACACAGTTAATAATTGTCTGAACAATTGTTTGAATTCAGATCTTCCTGGATTAAAGACTAGCACTATGTCATCTAGCAGAAGATGAATGTGATCTGGAGGTTTATTCAGGCAATGGTATGAAACATAGGTTGGTGAAGGAATAATGCGAAAACAGAAGGAATAGTTAAAATAGTTTTTACAATAGTTTAAGTGAAAAGTGTGATTATAGTGTGAGTGCTAAAAAGAGAATGAATGCATTTGGCCTTTGGTATAGCAAAAGAGAAAAAGAAAGGGCTCAGAAGGTATTTGATGGCATTGTTACTGCCCCAACAGCAGTATCTTGACTTTCAGCAGCTAGCCAATTGCATGAGACTATCCAGAGATACAAATGACCCAGGGGAGCACAAACTCAGACACTGAAGAAAAGTCACCCAGGTAACTATGCTCCCTAGAGTCATATGGCTTTCGTACAAACAAGTCTTATTCAACTCTTTCACTATCTTTCCTGACAATATAGTTATCTCTGCATTACAAGTACAGTTCAAAATATTAGTCAAGAGACAGTGTAAAGAAACAGTGGGGCAGAAATAGAGATTTGGAAGTTATCTGTATAAAAGTAGACATTGAAGCCATGGAAGAGGATGAGATCACAAAAAAAGGGGAAAGTGGGGATCAAGAGTAGAACTTTAAGGGAGCCCTACCTTTATGGGGTAGGAAATGAATGAGAGGAGCATGGGGGAAAGGAATGATCCGGGAGGTAGGAGGAAACCTAGAAGTATGCAGTATCACTGAAGCCAAAGGGAGAGAGTATAGAAAGGAAAAAGTGACCAGCAATGATAAATGCTGCAGGAGGAATGAAGACTTTTTTTTAAAAAATGACTATTGGATTCAGCAATAAGTTATAAATGACCTTGAAGAGTTTCTTCAGTAAAATCATGGAGATGGAAGCCAGGTTGCAGGGTATTGAGGTGTGAATGAGTTCTTTTTTCCTCCTGTTAATTGGGGTTTTATTATTTTTTAAAACTAATTAATTTATTTTTTAGGTTTCAACATTCACTTCCATAGGATTTTGAGTTTCAAATTTTCTTCCCCTTTCTTTCCTTTCCCCTCGCCAAGACAGCATGCAATCTTACATAGGCTCTACTTATGCATTCATATTAAATATATTTTCACATTAATCATGATTTAAAGAATTAGAACTAATGGGAGGGACACAAGAAAGAAGAAACAAAGCAAATCAACAAAAGGAAATGGTATACTTCCATCCATATTCAGATTTCCAATGTCTTTCTCTGGATGTGGATAACATTTTCCATCATGAGTCTTTTGGAGTTGTCTTAGAGCCTTGCATTGCTGAGAAGAGCTAAGTCTGTCAAAGTCAGTTAATATGTACATGTTTAATATGTACATGTTCTCCTGGTTCTGCTCATTCACTCAGCATCAGTTCATATAAGTCTTTCCAGGTTTTTCCAAAGTCTACTTACTCATCATTCCTTATAGCACAACAGTTGTGAATGGGTTCTGAAGTGGAACTGTAAGGGTGGACTCATCTCTACAATGAACTGTTTCTAATGTGTATTAGCACTGAAGGAAAAGGAGGTGGATCAGACTATAAGTTAAGGGGTAGAAGTTTTCTTTCTTTCTTTTTTTAAAATTTTAAGGGAACTTACAATGTTTGAAATCTGAGGGAAAGGAGTCAACAGAGAGGAAAAGATTGAAAAGGAAAGAAAAAATAGTTTTCTATCCCCTCTCCTCAATAACTCTCCCCCTGCCCCTCAGGCAATATGACTTTTTCCCATTGGGGCCTGAAATAGTATTTTTCATGTACCTACCTTGTCATACATTTTATTTTATTTTTTAAACACATACATATTTATTTTTTTAAAAGCACAGAGGTTTTTTTTTTCAGTTACAAATTCTCTCCTTTCCCCTACATTTTCCTCCACCCAATGAAAAGATAAGAAAAACAAAACCTATTATAAACCTATATAGTCATGCAAAACAAATTTCTGCCCTAGTCCTGTTCCAAAAAGAAAGAAAGAAAGAGTATATGCTTCAATCTGTACTCTGAGTCCTGTGGTAGATAGCATGTTTCATCATAAGTCCTTTGGAATTGAAGTGTGTCATTGTGTCCATCAGTTACTAAGCCTTTCAAAGTTGATTATTTTTACAGTATTGTTATTACTGTGTAGATTGTTTTCCAGGTTCTGCTCACTTCACTTTGCACTGTTCAAACAGGTCTTCCCTGCTTTTTCTGAAACTACCACCTTCATAACTTCTTACAGCACCATAGTATTCCATCACTTTTATATAGCATGACGTGTTCAGCTACTCTTTAATTAATGGGTATCTTCTCAGTTTCCATTTCTTTGCCACCAGAAAAATGCTACTATAAATATTTTTACACATATGGGTCCTTTTCCTTCTTGCCTAGATCTTCTTGGGCCCTAGTAGGAGATAACTGGTCCACCTGTCCACCTAGCATCCTTCACCTTTACCACATGACTAACTCATCTTCTCTTTATAACATTTAATTAGTTTCTTAATGATATATTTTACTTCTGTTCTTTGGAGTTCTTTATTGGTTGTATTTTGCAGATTGTGAACCATGGTCCTCTCCAATGCCTTCTATGTTATATTAATTTTTAATTCATTGGAGACTCTTGTATTCCCTGTCTTACCACTACATAGCAACCCTAGCAGAATGTTGGTATTACAGAATGTGTCTTTGCTTTCATGGAATCTTGGGGTTATTAAAAGAGCTGTGCAATTTTCTGAAAGCAATCCAGATTGTTCTCTCCTTCTAAGTCAGTTCCAGGCCCAACTTGTCTATCTTTTTCATCTGTTCCAAATATAAATTGTTGTTTTTCAGTCATTTTAGTCATGACTGCCTCTTCATGATCTCATTTGGGGTTTTCTTAGTAAAGATACTGGAGTGGTTTGCCATTTCCTTCTCCATCTCATTTTATAGATGAGGAAACCAAAACAAACCTGGTTAAGTGATTTTCCCAGGGTCTCACAGCTAATAATTGTCTGAAGCCAGATTTGAATTCAAGTCCTCCTGACTCCAGGCTTGGTGCTCTATTTACTGGGCCAGTTAGTTGCCCTGATACTTACTGGTAAATATTTTGTCAGAAGATCTGTCAGAATGTATGTTGTCATCTGGGCAATAGACACTATTTATCCAACCAGTCTTTCCTATATGGATGATCAGGCCAAACTCTTTTGAGTTACTATAGATTTCTTTGAGACAGCTCTATAGCTGTGCAGGGCTTCATGAAGTCAGCACAATGTCACCTGTAAGCAGGAGGTCCTGAAGGACCTTACCAACCACAGGAAATCCCTTTTTATATTGAACTCTTTCCTGGATCTTCTCCATCACAGTGGAGAATCAACCTCCTATTTGTTAAGTACTTACTAAGTACCAGGTATTTTGCTAGACCTGAGATCCAAGAATGATCCAATTCCCATTTAATCAATCCATCAATAATTAGCAAGCATTAATTAAGTGCTTACTATATATCAGGTACTCTGCTATATGCTGGGGGTAAAAAGAAATGAAAAAAATTTCCTCTTTCAAGGAACTTACATATCAATGGAGGAGAACAGTATGCAAAAATATAGGTATATACACATAGGTATCAGATATATGGGTATAACGTACATACAGAGTACCAGGAAGGAAAAAAATCTGTGCATACATGCAGCTCACCATAGATGCTGAGAGGATGAAGCCACATACCAGGCCTTCTACATGGAGGAATATGTTTTCTGGCTGAGTCTCTTGATAGTTTAGGCACTTAGCCTCCTAGACAAAAAAGTATCAGTGTCTTAGTAGGGCAGGGAGAGAGGGGAGAGATAGAGTATAACAGCTTAAAGAGTAGAAGAGTCTGGTGAATTTTTTTAGGATGGCACTTTTGGCAAAGAATGCATCACCTTGTTTTATGTTTCACTGGATGTTTATGATCAGAGAATCATTTAACTGGTGTTTTGGGATGTGCCTGTCTCAATAATTTCAGTCTGATACTGGAACAAAATGATATATTTGCATGTTATTCAATAGTTAACAAAAGGAGATTTACTTAGCCTTAGCAGAGGGAAGATACTCAACAAGGGTAGGCTTGAGGACCTCTAGAATTGATTCAGATAAACAAAGTTCCCTTGTCTGATTTACTCATCATGATTTACCAGCCAAACATCACTGAACTTTCAGAGCTGCTTTGTGTGCAGGCAAACTAGAAGTGATTTCAGTGGCCCAAGACTTTAGTTCTCTGAGCCAATCAAGCCCTAAAGATTATCTCAATACCTTTAGGGAAAGACTAATCTAACTTGCACGGAGGCTGAGGTTAGAATATTGCTTCTACCACAACTGGGATACAGGAACTGCAAAAACCCTAGGCTTTGCCTTCTGTATTTTGTTTCAGCCTCTGGTTGGTCTTATAGATTAGAGACCAAATCTGTAGCCCTACCCTCACCTAATCTTGCCCTGGTAAAACAAAAGGCACTTCTTTGTCTAGGAGGGTAGGTACTTAAATTGAGACAGCTAGGTGGTGCAGTGGATAGAGCACCAGTGCAGGAGGACCTGAGTTCAAATCTCACCTCTGACACTTGACACTCACTAGCTGCGTGACCTTGGGCAAGTCACTTAACCCCAGTTGCCTCATCCTGGGTCATCTCCAGTCATCCTGATAAATATCAGGTCACTGGGTTTAGATGACTCTGGAGGAGAAGTGAGGCTGGTGACCTGCACAGACCTCCCTCACTCAAAACAAAGTCAAGTGCAAGTCATGTCATTTTTTCTCTGATGGCATGGTCTTCTTTGACAACAAAGGATGAACACACACACAGGTACTTAAATTCTCCAGAGACTCAGTCAGAAAATCATCTTCTATCTAGAAGGCCTGGCATGTGGTTCTATTCTCTCTAAGGATACTGCAGCATCTATGGGGAGCAGTGTGTATGCACAAGCTTTTTCCTTCCTGGTACCCAGGTCTGCTCTCCATTTTGCTGAGGCCCACTAGTCTATGTGCAGCTCTCTCTGGAGCTCTAGGAGTAAGTCAAGCACAAGTGTTCTGAACCAACCGGTTCACTTCTGATCAATTTACAACAGTCTGAATCAATCCACCCACAAAATCATAGATTTAGAGCTGAAAAAGACCTTAGAGGTCACCTAGTCTAGCCTCCTCATTTTACTAATTATGTTTGATGCAATCCTGCCTCTGTACCCTACAATCAGTGGGGATCAGTCACAAACAAGGCCCATGCCCTTCAGTTATGAACCAGAGTGCATATCCAGCACCATGGGAGGTACCCCAATCCAGTAAACTGAGGTTCTCTGCTACAGATAAAAGACAGTAAAGAAGGAATACTCTGGTCTTTAGCTGGGTACAGAAAACAAATATGTTTGTATGAAAAATAGCATATTTTAGAGAAATATGAAAGACAGAAGAAAAGCAAAACCAAAATAACTTGTTAGGCACAACTGGAAATTTTTCTCTTTAAGAGTTTATCCCAGGGTTGGGGAACCTGCATCCTCAAGGCCACTTGTGGCCTTCTAGGTCCTCAAGTATGGCCCTTTGACTGAATCAAAATTTCACAGAACAAATCTCCTTTATAAAAGGATTTGTTTTGTAAATCTTGGACTCAGTCAAAGGGTTGCATCCAAGGTTCTAGAAGGCAACATGTGGCCTTGAGGCTGCAGCTTCTCCAGCCTTGGCTTATTCTCTATCTCTCTATCATTTGGGTGAACCCTAATATATTGAAAGAATACCTTCAGCACATGCTAACCTCTTTAAATTATTTTTTCTTTGTATATTACTTGCCTTGAAAAAAATTCTGTAATAATTCTAGTTACTTCCAAAACTTTCCTGTTCATTTGCGAATCCTACCTACTCTTCTGCGCATTTTTAAAAATGTTTCAATTACTTTCTTTTTTTGGTATCATTATGGTATGAGAATGGAATGGAATGTTTTTGTGCTGGAAGAAATAGATGATTTTGGAGAATCCTGGGTAGAGTGAAGTGAGCAGGAAGACAATTCATAATGAGGACTACATAATGAAGAAAAACAACTTTGTTTTAAAAACTCTGATTAATGCAATGACTCAATGACTCCAGAGGATATATGATGGAGCATATTCTCCACCTTCTAACAGAGACTCTAGATGCAAAAAGAAACAAACATATTTTGGACATGGTCACTGTGTAAATTTCTTTCCTGTCCGCAGTTGATGGATGCCTCTTGACATTCTTTTCTTTGAGTTTTCTTTGTTTGTTCCTTTTAATCTTCCCTTCAGGATCAGGAAGTTTGTCTTGCTAGGGGCTATTGCCTCTCCTTTATTATTCTGTCTTAAAATCCACTCCTCTGCTCTTCCCGATCCTCACCTATTTCCTGCTGAGTTTGATTGCTCGTCTTCATTTAGATATACTTATATTCACTTCTTCTCAGTTACTTGGGGCCATCTCCTATCCTATCTGATCCTATTAACAGCAGCTAGCATTCCTTAAGTGTCCTTAAGAGAGAGGCTTGATCAACCACAGAAAGCCAGCTCATTTTCTCTAACTGCCGACCAATTATTTCACCTGAGGATTAGTTCTCTCCCCTTCCCTCAACTATGAAGTAATAGGAGCTGAGAACTATTAACCCTTCTCCTCAGGAAAAGGTACTCAGATGAGGATTGCCTTGCCTTTGCTAGGGGAGGACCAAATGATGTCAGGCCAATCAGAAGGAAGACACACGTAGCTTTAAAAAGTCGTCTTGGCCCTGACTCTGGGTCTTTTGGCACGAAGGGAGAATGGTCAGAGACCCCTTTATTAATGGGTTCATTTACCAATTAATAGATATTATTAATATCAATAAATATATTAATTATGCAGTTATCTATTAATGTGCTATTTGTATATTAAAATTAATATACTGTTATCTTGCGCAGAGATTTGCCTTGGTTTGCCCTTTCATTAAATTTAACTTATGACATAATTGTAAATCAGATGCCCAGGGTCCTTACTTCCAGCATGAGATATAAAATCATTTGACATTTAAAAGTTTTTCTTTAAAGCCTTTTCCTAACTTTCCAATCTTTTTATATCCTACCCACTTTCATGCAATCTCTCCTTGGGGCCTCTCTGCCCTGAACAACCATCACTCCTGTGTACTTTTCACCCTAGAATATACCTCTGCCAGACTGGCCCTTTTCACTCTTTGGTGAGCTCTTCCTAAGGCTTCCATTTTATGGAGAGGTTCTGGCCAGGCAACCTTTACTCTGCTCCTTGATCTCCTTCTGACATTCTGGATGTCAAAACAATACCTTGTCAACTAAAGTTCTCACATCCCCTTTCTCTCCACCCTTCCTCTTAAAGGGGCCATGACCTGGCTACTTCTTAAACAGGCCTATTCAATGAACAGACGTTACCTCACCCTGAGTACATGCAAAGATCTTGGCCTAAAGGGCCCAAGGTCTCCCAGTGCATCCTGGGTCATCTCCAGTCATCCTGATGAATATTTGGTCACTGGATTCAGAAGGCTGTGGAGGAGAAGAGAGGCTGGTGACCTGCACAACCCTCTCCCACTCAAAACAAAGTCAAGTGCAAGTATATGGTCTTCTTTGGCAAGGAGGATGAACACAAATTTGTGACCCTTCTAGATGTAGTTTAATTTATAACCTGACTTAGTTTACCTACAGAGTTTGTTTGATGAAGTTGGTTTCCTTGGGGTATGTATGAGATTATGACTGTTTAACTGTTTGTTCAACTTTTATGACATTGAATAAAGCATGCAGATTATAGCTTTGTCTTTAACTTTAATGACCTTTTACCTAAAAGAGGGCTTGTTAGGACTTAAAATGAGAGTTTGGGTTTTCTCTGAGGCCTAAACTCATGCTTTTGCATAATAATAAAGCATAGAATTTTTATCTCCATAATTTCTGAGTTATGGCAAATATATTTTGGCACCAGTTACCTATCATATGAATTTAGAGAGAAGATATTTCTTCCATAACATGATCATCACATCCAGTCTCTAGCTCCTCACAGACCATATGGCAACAGTAACAGATAGTGTAAAAGAGGTATGAAGTAGAAATTTCTAAAAGTTTTAGGTCAGAAACAAAGAAAAACATTTTCTGATTGATGAGAAAAGCTACCAAAGGACCAAACCTTCTTGTGTTTAGTTCAGAGTAAAATTCATAGTCTTTTTTTTTGTTTTTAAACTGGGTCTCCCTGTCTCATTCAGGCTGGAAGAGCAGCAGTTACTCATGGGTCCAGACAAATTATCAGCATAGAAGTTTTAACATGCTCTGAGTTGCTTTTTTTCTTTACATGGAAACCTATTCACCCTTTTTAGGCAGGGATCCCCAAGGGTTCTGCATATTTGCACCAGATTTAGTATGCACTACTGATGAGTTTTAGCCCTACTGCCGATAGCTCAAAACTCCCAAACTCAAGCAATCCACCAGACTCAGTGTCCCCTAATAGAAGGAGTTACAGACTCAGAGGTTATTCTTTCAAGAGGAATGAAGGTCATTCACAAAGCTGAGAGTCAATAAGCATTTGTCTTTCATGAATCTTTACCGTATAGCTGCGGTTTGGTTCACGGCCCTGGTTTTGTTTCTTGTCTAAACTTCACAATCATGCACACGGATGTGCCTTGAGAACTAAGGGTAAATATTAGCCAAGTTGTTAAAATTCCCAAGAGAAAGTAAACTGTACGAAACTTCCCTTTTCTGCCGCTGCTGGCTATTTCCTCCTACCCCAAACAGCTGCTGTTTAATTCAAACTCCATTGTTTTCTTTGAACAGTCTCATAATCCGATAGGAAGAAATCTGTACAAAGAAAAGCATTGAAATAGAATTTCTCTCTCTTTGGAAACTACTTCTTGCAGGGTAAACCAGAGCTAGTAAGTAGTCAGAATTAACACGTGGCATTATTTCAGCTGTAGTCTTGAATGTTACCTCTCAAAACCAACCAAAGAAAAGAATCATCCATGTTTCAAAGGTCCACTACTAGATGCAGAAACTTTCAGTAAATGGATCTTCCAGTGAGACATAATATGTTTGATCTGGTGTCAAAATACAAATGAGAACTTTCATTAGACAAGATCTTGATCAGCATTCAAAGCAATGAAGAAAAAAGTGTTCTTTCAGAACCTTGATGTCTTCAAAGTCTTTTTGATGAAGCTAATAAAAAATAAATAAATAAAAACCAGAGGACGTGAGGGTGCAACAGTTCTGTTTGGAAGATTTTAAGAAAAGAAATAAAAGGAACTGCAAAAGGAATTCACTAGGGTAATGAAAGAGAGTATAAATTTACTATTTATATACATCATTGGGGTGCTGCTGTTTGTTCTCAAAGAGAAGCAATGACATCAGGAAGGTGAGGTCTTGACTTGCAAGTGAATTGGATTTAAGTGAGGCAGGGCTGTGCAAGGTCACCAGTCTCACTTTCTCCTCCAAAGCCATCTGGGTCCAATGGCAAGAGACAGACCAGATAGGATCAGAGCCACACAAAGCAGGCGTAGAGACTGGAGGGCCAATAATCAAGTAGTTTAATCAATCAATTTCAGAGTGAGGAAATGTTCTCATAGCCCAAGTAAAAGCACAGGTCATATACCCAAATCACAAGTGGGAAAGGAGGGGGAAAGCTGGATTACAATCACTTGGTGGTTTCCCAGGAGAAACTCAGGAGTCTCACAATACAATTCTGGAATCAAGTTCTACAGTCTTTGATTGTGAGCTTCAACTCCCGGACCAGAGAGACATATCGATTAATATGAAAATTATAAATTCTCTTCTCATTGCTTTATGAGACCTAGATGCCTCTGGCAATCTTGATTAGAAAAACAAAACCATCCCAATCAGGATTTCCTTGCCTTGGTCTCTCCTTGTGGACCAGGTCAACTCCAGCTTTCATGAAGGAAAAGCAAGGACAAGGGACATATCCCTTGGGGATGGGGTCACAAATAGGCTAATTGAGGAAGATGTTCGTGTTGCTAAGGACTCGGATAATTGAGAGGCTTCCTCTGGTTTCTTGTTTAAGGTTTTAAGTAAATATTCACATCTTATGGGAAAAGTTTCAGTCAATTCATCATTTTTTTCACCTAAGAGAAATTATCCTTAACATGATTATTCCATGTATCAGATTTTGGTCAGGTGAGGTTAATATTAACAGAAAACATGCTTTCAATTGGTCAAAAAATCACAGGAATAAAAGGAAATCTCATTAGTCCACTCAGTGACTGTAATGGTCTCCTGTTTGTTTTCCCTGACTCCTAGGTCTCTTCAATCTATCCATCCTTCTGATAAAATAATCTTCCTAAAGACTCCAAAAATCTGACACATTGCCACTCAACTTAAAAATGACAAAACAACAGTAACAGTAGCAACATAACTCTGGTGTGTCCTTACTGTCACTAGAATAAAATATACACATTTAAAGCTTAAGCCATTTAAGACTCCCTATAATCTGATTCCAACTGATCTTTCTGGCTTTATTTCACAGCTCAGATGCCATTTGCTCCATGAAGCCTTGCCCAGTTCTCTTAGTTGTTAATACTCATTGTTAACCTTCTTTAAAATTTCCCTAGAGCATTTTCCCTCATTTTTGCCTGCCCCCTTTACATCCTTATATTATACTTAGTGTCGATATTTTACCTCCTCCTCTAGAATGTAAGCTTCTTGAGAGTAGGGACTGTTTCCTTATTTTCCTTTTCATTCCCAGTGCTTAGCACATAAAAAAAGGTTTAATGCACATTTTTTGAACACATTGTTTGATATAATGGATCTTTATTCTTCTTATCCCTTCTTATTTCTATCTGATAGCCAACAATAAAGGGAATTATGATATTGTTTTATGGAGGCACAATAAGATGAACTTTCTCCTCATATTTCCAAGCACACCAGTGTAATTTATTATTATTTTGTAAATTAAAATTTCAGAAAGAATATGATAGTCTAGTCTAGACCTTTTGATGTGATGTTTATCGGAAGCATACTAAGATTGGCCCATAATGCACCATTGCTGTTAGGATAGTGTTTTTTTGGTGTTGCTTATTTGTAAGCAATTAATGTGTTCTGGATAGGAGTGTTTATTACTTAAGATGCTTAGAAATTTCACCTGTATTCCAATATTGAATTATAGTCTTGTTCAAATGAGATTAGTCTTTTCCATATATTTTAAAATTTGCATTGATACTACTTGTGACAAAAATTGAGGATGGAATCAATGTATCCTCTAAAAGATCTGCTTATACTATGAACCATAGTTATCAATAACTTTCTTTAACAATGATGGGCTGTTGAGATAGTGCTGATTCAAAGCATATAAGTTTTAATGTTAACCTTTACTCTTTGGCATACCTTTTTAGGAATGAATTAGTAACCATATAGAATGAAGCTTCGAAAAGAAACTGGTGAAGAGATTCTTGTTGTTTTAGAGTTAGGAAAAATGACAATCCAGCTTTTGTTGTTGTAGGTGGGATATGTGGCACTGATGGCCTGTTACATAACTAAAGACTTCCTTTCCCTAGCAAATGCCAAGAACAAACTGGTTTGCTTAAAATAGCTGAATGGGTGCTGGTAAATGAGGCTGTCCTCTAAAAAAGTTGAAGGACACATCCAATCTAACTTACAGATTTGCGCAGGTGCCTGTTTGAATGGACGTAATCAAGTTTCTGTATCATGTCGGTTTTGGTAGTTACATTTACTTTCCCCAGTACTTTTTTTCCTCTTTTTAGGAAGAGACAAAAAAGGTCTGCACAATATATTGTTGCACACGTCTTTGTATATACATGTCTATGTATATACATAGACACATGTATATGTACACATAGATATGTGCAACATATCTGTGCATACATACATAGATATGTGCAACAATATATTGTACAGACCTTTTTTTGTCTCTTCCTAGAAAGAAATATACATACACATATACACACTCACACACGCGTGGATAGAATATTGGGGATACCCAGGGTAGTTTCTTTAGATATATAAACCCAAGATTTCTTCTTATTGTTCTGTTTTGGAGTTTGTTCCTTAACCTTAAGTTTAGAATAAAGGAACATAGAAAATATACCATGAAAATTATAAAATAAATTTATTTTGAAAATAAAGTCATTGGCATCTTTTGTTTTTATCACCAAGTTACCTCCACCCCCATAGATTCCCTTTCCCCTTCCCAGAGAGCCATCCCTTAAAATAAATTAGTTGTTTAAAGGAAAAGGAAGAAGAAAAAAAAGCAAATTTAATAAAGTCAATTGATACCTTGAAAAAAATTCTGACAGTAGACTCCTGTGATAGAACCAGAGTTCCTTCATTTTCCTACAATAAAGATAAGTTTTATCTAAAAGGCAGCAAAGCTGTCCCCGAGACTTGACTGTCTCCTACCTCCTTTGATACAGCTTCCTGATCATATAAGCATGTAAAACGTCCTGTCTATGTGAGGTAAAGTCCCTTGACCAGCTCCCTTACCCAACTACTCCGCTGCCCCCTGACCAAAACACATACTTGTCAGATTCTGAAGACTGTATCCTGTATTGCTTACCAAACATATTTGCATATGGAACTGAGGGGAGATTATGTCTCAAGAAGCTAAGTGTTATTGTCTCCTTGCAGCTTAAAGGTCAGATTATCTCCTTTTATTAACTGTTCAATAACTTGCAAATACTTCATTTCTCCCCAACATCAAACCTGAATTACAGGGTATGATAGGGTACTGGCCTTTGATCTGCCTGTAACGATCTCCTTCTCTCTAAGAAGGAGTGAGGTGAGGTGTATTCCCATATCTCTTCTTTGGAACAAAACTTATCTGCACTTCAATTTTACAAAACTCAATGTTGACTGTTTTGTGATTGTTGATCTTTCTATTTAAATTAGTATAGTTTATTGTGAATGTTGTGTTCTTGGTTGTGCTTATTTATTCTGTGCATCACTTTATGTAAATCTTTCCATGTCTCTCTATTCTTATATTAATAGTAATATTCAATTACATTAATAGAGAACAATTTCTTTAGCCATTCCCCAGTCAATAGGCATCTACTTTGTTCAAGTTCTTTGCTAACACAAAAAGTGCAGCTGTAAATATTTTGGCATGCTTAAAACTTCAAAATATGCTTTTGTCAATGACCTCATTGGGATATATGCCTAGCAGTGGAATCTCTGGGTCAAGGAGTATGGAAATTTTATCTCTTTATTTGTACAATTCCAAACTGATTTCCTGAATAGTTCTATTAACTCATAGCTTTACCAATAGTGAATATATGCCTATTTTTTTTTCTAAATTCCTTCCAACATTAACTACTTCCATCTTTTGCTATCTTTGCCAATTTTCTGGGTATGAAAGAAAACTTTATGGTTTGTTTTTTTTTGTTTTTTGCAGTTTTCTATTTACTGGTATTTTGGAGCATTCTTTCATTCTTCTACCACTTGTGTATGGGGGAGTTACTTGACTATCTATCTGTCTGTCTATCTATCTATCTATCTATCTATCTATCTATCTATCTATCTATCATCTATCTATCTGAAGATATATCTATATCTTGGATACTCAAAGCCTTTTCAAAGATTTTCAATACATTTTTCCCCTAATAAATCATTTCTTGTCTTATCTTGGGTAAATTAATTTTGTTTGTGCAAATTTTTTTCAATTTCATGTAATTAGAATGATCTATTTTATACTTGTAGAAACCTCTATCCCTTGCATGGTTAAGGTGCATCTTCTACCAACATCTGCGAAAAGGTTTTTGACCTGCTTTTTTAGGTTAGCATTAAATTTTTAATTAACTTTGTCCATTGTGAAATTTTACTGGAGGAAGTAGATAATTTGAGTAAATTAAATACATTTTGGACTTCACTTACCATTAGTTCAGAAATATTTTCAAATATCTAAATATGAATAGGTCATTAGGGCAAATATGAGGTATTTCCCTGATGCTACAAAGGCTATATAGTACCTAGCAAAATGTTTCATACTCATCGATGTTCAGGTGTAGAGACATAACTGGCATGGGGCAAACTGACATTTGAATGGACATATTTTTTTCCCCAAGTGCTTCTATCCCAGTTAGAAAAGAAAAGACCAATTATACTTCTTCTCCTGCCCAAAGTAGTTAACCCAGTTTACCAATTAATGTGTTGTGTTCCAAAAGTTTATTTTTAAGTTATTTGGACCTCAGAATGCATAATTTTCTCCACAGAAACACCATTTTAACTGGTTGATAGGTTTTTGCCTAAGCCTTTAGAACCTATGGGAAACATAATGCAATCTACTCTGTATATGGAACCTAAACACAATGTGTAAATAATTCTATGCAATTCATTTTTATTTCATAGACGTTTATTTTGTTCACTATATACCAGGTACTTCTAAATGCATGAGATATAAAGATAAAAACAACCTATTTCTTGCCTTCCAGGAGTTTAAATTTTACTAGGGGGATAAGTAGGGAGAGAAAATGGTATCATAAAGTGTTTGACTTGTATTAAAAACAAAGCTAGGTTCCCACCCCAGCTCAGGTACTCAGCTGCATCAATCTGGATACGTCATTGTTAAGGTCTCTAAGCCTTAGCTCCTTCATCTCTAAAATGAGTATAGCACTTTGCCTGGTGGGATTGTGAGAATCAAATGGGATAAAGTGCTTTCTAAAGCAATATGCCATATAACTGTTAGCTATTATTAAGGTAGAAAATGAATCCAGAATTTCAACTTGAGACTCTAAGAGCACATTTATTTCCCCTACCCTTGCAATGGGAACAGTGACTCACTCTCCTTACAACAAGGCAGTGTAAGCAGTGACTGATAGCTCCAAGCCATGACCTAGGTGGTAAAAATAGTTGGGGGAAGAACAATACCTTTAGGAATCTGGCTTGAGGAGCTGTAGGGGTATGGCATCCTGCCAATATAAACCCCTAGCCTGGCTGGTAGAGATGGTGAAGGGAGGAGTGATTTCTTACCATGGGCTGGCTTCCCAGTTGCTCCCATTCTTTTCTTTCACATTCCAGATCTGCTTCCTTTTTCATTGCCAGGGGTTAAAAGGCTCCATCCTTTAGAGTCGTTTACATTTCAAAGGAAATCAGCTTCACTCTGTCCTGGGCATTTCATCACAGAAGCTGGGGCTAGGATGAAAATCCAAAATAGGGCCATTGAGTTGATGGTGAGGGTGGGTAAGTTTCATAAGGGGGACCTTGCTAGATGAGGCCAGCACTAAAGGAAGAAAAGACAACAGAGGAGACAGGATAATAGGAGGAGATTCAGGGGTTTCCCTTGTCAGTGCCAGGTCTGCCATTTCAGACTGTGTTTTGAATGGTCCCATGGAACTAGGTGATGATACAGTGTGCCATCACAGGTAGACAGTTCCTAAAAGCAGTAGGCAAAAGGCAAAGAGGGGAGGGAATACCTATGGGGTGACAAAATGTTAGAAAGGGGAATGTCTGTGATTGTGGGCCATTAAAATGGGACAGCTGATCCTCAAGGACATTTGTATGTAAGAGACTTACAAAATAAAAAATGGCTGAAAGATTTGATTCCCAAGAACACAACAGAATATTTTAGAACTCAAGGTAATCAATAAGCATTTATTAGATGCTTACTATATGCCAGACAATGTGCTTGGTAGTGGAGATAAAAACTAAAATGAAACAGTCCTTGCCCTCAAGCAGCTTATATTCTTACAGAAGGGAAAATATGTGCATGATAATTATATAGAAAATTATATATTATAAAAAATATAGAATTATATTATATACAAATACATATGTAAATATATAATTATATTATATTATATACAAAATATGCTAAATGGCGAGGCCACTAGCAGCTTGGGGAGGTGGGCAGTAGGTGAAGGTGGGGAGCCAGAGGAAATCAGAAAAGGTTTCATGTAAAAGAGAGCACTTCAGCAGACTTTTGAAGGAAATGGGAGATTTTTAGAGGCAGAGGGAAAGAGTGTAGACTCAGGGCTTTTCTTTTAGAAAAAGTTTTCTGTTTTTCTTTCGGCCTTTCAGACCCCTTCTTTTCAGTCACCTTTGTAGGATCTCTATTCTTGTTGTCACATCCACTAAATGTGGATATCTCCCAAGACTCTGTCCTTGGTCTATTCTCTTTTCTTTCTCTATACTCCCACTCAGTTCTGATGTCATCAGCTCCCAACGATCATCTCTGTGATGATTTCTAGATCCGCTCATCCAGCCCTAGTCTCTCACTTGACCTCTCTAGTCTCACATCACCAACTTCCTATTGGGCATTTTGAATTAGACGTCCCTTAGGTATCTCAAAATTGACATATCCAAAAGACAACTAATTATCATTCCCAGCAAATCCTCTGCTCTCCTGATCTTCCCAAGGACACTAGTATTTCTCCTGTTACCCAGGTCTCATTTTTCTTACTCTGTTAATCTGGGCATTTCCTGGTTTTGAAAATATTCATCCCTTTTATTTACGTCGTGAATTTTATTGTCATTGGGCAAAATTATTTTCTATTAATTGTCTTTATTTCTTTTTCATCTGTTGTAAATTCAGCTATTTTTTCATTTTTGATGCTAGTAATTTGGTTTACCTCTTTAAAAAGCACACATTAGCTAATAATTTACTATGTTAATTTTTTTAAAATCAGCTTTAAAAAAATCTATTTAGTATTTACAGTTACATGTTCAAAACAATTCCTAACATTCTTTTTGAAAACTTTGAGTTCTAAATTGTTTCCTCCCTTCTTCACCCCCCTCCCACTTGCTTATTGAGAAGGCAAGCAATTTGATATAGGTTATACATGTATAGTCATGCAAGATATTTCCATATTAGTCATGTTGTGAAAGAAAACATAGACAAAAAAAAATCTCATGAGAAATGAAGAAAACAAAAAAAATATATTTCATTCTGTATTCAGATACTATCAGTTCTTTCTCTGGGAATGGATAGCATTTTTCATGGTAAGTCCTTCAGAATTGTCTTGCCTCATTGTATTGCTAAGAATAACTAAGTCATTCACATCTGACCACCCTGCCGTAATTTTGTCCACAGTACATTTCCTTTTGCATCAGCTCATGTAAATTTTTCCAGGTTTTTCTGAGAGAATCCTGAGAGTGTCATTTCTTATAGCACAATAGTATTCTATCATAATCACATACCACAATTTGTTCAGCCATTCCCCAGTTGATGGGCATCCCTTAATTTCCATTTCTTTGCCACCAGAAAAGATCTTCTATAAATATTTTTGTATATACAGGTTCTTTTCCTTTTTTTTTTTTTAATCTCTTTTGGGCTACAGACCTAGTAGTGGTCAAAGGGTATGCATGATTTTTTAGCCCTCTGGGCATAGTTCCAAAAAGCTGTACAGAATGGTTGAATTAGTTCACAACTCCACCAACAGTACATTAAACTCTCATTCTTCCCACATCTCCTGCAACATTTGTCATTTTCCTTTTCCGTCCTGTTAGCCAGTCTAATAGCTGTGAGGTAATACCTCAGAATTGTTTTAATTTGCATTTCTCCATTTGCATTTTTTGACTATATAGATAGCTTTGCTTACTTCATCCAGCTAATCTAATTGGGGAAAGGCTCTTCTTTTTATAAATTTGACTCAGTTCTCTATATGTTTGAGAAATGAAGTCTTTAACAGAGAAGCTTACTTCAAAATTTTTTTTCACAGTTACTATTACTAAATGTATTTTCCTGCATCCTAATTCATCCCTGCTTATTCCTTTCTCCTTTTATCCTGTGTTTTGCTTCTGACCTTCTTCCCCAATCCACTCTCCCTTCTATGATTCCCCCCCTTCTCTAATCTCCTTCCTCTCCCACTCTCCTATAGGGTAAGATAGATTTCTACACCCAATTGAGTGTGTATGTTATTCCCTCTTTGAGCCAATTTTGATGAGAATAAGGTTCACTCAAATTACTCTTACCTCCCTGCTCTTCCCCTCCACTGTAAAAGCATTTTCTTGCCTCTTTTACCTAAGATAATTTATCCCCATTCTACCTCTCCCTTTCCTTATCTCTCAGTACATTTTTTTCCCACCCATCAATTTTATTATTTTTAGATACCATCCCTTCATATTCAACTCACACCTGTGCCCTCTGGCTGTATATACTCCTTCTATGCACTAATAATGAGAAAGTTCTTATGAGTTACAAGTATCATCTTCCCATGTAGGAATGTAAATACTCTAACACTATTGAGTCTCTATGATTCCCTTTTCCGATTTACTTTTCTATGCTTCACTTGAGTCTTGTATTTGAAAGTTAAATTTTCTATTTGGCTCTAGTCTTTACATCAAGAGTTCTTTAAAGTCCTCTATTTCATTGGACATCCATTTTCCTCCTGAATACTCAGTTTTGCTGGGTGGGTGATTTTTGGCTGTAATCTCAGCTCCTTTGCCCTCTGGAACATCATATTCCAAACCCTCCAGTCTTTTAATGTAGAAGCTGCTAAATCTTGTGATATCCTGATTGTGTTTCCACAGCACTTGAATTGTTCCTTTCTGGCTGCTTGCAGTATTTTCTCCTTGACCTAGGAGTTCTGAAATTTGTCTATAATATTCCTGGAACTTTTCATTTTGGGATCTCTTTTAGGAGGTGATTGGTGGATTCTTTCAATTTCTATTTTACCCTCTGGTTCTAGAATATCAGGGCAGTTTTACTCGACAATTTTTTGAAAGATGATGCCTAAGCTCTTTTTTTGATCATGGTTTTCAGGTAGTCCAGTAATTTTTAAATGATCTCTCCTGGATCTATTTTCCAGGTCAGTTTTTTTCCCAATGAGGTATTTCATATTGCCTTCTATTTTTTCATTTTTTTGATTTTGTTTTATTGTTTCTTGAGTTCTCATAAAGTCATTAGCTTTCATTTGCTCAATTCTAATTTTTAAGGAATTACTTTCTTCAGAGAGCTTTGGTATCTCCTTTGTCATTTGATCAATTCTACTTTTTAAGGAGTTTCTTTTTTCTTTTTTTCTTTTTTTTTTTTTATTTAGCTTTTAACATTCATTTTCACAAAATTTTGGGTTTCAAATTTTTCCCCTTTTCTCCCCTCCCCCCCCAAACGCCAAGCATTCTAATTGCCCCTATGACCAATCTGCTCTCTCTTCTATCATCCCTCTCTGCCCTTGTCTCTGTCTTCTCTTTTGTCCTGTAGGGCCAGGTAGCTTTCTATACCCCTTTACCTGTATTTCTTATTTCCTAGTGGTAAGAACATTACAGCTGGTCCTAACACTTTGAGTTCCAACTTCTTTAGCTCCCTCCCTCTCCACCCCTTCCCTTTGGAAGGCAAGCAATTCAATATAGGCCAAATCTGTGTAGTTTTGCAAATGACTTCCATAATAGTTGTGTTGTATAGGACTAACTATATTTCCCTCCATCCTATCCTGTCCCCCATTACTTCTATTCTCTTTTGATCCTATCCCTCCCCATGAGTGTTGACCTCAAATTGCACTCTCCTCCCCATGCCCTCCCTTCTATCATCCCCCCCCACTCTGCTTATCCCCTTATCCTCCACTTTCCTGTATTGTAAGATAGGTTTTCATACCAAAATGAGTAGGCATTTTATTCTTTCCTTTAGTGGAATGTGATGAGAGTAGACTTCATGTTTTTCTCTCACCTCCCCTCTTTATCCCTCCACTAAATGAGTCTTTTGCTTGCCTCTTTTATGAGAGATAATTTGCCCCATTCAATTCTCCCTTTCTCCTCCCAATATCTTTCTCTCTCACTGCTTGATTTCATTTTTTTTTAAGATATGATCCCATCCTCTTCAATTCACTCTGTGCACTCTGTCTCTATGTGTGTGTGCATGTGTGCATGTGTGTGTGTGTAATCCCACCCAGTACCCAGATACTGAAATGTTTCAAGAGTTACAAATATTGTCTTTCCATGTAGGAATGTAAACAGTTCAACTTTAGTAAGTCCCTTATGACTTCTCTTTGCTGTTCACCTTTTCATGTTTCTCTTCATTCTTGTGTTTGGAAGTCAAATTTTCTTTTCAGCTCTGGTCTTTTCATCAAGAATGCTTGAAAATCCTCTATTTCATTGAAAGACCAATTTTTCCCCTGAAGTATTATACTCAGTTTTGCTGGGTAGGTGATTCTTGGTTTTAGTCCTAGTTCCTTTGACTTCTGGAATATCCTATTCCATGCCCTTCGATCCCTTAATGTAGAAGCTGCTAGATCTTGTGTTATCCTGATTGTATTTCCACAATACTTGAATTGTTTCTTTCTAGCTGCTTGCAATATTTTCTCTTTCACCTGGGAGTTCTGGAATTTGGCCACAATGTTCCTAGGAGTTTCTCTTTTTGGATCTCTTTCAGGCGGTGTTCTGTGGATTCCTTGAATATTTATTTTGCCCTCTGGTTCTAGAATCTCAGGGCAGTTTTCATTGATAATTTCATGAAAGATGATGTCTAGGCTCTTTTTCTGATCATGGCTTTCAGGTAGTCCCACAATTTTTAAATTGTCTCTCCTGGCTCTATTTTCCAGGTCAGTTGTTTTTCCAATGAGATATTTCACATTATCTTCCATTTTTTCATTCTTTTGGTTTTGTTTTGTGATTTCTTGGTTTCTCATAAAGTCATTAGCCTCCATCTGTTCCATTCTAATTTTGAAAGAACTATTTTCTTCAGTGAGCTTTTGAATCTCCTTTTCCATTTGGCTAATTCTGCTTTTGAAAGCATTCTTCTCCTCATTGGCTTTTTGAACCTCTTTTGCCAATTGAGTTAGGCTAGTTTTCAAGGTGTTATTTTCTTCAACATTTTTTTGGGTCTCCTTTAGCAGGGAGCTGATTTGCTGTTCATGCTTTGACTTCATGTCTCTCATTTCTCTTCCCAGCTTTTCCTCTACCTCTCTAACTTGATTTTCAAAATTCTTTTTGAGCTCTTCCATGGCCTGTGCCCATTGAGTGGGCTGGGACACAGAAGCCTTGATTTCTGTGTCTTTGCCTGATGGTAAACATTGCTCTTCCTCATCAGAAAGGAAGGGAGGAAATGCCTGTTCACCAAGAAAGTAACCTTCTATAGTCTTATTTCTTTTCCCTTTTCTGGGCATTTTCCCAGCCAGTGACTTGACCTCTGAATATTTTCCTCACACCCACCTCACCTCCTGATCCTCCCAGCCAGTGTTTGGGGTCTGAGATTCAAATGCTGCTTCCAGCCTCAGGGCTTTGGGCGGGGGCAGGGCTGCTATTCAGTGTGAGATTAAATTCAGATGCTCAGGTGAGGGCAGGGCTGCCTCTCAGGCTCAGTTCCCTCAGGGAGTTTATGCACAGACCTTCAACAATGGATCCAGGCTCCTGCCTGCTTGGAGAGCCCTGGTCTGCAGCTGCCCCTCAGCTTCTGTCTCCCGAGGGGGCCCGAGCCATGGGGGCACCCCACTCCCCCCTCGACCCACCAAAGGGACTCTCTCACAGACCCCCGTCACCTGTGGGTGGAGGTACTTGTGCGGCCGCTGGAGATCCCGTCCCTGAAGCCCGCTCGGATCTGTTCCTCTCGGTGCTGTGGCCACGGCAGGGCTGTACTCAGCTCCCAGTCCCGGCGCCCAGTCCGCAGCACGAAGGACCTTTTACGAGAGGTTTGCAGGTCTCTCCGGAACAGAAATCTCCCTCGCTCCAATGTTCTGTGGCCTCTGGGTGCAGAATTCGCCGTGAGTTACTTCTTTGTAGTTGTTCTATGGGTTGTGGGTTCAGAGCTATGTGTATGTGCGTCTTTCTACTACGCCCGAGTTTCTTTTTTCTTCATTGAATTTCTGTGCATGTTTTTCCCCCCATTTGGCCTGTTCTGCTTTCTAAGGCATTCTTTTCTGCATTGACTTTTCATACATCTTTTACCATTTTGCCTAGTTTGTTTTTTAAGGTGTTATTTCCTTCAGTATTTTTTTATATCTCTTTTACCAAGCTGTTGACTCTTTTTTCATGATTTTCTTGCATCACTCTCATTTCTCTTTCCAATTTTTCCTCTACCTTTCTTACTTGGCTTTCAAAATCCTTTTTGAGCTCTTCCATATCCTGAGACCATTTTATATTTGTCTTGGAGGCATTTTGGATGTAGGAGCTCTGACTTTGTTGTCTTCTTTTGAGGATGTGTTTTCATTTTCCTTGTCACCATAGTAACTTTTTATGGTTGGAATATTTTTTTCTCCTTTGCTCACTTCTTCAGTCTATTTATTGTCTTTTAATAATTTGTTAAAGTAGGGCTCTGCTTCCAGGGTAGAGGGTGCACTGCCCCAAGGTTCAGGGGTTTTATGCTGCTGTTTTCAGAGATACTTCAAGGGACCTGTAAATTTTCACTTCTTCCAAGGAGGTATGATCTAAGGAGAGGTACATTTACTACCCTACTGCACTGTGCTTTGGTGTATAAGTGATCACAAGCACTTGTTTCTGCCCTGGAACTATGACAAAGGTCCCTGTTTCACTGTGGCCACAAACTCTGCTGTGCTATTTCTTGTCCTGGGATAGCCACCTAGGATCCAGATCCAAGTAAAGTCCTTCCTCAGTGCTAATAAGGGACTCGTGTAATCTCCTTCTAACCAGTTGTTTGATCCCTTTACTGCTTGTGGGCTGAGAGCTCTGAAAACAGCTGCTGCTTATGCTGATTCAGTGGCTTCCAAGTTCTCCACTTTCATTCAGGTGAGACAAACCTTTCTTGCTGAACTTCTAAATTGTATTGGCTGGAAAATTATTTCACCTTGTCCTTTTGTATGTTCTTCTGCTCCAGGAATTGTTTTATGGCATTTTTGAAAAGTGCTTAGAGTGGTTTTGTGGGACAACTCAGACAAATCATTGCTTTTTCTCCACAATATGCCCTCAATTAGCATCTCATGAAAGTATTTGGAGATGTAAAATTTTCCCTAAGGATATTCCCCCAAATGTTGGCAGGTTGTCTCATTATTGTAATTATCTTGAATTAAATTATTTATTTTTTGTATCATTTGTTCTTTGACCCAACCATTGTTTAGGGTCAATTAATCTCCTATTACTTTTCAGTGTTTCTTCAATAGCCCTTTAATGAATATAATTTTCAATGCATTGTGGTCAGTAAAGGATGTCTTTAATATCTGTGTCCTAATATGCCTGACTCATCATGAACTCATAGAAATGCTGTCCATATGGTTTACTTGGCAAAGATACTGGGTTGGTTTGCCATTTGCTTCTCCTGTGGACTAAGGTAAATAGAAGTTGTGACTTGTTCACAGTCACTCGGCTAGTAAGTAAATGAGCCTAGATTTGAACTCATATCTTTCTGATTCCAGGCCCAGTGTTATATCCACTGAACTATCTAACTGCATCTATTACATGTGGGTTGTTGTTGTTCAGTTGTTTCAGTCATGTCTGACTCTTTATGACTCCATTTTGGGTTTTGTTGGTAAAGATACTGAGGTAGTTTGCCATTTCCTTCTTCAGCTCCTTGAGGAACTGAGGTGAACAGGAAAGCTAGGTGATGCAGTAGATAGAGTGTAGCAGCATCAATGACAGCTGGGTGATAGAAGTGTGGGTAGTATAGGTACTGGTATTTTCAATAGCAGGTAGAGGGCACATCATCTTCCTGAGTTCAAATCTGACCTCAGACACTTACTAGCTGTATGACCTAGGTAAGTCATTCAACTTTGTTTGCCTCAGTTTCCTTATCTGTAAGAAGAGTTGGAGGAGGAAATGGCAAAAACCACTCTAGTATCTTTGTCAAGAAAACCCCAAATGGGTCATGAAGAGTCAGACATGAGTGAATAGTAACAACCTAACATGTGATCGGTTTTTGTTGTGTGTGGTTTGTCCTTCATTCTTGAAGATTATCATGACATCAGGAAGATGATGACATGACTTGCAATTGACTTTGATTTGAGTGAAAGAGGTTTGTGCAAAATCATCAGCTTCACTTTCACCTCCAGAGCCATGTGGATCCAGTGGCCAGATGTGAATCAGGACAATTGGAGGTGGCCTAGGATGCAGTGGAAGACCTTGGCCCTTTTAGCATAAGGTTTTTTCAAGTTCTCACTTTGAGTGAGGCAATGCCCATTCAGTGAATAGTCTTTAAGAAATGAGTCAAGGGATGGCCCCTTTAATTAAAAAGAAACATCAAAGTGGAAGGGAAAGACCCTCAGAGTTGCTGGCTAAAAGAGAAATAGTTACTATATGCATTCACTCTGAGTCAGGAGGACACAAAATATAGCCATTAAGTGGTGCTTGGGCAGGAACCTATTGTTTTCCAGTCAATGAGACCCAGAGTGATTTGGGTTTAAGGCATCATCTTTGAGAAAGAAATCTAGCCAGTAAACACCAAGTTAACTAGGTAGCTTTCAGACATCAAAATTTACCTTCCTTTGGGCAGAACACCTTCAGGGAAGAAGATGAGGAGAGATACTCCTAAGTTATTTTCCCACTAATAAAAATAAATTCACTTTGTCATAGTGTAGAAAATAATTCAGCAAGGATATTCTAGCACTTAACTTGAACATCCATCACTACCTAGCAGTAACTCTGATTAGAAACTATACTTCCTACCAGATGCTCTCCTCAGCATCAGCTCTTACTCTTTCATGAAGCTTATAAGCTATTCCTTTGTCTTCACAGTATAATGCTTTAAAACCCAAAGTACATTCATATCTGTTTCTAATAGCTGAATGTGCAGAAAACTTATTTTAATTTTCCTTATACTGATAATCCAGCTTTTCTTTTTTTATTTTAATTTATTATTTATTTCTTCTTAGCATTCATTTCTTTAAAATATTGAGTTTTGACTTCTCTCCCTCCTTCCTACTCTCCCCCAACCCATTGTGAAGGAGAGAAATGTGATATCAGTTATATGTGTCAAATCATGCAAATCCTACTTTCATATCTGCCATGTTGCAAAAAAAGCAAAATAATAGAAAATTATGCTTCAATCTGTATTCAGACTTTATCAATTCTTTCTCTGGTGGTAGATAGCATTTTTCAACATAAGTCCTTCAGAACTGTCTTAGATCATTGTACTGATCAGAATTGCTAAGTTATTCATAGTTGGTCATCGTACATTATTGGTATCATTGGGTACAATGTTCTTGTGGTTCTATTTATTCCACTTTACATCAGTTCATATAAGTCTTCCCAGGTTTCTCTGAAATCATCATGCTTGTCATATCTTATGTATTCTATTACAATCATACACCACAAATTCTTCAGCCATTCCCCAAATGATCAGCATCTCCTCCATGTCCAATTCTTTGCTACCACAAAAATAGCTGTTATAGATACTTTTGCACATTTTCATCCTTTTCCTTTTTGTTTTTTACTTCTTTGGGATATAGTCCCAATAGTGGTATTGCTGGGTCAAAGGGTATGCACAGTTTTATAGTTGACACAGTTCCAACTTGTTCTTCAGAATGGTTGGTGATTCAGCTTTTCTAAAACCATCAGTAAGAGGTAGAGAACACTAGTTTTTGTAATACTTTTTTGCTCACCCGATCAAGATTCTTGAGCACCTATCATGCTAATTCTACAGAGTCAGTCCTCTTTATCCAGTTGGGAGGGCTTCTGATTGAGAGGACTATAGGCTAAAAGACCTATAACCACAAGATAAGATAATTTTTTTTAAGATAAGATATTTTTCTATCTGGCCAGTCAATTATTCAAGATACCCTTTTCCTCCACAATACACTTCCCCAATTTCAATGATGAAATTAACCCCCAAATCATTGTGATTCAACCTTACTAATTAATACCAAATATGGTTTAGCTCAGAATTGAAACACAGTTAAATAGCTATGGATCATAATATTAAAAAAATTAAGATGAATTTCAATCAGACTAAAAAAAATAAAATTTACTAAAAACAAAACATTGCTCCCCTTCACCTCTGTATCTATCAGGGCCAGCTAATGAGTCAGAAAGACTAACTGGAGGAGAATTTCTCCAAATCTCAGGACCTTCCTTTCCCACTCCCCCATGGGTTGAGCATTTTATGCTCTTAGCCCTCCACACTGACAGAATCCTGAGGATGCTTTCCATGTCTCCTTAGAGAGAAATGATTCCACCTAAGTTAAGACAGATGCTGCTCCTGTCAGGCCATTTTTTAGTTCAAGATAATGTGTTCCTGATGACTTGTACTGGCTATATATTCTTTCCAGAGCCTTTTGGGTAATCAGCAGGTTTGGTTCTTCAAAGACTGTGGTGTTCCATAATTTGTGGGATATTGGTATTATTAAGATGTAAAGGAACAGCTTGGAATCATTGATTGAAAACATTTTCTAAAACACAATTCAGCTCATACTTTCTTCCTATTCAGTTATAGGCCAAGATAACTATCTGTCTATTTGCATTGTCTATTTAGGAAATATGTACAGATAGGCAATCTTAGCAGTCTACCCCTTCTACTGCATGACATAGTTCAGAAAATATTGCCTTTTTGAAGAAAGTATTTATGATATAAAACTGATTAATTTTTAAAATCCTATATCTTTTTCTCAAATGTATTTTTCATCTTTCTCCCTTGTGCTTACCTTTGCACTAAAGTCACATACTATCAATATATATGTTGACTTCATTGGAAGATTTTGGGAACCTCAGATGCCATCTAACCTCTCTATTTTATAATCAAGGAAGCTGAGGCCTGGAAAAATGTAATGAGTTGTCCAAGGTCACAGAAGTGGTAAGTGTGAGAAACAAGATCTTCTTCAGTTCTTCACAGAATTTCTCTACTACTTCATCTACTCCCATAGATTCTGGCACATAAGCTACAATTACGTTCATGGTGCTCTTTTATCATGGTTGGTTGTTGTCATTCATTCTCAAAGACACCTATGTTAGAATCAAGTTACAGTGTGTTTGATTATGACTGATTAGACCAATATGAGCTTGGAATGTCCTACCACAAGTCAGATACAAGTAGTCCATGTGAACATTTTGGGTGAATTATCTAAATTTGCACATCTTCTGTTTCTTTTGAAGTGGCTTTGCATATAGAGTATAGCACTTTTTTTGATAGTGCTTGCTGCCCAAGAACTGGAGAAATGATGGGAGCAGAATGGAGGTCTGTATACAATGTTCATTGACCTGACCAAGGTCTTTGATAGCATTAGTCATGAAGGCATCTGGAAAATTATGTCAAAATTTGGTTGCGCAAAGAAGATCATCACTATTGTATGTCAATTTCATGATGGCATGCTTGTCTGGGTTCTGGATAATGGCTGATGCTCTTGTGCTTTCCCAGTCATCAATGGAGTGAAACAGGGCTGTGTCCTTGCTCCCATGCTTTTTAGCATGACGTTTTCAGCAATGTTGTCAAATGCCTTCAGTGAGGATGAAGAAAGCATTAAGGTCAGCTACCATAATGACAATAAGTTATTCAATTTGAAAACATTACATGTTTAAAGTGGAGGGAGTGTTGACGCATGATTTTTTGTTTGCATATGATTGTTCACTCAGTGTAGCCTCTGAAGCTGAGATGAAACAAAGTATGGGTCAATTCTCTGCTCCTGCTAATTTTGGCCCAACAGTTAGCTCTTTTATCATATGCTTAATATGAATGCACTGAGATAACTGAGTGATCTGTTGCCATTGGCCTCATGATTAAACCAACTTTGCCAATTTCTTTATGTGCCTCTTCAAGGAATACCTATGAATCATCCTTTCACTTAGTCATAGCATTTTTTTGTGTGTGTATTCTGGTTTAATTTATAACAATTATGTCAATATTATTAGGATTCATTTCCTCCAGTATTGTAAAGAACCCACAGTTAAATTAACGTTCACAGACTATCTAAAAATATATTATTTCAATTTTTTATGGGTTGCCTTGCCACAGAATTCACCATTTTGTGGCTAGCCTATTGGCAAGAGCCTCTCTCCTAAATTGATCTGTGGAAAACAGACAAAATTTGTTGCTAGGATACCATTTGAAACTGTTCCAGCTATAAAGATACTGGTTACCTCTAAATATGCAGAAGCACTATGCATTCTTTATGCACACAGACAATTAAAATTGTAAATAAATATAGGGAGAAAGGAGCATAAGCAAAAGATATCCAAATGGACACTCAATAATACTATCTTAAATAATTAATTAATGGGTCACAGAAAGTCACTAAACTATGCATACTATTTGACCTAGCAATACCACCATGTAATAGAGGTTCACAGTTAAAAGAGTATATGATCTTCTTTTCTGTCTTTCTTTTACATTGAAAGGCTTGCGTTTGTTAAATTCATGATAAAAATAAATTTATAAAAAATTTAGTGTATCATAGGACAAATTATAGAAATGATTGTATAAAAGACAATCGATAATGATGAAATAACATAACAAATCACTTGGACACAAATGAAGCATTCCTCAGAGAGGGAAACCATAGCTATGAAAGCACACATTAATGAAAGAGAGAAATAGAGGAGTAGTGTATTTGCTATTAAGAATTAGATAAACAGTAAATACAAAATAAATACAAAAATAGAGACATTAGGGGAAAGTAGGCTACTTGACTCCCCCCCCAAAACCCTAAAAGCTATTTTTTAAAAAAAACTTACAAAACTAATAAACCTTTAGCCAATCTGATTTTTAGGAAGGGAGGGAAATAAAGTTAACAAAATAAAAAAAAAACCAAGATAAAATTATAACAGGAAAGATGCAAAAAGAGTGATATAAGATTACTATAGAATGATATGCCAGCAAAATGAAGAATTTAGAGAAGTAGAGGATTACCCAAAAAATATAAAAACCCAAGTTTGTAGAACATCAAATAGAGATCTTAATCCAATTTCAGAAATCAAAATTAAAATAATTACACTTGTACCTTCTTGCATTTTTTCAGTAACTATTTGGGTAATCTGTAGCTTTGATTCCTCAGAGATTGTGGTGTTCTGTGATTTGTAGACTATTGGTGTTAATAAGATATAAGGGAGCAGTTTAGGATCATCAATTGAAAACATTGAAAGGGTCAAATGATCATTATGCTAAGAAATATCTAACACCTTTATAGATAGAATTTTAAAACCTTCCTAAAGAAATAAAAAGTAGCTCATAAATGATTAGAGAGATATCAAGTGCTTAACGCCCTGCAGAGCCAGCATAATAAAAATAATAATATCACCTAAATTAATTTATAGATTCATTACTTTACCAATCAAACTACCAAGAAAATACATTACAGAGATAGGCAAAATAATAAGAAAATTCACTGGATGAACAAAATAACTAGATTTTCATTAGAAAAAATAAATAAAGTGGGAATGAAGAGAAAATTGCATTTCCAAAGAGCAAATTATATTATAAGGCAGTAATAATCAAACTTATTTGGTATTGGTTAAAAGTGTAAAAATAGATTAGTGAAACAGATTAGACAAGAAAGAATCAGAAATAGCTACACTCAATAACACAGTGCTTGTTTAAACTCAGAAACATAAGAAAAACTAGGTAAGAACTCTGTATTTGACAAGAATTATTAGGAAAACTCTGAGATCATTTGACATAATTAGATTTAAACCCATAGCTTACATACTATGTCACAATAAACTCAAAATGGATATGTAATTTGGATATTACAAGACAGACTATAAAAAAGAAGAAAACCAAATCAGATACTTTTGACAGCTATGATTACAAAGTGAATTCTTAAGCAAACAAGGCATAGAGACCAGACACAAAAAGTAAAATAAATCATTTCAATTACATGAAATTGAAAAGTTCTTGCAGTAATAAAAAAAATGTAAAGTAGGACAAGAAAAGAAGTCAGATAAGAAAAACACCTTTGTCTCATATGCCTTACAGACAGTTCTCAAAAGGATAATTTCAAACTATTAACAATCACACTAAAGAGTGCTCCATATCACTAAAAATAAGAGAAATGGAGATTAAAACAACTCTGAAGTTTACTTCACATCTAGCAACCTGATAAAGATAACCCTAGATGGGACTAATCAGTGTTGAAGGGACTGTGGAAACTCTGGCACAAAAATGCACTACCTGATTAAGCTGTGAAATGATCCAACAATTCTAGAAAGTAATTTTATATTACATAAATAAAATGACTGAAAAGTTTATATCCTTTAACAGAATTATACTGCTAGGTATATAGTCCCATGAGGTCAACTTTTAATTTTTTTCTTAAATATTGTCTTTCCCCCAATTACATGTAAGAACAATTTTTCAGTTTTTAAATAATTTTGAGTTCTAAATTCTCTTTGAAATAGAATATACAAATACAGTCATGTAAAATGTATTTTCATATTAGTGGAATTTTCATATTAGTTGTGAAATAAAAAACAATGAACAGACTAAAAACCAAACCAACAAACAGGAAAAATAAAACCTAACAAACTATGCTTAGATCTGCATTCAGATTCCATCAGTTCTTTCTTTGGAAGTGTGTTATATTTCTCTAAACAAGTCCTTCTAAATTCTCATGGATCCCTGTATTACTGAGAATAGTTAAGTCATTTGCATTTGCTCCTCATACAATATTTCTGCTACTGTGTGCAATGTTCTTCTGGTTCTGTTCATTTCACTTTGCATTAGTTAATGTAAGTCTTTCCAGATTTTTCTGAGACCATTCTTCTCATCCTTTCTTATGGAACAATGTATTCCATCAAAATCATATACCCAACAGCTATTCCCTTATTGATGAGTATGCCCTCAATGTCCAAATTATTTTTACCATAAAACTTTGCAAAAATATTTTTGTACATAGAGGTCCTTTTCCTTTTTGATCTCTTTGGGATACAGACCTAGAAGTGCTGTTGCTGGGTCAAAGAGTATGCAGAGTTTCATAGCCCTTTGGGCTCCGAAATGGTTGGATAAGTTCACAACTTCACCAAGTTAGTGTCCCAATTTTCTCAAATCCCCTTCAATATTTATCATTTTTTTTGGTCATGTTAATATGATAAGTGTGGAGTGAAACAACTTAGAGTTGTTTTAATTTGCATTTCTCTAATCAATAGTGATTTAGAATATTTTTCAGATGCATATGAATAACTGATTACTTAATTTGAAAACTGCCTTTTCATATCCTTTGGCCATTTATCAATTGCAGAATGACTTGTAATCTTATAAATTTGATTCAATTTTCCATATATTTGAGAAATGAGACCTTCATGTACTATAAAATTTTTTTCCCAGTTATTATTAGTGTATTTGACTTGTTTCGCTCCATTTATCCCACTCTCTCCTTTCATCCCATCTGTTCTCAGAAGTGTTTTGTTTCTGACTACTACTTCTCCCAATCTGCCCTCCCTTCTATCAGTGACCCCCTTCTTTTATCCCCTTCTCTTCCTAATTTTTTTTGTGGTAAAATAGATTTCTATACCCAGTTAAGAGTGTGGTATTCCCTCTTTGAACCATTTTGATGAAAGTTTCAACTCCTCCCTCTTACCCCATCACCTCTCCCATTTCCCCTTCATTGTAAAACCTTTTCTACACCTCTTTTATGTGAGATAATTTACCTCATTCTACTTCTCCCTTCCCATTTTCCCCAGTGCATTCTTCTTTTTCACCTATTAATTTAATTTTTTAAAATATTAAGCCATCATATTCAACTCATATTCATGCTCTCTCTCTATGTATACTCCTTCTAACTGCCCTGATAATGAGAAAGTTCTTAGGAGTTACAAGTATCATGTAGGAATATTAACAGCTTGACCTATTAAATCTCTTATTGTTTCTCTTTTCATGTTCACCTTTTTATGCAACTCTCAAGTCTTATAGTTGAAAATCAAATTTTCCAATCAGCTCTAGCCTTTTAATCAGGAATGCTTCAAAGTCTTCTGTTTCATTGAACATCCATTTTCCCCTTGCAGGATTATACTCTGGGTAGATGATTCTTGGTTGTAATGCTAGCTCTTTTGCCCTCTAGACTATCATATTCCAAGCCCATCAGTCCTTTAATTAAGAAGCTGCTAAATCTTGTGTTATCCTGACTGTGGCTCCATGACATTTGAGTTGTTTCTTTCTGGCTGCTTACAATATTTTCTCCTTGATGTGGGAGGTCTGGAATTTGGATATAATCTTCCTGAAAGTTTTCATTTGGGGATCTCTTTCAGGAAATGATCAATGGATTGTTTCAATTTCTATTTTGCTCTTTAGTTCTAGAATCTCAGGGCAATTTTCCCTGATAATTTCTTGAAAGATGATGTCTAGACTATTTTTTTATCATGGCTTTTAGGTACTCCAATAATTCTTAAATTATGTCTGCTTGATCTATTTTCCAGTTGTTTTTCCAATGATATATTTCACATTTTCTTCTATTTTTTCATTTTTTTCATTTTCTTCTATTGTTTCTTGATGTTCCATGCAATCACCAGCTTTCACTTGTCCAGTTCTAATTTGGGGGTAATTATTTTCTTCAGTAAGTTTTTGTCCTTCATTTTCCATTTTTCCAATTTTGCTTTTTAAGGAGTTGTTTTCTTCAGTGACTTTTTGAATCTTTTTTCCCCTGTTTGGCCAATTCTACTTTTTAAGGTAATATTTTCTTCAGTATTTTTTGTGCCTCTTTTATGAAGCCATTGATTCTGTTTTATTTTTATTTATTTTATAATTAATTTATTTTTAGTTTTCAACATTCACTTCTATAAGATTTTGAGTTTTAGATTTTTTCTCCCTCTGCCTCTCCTCCCCCTTCCCCAAGATGACATGCCATCTGGTATAGGCTCTACTCATACACTCACATTAAACATATTTTCACACTAGTCATGATGTAAAGAAGAATTAGAACTAATGGGAGGAACCATTAGAAAGAAGAAACAAAGCCATAAGAGAAAAAGAAAGAGAATAATATACTTCCATCTGTATTCAGATTCCTAAGTTCTTTTTCTGGACATGGATAACATTTTCCCCATGAGTTTTTTGGAGTTGTCTTAGACACTTGCATTGCTGAGAAGAGATAAATCTTTCAAAGTTAGTCATTACACAGTGTGGCTGTTGCTGTGTATAATGTTCTCCTGGTTCTACTCACTTCACTCAACATCAGTTCATATAAATCTTTCCTGGTTTTTCTGAAGTCTACCTGCTCATTACTTCTTATAGCACAATAGTTTTCCATTACATTCATATAACACAACTTGTTCAGCCATTCCCCGCATTTGATGGGCATCCCCTCAGTTTCTAATTCTTGGCCACCACAAAAAAGAGTTGCTATAAATATTTTTGTACATGTGGGTCCTTTTCCCATTTTTATGATCTCTTTAGGATACAGACCTGGAAGTGGTATTGCTGGGACAAAGGGTATGTATAGTTTTATAGCTCTTTGAGCAGAGTTCCAAATTGTTCTCCAAAATGGATGTATCATTTCACAACTCCACCAACAATATATTAATTTTTCAATTTTTCCATATTTTCTCCAACTTTTATTATTTTCCTGTTTTGTTATATTAGCCAATCTGAGAGATGTGAAGTGGTACCTCAGAATTGCTTTGGTTTGCATTTCTCTAATCAATAGTGATTTAGAGCATTTTTTCATATGATTATAGATAGCTTTAATTTCTTCTTCTGAAAGCTGCCTGTTCATGTCCTTTGACCACTTATAAATTGAGGAATGACTTGTATTCTTATAAATTTGGCTTAGTTCTCAATAGATTTTGGAAATGAGGCCTTTATCAGATACACTGACTGCAAAAATTATTTCCAAATTTTCTACTTTCCTTCTAATCTTGGTTGTGTTGGTTTTGTGCCAACATTTTTCAATTTAATGTAATCAAAATCATCCATTTTGCATTTTGTAATCTCTCTCTTTTTTGGTCATAAATGCTTCCCTTCTCCAAAGATCTGACAGGTAAATTATTTCTTACTCTCCTTATAGTATCAGTCTTTATATCTAAATTGTATACCTATTTTGACTTTATCTTGATAGAATGTGTAAGATATTGGTTTATGTCTAGTTTCTTCCATACTATTTTCCAGTTTTTTACAGAAGTTTTTGTTGAATGGTGAATTTTTTTTGTACTTCAGGATTGATGTTTTAATGGGAACAAATGGGTTAGGAAAGGTCTGGAAAAGGAGGTATCTCCTGGTGTGATGTGCAAAGTATTGTACAGGCCTGGATAAATCACTATGATGGGGAGCCAAAAGGTGATGGGGGTATGATGAGGCCATTAGGAAGAAGGACAACAGAAAAGAAACATGGGATCAGGTCTCACCAAGACAGACTTTTCTGGCAGCTACAGTTTTTCCCTGACCCAGGACTGATTACAATTGTCATTGAATCAGTAATACAAATGAGGCAATAGAGACAATGAAAAGCTGTGTGCTTTTGTTCAACATGACTCAATAAATCAGTGAGTGAGTCAACATTAGACTTCAGATAGCTGCACTTAGTCTTTAACAAATTGTGTTTCCCCTATACAAAATCAATTCAGTGTCCCCTGACAGACTGAGTTCAGACTGGGCTTGTTATCATCTTTTTCTAGGTCTACCACTTCCTCCATGATCTTGGAAAAATCAGTTGACCTCCTTTTCTCTATCTGTAAAATGCTACAATGATCCCTGTGCTCTTGCTTACTTATAAGGCCAGTTACTTGTGATTACACAATCTTAGAATCATAAAATACTGAAATTGTGAGGAATCTTTGACATCACTTAATTCATCTCCTTCCTGATTGATAAAAAGGTGAAGCCCAGAAAGGTTGAATGAATTGTCCAAAGTTACACAATCACAGAACTGGGACTGAAACAGGGGTCCCATGATTCCAAATTCAATGCTCCAATGTGATGGCATTTATAAAAACTGATTTGCTGGAGAAAAAAATGTGATTAAAAATTGATGTCATAATTACTAGGGTAAATTAGGAATTCTTTTCTCTAGATATATTGTCAGAAAAAAAATGGAAGAACCTTTAACCTTTCCCCCAACTTATTTTTAAGTTTTTTTATATTCACATTAGTTTATTTTTAGTTTTCAACATTCACTTCCACAAGATTTTGAGTTCCAAATTTTCTCTCCATCTTTCTTTTCCCCCACCCCAAGAGGGTGTGCATTCTGATTACCCCTTCCCCCTTTCTGCCCTCCGTTCTATCACTCCTCCCCCTTTCTTTTATTACTTTCTGTTCTGTCCTGAAGGGCATGATAGATTTCTTAAATAGTAAATTCTTATCCCAGAAGCTGTTATTTTATTCTGGTTAACTGTGTATTTCTAGGTATTTATTAGATGCTAAATTTTTGCAGTATAGCTAGGGTAGTGTAGTACGTACAGCACAGGGTTAGGAATCATGAAGACTCATCTTTCTGGGTTCAAATTGGGCCTCAGACATTCACTAGCTATGTGACCTTGGGTAGGTCACTTAACCCTGGTTCTCAGTTTTCTTACCTATAAAATGAGCCAGAGATGGGAATGGCAAACTGCTAGAGTATGTTGGCCAGGAAAACCCCAAATGGGCTCATGAAGAGTTGGACATAATTGAAATGAGTATACTGAATAAAATTTTTGAAATTTTTAGCAATGTGTCAATGAACTCATGAAGAGTTGGACGTAACTGAAATGACTAAACTGAACAGAGTTTTTGCAATTTTCAGTAATGTGTCAATTTCTATTACTTCATTACATAATTTTCATCATTAAGTTTAGGATACTTAAGAATAACCTTTCTGTAATTTCTGGCGGCAATGAAATGATCCTGAATGCTATCATAAATGCTTCCTTTTTGAGAAACAAATCCAAATTACTTGATCAGTTTTCTGATACTTCTTCATTGACATATTATTGAATTCATATAGATGTTACTCATGTCTTTTAATTCCATGTCACTCATGTCTTTTAGTTCCAGTTTTAGATATTAGCAGTTTCATAGGCTCCATCTAGAGAGAAACCAATTTTGATTATGTTTGACAAATCCAGTGGTATACACCTGCTGTCAGCTTTTACTATTGCATTAAATAGTGGAGTTTGTTTGTTCTAGAAGTATTTCTGTTAAATTTTAACCTGTTTATTATATCCTCTGAGAACATCTATCAATCTTCTTCCTCTTTTTTGGCAAGGAAGTGTTAATCTTTTCATATTTGTTTTGGAATGATGAGTTTTATACTTTGTTAATATTTTGTAGGTTTTTGTTGGAATATTTTCTAGATATATTTTCACCCCTCTTACCATGCTAAAACTATGTATTAAAATTTCCAAGGGGTATGTGTTGAATACTCTGACTATGTTGTTCCTATTAAACTTTAGCTATAGGATATCAGTCAGACCCTCAACATACTCAACCTCAACATACTGAGTTTTCTCCTTTAATACCGCTGTGCTTGATGCATCTCATCTGGAGAAAACCAAGGAATCTGTAATTGATCTTTTGCCTTTGGGGCAATTTGACCTTCACTTTCAAGCTCAAAGGCCTATCTTTCCTTACAGCAGTGAATAATTTTATACTTATCAAATCAAATTAATATTTTGATGCAACTGGAGAATATTTCCACAAAATAAGGTAGCTATTTAATGTGCTTTTCAGTTGGGCTAATTTGTACTTTTAATTATTAATAAAACATTTGTTTTGGTATGAAAACTACACTTGATAGTCGCACTTTAGGAGCCATGGTAATGAACATTGTATAAGGAGAATACAACCAATTTAAGCTACTTTCCTGAGGCAGATACCAGATGTATAAGAGAGCTGGTCTCAGAGCCAAGAAGACTAGGTTGTGGTTCCACCTATGACACATATGGCTGCCTGGTATCACTTAACCACTCAGTACTCCAGGCATCTCTAAGACTGTAATTGCAGAGAAAGTGCTGTTTCCTCATTTAGGAACTTCCTTCTACTAGAAAAGAAAGAAAGAAGGAAGGAAGGAAGGAAGGAAGGAAGGAAGGAAGGAAGGAAGGAAGGAAGGAAGAAAGAAAGAAAGAAAGAAAGAAAGAAAGAAAGAAAGAAAGAAAGAAAGAAAGAAAGAAAAAAAGAAAGAAAGAAAGAAAGAAAGAAAGAAAGAAAAAGAAAGAAAGAAAGATGGAAGGAAAGAAGGAAGAAACAAAGAAAAAAGAAAGAAAGGAAAGAAAGAAAGAAAGATGGAAGGAAAGAAGGAGGCTCAGGAGGAGAAAGGGAGGCTGGTGACCTCCATTTAAAGGGACAGCTGAGCTCAGATATCTCCTCATTACCTGCTTGGCTGCACTTGGGACTTCTTTGACTTCTTTCTCCACCTTACTCTTTAACCTCCTTTGTTATATTATAAACTTCTAGAAGGAAGACTATTTCACAGGCCTGGCATACTTTGTTGTTGCTGTTAAGCTGTTTTAGTTGTGTCTGACTCTTTGTGACCCCATTTGGGGTTTTCTTGGCAAAGATATTGGAGTTGTTTGCCATTTCCTTCTCCAGCTCATTTTACAGATGAAGAGACTGAGACAAACAACGTTAAGTGACTTGTCCAGGGTCATACAGCTAGTAAGTGTCTGAGGTCACATTTGATTTTAAGAAGATAAGTCTTCCGGACTCTAAACCCACTACACCACCAGGCACACAGAAGGCACTTAACAAATGTTTATTGACTGACTAAAGACTTTGGTATTGATCCAAAAATTGTAAACCTTAGCTCAAATAGAAAAAAATCCAACACTGAAATTAAATTTATATATAATTTTTATATTATGTTAAGCATTTTCTAAGTTATAAAATATTTAATCAAAATGTTATTTATATTCCACAAATTTCTAAAATAAAGAAATTTAATGTGAAGTCTTGCAGATAATAGTAAGCATATAAGGTCTTATTGGATATTCCTTTTTAACTATTATGGAATGTCTCATATAACATAGTTTAATTATTTAATAGTTAATTTTATAATTATTTAGAGTTTTTAAAATTATAGGTAGAATTATATAATATCTAGAATTATATATCTGTGTATGTATATATACATGTAATTTTGTGATGTAAATTGTATATATATACATATATATTTTGTGATGTAAATTGTATATATACATATATGTATCCATGTATACAAGTATATACATATATACATATAATACGTATATTGTATGCATATATGTATATATACATATATATTTTGTGATGTAAATTGTATATATACATATATGTATCCATGTATACAAGTATATACATATATACATATAATACGTATATTGTATGCATATATGTATATATACATATAACTTTGTGATGTAAGTTGGACCATTTTTAGGCACAAGTTATCATTGTAGTTATTTTAAGCATTTAATGACTAAATCTAAAAAGATATTATGACTGTATATTGAATTACCCTTGTAATTCACCTTTCTTGTTGTTGATTTCTATTTTTTTCCCTATTTGTTCTTCTGGCTTTTTTTTCTTGTTTTTTTCTACCTTTTTGCTCCTACCCAGAACCTTCAAAGTTAGGGTCAAGTAAAAAACAAAACAAAACAACTCTTATGTGGTTTGTTCTCAATTAAATTCTAAAAGCTTAAAGTATTGGAAAAGGGTTTTACCTGCCCACTAGCAGCTTTCCTTCCAACTTCCTTTGCTCAGCACACAAGACTTTTTGAGGTCCCAAAACCTCAGCTACTTAGAGTTCATGCTTCTGATGCTGAGTCTCTACAAAAAAATTTTTTATTTCCCTTGCTATTTTGAAATAGGAGGGAAAAAATTTGGCTTTTTCTTCCAGTAGGTATAAAATCACTCCCTCTCAAGTCCTTTCCTTTTTAAGACTACATCCAATAAAATGGTTCTTCTTAGACATTATAGAGTCCGGAAACTCCCAGATAGTACAGTAGAGAACACAAAACTGTTTTCAATTAGTTTGGGTGAGAGAAAAAAATCAAATCATTTTTTATTTTAACCTGAGTAAGTGCTCTTCCAGCCTCAAACAATCAGGGATGACTGGATTTTCCAAATTGCTAGAGGCGCTATTTTATAGCCCACTATACCTAGAAATCTCTACTCATTCTTCATATTAGAAACTGAATATTAATATGTTTAAAAAACAGTATTTGCATAGGAAAAAGATAGGATGAAGTAGTCTTTGTGGTTTCTACTTGTAAAATTGCAATGGAGCCAACTTCTTCTGTGAACTTAATGTTTCTCCATGCATAAGGAAGGGTTTCTGGTCAGTCCACAGGGAGCTCAGGCAATTTTTAAAACTCTTGCATCAGTTCTTTCCTGCTCAGAAGGTGATTAGTTTGTAGAATTCACAAACACCAAATCAGGAAAACATTAAGAAATAGGGAAGTCTTTGTGTTTAAGCCCCTCTTTCATCTGTAGCATGATCCCTCTCTGACTTGGCAGCAGCCACTTTAATTTGTTTTTGACTAATGACACAAGGGATCTTATCTTGAGGACTGGAGAAGCTGGCAGGGGGAGAGAGAAAAAAGCATAAACTGAGGACAAAGGAATAATCACATGTAAATAAAGGTGAAAGAGGGCACCTCTAGGAAATAGATATTTCTCATTTAGTGAAATTTTATGACTGATTGACCATGAGGCTTAGAATTGAAAGGGATCTAAGATGTCATCTAGTCTAACCCCCTTATTTTACATATAAGGAAACTGAGGCCCAGAAAGTTTAAATGACCTGCTTAAATTCCCTTAAGTAAGTACCAAATTCTTAGGTCTTCTTACAGCAACTTGAAAATCTTTCCATTGTTTCATTCTACATCCCAACACTCTCAGCCTGAGTTGGGGAACCTGCAACCTCGAGGCCGCAGATGGCCCTCTAGCTTCGTGGGTGGGACCTTTTGACTGAGTCTGTGTTTTATAGAACAAATCTTTTTATTATGAAGATTTGTTCTGTGAAGTTTGGATTCAGTCAAAGGACTGCACTTGAGGACCTAGACGGCCACATGTATCCTTGAGACCACAGGTTCCCCAATGCTGCTCTTACCTAAAAGAGCTCTCTAGAGCTAATATGAGTGGACTCCAGTATACCTGTAATAGGTACACACTAAAACATGACATTACAATAAAACCTCTATGTACATATCTGATCTACTATAGTTAAGAGATTTTGTATTTTGCTGAAAATTAAGCTGAAAATATTTTTACTTCATCCCTTTTTGCTGAAATTGTTTCTGCAAATTTTGTATTCCAGTCACTTATCCACAAAGATTTCTCCTCTCGGTGATGACTGGTGTGGGGAGGCAAAGGAAAGTCGGGCTGAAAGCTGGGCAGAAAGTTGGGCTGGTGGTCTATGGGGCACTGCAGTTCCCAGAGCTCTTGGACTCCTAGGCTTTCTCCGCCAGGATCTAATAGAAGGTAGTGGTCAATGTAGCAGCAGTGACTTGACATATGTAGCATATGCTGTCTTCTCCTCTTTCTTCCACAGGGTGCCTTCTACTTCAGCTACTCTGACATACATGATCTTTCTGGTGGATACTAAAAGTAGGAATACAGAATAGGTGGTGGGTGGAGAACAAAGACCTAGTCTTCTTAGTTTATCTTTGGTTCTGTCTCAAATTTATTTATGTACTAAACAGAAAGGATAAAGCAAATACTTAATCCTAAATTAGATAGTTATGTGTAGTAGAGAATTTTTATCTCTACCTAGATATAAGGCTAGAAAGTACTTAGTTTTAGCCTGGAGATACTCTGTCTGTCTTTTGTTTGACCAAAGGGCTGTTAGCTACTTTTATTATTATTTTATTTATAGCCACTATAGCAGATTGCAGCTGAGATGACCATTGGATGGCCCCAGAACATGAGCCTAGACATTGTAGCAGGAAGCAATGCTCAGCAGAGACTTCACCCCAAGAGTCACTAGCTACCACGAGATCAAGCAGAAACATGCTCAACTGAGACTATGTACCCAGCAATCACTATGAGATCAGTGAGCATAAATGGAACATCGTACCAACGGAGATACCTTAGCCAGTGGAGGAGCAGACCCAGTGAGAACTCACCAAACACAGCAGTAATACTTCAGGGCCAAGGGTCTGCCTTTCCCATCTGGGCACATGCCACTCATGTTCCCTTCTCATGCATAATCCCAATCTGTTCCCATTCTTTTCCCTGATGGTGTATAAATTTGTAATGAGAGTGTGCCCTAGATTTAGGGGGAGGAGAATATTCTATTGTGATTCTTCTTAATATGCTTTCATATTAAATGACTTTGAACTTAACTGTTCTTTAGCTAACTAGAGAAAAAGCAAACCTTGTATGGAAGTTACAGAATTTTTTAGCAGATCTTTTCCCATAGAGTCAGAATACCTAAATCCTGGATAATTATTCTGGGGCCCCAAGTATAAGAAAGGGACGTGGCAAATTCTATATTTCATCACCTGTTTTCCAGGACCAAGATTGTTCATTTTAATTACTCATAGTAATTATTATAATGTCATAATAATCATAAATATTGCTAATCATAATTACTGTTAGAGTTTTCATTGAAATTATTGTCGTTTTGTGTATTTTTATCCATATCACTGTTTTGAAGTTCTCTAATGCATTTATCAAGTTTTATATATTTAGCCTGTAAGCTCCATGGGGGTAAGTACTGTTTCTTATCTAACCTTTGTAGTTCCCTGAGTATTATACTCAATACACAGTAGGCATTTCATAACTAAAGAATTAGTAGTCCCATACCTCACTGCACAGAGGAAGAAACTGAGGCAGGAGAAGTTGAGTGAACTGCTCAAACTCAAACAAGCAGAAAGGAATTGTTCAGAAGGGAGTATGTTATAAATTGTAAATCATTATAGAAATGCAAACCATTATTAATTACTATGCACCTAACAATGAAAACAAAAAGAATACATGCTTTGAATTCAGAGCATTAAGTTTGCCATTAACTAAACATGAGTTTGTTTCATAATACATGGTAACATTTGTGAGGTGTGGGACACTTTAAAGGACCCCTTTTGTGCTATCTACTAGAAGTAATGTTCTAGTGGTTCCCTACAGGAGTGAAGGGAGTAAAAGGTCACTGTTGGGTGGGACATCAGAAGATCTCACTTCAAATTTTAGCTCTGCCTTTTGCTGACTGTATGGCTTTGGACCAGCCATTTCCCTTTTCTGGGCCTCGCTTTCCTCATCTCTTCAATTTTGGGATTGAACTAGATGACCTCTATGGACCCTTCCAACTATAAATCTAACTGTTTTAGCATTTAACAAAATAAAATGAAAGACCAGAGTTTGTCTGTCCCTCACCTTCCACTATCTTCCTATTTCCCAACTTAGATTTGGACTTCTTTCATCAAGTTTTCCATAAAGGGAAGAATTAAACTTCTCATAAAAAAAATGATTGACCCCATTTTTTTTCCAACAATGGAGGCTCATTTGCATATCTCTGATAGAAAACACTAATTTCATGAATAGGTCTATGTTCACCTATTTCTTTGAAGAGATATTTGTTACTGAGAGGACAAAGGTTTTGTTTACATGAAGTTCAAAACACCTACTTCATAACAGAAGATTGATATTCCAGAAAGAGAAGGAATGCCCAAAGCCTCTGCAATCACAAAGTTTAATTGTCAATCTTTGTAGTTGCTAATTTGGATTTCTTCTTATGTACTTTGCTGCTTTTTAAAAAAAATCTCAGAAACCATATTTGAATTTAGCCTACATTCTTTAAGTTTTCCTGAACCGACAATGAAGTTTTGAAAAAAAATTTAAGCCCTGCTAAAAGAGATGGAAGAAAAGGTTGTGGATTCTGACTCTGCTACAGAACAGTTTATATCAAACAGGTTCTTAGTTCTAGCAAGCAGGAGTGTGACGGCATCACCAAAAGGTCCTTCTGTGTCAGAGGTGTGAATTGCCTCCCCCCTTCATCCTTCATAGGCATGTGCCCTGACGACATGTATTTCCTTAATGTTTTCCCCTGATGGTTGATCCTTATACGTGTCCACTTTCTCCACTGGGGGTGTATGTATTTGTTTGTGTGTGTAAGTGGCTATATATATGTGTGTGTATTTGTGTGAGGATTTATGGTGAGGAGGGGCTGTAGAATGTTCTACTACAACTTTTCTTAATATACTATTTCATTAAATTATTTAAAATTTATTTTGTTTTCTAGCTATCTAGAATAAAGAAAAACACTTTTATTTGATGTGGGCCTTAGATATTGCACTCTCGTGCAATACTATTACTACTGGGTTACATAAGTATTTTTATGTTGTGAAAATGTAGTGATGTGTTTTGACATTTCCACATAAGGAGAAAACAGTGAAGTTCGATACCCTCAGGTTGTTGTCATCAGGTATTAATTAATATGGTTAATAAGACTTATCTTTCAAAAAGAGAATATAAAGATCTTGATAGAAAATTCCAGTAATGTATTTGGTCATATTTGGGGCAGACTTGGGCTGACTGAACCATCTTACCTCTGGGCAAGTTACCTGTATTTGCCTTTGAGTGCATTTTCAAAGACTTGTATGTTAAACATTTAAGAAGGTGTTACTAAAATTCCATAATTGGCACCAAGGATGCTATCTATCATCATTTCACATCTAGGGAAGTAAGTGTACCTTTAAAACTGATCTCAGTGGATTTAAGTATAGCACCCTCCCTTGACCAGCCCATTCCCACTTTCAATGGTTGGGCAGGTTCCCAGAGGGTATCTTTGATTACTACACTTCTCTGACTCTACATTTCCTCATAGTTCTAGGGGTAACTCTGAGGGGCTGAAGTATCTAATAATGTCACTCTTAAGCCCCTACTGTTGTGTGCCTTTCATGACTAGCCAATGCACTCAATTAGTTTTTAATAAAGGTATTTAGTAAGATAGTAGATATACAGAGAACCACTGGAATAAAACATCTCCCCCAAACAGGAGGTATACTTTCTTCTTATACATATAAAATCCTTGAGGAGAGAGAGTTCAAAGTTAAGATACAAAGATATTAAGGCATAGGAGTAATGAACATGTATGGTCAGGGTGTAAACACACCTCTCCTGGTTAATAAAAGTACTTTTTTGTGCCTATGGCTCACATTCTTTTCTGGTTCAAAGGGTCACACTCCTTGAAGCTATTTCCTTACTCAGTGCATATATTCTCATGTTTGTCTAGATCTGTGTTTGTCACTAGTTTGTCCCTCTCTACTTCTAGCTGCATGCATTGTCTCCTACTGGTCCTTTCTAATCTCTCTAATAAGTGGTCTTTGGGAAAGGCGATAGAGGAACAGTTGCTCTGGATTCACTTTCCCACACCTTAACTTATCCTTTGCTGCTCTCTGATACAAGAGCTGCCTCCTAAAGGTCTTCCTAAGCCTGTTATCCATCACTTAACTCTCTCACTGCTGAACTGAAATAGTGTTGAAATTTCTCTCTGTTTCAAATCTTCCAGAGACACTGTTGGTTTGGTTGGTTAGCCAATCCTGTTGTTCCCTTCTTGTCTTAATTAAAGAGGAGATCACATCTGACAAAAGGGTCATAAAAAAAGCAAGCAACCAACAACTTTAATCTAGTCTGGTGACTGTTGAGATGGGAATCTTGAATCACTTCTCTTACACAGGGAAAAATAATGTAAAAGGTATCCAAAAGAAACTTTGAAAGGAGATAGCCAAGGTCATATGTCAGGAAAGAAGAAACAGGAGAGCAGGACAAAGAAATCAAGAATTGAGATGAACAATATCTTAAAGCTTTTTTTTTTAAACATACTGTTTCTCTTCCTTACAGATGAAGAAAGCAAGATCTTTTAAAATATCTTGTCTAGAGTTCTTTCTACTATAATCTTTTATGACATCTTAGACTTTAGAAAGAAAAATACTTCATTTCCTCCAAATAGTCAATGAGATAAAACAATGTGAGAAAAAGCTGAAGATTTCATGGTGAGGAATGAGTATAAAGAAAGAGACCACCATCAGTAGATGCTATATAGAATAAACAACCACAGAATGAGGAAGGAAAACATTTCAGTGGGGAACCCCAGCCTCACCAAAGGCCACCCATGAGAGGTGATTGGAGTAAATGATAAGAGAATAGAGAGAAATCTTCTTATTATTTTCTAGGAATTGTTGTAGAAAAAAAACAACTAGCAGAATAAGCCTTGTGAATGAAAGGAAAAAAATATGGAGCTCAAATATACCACCCTCTTCTCACCTGAATTTCAAAATAATATGAAGTCAAAATATTGTTGATTCCAGGATCACAGACACTCTGGGTGACCACCCATTCGGAAGACCTCAGGATGATAGAGAATCCTGGGGTTAAAACTATTCACAAGGGTTCAGGAGACTTCAGTTTGTTTTGGGGTTTCAGTGGCCTTGAGGAAGGAAGGAATGTTCGCTTAAGTTTGGGAATGTCAGGCAGAGAGACAAGAGTGAACAGAGAGAGAAAGAAGACAGATGCTTAACAGTTATTGGAGGTGAGACCGGGAAGAACTGGCAGTTGAAACAGCTGGGGAGAGCGAATTCCAGTCAGCAACAACATTCTTCACATTGTTTTTCCCAGAATTTAAATCTTTATAACTATTTTTGGAAACCATCTCACGAAAGCTGAGAGGGTATTTGCATGTTTACCTACATTTTAAAATTTTAGTTGATTTAATTTAATTGCTAATAAATTACATGGCAATTAATTGCTATTTTGCCTAAGACTGAGAGAGAAGAAACTTTTCCATCAGATATTTTCCTAGTGTTTTTTTCGTCTGAGCCAAATAGTGAGGAAGTTTCTGCAAACTGGGTATGTTTTGAGAGTATTCCAGAACATTCCAATTAGATTATCTTTGAATTCAGAGAAAATTACTAAGGAGATGGGCCAGTAGGGGACAAAGGTAGTTGGTGTGGTTGTCCTTGAGTGTACTTAAAAGGCCAAGAATTTTATAATTAGAATAAAAGCAATTTCACTCCTGGCTTGGCTTGGTTATGCATTAGCTCACTCTTGCACATGATTGGATCTATGGCTGGAAAGTCTTGCAAATTCCTTCATCCTTTATCTACCCTGTCCATGTGAGATGGTTTGTGTGACCATTATCCAAAAGACTCTAGGCTCCCACCATATCTGCAGAGCTCTCGGTACAGGATAATAATTTTAAGAAGTATTTGTAGTCCATTAGGCCATGAAGACTTGGTTCTAAAGCAGCATGATAAGATTTAAAAAATTGTGAATTTGTAAATAGAGGATCTAGTTTTAAATCCATCCTTTATCACTTACTAACTATGTAAAATGAGAAAATGGCAATTTTTCTGGGTCTCTTTTCCATCTTTTGCCACCCTATAAAATAAGAAGGCATCATTAGATATTTGTTAAGGTCTCTTTCATTTCTAAATGAATGGCCAAATGGTTTAGGAACTCAGAGCAAAAGACAGTCAAGGACTGAGATGTTTTAAAGGATTTTCTATGACCCATTACACTAGAATATACACTAAAAAGAAATCAGTTTATTAGGCAGCTCTTACACCAGGAAGGATATGTTTGTTAAAATAAATCAGCATTTTTTACTACTGGCCGTGCATCATTTTTTCTCTCATCTTTAAGAAAAAATTAAGTGGTGATTTTCCAGATTGTTTTCCATTTAAGATAGAATCAATTGTATTTAAATATTGGGTTTTTTTTAAAAGGAACTTTTCTCCCACTGACTTGTATTTTTTAAATTATTAATCTCTTTAGCTTGCAGCGTCTGAAGGAACTAAGTCAAAGTTACTTGAGCAAGTGTCCTGGCTAGAGGAACAACTAGAGGCAGCTGACAATAGAGAAGCAAGGGGAGAAACATGCGAAAAAATTATGCATGCCAAAAATCAGGTATGTAGCAAGACAACTCATCTGTTCTGCCCCAACAATGCTCAAATACCCTCATCATGAATAAAATCTCTATCCAGCTAGTAGCTAGAAGAAAAAGGAGATCTCTGCTGAGTTCTTTCTTTCAGAGGCACAAATTAGAATTTAAGGTCATAATTGAAAAAATTAACAAAAGTTTAATTTCTTCTTAAGGTATTATATCCTCTGTTAAAAATCACATAAAAGTTCAAAAGTCACTTAAAAATCTTATTTGTCCTGCAGCCAGTAGTAATTAAATTCTTTGTATTCTGTAACTGTCTTGAATGGGATACCATTTTCCTTAGTATGCAAGATTGAAAAGTTCTTTTTATGTAATAAAACTCCAAAAAATTGGAATTAAGGAGTCTATTTGAAAAGTGAGTCCATCTTTGATCTCTCTGCTAATTTATGTGAATGGATCATTTTGTTTTTGTTGAACCAAAAAGCTTGTTTCTTCATTTCATTATCTGTAAGAAATGAAAACCAGAAGCAATTATATATTAGCCCCGATTTCTTTCAATTGATTTTTTTCAAATGATCACACACTTACATATGATGATGATAATGATGGTGCCAAGGATGCTGCAGGAGACAGTTTTTTATAATGATAGTTTCTTAAAATGATGGTTCACATGATAGTATTTCTAGCATAGATAATCCTATCATTCATAAGCTCACAAGGTCTGTTCTTTTTTCATAACCAACATTCAATGTTATGTATGATATTATGTACCTGACAGTAATTGAGGTGCACCAAACACATGTCAAAAGTGTGTGTGCTAGCAGATTAATAAGTGGTTCTCCGAAAATATTTTCCACATGACACATGTTTAATATGCATAGTTAGCATTTTCTCCATTGCTTTCTCACGTCTAGACAGTCAACAGAACAATAAATCAAGTCGATATTTTTTTTAATCATTTTCTGATTTCTGAGGCATGAATATTCACACTGAAATTTTAAGTCAGCTTTCATCAGATTTGAGTTCATTCTAGTGCATCCTTGATATAAAGATTTATGTTTTGAACTTTAAAACAAAACCCGAAACAAGGAGGAATGTGTATTTCATTAAATGTTGAAACACAGGTCCCTGCTTCTGACTTTGTTCCAAAATATTCCTTACTCTCTTTTCCCAAATCTATTCATCAATGAGCAAGCACATCAGTAGCCAAATTGAATTCAGGGATAAAATGCTGAGGCATGGTACATTCACAGCAAGTTTGAAATTTAGTTTGCCTTTTCATTCTATCTGATATTGCATAGTTAACTATTAAAAGACATAAAATAAGCCTACTCCCCCTTTGTTTTTCTTAGGTTCTTTTGAAAAATAAAATGTTGTAGTTTAAAATATATAATTTTTGAAATTTTCAGTGGCTATTTAATTTTTATTTTAGAAAGAATAATTATACTTTTTTGGGGTGGGGATAATCATGGGGTTTTTTTGCCTGTAAAATGACCTCATCATTTTTTTTTAACAATGAAGTGAAAAAGTTAAGCTATTAAAATTTGCCCCCCTTTTTAGTGCATAGAAAAATTACAAGCTGAAGTTAAAGCTTCACAGGAACAACTTGCCGCTCATGTAAGTTTTTCCTTTTCTTTCTTATTTTTCCTGTAATACTTATCTGTTCCTACATTTGAAACATGTAAAAAAAGTCATTTGCTTTCACAAATCATATATATTTTTAGTTACTTAAAACATTAAAAGAAATCCTTATGCAGGATGACTAAAAGTGAGCTATGGAACAAAAGAGGTTTTTCCTGCAGCATATTGAATTATTCTATCTTAAATTTTAAAAATATTTATAATAATATAAAAATTCAGAAAGTTGTTTTAGAGAAATAGAATTTAATTTTCAGTTATCACAAAATCTAAGTGACATATGTACAGGAAATCAGGGGTCAATGAACTTTTAATAAGTACCTAGAAACCAAGGGGAAGAAGAAAAAAGGTTAAAAGCTATGATTAGGGTGGAGTTAAATTGTGGAGTATTTTAGGACTGTCCCTCAAAAGGTCATTTCTATTTTCCTGACTTCAGGCAAATGAGTATTTAAACTCTCTAGAATATAGCTGTCTGATCTCTGGTTAATAGAGCAAGGATGTAACCTCAATAACCTTCCACAGTAGATTTTAATTAAGCCAACTTCCTTTCTTTTGATCAATTTTGGATATGACAAACTTGATTAGCATCCTTCCTCGTTTAGGGAAAAAAGTATAAATACTGGCAATATTAAGTATTGGCATAAAATAATTTCTTCAATATTTAAGCTATCCCTCCAATGCCTGTAATCTTTCTTCAAGAACCTAGTTTCCATAATTTTTATCATCCTATCTCTGTGCCTTCTCTGCCACCAAAAGGATCACTTCCTCACATACTATATCCATACATAAAACGGGGATAATGATATGCATGCTACCTGTGTTATATGACTGTCATGAGGATCAAATTAAATCATGTTTGTAAAGTGTTTTGCAACTCTGAAATGTATAAATGTCAGACATTAGCATATTTAAAATTATTTTGTTATTTCTTCCCACTGATGAAGATCTGCAGTGCTTTCTTGTGTCCTACTACATTCATGAAGTACTAATTTGAAAGACAGCATGGTGTAGTAAAAAAAAAAAGAACACTGGATTTGGATTTTAAAAGAACTAGATTTGAATCCTGGTCCTACTATGTTACTTTAGACCAATCCTTTAATGTCTCCAGGCTTCAGTTTCCTCATCCTTAAAATCAAGGAATCTGACTAAATTATTGCCAAGGTTTCTTTTAATATGAGATTCTCTGCTCCTCAATCCCACGTGACTCCACTGTACTCACTTTTAATTTCCTTCTTCAACCCAGTACATTCTCTTTGTTCAGTAATACATGTAGCCCATAATAATACCACAATAATCGTCATCATCTCCACACCTTAGTTCAAATTGTTCCATTTTCCAAGTGTCCTTATGACTATCTTTTCTTTATATTGCCTAGCCAAATCCTCCCCAGCATGTTCTCTTTCCTCCATAAATCCTTTTTTTCTTACTCCTACAGCCTGTGCTGATTGATATCTTTCTCCCATTGGTTGCTAGAGTCACATTAGTTTTTTTAGACAATGTGCAAATCACTGAAACCTGTTTGCCTCAGTTTCTTTATCTATAAAATGAGTTGGAGAAGGAAATGGAAAACCATTCCAGTATCTCTGCCAAGAAAACCCCAAATGGGTCCATGAAAAGTTGGACATGACTAAAACAACTAAACACCAATGAACAATTGTTTCAAAGGTCTTAGATATATAAAACACCAGTCATTTATTTTGGGTCTTGGCTGATCAGTTTGACCAATGTTGGAAGTGACCATTTTATCCTCATTTATTGGAGCTGCTAATGTATGTAAACAATCTGTATTATAGAACTAATAGACTGTAACAGGGTTAATGCAATTCTTTTGGTAATCTGAGACCCAATTGCCTTTGGATAAGGTCCAAGATGGAACTGTCTTTTGTAGAGTTTATTTTTAGTTGTTTTAGTAAGGTTCAAGTGTTAGAGTTAATGTAAAAAAAATTAATTTCCAAGGTCACCTGTGTACAGTAATTTTCATTATTCCACAATTAAACCTAATTAATACCTGCTATATAAATGTACATGATTTCATGAAGCCCTTAAAAAAATGACTTTCCTAATCTGAAAACTAATTCATTTATGGTAGAGTTGTGAACTGATCCAACCATTCTGGAGAGCAATTTGGAATTATGCACAAAGGACTATAACACTGTGTATTTGACCCAGCAATACCAGTTCTACGTCAGTATTCCAAAGAGAGCATAAAAATGGGAAAAGGACCTACATGTATAAAAATATTTGTAGCAGCTCTCTTTGTGGTAGCCAAGAATTGGAAATTGAGGGGATGTCCATCAACTGGGGAGTGGCTGAACAAGTTGTGGTATATGAATGTCATGGAATAATATTGTGCTATAAGAAATGACTACCAGGCAGACTTCAGAAAAACCTGGAAAGACTTACATGAACTGATGCTGAGTGAAGTGAGCAGAACCAGGGGGACACTGTACACAGTAATACCAACATTGTGCAGTGACTGTCGACTTTGATAGACTTAACTCTTCTCAGCAATGATCTAAGACAACTCCAAAATATGCATGATGGAAAATGCTGTCCACATCCAGAAAAAAAAACTAAGGGATCTGAATGCAGATGAAAGTATACTATTATACCCTTTTCCTGTTAGTTCTAATTCTTCTTTACAATATGACTAGCGTGAAAATATGTTTAATATGAATGTATATGTAGAGCCTATATCAGATTGCATGCTGTCTTGGGGAAGGGTGAGGGGAGGGAAGAGGAAGAGAAAATTCAGAAATTAAAATCTTGTAGAAGTGAATGGTGAAAACTAAAACTAAATTAATTAATATTTTTTTAAGTGACTTTCCTGAGGTTACTCATATGGCACCTATGCTCTACTTTTGTACTTTGTGGGCATATTTGAAAAAAAAATACTGCAGTGGTGGTCTCTAATGTAAATTTTATACGTATTTACCTGCATATCAACATACATATACAAATATATATGGCGCTACCTTACTTATCTAACAACCTCAGTTATTTGGAATACTATTGAGAACTAGGAAGTAATAAAAAAAAGACATCTTACCAGTCACAATAGATGTCCATGTCTTAAGGCTTAAGCACTTTACCCAAAGAAGAGCACCACCAAGCCTTTACTTGGAAACAATGTACGGTTACCTCAGGGCTAAATCCAATCTAAATTCTTTTTAAACCCACAGCAAATTAAGGATGTTAAAGGAAGACTACTAGCATAGATAAACATATTGATATCTGACAGACTGCCAGTGATGGAAGAGAAAGGAAAACTCAAAAGCTTCCTAAGATTCAGTTACAGATGCAAGCAGCCTTCCACAACTTAGTAGCTTTTGAGTTTGATATGATTAGCATATCATTATATGCTAATATATTTATTGATGCTTGTCATATCTGTGTAAGCAAAAGTTAAACTATGTCCTTTGTTTAAATGTCTTCTACTTAAGAAAGCAATGACACATATAAGGATTTGCATGAGATAAAAACAATTGAGATAAAAAAATAAAATTTATATTCATTAAAAAAGTATGAGACAAAAAAAAAATTTAAAGTGGTTAATTCAGCTTTAGGACCCTCTTGACATCTACTATTCAGCTTCAACATAGGAGAAATGAGTTGCAAAGCATGGTAAAATGGAAAGAGCTGTCATATGGAATCACATTTTGCGTATAGGGCAAAATCTCATCTTAGGTTACTATTGCATACTCACTATGAATTTTAAGGCCTTTCCTGCAGACACACAGAGCACTATAGTCACCAGGTGAACCTCTGAGTCCCCATTTGATTACTTTATCTGCTTACAAATAATAAATACTGATAATGGAAGTGAATGTTTATACTCTCTTAAAAGATAATTGTTCAAATTAACAAATCGGGGCAGATTTAGCATTATGCATCTATAAGGAGGTGTTCTTTAAATCTATATCTGTGTTTTTATGTATACACATATACACATGTGTGTGTATATGCATATGTATGTATAAATACAAGGATCTGGAAGATAGTAAATCCTTGAATATATTAATTGCTTTGTATTTTTGCTTATGGACGCTTCTGAGAGTGAACATCTAGCCAGTGATCTTGGAAGGTGGAACAATAGGGAATGATACTTTAACATTCAAGTCTGTTACCTGATTTTTCCAACAATAAATGACAGGAGTTGAGGGACGCAGTTTCACCATATTGTACCACCCAGGGTTCAATTTCCCTTATTACCTAGCCAGCCCAGGGCCATATATCACCTGTAAAAAGAAATGTAAGAGAAATACTTAAAATGCCATTCACGGTAACATAAATGTATCTTGTGCACCCTGCATTTTCAGATAGAGTGGAGGCTTGGTCATATGTCCTGGAGTTAAGGTTCACTACTCGAATTTCAGTGAGGACATCTGAAGGCTTGATTCCCAGTGTGTAAGTCTGGGACTTAAAAGGACTGCTACTGTCAACTATGATTCAATACCTTTTAAAGGTCCACTCCTGCCACAGAGTTGTCTTTTTACTTTTCGTCTTCAACACTTTTTATCACTGCATCCCTCAGATGAAGAACCTGCAGTAGCATCCTACTGTTTATCAAATCAAATCCAAAAAATACTCACTCTAGGCCTTCTATCGAATCATCTCAAAGCTATTTCTCACTTCTCAGAGTTCTAGTCAAACTGGTCTTATTGTCCCATGCTTCCCCCCATATTTTATGCTTATGCTTTTTGCTCTACCTGAAACGCCTTGCCCCATTCCCTCACTTTTCAGGGGTGAGGAATCTGGGGTCTTGAGGCCACCTGTGGCCTTCTAAGTCCTTGGATGTGGTCTTTCAACTGAGTCTAAGTCTTATAAGAACAAATCTTTTTATTAATTTGATTTGTTCTGTGAAGTTTGGATTCAGTCAAAGGGCCACGCTTGAGGTCCTAGAGGGCCACAGGCAGCCTCAAAGCCATAGCTTCCCCACCACTGGCTTAGATCCTGTGTTTTCTTTCTTATTCAACTTTGGTTTCATTTTCTAGGAAGCCTTTTATGACTAATTCTACCCTGCCATGATCTTTCCAGAATCATATCATTTTGAGTTTGATGTTTTGTTAGAGTTAGAAGGGATCTCAGGATGACTTAGTTTAACTTGATTTTAACTATGAAGCTTGTAAAGTAGGAAAGATATTTCTGAAGTTACATGCAATACCTGTGATCCATGCATGTGCATGTATGGGCATATATATGAAAGGACACTGTAGCTTCAGTTGTGGTCTATATTGTTTCATGTGTTTCCTTCATTGAGGAAGACAGTGCCCCACTGTTTAATTATATAGAGTGTGACATATGTGATCTCTTCTCTAGTCACCAACCAAGTTGTCTCCTCAGTCTCTCTGACACAGATTTAGGAGAACCTCCTGAAAGGCCACATATTCCCACGGGTCACCCAAGAGCACTCAGCCTACAAATACTCCAACAGTTCTTTCTCTTTGCAGTCAAGTTGTCTTCTTCTAACAGAATTAGCTAGCCAGGTTTGATGTTGGGCTAGGGGATGACGCTATAATAGATTTCTAAAAGGATTTTAAAAGACTAGGAAAAATATTTCTTCAACACTATCCCACTTCTGGAGTGTCTTCTCTCAATAAATGATGCCTACCTTCACATGAGAGAAGCAATCAGCAGATAGTGGCTATGTGGTTTATTAATCATAGAGAAAATTAAGGGACAAAATGTTAAATGCTCCAGTTTGGAGCTATCCTGTCTTCAGCTACTGACTTCAATATACTCTTCCAATACACTGACTTCATACTGACTTCAGTATATTCTTCCAACTCAATCTCTTAGTTTTGAAAAATACCTGGAAAAAAAGTCCTGAAGCACTTAAATTCACAGGTCCTGAGAAGGATTGTGTGTGTCTTGAACCAGGGACTCGGATCACTTTATATCAAGCAAAATAAGAGGGAGGGTCTTAAAAGGAGCCATCTTCCCTCCATCTCATTTGAAGTTGATAGCAGCATCAAGAGTATTATCATCTTTGTGTAGTGATGAGGTAAGGTAGAGGAACTAAGTTGTGGAAGGTGAGTATGTTGAAGAATTTGGAGGTAAGGGTATTTTGAAAGAGTATCAATACATATGTTGAAGTTCCCTGGTACAAAGGCAAGAGCTGAGGAGGAGAGAAAAGAGTGAATCAGGCATTGAACTCATAGAGGAAGGAAGGAGAGTGTCTTGGAGGTTGGCAGATAACAACTCTCAGCATCTTGGGTGAGAAATGTGGATTGAGAGAACCACAAAGAAGAGGAGGTTACTGCTAAGGGTAGAAAGAGAGCCTGGAAGTGGCAAAATGGTGAGCAAAGACTAATCCACCTCTCACGCTTTAACCAGTTAGTTGGGGAAATTAAAGTCCCTCAAATTATATTTCATGAATATTTGTGCTAGCCAAGGGAAGACTGACTATTCTCCTTAAAGGTTTGGTAGTCACTAATCATTGCCCTGAAATTAGACTATCTGTAAGATGTTCTGGAAAATCAACATCGTGGCTTTATCTTAGTCATTTCAATATATCCTTTGACAGCCTGGAAGCATATGTCCTCTGGCACCAGATTTTGTTCTATTGACATTTCAATGCCTCATAATTACTTAGAAATTTTAAAAAATAAAATGCATTCCTTCCCCAAACATGAATTTTAATAAAAACAATTTGTACTCAGAAGCAAAGACAATCCTCACTTGTTCATTTTTTCCTATTCATTCCAAGCAGAGTTTATTTTGTTTTTGCTTTTTTTTTTTTTTTTCAAAATCAGAGGGTGTTTGTAGAATTAAAGATTTAACAAAGGAATGGGGGAAGTCTTGAAGATGACTGAAAGGTCATTTCTGCATATCACTCACCTGAGTAAGAAAAAAATTCTTTTAGTAAGCAATTTCCAATGCCATAGGGAATGGAAAACTACAGCTGAGCAGTTTTGCAGCTGGAGAAGCTATTTACTATCTTTAAGAGGCCATTCTGAACATATTCCCTTTGTCTCCCTCCCATCCACCCCCAAATCTTCTTCTTAACCTTTACTAACCTAACCTAACCTAACCCAACTTCCTCTCTCTTTGCTTCCTGGGAGAATGTTGTCATACCTGATTCCAATACTTGTTTCTCCTTGTAAACAAACATCACACTGGGAGTTCTTTGTTCTTTTGTGACACATTTTCCCATCCAAAATGTACTAAATGAAATGATTTGGAAACACTCGAAGTTTGACACATTCCTAGATACTCCTTTTTCAAGATTTCTGGTGTGCCTGAGGTCTGGGGGTGAGGCAGAAGTGATATGAAATTGGCATATATTGTTTTCTTTCCCCACCCTGATTCTTGCGGCCACTGAAGAGTTCTCACAAAAACTCCAGTCTTCTGTCATACAACTTGAATTTCTCTTCAGTGGATGATCCTTCAAGTAGAATTACATGATTTATTTTTAAATCTTTTTAAATTTTTAATCTTGTCTCCATAGAAATCTCTGACAATGCTAATGTCCTTTTTTTTATAAGATGAAAAGGAAGTGGTTTCTAATTTTAAACACATGTTGTATGCAACTCTTTAGGTGCAGATGACTGTTATTTTTGAGTTTCATGTGAAAACAGTTCCATTTCTGGTTCATTCTCTCCCCCTGGTTTTAGGCACTATGATTTGGATTGTTAACTTTTGGTTGGAGGGAATATGTACGTGTTAAGAGTGGAATTCTGACCTTATGAATAAAGCAACTTGTTTGCACATGATGAACTATTTATTTTAAAGGCATATATATATATATGTGTGTGTGTATATATATCTATGTATATGTATATGTATTTAAAAGGGACCAACCAAGTCAGAAAGCTTCATTGAGTAGCTCAGGTCTCAATAATCTTTTTTAAAAGATATTGGTGACTACCAATACAAAACTTATAATATTTTTGCCCTAACCCCTCCTGCCTTTTTTTAAATAGGGTTTATGGTATAAATAAGGCAGTAGAAAGAATAGGCAAGACCTAAACTGTCTGTACAAAAGAGACAAAGAAAGTTCTGAAGCTCTGAGAAAAAGAAAAGGATTAGGAAAGTGAGAGGAATATTATTTATCTATTAACAGTTTTGTGCTTTCTTCAACTCTTTGTAGATCCTAACCAGCGACCTCCTACACACTTCAAACCATAATTAAGTTGGGAGCCATTTTTGATGAATTGTTATTGTCTGTCCTCAGGGAAGAACTGTCTGGAAGGAAGGCTGAATCAGGGGAGAAAGGGGGTAGTTTGACATCTGCAGGCCTGGGGGAAGAATGCTAGAGTACACCAGAGTAGGAGGGGGAGAAGGAAACAAAGAGAACATTCATTGGAAGCTGGTCAGAGGGAATTGGAGGAAATGAGAATAAAGAGTGAGTACTGTTCTGTTCTGTGGAAGTGGCTAATGAGAACAAGAGTAGATGTTTACATTACGCATTAAAAACTAGTTATGTCCAGTTTGAACTCTTGAGAATGTTTTCCCCTCAACACTCCAACATATGTGGAACACACCTATCCCTAGAAAAATTGTTTATGAGGTAATTAAAGTACTGTACAGCTGTAACCCTTAGGAGGCTACTTGGTTCAGATCAATTCTTTGCTCTAAGTAAAGTTCACTGGACTGAAACCTGAGCTTGGATCGCTTTGGACTGGTTTTTGCTTGCATTCAAGTATGTCGCTATTGTATAAATTTATGTCCTACATATTGTTGTTCTGTCATTTTCATTCTTGTCTGACTCTTTGTGACCTCATTTTGGGTTTTCTTGGCAAAGATACTCAAATAGTTTGCCATTTCTCCAGTTTATTTTACTGATGAAGAACCTGAGACAAGAATGGTTAAATGACTTGCCCAGGGTCACACAGTAAGTGTCAGAAGCCACGATTCCAGGCTGGACACTCTATCCACTGCACCACCTAGCTTCCCCAGTGTCCTCCATCAGTGTGTCCAAAATATGAGACACAGGAGTGCTTTCTGGGGTGGGAGGGAGGAGAGAGAAGTGAGAAAGATCTTTGCCCTAAAGGCATGCAGTGGGAATGCTCCTCAAAGGTATGCCAGCTGCCTTATCCCAAATCTATGAAGAGCTTTAAAAATAAAAATAGTGAACATAAGTTCATATTATAAGCTCTTTGTGAACAGAAGCTGGTGTAATTTTTCAGCTTTATATCCTACGTCCAATAGCATAAAGTTTAAATTATGTTCTTAAAACTGGTGGATTTCTATATTTTTTAAATCTTTCATTTTTAGTTCGTTCTCTCTGTGCCTACAAAAAGAATCAACCAGAAAAGAAAACAAATATGGATCCCTTCCTACTTGTTCACTTCACAGGTCATCAAATCCAATTTTTCAAAGAAACAAAATTATAATTTAGATACTACTCATTTAAAGGTCTTGATTTGCAAGATATCAAAAAGGTGAAATAAATTGTTAATAAAGCACACAGAATCCTAGGGCTAAAGAAGACCTCAGAAATCATATAGTCCCATTGTAAAGAAGGAATCTCAGGCACAGGTTGAAAAAGTGACTTGTCTAAGAAGCTAAAATTTGGAGTCTATGAATGTGAATCTTTAAATACTTTGATAACTGCATTTCAGTACAATCGGTTTCCTCTATAATCTTATGTTTTGTTCTATGAATTTAAAAACTTTATTCTGAGGAGCTCTAGGTCCATAGGGTCTTAGAATGTCAAAGGGGCCCACCAATCATACAGAAAAGGTAAAGAACCCTTGTATTAAACCATGTCCAGGTGGATATTTCAGTTTTTATTTAGTCCCAGGTAAGTTGAAAGGATGAATCTCCCTTGAAATAGACCATGGGAGAAGAGAATAGGAGAGATTTTACCTTCAGAAAGGATATACACCTATCTGAGGGAATCACAAAAGCTAGTGTAAGTGACTAGAAATGGGGCTAAAAGGGAGGAAGGGACTACTTGGCTTTGGACTGGAAGAGGAAAAAATCTTTTACTCTCTGGCACTGCTACCAGAACTGTCAACCAAGTCAGCAGTTCAAATATTAGCTGAAGAGAGGCTCACAAATAAATCAGAACATTGCTCCGTGGGTGTCCCTTAATATTAGGGCTTGGGCTATTTGTTCTGTCTCACAACCCAGGGATATATGACAAGAACCTGGAGGTTGTGTACTAACTATGAAATGATGTTTCCTCTGGCTTCCTAAAGTCTAGATTCCTTTTGGAAAGCAGCTTGATGGAGTAACACCTTCTTTATAATACTCCCATAATGTTATACTTGCATCTGGTGGGGCTTTGGATATGTTACAGGTTAAACTTGCTGCCTTTAAAACCTGGATCCAAAGGATTATACAGATATTGCTTATTTCCTTTTCTTTGGTGTATTTCAATCTTGAGAGAGAGAAATGTAGTATTGGAAAGCAGGCAGTTTAGAGTCAAGAAGACGAATTCAAAGTCCAGCCTTTGAAATGCCTCTACTCTGTGACCATGGCAAGCAGCTTAACCTCCCTGCCCCATGGAATGCAGGGTATGATATCAGGCAACAAATATTTACTAAGTTCTTTCTATGTGGTAGGTGTGTATTAAGTTCTGGGAAGACAAAATAAGTAATAGATGAGTTCCTGATTTCTATTAATGGAGAGAATCTTCACACAGGAGTTATTTACACTGATGAAATCATATCTGGACCCTGGCCATATTCATTTAATTTAAAAAGATTTATTTAGTTTCTACTATGTGCAAATCGTTATGCTACATATTGGGGATGTAAAAATAGAAATGACATAGACCTTACTTACAAGGTAGGTTAAAATTCTCACACTTTTACACCTAATTTAATTTACCTTATTCTGATTTTTTTAAAAAGCTATGGGTCTTTGAGTATATGGATGCTAAATCTTTAGGGGTATGTATTTTATTAATATGAGTCAAGGATATATGTAACAAAATGACTTATTTTTCCTTTAATTATTAGAAAATTATTACATATTCATTCATTTACAGCAAGGTTCCAGTCAACTCTGGCATCCTTTACTATTTTGGGTTCACGTAAGATGTCTTGGGTATTCTTAATTATGCAAATATAGCTTAAGACCTCATTACAGAAGTGATTAATCAAATAGTCAAATTATTCCATTGAGATAGAATAGCAGTGGAGTAATTAGGGAAATTAAAGCAATGGAATGATTTTCAGCCTCTTATTGACAAAAGGACGTAACAATCTCCTAGAAAACTTAAATATGGGTGAAAAAAGTGTTTTCCTATTCAGAGGTTGAGGAAACAAATTCCCAGTCCACTTTCAGTTTGGGCTTAGTTTTTGGCATAGGGATTTTCTGAAACTTCTCAAGTGCAATGATTCCAATCATTCAAGAGAATTAGTTCAAGAGTAATTAGGAATTTGCTTCACTTTTATAGTCCAGCTGTATCCTCTCTATTTTCATTGACTCCTTAATACCTCTCATCTGACTCGTTAAAGCTCGAGCCTCTCAGAAGACTCAGAGGTTAGTTTATTACAACAGAGTAAGTAGGTATGGAATGTCACAGCACAGCATAGAGTAGAATAGGAGAAAAGTACTTTTTGTACTTTATATTTCTTTAACTGTTACTCTCTAGTGTGTTTTAACTTGTTTGTAAAACAAAGGTAGCAAATGGAGAGTGTTAATTTCTATTACTGAAGTTATAGTTTGGCAGAAATAAGAGTGTATAATTGGATGGGTTTTATGTTATTCCTTCTTTTCTCATTTATTTCCCAGTATTGAGAGCCTATGTGATGGGCTTATGCATTCATTAAGAAATGTCACTGTTATTCTAATGAACAGATACTGAAATTGGAGGCATTCATGGCGCTTAAGAGGAAATAATCATTCTTACAGACTTAAGCAGCAGGAGGCACATTAGAAATCATCAAATTCAATTCCCTCATTTTACAGATAAGGAAAATGAAGCCAGGAGAGATTAAGTGATTTGCCTTAGGCCACATAGCTAGCTACAAATCCTAAGGAAAGCATAATGCACTGATGACAGTGAACAAAATATAATAAGCCCTGGCATCATCAGTTAAGGTCTTTGTATTCTTAGAAAATTGCTTTGATCTCTAAGCCTCAGTTCCCTCATCTGTAAAGTAGCCTACCCTTCCTACCACATGGGATTGGTGTGACAACCAAATGAGATCATGAATCCCTTTTATCAGCTCAAAGCAACTTAAAGATTATGGTTATACAAATCCAAAATTAGTCATATGTGGAACAAATAGTCTTTTTTTCAGATATATATATGTATATATATATATGTATACACACACGTATGCATGCAACATCCAATTATGTATATACCTATCTATATATGTATATATACATATACTTATCTGTAGCTAGAAGAGTATATGTGTGTGTGTGTGTGTGTGTGTGTGTGTGTGTGTGTATCTAGGTATCTTTGGATATACTCTTTAATACTTCAATGAATCTGTGATGTCACCTAATACTCTAGGAGTGCAGCTTGCAACCTATTCACTCTTTGTCATCCTATAAATCCACCACAGGGGAGCCACTCAATGTATTATGCAGGAACCAATGTAGTACACAATCTATAATTTATTATCCTTTACTTTTACTAATTGATCAGCCAACTTCCTTTTCTGGTCCTACATCTCTTTGTGTGATCTCTTTATTATGCTTTATTTTGCACAAAAGGATATAGACCTATTTAATGTCCACTATACATTTGGGTTTTTTTCCCCTTTAGGTCACTTGCAATTTTGCTTCTTGAGAGACTGCATTATTTTACTATTTATAGTCAAATAGCCTCACTGGAAGAATATTGGCATGTCATTGGATGGACTAGTCTAAATAATTTCCTCTTTAATCAGTAATGTAACTAAAATGGATGAAAATTGATGAAAGGACTCCCAGAATAGAGGAATATTAATATAGAGTGGATACTTCATCTAAATATTTTGTTTATGTGGTGTCAGCCATTAAGGAATTTCTTAGAATCCTTGTTGGTTTGGCAAATATTTGCAAGTTCACATCATAAAATCTTCTTGAGTTTTCTATTTTGTATTTCCATGCAATTTGGAAGAAGCAGCAGATTTCCAATAAAAATTTGAGTTCTAATTCCAGTGGCTAGGGCAAATACCACAAAATGTGTCCAGGGCAAGCATAAAAGACATTCTTAAAATAAGTTTTTAAAGATTTTTTTCTGTTTAGTGATATATAGAGTGGGATGAGAGAGTAAAATCAGTCTAGGTCAGGGAGGAACTCACCTGGGATATGGCCATTGAGGGAAGAAAGCATGCCAAGTAGTTTCCTACTTAAAATAATTATTCTTGGTGCTAAGCCTATTGGGATTTTTTTAACTTCTTGAAAGAGTGGAAGTTCTTTCTGGTTGCTCTAATTTTCAGCACACTAGGTCAAAGATTCAATTTCCCTTTCCTAATTATGGAACTAGTCCCAGTATCATATATTATAGAGTCAAAGCACAGATATAGTATAATCAAAATTTCCTGGAATTTTCTATTTAAATCATTTGTCACTGAATGGGAATTATACCATGTTCCATTTTACAAAAGGTCTGTCACACTGTTAAGTACTTGGCAAATGCAAAAATATAATAACTATAATGATGTATTTTCAGACAGACATGAGTCCTTTGGACCCATGCTGAAAACCCCTTATGGTCACCAAAGTTAATAGTTCCTAAAAGGAAAAGTCATGGGAGGAAATCTGGGACAATCAATGGGGAGAAAACTGAAAAAGATTTCCTTGTCAAGAAAGAGGTACATTACTGCTCACATGATTTTCTTATTTTTAAAAGAACACCAAGTGATCACCACCCAGTTATGTCAATATACCAAGGTTTATATTCTTTGTTCTCTGTGCCCATGCTATCTTTCAAGTCTGATTGCCATACAAATACAGGTGTTTCTCAGGTATGGTAAATATGAGAAAATATGTATCCGTACGTATATATGTGTATACACATTCACAAGCATATACACATATGGGTGTATATGTATATTCATGTACATACACACATATATACACATATATACATATGTATATATCAACAGAAAATAAAGTTTCTTTTTACCAGATATACTGGAGGCAATGATAAGTTTCAGTTTTTCTTGGGTGTGGGGAGGTCATTTCTGGGTTGATTTTTTTTCCTTTGGGTTTCTATTTGTTTGATGTTACATTAAAGCTATTACAAAGCCAGCATTCACATAAAATGAACATAGTCCACATATCACCAAACAATACACGCTACTATGAATAGTTGCTGTTTGACCTTGGACAAATCACTTAACCTCTGTAATTCTTAGATGCTGCATTTATAAAATAAAAGAACTGAATTAATAAGTTAAGATTCCTTCTATCTGTGACACCCTATGTTCTTAAAATGCAAAGTAGATCTGTAGTTATTATTTTCAAATGATCTATAATCAATATGTTTTCTCCATTTCATAAAAATAATCAATGAAATAAAAATTGGTACTAATGTTTCATGAATAGGCTTATAAATGCTGCATAATTTTAGCCTTTAGAATTTTGCCTTTCAATTCAAATTCACAGTTTCTTTTAGTCTTTAAGTTCTTGTTGCCACATAATGAAACATCACTAGTAGACAAGTGAGATTGGGTGAGGAAACTGAGATGTAGAGGACCAGCTTGCTTAATGTCATATACATTTAATGGCTCAGCTGGGACTGAACTGAAGGATTTGGGGATTTGAGCTCCTCTGATTAAGTAAATAAATCTAAATCCTATGAAGCTCATACATTTGCAGAGAAAATGTGCAAAATTTCAGTAATATGGACTTTTTTTTGTCTTTTTCTTTGCAAAGATCATTGTTTAATATGATCCCATAAAATTGCCCTGCAGTTACATTTTTCTCTTATTTGTTCTGGATATAAAAAAAGAACACTAAACGAAACATCAGAAGACATTGTAAAATGAAGGGGTAAGACTAGAGAATATGAGGTCCTTTCAAGGTCTAATGATCTCTGTGCTTCCTTTCTCCTTTTGTTGACTTTACTATTCTCACATGGATTTTGTACACATATGACTGAATGGGATATTATCTCTATAACTATCATATATAATTATTTTAGTTGTAAAGTCTCATGCATTATAGATAATCTCAGAATAATTATTTTAAAAATTGATATTTTTTTATATATCATCTTCATTTCCAAATATATCCCTCCTATTCCACTACCCAGAGAGCTATCCTTTGGAACAAACAAAACAATGAGAAACAAATGAAAACAATTCACCAAAGCTAACCAATAAACCAACTGTATGCTGAAAACACACAGTTCATTGAAGTATTAAGTATCTGTGTGTGTATGTCTATAACTTTGAAACAAAAGCTATCTCTGTTCTACAAGAAGACTGAATAAATTTCAGATTTGTATAATAGTCATTTTAACATTGTTTTGAGATTACAAAAGACATTTGGAATCTCACTTGGTCTGCATTTCAACCCTTTGTGGTAGGAAGGGCTGAAGCTATTTTACAAATGAAGAAACTGAATCTCAGTGGTTAAATCTGATTGGAATATGTGTACATCGCTCCATACTCCAAATCTTCCAAAGGAGAAAAAAAGATGCATCTTTTACATCTTTCCTTTAGGGTCAGGTTTGGTTATTTTAATTGTACAGCATCCACTCTCCTTTTTAGGTTATTTTCATTTATGTTCTCATAGTCATTGTATATATTGTTTTCCTGGTTCTTTTTCTTTGATTCTGCAAGTTTGTAGCAGTGGTGGGGTGAGTGGTACATTACTACTGATGCATTGCCCAGATGAGATTCTTGGTATAAACATTCCTTCTCCATTCTGGGAAGTAGTATCAAAGGATCTAGTTATATTATATCCATTTTTTTGTTTGCTTTGTACCCCTAGGCAGACATTGCTTCTGGCAAAACATTTCACTGTTAACTCTATCTCTCTCTTTTCTTTGGAGGTATTTCTCCCTCAGTTATTTTCTATCATCTGCATTCCCCGTAAGTACTCCCTGACTAGCAAATTCTAGTGGCTAATGTTTATAAAGACAAAAGTGAACATTAAAAACCAAAGTAAACAGACTTTCCCTGTGCCCAGTAGAAGAGGTTACAGTTTCTTATGTAGGAGCTCAAGGGGAGAAAGGAGCTAGAGATTACTACATGGGTTCTAGTTACACAGCTTCTTTCCCTATACATCCCTTGCCTGATTGGCCCACATGACCTTGTTCCTAGGATCCTGGTGTGTGTGTGTGTGTGTGTGTGTGTGTGTGTGTGTGTGTATGTGTGTGTATGTGTGTGTTTGCCTCTGCCTACTCTCTGATTTTCTGAGCTCCTCCTAACTTCTTATATATTTCCTTTCTCCATATCTGCTTTCTGTTTTTCCAGTTACGAGCTGAAACACTGCCCTAATTTTTAAAGGTCACTTGTACGCTTGATGGGTCATTCATCAAGCATCTGGATGGTTTTGCTTTTCTTCTAATTCTAATTTAAGAGATTCATTCATACCTTACAAAAGGATTACCTAACTAAAAATTTTAGTTACCTTAACATCTAATCCCTTCTCTTTTCATTTAATAGTTTTATGAAAGATGAACTTCCAGATAAGTTCATGTTTTCCTATGCTTCTCTGTAGTCTTCATAGTCATTGTTTCTTATGGTACAATTACATTTCATTAGATACATCTGCTGCAATTTATCTAGAAATCTCAAAAGACAGAATTCATTCTTTATAGTGGTGACTCTCCAATTTTTATTGATTTGACTACTATTTAGAAACTCATAAGGATTTATAATACTAAAGTCTAAAAAGGAGTGAAAATAGATAGGATCTATTTTTGAAACAATGCCATCAGTATATAGCAGTAAGCTGTTCATTGGTGTGTGTGGCATAATTCAGGCCTCCTTCTCTCCTTTACTGTTCCTTTCCCCAGAAAGCCCAGCCAATGATCAGTTGGTGCAGTCGTAAGTGCTTCTTATTAATAATACATGGAAGTCCTACAGCAATCTTTGTTATCTCCTCAGGCCTATTCCTGTCCTTTCGCCCCTCCCTCCCACTCTCAAAACAAACTGAACAGTCTTCCTTCCTCTAATCCACCTTTGGTTAGGAGGTTGGTGCAACCATCCTTTTCTGACAGTCATTTGAATCCCTTTTATAGATTCATGGCTGCACTAATTTGGAACCTGGCATGAGTATATAGGGACCAATGTTTCATGATCATTGCTGCTTCTGTTTTTTAAATTCAGACCTTGTGATTTCATTAGTGTGGGAAACTATGCGTAATAAAGAGAACATCGGCATTTGTAATTGTAAATTACAGTATTAGGGAGTTACTGGGGTTCCAGAGATTAAGTGACCTGCTGCGGTAATACAGTAGTAGTGTCTGAAACAATGAACATATTCCTTTAATAGGTATGAGTAACAATGGTTATAACTATTAAATGTTTCAATAACTATTGGTGAGGTCGTACAACCTTGGACAGAAGGTTGAGAAGTTTTCTTTACATTTCCTTACAGTGGTCACAAATATGTAAGCCACACCTTATGTGTGATATGGGCCGTGCCTCAATAGTACCAATTGTTGGCACACTATGATGGATTCTGGAGTAGTGCGATTTCCACAGACGGGGAGAGTGAATTCTCACAGTGAGAAGTCACTAGGAAGATTTTACAAGGGCAAGTGGCCTCTGGCGTTTCTCCGTTTCTCCTCTTAGAGTATCCGGGCAAATGCCAGATTGCAATCTAAACAATTCAGCCCTACCTCGCATCATGAATAATGCCAGTTCTAGACAGAAGGAAAACCTAACTTGTCATTGCCCAAGTTTATTTTTCTGCTTATCTGCCTGCCTTTGTTCTTTGAGTTGTTATTAAGTGATTGCTATCTGCGTAGATAGGTATAATATGTACCTGACAGTGTTGCTAAAGATAGACCAGGAGTCCTTTCTGTACTGTATATGTATAGTGTCTTTAGGTCTGTATATGCAGCTGATGTTTTTAGAGCCATCTAAACTTGTAATCTAAACTTCTTTCCTTAGTTATATGCTGGATGGCTTTACCAAGAAAGAATTAATTACTTTGCCTCTTAGTGCCAAACTAGTTTCTCCTGCTGCTGGGATTTTTCAGAAGTCCTTAGCCCTACTACTTTGTTTAAAACAGAGTTCAAAACAGCATATCTTTAAAAAGTTTTTTCTTCTTAATTTATAGTTACCACGTTAGTTCACTACATTAAAAATATATGACAATTTAGCCATCATCTATTTTCCTTTGTAGTTAAACTTCTCAAAAAAGGTCTATACAATAGATGCCTCCACTTTCTCTCCTCTCACTCTTTTCTTAACCCTTTATAAATTGGTTTCCAACTTTATCATTCCACTCAAATTGCTCTCTTCAAAATTACTAAAGATCTTTCAGTTTCCAAATCCATTGGCCTTTTCTCAGCCTTCATTCTCCTTGACTTCTCTGCATCCTTTGACAGTGTTGATTATTCTCTCCTTGATACTTATTTCTCTTTAGGTTTTCAGGGCACCATTCTCTCCTGGTTCTCCTTCTATCTATCTGATTACTCCTTCTTTGTCTTTTTCTCCAGATCATGCCCCATGACTGACTGAAAGGTTCTGTCCTGGGCTCTCTTCTCTTCTCCTCTATTTTCTATTCTGTCATTTCAATCATGCCTGACCGCATTTGGGGTTTTCTTGGCAAATATACTGGAGTGGTTTGCCATTTCTTTCTCCAGTTCTTTTTATAGATAAGGAAAGTGAGGCAACCAGGGTTAAGTGACTTGCCCAGGGTCACACAATTGGTGAGTGTCTGAGGCCAGATTTGAACTAAGGACTCCCTGACTCCAGGTGTGACATTCTATCCATTACACATGCCTACCTTCCTTTATCTCCCTACACTTGGTGATCTCATCAACTCCCAAGGATTTAATTACCTTCTTTAAGCTGACAATTCTCAATTTCACCTATCCTGCCCCATACTCTCTGCTAATCTCTAATCTTTTATTTCCTATTGCCTTTAAGACACCTCAAGCTGGAGGTCCAATAGACATCTTAAAAAATGGAATTCATTATCTTGCTTCCTAAACGCTATGTCCTTTTGATTTTCCCTATTATTGTAGAGGGCAGCAATCCCTTGGACTTGCAATCTAGGAGTCACCATGGATTTCTCGCTATCAAGAGGTACCCCATCTGTTGCCAAGACCTATCGATTTCACCTTTGCAATATATATCTCTTGTTGCTGTCTCTTTGCGTCTTCTGACACTGCCGCCAAACTACTTAATACAGGTTCTTATCACCTCATGCCTGAATAATTGCTTTAGTCTGCTGGTGGGTTTTCAGGTCTCAAGTCTTTTTCCATTCCAATCCATCCTTTATTTAGCCACTAAAGTGATTTTCTTAAAGTAGTCTGATCCTTCCCTTCCTCCTCTCCTCCCCCCACTTCAAAAACTCCTGTTTTGGCTTCCTATTGGTACTCTCTGACAGGTACTCCTTGATTCAGTGATACTGACCTGCTGGCTGTTTCATAAATAAGACATGGCATCTCTCAGCGCCAGGCATTTTCTCTGGCTATCTTCCATGTCTGTAATGCTCTCCCTCCTCTGCTCCAACTAATGACCTTCTGGGCTTCCTTTATGCCTTAACTAAAATTCCATCTCCTACAAAAAGCCTCTCTCAATCCCTCTTAACTCCAATAGCTTCCCTCTATTATTTCCTATTTATCCTATATATTGTTTGATTTGAACATATTTATTTACGTTCAGGGACTGCCTTTTTGCTCTTTTTTTTTTTTTGATACTTAGCAGAGTATCTGGCACATAGTAGGTGCTTAATAAATTTTTTTGATTTATCGATCTCCATAAGGGTCTAGTTTTGAAAACCTATGATGCAGCAACTTTGCTCAAGTAGGTATACTATCTGCATTATAGTCTTTTTGCTTGCTTTTAATATATTAAGGATGGTTTCCTGATGAAATTGCTACATATCATATTTGAGTCAGGCAGAATTATGACCAGGAATATTTTGACCTGGAGCAAAAATAGTTAAGAGAGAGTATTGCTGGGAAGGGGAAAACGGTGATGCTTCACAGGGCAGTCTGACTTCAGGCTCAGTTGTACCTAAAAAGAGCACAGTAGGGGAAGAAGACCAAAGGTGTTCCATATTGCTAGTGCTCTGGGAGAGTAGATGGGGCTTAGGGGATGTCCTGGGACAATCTGTAGGATGCACCCTCTCTGACTGGTAGGTATTTTAGGGACTAACTCCTTCCACCACCATCCCCCCACAACCTCCCAAAATTTGTGTCTTAGGTCAAAGACCTCATCCTGTGCTAACCATGGCTTTGAAGCAGGCCTAGTAATGGGCATGAGTAATGAGTAGAGGCCCAGAATGGCTGCCTTAGTCTCAATGGTAATATTGAACATTTGGCCATCCATTCTACTATCCTAAGGATCTTTCCTTTTCATTCCAAATAGACTGAAGAAGTTTCTTCTCTGGTGTTGCTCAGGCTTAGTTTAGAGATTTATTAAAATTGGCCAAAGGCTGTATGTTCTATAAACTGTCCGTTATGCCTGAATACACCCAAAAAAGCATTCTTGTTTTCTTCCTCAGATCAGTCACAGACCAAATTTCCTAGTGTTGATGGAAGTCACTATGTGCTTCCAAAATACTTACATATGGCTAAACTCAAGTTACCCCCTTTTGTGTGTGTGTGTGTGTGTGTGTGTGTGTGTGTGTGTGTGTGTCCAGACTTGTGATTTCATCAGTGTAAGAAACTTCTGGTTTAGAAATTATCCCCATGGATGCAAATTGGCAACTTCTCTGCAATATATAGTTTTGGAAAATTGCTCAGGGCACTGAAAAATAAAGTACCTTATTTAGTCCTACAGATAGATGTGCCAAAGCAGAACTTGAACCCAAGTCTTCCTGACTTGAAGAATGGCCTTCTATTTGCTGTTCAAAATAGGAACACACAAAGCATTTACTGAGCATTTTGTATGTGGAAAGTACTGTGCTAAGCATTGGTTATACAAACAAACAAGTAAGATAGTCTTTTCTCAAGGAGATCACATTCTAATGGGAGAGATGAAGTTTCAATTGTAAGTTCAGCCTGCTGGTGGCAATTGGTCAATGAGAAAGGTGGGTTCCTTCTCCACAATGATCTCTTCTCTCAGTAATGGCTGAGGAGGTTGGGCTGGAAGCATGTCTAGTGAATTAGGTGTTTATTTCCAAGGGATGTGGGCTCAGGATTGCTGGCTGTCTCCATTAAAGTCTGAGGTGGAAAAAATGGTCAAGGTGATGGTGGTGGTTTGACTGACTTGGCACGGCCTGCCTCCTATCTCTCTCTCACGGTACCTTTATAATTCAGCTAGGCAGGTCTGTCTACCCATTGTGTAGCAAAGAAAAAAAAAATGCCAACCAAAGCTGAGTAAGCCTTTATTTCCACTCATCAATGAACCGCCTGGCAAAATGATACATTTTTGAGAAATAAGTTATGGAAAACTCCTGGAAGCCCAGTCATTTCTGCTAGTTTGCCATCATTGGCATTTCTTTCTCCACAGGCATAGACAAGGTGAAAAGAGAAGCCAGCAGCATATTAAAAAGGTTTTGTTTTTGTGGTTGTGGTTTTCTTTGAAACACCAAAAATAATACAAACAACTTTCCTATCCACTCACTTGTAAAGAAAGGAGAACAAGAATAATAAAACCTTTAGTTTTGATTGAGAAAGGTACCAGAATTGCTCAGTGTCCCATGTAATCCACCTGAAAGTTTCCTGCTTAAGTGTGCCAGCTGGAGAAAATCATTATTTATAAAAACAACAAAGCAACATTCAGAAAGGAAGCATCACATGGGGAATGCTGTGAAAAGGTTCCATTTGCAAAATCCCAAACTTCAAAAGTCCTCTGGTTTCAGGGTTCAAGTACAAGTAAACGGGTTTTGTCTGGACATTTCCAGACCATCCCAAATCTTTCATTTATCTGGAAAACAAATCTTTCTGCTGTCTTTAGCCTGATTTTCATGATGACACTTTGCAGACTCATTGAAAATAAAACAGCTGCCCAGAACTTGGTTGATGTTGAATTTTGACTTTGCCTTATAGGTTAGGATAAAATCAGAACTCATGTAAAAACTTAATTAAGTCTCCTCTCTCTGAGGCAATATTGGATAGTGCTATCACGATTTTTCCTAGGATTAGGTGACTGAATCCTTCCATCTCTGTCCTTTCTTCTGTCCAATCTGGAGTTTTCCCCTTTAATCAAATTCATTAATGCAGCAAATTTCACATGTCTACACTGTATATGTTGCTCAGCACTAAGGGAAATAAAATGTTTTAGATAAGATGTTATCTCTGCCACACTGAAGTTTATACACTATGTCACAGCTGTATAACAGCCATTGGGACATGGTACCAACAATTTCTACCAACCCTCTCTGCTCCAGACCCAGGTAAAATATCTAAATGGGTTCAGTCCTAGGGAGGTTGACCTCTAATAAGAGGACTAGGCTCCTTTTCCTCATATTCCTGGTTCATTAAATCTTCTACCCTGAAAATGCAGGAGAGATTACTTAATGCCTAGCATTTGATTTATTTATAGGTCTCCCTAAAAGGAGTAAAAAAGGTATGCGAGTGCAATGTAAATTAGGTATGGGACAGGTACTTATCTCCTACTCACAAAAGAAATTGTATGGAAGCAAAAAATTCACTGCATGAATTTATAGAACAAGGTAGATTCAGTAACTTGGCTTATAACTACTGTTAAAATCTTAGGAAATGAAGAGTTAAACCTCATTAAGAATAGTTGATGACACTACTGAATAGTCTGGGCCACATTTTATATTACTTCTGTACTGTTGAAACAACTCACATTTACCCTCCTGCTGGTGCTTGTCTTCTCCAATGAGGAAACTCCTATGGCCACCTATAGCTCCACTTGTTGGACCCCAACCCTCTGGATCTTTCAAACTCAAGTTCCCCTCCAAAGCTGGACACAGCTATCTGCTTGATTACCTTTTAAGGAATAGAAACACAGAATGGAAAAAATCAACAAGTGATCAAGGCATAAATACAACTAGTTGAGTTATCTGTTCTGCTGCTGTATGGGAATAGTCACCATAATGTCAAGGTAGAGAAGGACCAGCTCTTCCACAACTCTCATTAGAAATCTAGGAGCTACATAATGCTATTTGGAGACCTGAAGGAAGAAAGACCCGACTGTGGCTCCTTTTAACTGATTTAGCATCCCACTCCAATCTCTCCCTCCCCCCACCCCCCACTACCCCTGATGCTATCATGGAGTAAAGAAGAACAAAGGGAGCAATTAATTTTATTTTTCCTACTAAAGTGACAAGTCCTTTCAATGCTGAGCCACATATGTGGATGGAAGCAGCCAGGAAGTTCACTATCTTTGAAAGACCAGGCACTCTGTTTTTGCCACCAGAATCACCAAAAATTCTAGGCTCCTGCTACCTGGGATGACCTCTGTAGACCAGTTCAGCTTCTGTTGCACAAAATATCCTTACCCTCATGAAGTTTACCCATTTATTGGGGCAGCTAGGTAGTGCAGTGGATAGAGCACCAGTGCAGGAGTCAGGAGGATCTGAGTTCAAATCTCACCTCAGACACTTGACACTCACTAGCTATGTAACCTTGGGCAAGTCACTTAACCCCAATGGCCTCATCCTGGGTCATCTCCAGTCATCTTGAGGAATATCTGGTCACTGGATTCAGATGGCTCTGGAGGAGAAGTGAGGCTGGTGACCTGCACAACCCTCCCTCACTCAAAACAAAGTCAAGTGCAAGTCATGTCATCATTTCTCTGATGGCATCGTCTTCTTTGGCAATGAAGGACAAACACACACACACACACACACACACACCAATTTATTGAGGGAAATACTAGATCACAGCGTAGTGTCATAGTTCTCAACAAAAGCTACTCTAAGAAAATGATAGTTACACTATCAAGCTACCCCGCAGCGCTCTTTCCCATCCTGCCTGTCAGCTGATCCCAAGCTGCCTCTCTTTTGCATGTTATATAGCTAGCTATCTTAGAATTGTGGCTCAGCATTATCCCCTAGCAGTACCGTGGCCCAGCATGGAAAACATCATAGAATAGTAGGGGAAAAAAAGCACTGTTCTTGGAATCAAGACTTCTTCAAGTCATTCCTTTGACATTTACAAGTTGCGTGAAGCTGGGCATGTCACCTAACTTTCTATAAAATGAGGACAATAGCACTTAAACCACTTACCTCACAAGCTCTTGTCAAGAAATTCCATTTAATTCCATAGAAATGTGGGCTATATACTGAGCAGCTAGATAATTCTCAATGTCTTTTCCTGGTTGTTAGGCTATCTAAGAAATACAAGATGTCCCTCTATACTTTTATTATAGTTTATTCTCCATTTACGTTAAGATAGACTTGCCTGAACTTCTTCAGTACAAAAGATTCCAATGAATAAAAGTTATTGCATTTTTAAATGAGAAAAGGATATTATCTGAAGTTTATGCACATAGGTTAACATTTAAAATGGATATTACACATGCCCAGGACTTCCGATTAGTTTTGTATAAATAATATTGTGTAAAGTTGCACAGAGCTGACATTTTACTTGATCAGAAGGGAAAAGGAAAGGGAGACTGATAGGTCAGCAGTCTAGGACCTTTTCTTGAAATATTGACTGGGGAAAGGGCTGTTATTTAGAAGGGAATATTATAGTAGTATATATTAATGTTAGGAGCCAATGGGATCTTGTGATATTTGACCTTTTATCTTTCTTTTGATTTCTGTATTCAGTTATTGCAGTAATTTCCATAGTGGGTGCGCAGTTGAGTAACATTAAAGTTCTACATCTTCCTTGACAGCTAATACTTGATATGACAAAGAGTGAATCTTTTTCCAGCACTTGGATAAATTATTTTGTAATTTGTGTTCTTTATTACTTCTAATAGGGACAAAAAATCTTAATAGCTCATATTCTGCAAGTAAGTTGAACATTTGTAGCTTTGAACACTAATGTTTACAAAAGAAGAGACTAATAAATTGAACATGCCTCTAATAATGCCCCTAAAATACATAATTAGAAAAATTTTCAAAATCAAAGAAGAGACGAATAAAACAGACTCTGAACTGATAATGTAGAGTTGGTTCATAAAAATAATACTGAAATTGATGAATTATTCCTATTTTGAACCAAAAGAAGGAAGGAAAAAACCAAATTACAAAGATAAAAACATGAAAATAATTCACAACAAATGGAGAGGAAATTAAAATTATATATACATATAAACTAATTGTGGTCAATTATGTGTTAGAAAACTGAAAACAAATTGTATGGATAAATGTTTACAAAAATATGTAATAATCAGAATAACACAGTAAGAAAGAGATATTTTAAAACCTAGGCCCATAAAGAGAAATCAAGTAAGCCATACATGAACTCCTAAAAGAAAAGTAAACCCTGATCCAGATAGATTTAGAAATTACTTTTATAAAAAATATGATGAATAAATCATTCCTATGGTACATAATCCATTCACAAAAATAGAAAAAAGAAGATACCTTGCCAGACATCTTCAATGGGACAAATATTGTTCTCATATGCAAAACAAAGAAGAAGTTAACAGTGGTAGGGTTGGTAGATGGAAACTGGATCTGTACGTCAATATCACTGATAAATATTGCTTAATGAATATTAAATGAAACATTAATAAATTGGACATAAGAATCTTTGTAAATATGCACATGTATATATGTACATATATGATATACTTGCTATGTCCAAATTTGATATATACTAGTAATTAAATATGGTTCAGCATTATGAAAATGACAGACAATATTCCTATGTTAGTAATTACTAATATGATTAATAGCAAGAATAGGAATAATGTTACTAGCAACAGATGGAAAAATCATCAACAAAAAAACCCCACAGCACGAATTCATCTTAACAAATACTAAAAAGTACAGGAATTAAGGACCTTTCCTTAATATTGCACAAAATATTGATTTAAAACTGAGAGCTAACATGGTTTAGGCAACTAGGTTGTTGCATTCATCTTTTGTTTTTGAAGACAACCATGCCATGAGAGAAGTGATGACATGACTTGCATTTGACTTTGTTTTGAGTGAGGAGAGCTGTGCAAGGTCATCAGCCTCACTTTCTCCTCCTGAGTCATCTGGGTCCAGGGACCGGATGTTCATCAGGATGACTGGAGATGGCACAGGATGCAATGGGAGACCTTAGCCTTTTAGGCTAAGACTTTTTCAGGCAGCTAGGTAGTGCAATAGATAAAGTACTTGACCTAGAGTTATGTAGAATTAAGTTCAAATCTGACCTTAGATACTGTGTGACTCTAAGCAAGTCACTTAACCTCTCTGCTTTAGTTTCCTTAACTTTAAATGTAAGCACCTAACACCTGTGGCTCCTGTGAGGCTCAAATGAGATAAATTTCATAAGGTGCTAAGCACATAGTAGATGCTTTATAAATGGGTTAGAATCTGAGGAAATTATAACAATGAAACAGAAATATTTTCCATTAATATCAAACATGAAGCAAAAATTTTAAATGCTGGCAGTAAAAAAAAAAGGGAATAAACATAGACAAATAAGAGACAAAATTATCAGTATTTGCTAAGGGTATAGTGGCTTATTTGGAACCTAGTGAATGAACGCAGCAATTAATTGAGGTAGTTAATAGCTACTACTGGTATTATATAACTATTAATAGTAATCGTAACTGTCATATATCTTTAGGATTTGTGAAGTTATTTCCATGTATTATCTCATGTAATTCTAACAATAATCATACTAATGAATGATATGAATATTATCCTCATATGCAGCTAAGGAAACTGTGGATCAGAAATGTTAACTGACTTATTCACACAGGTACTAAGTGTCAAAGGTGAGATTCAACCCAGGTTTATCAGACTTCAGATTCAGAACTTTGCCGTAACTTAGCAAAAAACAGATTAAATCCACATATCCAGAGCTATTTCTGTATTATTAGCAAAATCAGAGTAAAAGAAAGAAAGAGAAATTTCACTTAAATAATTTTTAAAATTCATTATCTCAGAGTGAACATACCAAGTCATACACAAGCCTTATTTATATAAATGTAATTACAAAATAAATTTTATAGAAACAAAGGAAGACCTACATAATTGTAAAGATAATCAATGTTCATATCTGGAACATATCAAAACAATAATGATGATAATACCAAAATTATAGATTTTTATAGTTACATTAAATTGACAAAAAAGGAGATATTTTATAGAATAAAACTTTAAAATGTGGTGGGAAATAATGAAGAATAGAAAAGGATATAAAAAATAAGAATGACAAGGGTTTAAGATTATAAAATTTTCATAGCAAGATTATATAAGAAAACAAAAAACTGGAAATAAAAGAAGTGGCCTGAATGACTTACCATGTATATTTTTTCTCCTTTTAAAATTTTGCTGTTTTTCTGAATTTCACAAATATCCACAAACGTGAATATTTTCTTAGACAAAGAACAGAAAAGGGATTTGATATAAACTATGAATCTTCATTAAGTGTAGCTTGATTTTTTTAAAAGTACATAATAAATTGAATGTAATTTCCAAAGCTGTCATGTTTCTTTGTCTCCCTTTGAACCTCCTTCTATTCTCTTCTGTGCAGTTAAAAAAATACTCTTTACTTAAGAGACTAGACCATCTCACCCAGGTGCTACTCATGGCCTCTTCCCACTGATGTTTGATGTGGGAACTTTAACCTGTTTTGTTCTCAACCTGGACTGATTTTTTCCTCCTTAAGCTCCTGGGAGCTCATCATGTTAAGGACATTTAATTCAGTTTAATTTACTTAATAATTTAAGAATTCAGACAACTGATCCCCATAGACCACTGCAGATGAGAACTAAAGAGTTCAAAATCTTCCAGCCTTCATCTCTTAAGTTGCTGATATTATAGATGTGAGAATGTGTGGCTTAATTGCTTTTTCTAAGATTGTATTATTTAAATCCTTGATTTCTTTTTCAGATGATCCTGGTACTTTATAATTTTGGGGGGTAAATATTCATCCATTTCATTTATTAATATTATTAGCACGTAAGTTTAGTTTCTAATAATTTCATTTTCATTTTTTGTGAATTTAGTTTACTTTTCTCTTTTAATTAGATGAGCAACTTATTTTTTAATTTTGTAAAAACAGTTCTCCATCTCATAATTCTAAGAGATTTTCCTTCAATTTTGTTAGTTTCATCTATGATTTTTAAAAGTTCTATTGTTGCATTCAATTGTTTTTTTTCTATTTTTAGTTATATATCAAATTTATTGATTCATTTGTGGTTGGTTTTTTTTTGATTAATGGAAGTGTTTGGCAATGTAAGCTTTCCATTAAGTACTACTTTGGCTGTACCCCCAAAGGTGTCATCATTTAAAAATAAATAATTTGCATATCATTTCTTTGATGTGTTCTTTGGCCTACAAATTCTTTAGTATTTAGGATTTTGAATCTTTTCTTTAAATTCCCTATATTGTTTATAACTTTTTTGTTGTGAGAGAGGCACAGCCAGGATGGCAGAGTAAAGGCTAGGACTTGCTTGAGCTCTCCCCCAAACCCCTCCAAATATCTCTAAATAATGACTCTAAACAAATCCAAGTGCACCACAACCCACAAAACAAGGAAAACAATTTTCCAGTCCAAAAAAACTTAGAGGGTTGGCAGGAAAGATCTGTTGCACCAGGGTGAGAGAGGAGTATAGTCCAGCACAGACCAGGCCTCGGCAAACAAGGAGCATGCCTCCTGGAACTGAATCAGTGGCACCAGTGGTAGTTTCCAGACCTCTCAGCCCACAGATGCCAAAGACAATTTGAAAGGTCAGCAGGAAAGGTCTGTCGCACCTGGGTGAGAGTGGAGCACAGTCCAGCATAGGCTGCACCAGCACAGTCCTGGCCTCAGCAAACTAGGCGTAGGTCTTGGGAGTTACTGAATCAGCAGCAGCAGCAGCAACTGCTTCCATAGTTCTCAGCCCATAGACAATAAGGGGATAAAACAACTGGTCAGAAGGAGATTTCAGGGCTCTCTTTGCTAGCATTGAGACAGGACTGTTGCTTTGACCATACTTGGATCAGTGTCCCAGTCCTGAGTGGCTGCTCCAGGGTGAGGAAGAGTACTAGCACACCAGAGTCTGCAACTACAGTGGAGCTGGGACCCTCCTTACAGTTCCAGGGCAGAAAAGAGTACTTGTGGTCATTCACAGACCAGAGCACAGGCCAGGAAAATGACAAACACATCTCTCCTTAGATCATACCATCTTGGAAGAACGGAAAACTTACAGGTCTCTAGAAGTATTTCTGGAAACAATTGCACAAACTCTCTGAAACTTAGGACAGTACATCCTTTACTCTGGAAGGAGAACCCCACTTTAACAGAATTAAAAGTCAAGAAATAGGCTGAGGAAATGAGCAAACAACAGAAAAAAATTCTGACCATGGAAAGTTACTATGGTGACAAGGAAGATCAAAGCATACTGAGAAGAAGACAAAAAAGTCAAAACTCCTACATCCAAAGCCTCCAAGAGAATATGAATTGCTTTCAGGTCTTGGAAAAGCTCAAAAGGGATTTTGAAAATCAAATAAGAGGGGTAGAGGAAAAATTGGGAAGAGAAATGAGAGCGATGCAAAAAATAGCATGAAAAAGAGTCAACAGTTTGGTAAAGGGGAGACACAAAGCAAATGGAAAAAAAGCACCTTAAAAAGCAGATTAGATCAAATGGTAAAAAAGGGACAAACAGCCAATAAGGATAAGAATGCCTTACAATTACAGTTGGGCAAATGGAAAATGAGACACAAAAATTCACACAAAAATGAAAAACTTCTTGGGGGAGGAGCCAAATTGATGGAGTAGAAGGATGGACCTGCTCTAGCTCTCTCCCCATAGCCCATAAAATACCTGTAAAAGTGACCCTTAACAAATTCTAGAGCAACAGAAGCCACAAAATGACAGAGTGAAACATTTCCAGCACACAACAACTTGGAAGGTGGACAGGAAAGGTCCATCACATTGGGCTCAGAACAGAGTGCGGGTCAGCCTAGGCCATGCAGCACAGACAGGACTGGAACAGGCTTCAGGGTGCAGAATCACGGGTAGCAGCTGCGGTTCCCAGATTTCTCAACCCACAAAGGCCAAATACAGCTTCAAAGGTCAGGAAGAAAGCTCTTTCACCTAGGTGGAGAGGAGCATGGTCTGCCCCCAGCCCTGGACACAGGGCAGCCACAGAAGCATCCACTTTTGGAGCCCTCCACCTGAAGACCTTGGGGTAATCAAGTAAATGATTTAGATCCCAGCCCTGAGTGGCAGTCCTGGGGTGAGGAGAAGCACTGGCACTGATATGGTGGAGCTGGTGGTGGCTGTGAAGAGGGAACTCTACTCACAGTTCCAGGGCAGAAAAGAGTGCTTGTGATTGCTCACAGATCAGGGTGCAGGTCAGGAGAGGAGTAAACTCCTTTCCCTTGATTGTGCCACCTTGGAGGAACTGAGAACTTACAGGTCCCTAGAGTATACCCTCCACTTGACAAAGGAGTCAAAAGTCAAGCAACTAGCTGGGAAAATACTCAAAAAATGGAAAAAATAAGACTATATAAGGTTGCTGCCTTAGTGAAAAGGTATTTTCTTCCATCCTTTCAGATGAGGGATGAACAAAGAATACTATCAGAGGAAGAAAATCATAAAAAGCAAATCAACATGAAAAATCCAGAAAATCATGAAAAGCAAATCAATAGCTTGCTAAAGGAGACCCCAAAAATGCTGAAGAAAATAACACCATTAAAAATAGACTAACACAAATGGCAAAAGAGGGCCAAAAAGCCAATGTGGAGGTGAATGCTTTAAAAAGCAGAATTGGCCAAATGAAAAAGATTTGCTGAAGAATATAGTTCTTTAAAAATTAGAATGGAGCAAATGGAAGCTAATGACTTTATGAGAAACCAAGAAATTATAAAACAAAACTAAAAGAATGAAAAAATAGAAGACAATGTAACATATCTGATTGGAAAAACAACTAACCTGGAAAACAGATTCAGGAGGAATAATTTTAAAATTATTGGCCTATCTGAAAATGTGATAAAAAAGGAGCCTAGGTATCATCTTTCATGAAATTATCAAGGAAAACTGCCCTGATATTCTAGAACCAGAGGATGAAATAGAAATGGAATGAATTCACAGATCACCTCCTATAAGAGATCCCAAAAGGAAAACTCCTAGGAATATTGTATCCAAAGTCCAGAGTTCCCAGGTCAAGGAGAAAATATTACAAGCAGCCAGAAATAAGCAATTCAAGTATCATGGAAATGCAATCAGGATAACACAGGATTTAGCAGCTTCTACACTAAGGGATTGAAGGACTTGGAATATGATATTCTAGAGGTCAAAGGAAATAGGATTAAAACCAAGAATCACCTACCCAGAAAAACTGAATATAATACTTCAGGGGAAAAATGGACTTTCGAGGACCTCCAAGCATTCTTGTTGAAAAGACCAGTGCTAAATAGAAAATTTGACTTTCAAATAGAAGAATCAAGAGGAACATGAAAAAGTAAACAGGAAAGAGAAACTTTAAGAAATACATTAAAATTGAACTGTTTACATTCCTACATGGAAAGATGTTATTTGTAACTCATGAGACCTTTTTCAGTGTTAGAGTGGTTAGAGAAATATATATGTAGGAGTGTATGGGTATGTATGTATGTATATATTATATATGTGTAGGTATATATATATAGGTATATATGTACACATATACATATATGTATATATTATATATGTGTAGGTATATATATATGTGTATATGTAGATAGATAGATATGTGTCTGTGTATACACACACACACACACACATATATATATATGTATATATGTAGACAGAGGGCACAGGGTGAGGTGACTATGAAGGGAGGATATCTAAAAAAATAAAATTTACTGTTTAATGGAATGTACTAGGAAGAAAAGAAAGGGAGAGGTAGAATGTAGCAAATCATCTCACATAAAAGAGGAAAGAGCTTTTTCAGTGGAGGGAAAGAGGGGAGAGATGAAAGGAAATAATTGAGCCTTATTCTCATGGGATTTGACTTAAGGAGGAAATAACACACACACACTCAACTGAATATGGAAATCTATTTTACCCTGCAGGAAGGCAGAGGAGGAAGGGATAGGAGAGGAAAGATAATAAACATCAAACTGGGGAAAGGGATAATCAGAAGCAAACACTATTGTGGGAGGACAGGTCAAGGGAGAGAATGGCATAAATGAAGGAAAGGGTAGGATAGAGGGAAATGTGGTTAGTCTTTTACAACATAACTATTATGAAAGTGCTTTGCAATGTTACACATGTGTGACCTATATTGAATTGCTTGTTTTCTTAATGAGGGTAGGTGGGAAGGAGAGGAGAGACTATGGAATTCAAAACTTTAATAAAAATTGTTTTAGCATGCAATTGGAAATTAAAATATATAGGCAATGGAAAATAGAAATCTATTTTGCCCTACAGGAAAATAGAAGGGAAGAGGATGGAAGAAGGATGGGTAATAGAAGGGAGGACAGACTGGAGGGAAGGGTAGATGGAGGCATTGTTTCCTGGAGTGGGTATGGGGAGAGGTGAGGAGAAAATTTTGAATTCAAATTTTTGTGGAAGTGAATGTTGAGAACTGAAAAATAAAAAAAAAATTATATATACTCCTTAAAAATTAGGATTGGTCAAATGAAAAAGGAGGTACAAAAACTCACTGAACAAAATAATTCTTTAAAATTTATAAGTGGACAAGTGGAAGCTATTGAAATGTCAAGAAACAATTAAAATCAAAAGAATGAAAAAAAATAAATGGTGCAGTGATCAAAATTGCTATCTCCCACCCCTTGTTGACTTGACGAATCCAGAGAATATCTCCCTGGGAAAGGAGCAGCAGAAAGGGTAAACAGTCTCTTAGCCCATGAGACTAGGAAGATCACTAAGGAGGGCCCCTCTTGCTGTGGCTGAAGGGGACCAGTGCAGAATCAGAGCTGGTCCAGAAAGGCCCACTTCAGCAAACCAGGAGAAGACCTTGAGCTCCAAGGGAGTGAAGCTAGCAACCGCCAACACCAGGACCCCAGGTATGCCTCAGCACCCCAGGGGAATCAGGAAAACACTAGTGCAGATGGGATCACCAACCACTGAGCATGCTTGTGCTCTAGCTCAGCTCTCCTCCTGTGACCTCCTGTGGCCAGACCATTCCTCCTCCACACTTAAAGAGCTATCTCCAGGGTAACTGTGGGGAAACACAAAAAGACTTCACTTGGCCTCTGCTTTCCAACATCAACCAGCTCAGTACAAGGTAAGCTGCAGCATTTTAGCTTCTAGCTGAAAGAACCAGAGGCCACAACACGCAAAGCATCAAGTTTTAGGCACAAGAACTGTGGGACAGAGGCCCTTGTGCCCCAGACACAGAGATCTACTTTACAAGCCAGGAAAAGAGTGATTATCATGAGTAAGAAGCAAAGCAGAAAAGAAAAGGCCATAGAATCTTTCTTTGGGGACAAGGACTAAAACACAAAGACCAAAGAGGTCAGTATTGAGACTGTACTCCCATCTAAAACTCCAGAAGAGAATATGAACTGGTCTGAAGCACAAAGAGCCTTCTTGGAAGAGCTCAAGAAGGATTTTAAAATCCAAATTAGAGAAATAGAAGAAAAACTGACCAATGATTTTAAAAATATGAAGAAAGAAACCACAGAAGAATTTAAAAGGACAATTGGACAAATGGAAAAGGAAGTACAAAATAACTCCTTAAAAGCAATATTTGCATAGATGGAAAAAGAGATGCAAAAGTTAACTGAAGAAAACAATTCGATCAAAATTAGAATCAGGCAAGTAGAAGCTAATGAATCTATGGGACATCAAGAATCAGTCAAAAAGAATTTAAAGAATGAAAAGATAGAAGAAAATGTAAAATATCTAAATGGAAAAACAACTGACCTGGAAAATAGATCCAGGAGAGAAAATCTAAGGATTATTTGTCTACCAGAAAGCCATGATGAAAAAAAGAGCCTGGACAATATCATCCAAGAAATCATCAAGGAAAATTGCCCAGAAGTCCTATATCCAGAGGGCAAAATAGTCATTGAAAGAATCCATCATTCACTTCCTGAAAGGCATCCTAAACTAAAAACGACAAGGAATATCATTGCCAAATTCCAGAACTATCAAGTGAAGGAGAAAGTCTTGCAGACAGCCAGGAAGATCTACAGTCAGGATCACACAGGACCTTGCAGCTTCTACATTAAGAGATAGAAGGAATTGGAATATAATATTCTGTAAGGCAAAGAAGCTGGGACTACAATCAAGGATTAATTACCCAGCAAAGTTGAGCATAATATTTCAGGCAAGAAGATGGACATTCAATGAAATAAGAGATTTCTAGACTTTCCTGATGAAAAGACCAGAACTAAATAGAATATTCAATCTTCAAATGCAGGTCTCAAGAGAGGTATAAAAAGATAAACAGGGGGAAAAAACTTGTTAATCAATATGGGCAAACTGTTTACATCCTTATAAAGGAATATGATACATGTTAATCTTGAGAATTGTATATTTATTATGAAATATAAAAGTGATATACATAGATAGAGGGTATAAGTATAAAATAAATGATATGATGATAACAAATGTGATTTAAGGGTGTGAAGGGGTTGTAATGGGAGATGTGAAAAGGAGGAGGCAGAAAAAAACAAATTATATCACAGGAAGAGGCACAAAAATATATTACAGTAAGGGAAAGAGGAGAGGGAGATGAGTATTGTTTGAGAGGTACTCTCATCTGATTGTATTCAAGGAGGGTACAACAAACTCAGCTAAGTTTAGAAATACAACTAACTCTATAGGCAGTAGGAGGGGAAGGCGGAAAAAGAGAGGGGAGGCTAAAAGGGAGGGAAGAAGTAGTAAGGGAAAAGTAGATTAAAAGGGAGGGGGGCTTAAAGAAGGGAGGGAAGACTGAGGAAAGTGGTGTTCAAAAATTAAAACTCTATTGCAGAGGGGAAAGGAGAAGGGAGAACTAAAAGCATAAACAAGGGGAAAGGGGATGGAGGGAAAGACACAGAGAGTAGTCATATCTGTGAATGTGAAAAGGATGAACTCTTCCATAAAACGGAGACAGATAGCAGAATGAATTAAAAACCAGAATCAAACAATATGTTGTTTACAAGAAACACATTTGAAATGGGGGCATACACACAGATTAAAGGTAAAAGACTGGAGCAGAATATTTTGTGCTTCAGTTGATGTAAAAAAAAATAATCCTAATCTCAGACAAAGCAAAAGCAGAAATCTAATCAAAAAAGATAAGGAAGGAAACTATATCTTGCTAAAAGGCACCATAAAAAATGAAGCAATTTCATTACTAAACATATATACTCCAAGTAGTATAGTCTCCAGATTCTTAGAGGAGAAGTTAAGGGCATTACAGGAAGAAATAGATAGCAAAACTATACTAGTGGGGGACCTCAACCTACCCCTCTCTGAACTTGATAAATTTAACCTTAAAATAAACAAGAAAGAAGTTGAGGTGAATAAAACCCTAGGTAAGATAGATATAATAAATCTCTGGAGAAATTTGAATGGAGATAGAAAGGAATATGCCTTTTTCTCAGCAGTACATGGCACATATACAAAAATTGACCATGTACATGGGCATGAAAACCTCACAATCCAGTGCAGAAAGGCAGAGATAGTCAATGCATCCTTCTCAGATCACAATGCAATAAAAATTATATGTAATCAAAGGCCATGGGAATATAAACCAAAACCTAGTTGGAAACTAAACAATCTAATCCTAAGGAATGAGTAGGTTAAACAACAAATTGTAGAAACAATCAACAACTTCATTCAAGAGAATGACTATAATGAGACAACCTACCAAATCTTATGGGATACTGCAAAAGCAGTTCTTAGGGGAAGTTTTATATCTTTGAATGCCTACATAAATAAAATAGAGAAAGAGGAGATCAATGAATTGGGCATGCAGCTGAAAAAACTAGAAAAAGAACAAACTAAAAATTCCGAAGTAAATACCAAATTGGAAATACTGAAAACCAAAGGAGAGATTAATAAAATTGAAATTAAGAAAACTATTGAACTAATAAATAAAACTAAGAGTTGGTTTTATGAAAAAACCAATAAAATTGATAAACTTTTGGTCAATTTGATTTTAAAAAAAAGAAGAAAACCAAATTACCAATATCAAAAATGAAAACGGTGAACTCACCTTCAATGAGGAGGAAATTAAAACAAGAATTAGAAATTACTTTGCCCAACTGTATGCTCATAAATTCGACAATCTAAATGAGATGGATGATCATTTTAAAAAATATAAATTTCCCCAATTTACAGAAGAGGAAGTTGAGTACTTAAATAACTCCATCTCAGAAAAGGAAATTGAACAAGCTATCAATGAACTCCCTAGGAAAAAATCTCCAGGGCCAGACAGATTTACAAGTGAATTCTATCAAACATTTAAAGAACAGTTAATTCCAATACTATATAGACTATTTGGGAAAATTACCAAAGAATTCTTACCAAATTTTTTTTATGATACAAATGTAGTTCTGATACCTAAACTAGGAAAAGCCAAAACAGAGAAGGAAAATTATAGACCAATTTCTCTAATGAATATAGATGAAAAAATTTTTAAATGTGCATGTGTTCTTCCTTCATTGCTGAAGAAGACTACACCATCAGAGAAACGATGACATGACTTGCACTTGACTTTGTTTTGAGTGAGGGAGGGCTGTGCAGGTCACCAGCCTCACTTCTCCTCCAGAGCCTTCTGAATCCAGTGACAGATATTCATCAGGATGACTGGAGGTGACCCAGGATGAGGCAATTGGAATTAAGTGACTTGCCCAAGGTCACACAACTAGTGAGTGTCAAGTGCCTGAGATGAGATTTGAACTCAAGTCCTCCTGACTCCTACACTGGTGCTTTATCCACTGCACCAATATCATGTCATTTTTTAAATAAGATATTATCAAAAAGAGTGCAGTCACTTATCATGAGAATAATTCATTATGATCAGGTAGGATTTATATCAGGAATAGAGGGCTGGTTCAATATTAGGAAAGTGATTAGCATTATTAATTATATCAACAACAAAACTAACAGAAATCACATGATTATCTCAATAGATGCAAAAAAAGCTTTTGACAAAATATAACACCCATTCCTATTGAAAACACTGGAGAGCATAGGAATAAACGGAACTTTCCATAAAATAATAAGCAGTATCTACCTAAAATCACCAACAAGCATTATATGCAATGGGGAGAAGTCAGATGCTTTCCCAATAAGATCAGGGATGAAACAAAGATGTCTATTATCACCACTGTTATTAAATAGATTAGAAATGCTAGCTGTAGCAATAAGAGAAGAAAAAGAAATTGAAGGAATTAGAATAGGCAAAGAAGAAACTAAGTTATCACTCTTTGCAGATGATATGATGATATACTTAGATAATCCCAGAGAATCAAGTAAAAAACTACTTGAAATAAAAAACAACTTTGGAAAAGTTGCAGGTTACAAAATAAACCCATAAAAATCATCTGCATTTCTATATATTACTAACAAAGCTCAACAGCAAGAGATAGAAAGAGAAATCCCATTTAAAGCTACAGTAGACACTATAAGATATATGGGAGTATACCTGCCAAAATAAACCCAAGGAACTATATGAACACAATTACAAACACTTTTTGCACAAATAAAGTCAGTTCTACGTAAGTGTAAAAACATCAGTTGCTCACGGGTAGACCAAGCTAATATAATAAAAATGACAATCCAACCTAAGTTAATTTACTAGTTCAGTGTCATGCCAATCAAATTAACCAGATAATTATTTTCTAAAGCTAGAAAAAAATAATATCAAATTTCATCTGGAAAAACAAAAGGTTCAGAATATTAAGGGAGCTAATGAAAAGGAATGCTAAGGAAGATGGCCTAGCTCTACCAGATCTCAAATTCTTTTATAAAGCAGCAATCATCAAAACCACATAGTACTGGCTAAGAAACAGAGGGACAGACCAGTTGAATAGATTAGGTACTCAAGACACAATAGTTAATGAATATGGCAATCTATTATTTGATAAACCAAAGGACCCCAGGTTCTGTGATAATAACTCACTGTTTGACAAAAATTGATAGGAAAACTGGATAACAGTATGGTAAAACTGGCCATAGACCCATGCCTGACACCGTACACAAGAATAAAGTCTAAATGGATGATCTAGGCATAAAGATTGATATTATAAACAAATTAAGGGAGCAAGGAATAGTATATTTGTCAGATTTATAGAGAATGGAGAAATTTATGACCAAACAAGAGATAGAGAACATTATGAAGTGCAAAATGTATAATTTGATTACATTAAATTGAAAAGTTTTTCCACAAACAAACACAAAGCAATCAAGATTAAGAGGGAAGCAGAAAACTGGGAAAGAATTTTTGCAACTAGTGCCTGTGATAAAGGCCTCATTTCTAAAATATATAGAGAACTGAGTCAAATGTATAAGAATACAAGTCATTCCCCAAATGATAAATGATCAAATGAGATGAACAAGGAATTTTCAGAGGAAGAAATTAAAGCTATCTATAATCATATGAAAAAGTGCTCTAAATCACTATTGATTAGAGTGATGCAAATCAAAACAACTCTGAGGTACCACATGACACCTATCAGACTGGTTAATGTGACAAAACAGGAAGATGATAAATGTTGGGGAAGATGTGGGAGAGTTGGAACACTAATTTCTTGTTGGTGGAGCTGTGAATGGATCCAACCATTGTGTTATCCCAATGAGATCACAGAAATGGGAAAGGGTCCCATATGTGCAAAAATATTTACAGCAGCTCTCTTTGTGGTGGCCCAAACCTGGAAATCAAGGCTGAACAAGTTGTGGTATATGAATGTAATGGAATACTATTTTGCTATGAGAAATGATGAAGAGGAAGATTTCAGAGAAGCCTGGAAAGACATATCAACTGATGCTGAGTGAAAGGAGCAGAACCAGAAGAATTCTGTATGCAGCAACAAACACGGCGTACAAGGAATTTTTCTGGTAGACTTGGTACTTCATTGAAATGCATGGACTTAAAAAATTTCCAGTGAACTCTTGAGGCAAAATGCCTTCCATATCCAGAAAAAGAACTGTGGAATTGGATTGCAGATAGAAACAGACAATATTCCTTTGTATTATGTTTTGTTTTGTGGTTTCTCCCATTCATTTTAATTCTTCTATGCAAAATGCATTTAATAGGAATATACATGTAGAATCTATATAAGACTCTACACTGTCTCAGGGAGGGAGTAGGCAGAGAGAGGGGGATAAGGGTGAGGGTGTGAAAAAAATCTAAGACATATGGAAGTGATTGTCGAACACTGAAAATAAATAAAATAATTCAATTAAAAAATAAAAAGTAAAATTAAAAGAATAAAAAATAGAAGAGAATGGGAAATATCTCATTGGAAAAACAACTGACTTGAAAAACAGAACCAGGAGAGATGATTTAAAAATTATTGGACTATCTGAAAGCCATGATCAAAAAAAAAAAAAAGCTTACACATCATCTTTCAAGCAATTATCAAGGAAAGCTGCCCTTATATTCTAGAACCAGATGGTAAAATAGAAAACAGAATCCACTGATCACCTCTTGGAAGAGATCACAAAAGGAAAACTCCCAGGAATATTATTGCCACATTCGGGACCTCCCAATTCAAGGAGAAAATACTGCAAGCAGCCAAAAAGAAACAATTCAAATATCATGGTGCTTCAGCCAGGTTAAGACAAGATTTAGGAGCTTCTACTTAAAAGGATCAGAGGGTTTGGAATATGATATTCCAGAGGGCAAAAGAGCTAGAATTACAACCAAGAATCACCTACCTAGAAACACTGAGTTCAGTCCTTCAGGGGGGAAAATGGGCATTCAATGAAATAGAGGATTTTCAAGTATTCCTGATGAAAAGACCAGAGCTGAAAAGAAAATCTGACTTTCAAGTACAAGACACAAGGGCAGCATGAAAAGGTAAATAGGAAAGGGAAATCATAAGAGATTTAATAAGGTTAAACTCTTTACATTCCTACTTGGGAAGATGATACTTGTAACTCATAAGAGTTTTCTCATTATTAGGGAAGTTAGGAGGAGTATATATGGATAGAGGACACAGATATAAGTTGAATATGAAGGGATGATATATAAAAAAACAGATTATGGGATGAGAGAGGAATGTACTGGGCAAAAAGGAAAGGGAAAGGTAGAATAAGGTGAATTTTTTCACATAAAAGTGGCAATAAACAGCTTACTCTCAGAATTGGCTCAAAAAGGAAATAACATACACACTCAACTGGGTATAGAAATCTATCTTACCCTATCAGAAATACCTTAGCAGTGTTTTCTCCTTGAAGTAGGAGGAGGAGAGGAAAAGGAAAAAGGAGAAGCAGTAGAAGGGAGGACAAATCGGAGGAAGTGCTAGTAAGAAGAAAACAGGATAAAAAGAGATAATAGAATAAATGAGGGGGGAATAGGATAGAAAGAAATACAGTTAGAAATGATCATTGTGAAAAAAAGTTTTTGAAGCAAGTTTCTCTGATAAAGGTCTGATTTCTCAAATACATAGAGAACTGAGTCAAATTTTTAAAGATGGGCCATTCCTCAGTTGATAAAGGATCAAAAGATAGGTAAAATTTTCAGATTAAGTAATCAAAGCTATATATAGCCATATGAAAACATGTTCTAACTCACTATTAATTGATTAAATGTAAATTAAAACAATTCTGTGGTACTACCTCATGCCTATTAGACTGGCTAATAGGACAGACATGTAAAATGACAAATATTGGAGAGAATGTGGGCAAAATGGAACATTAGCTCACTGTTGGTGGAGCTGTGAACTGATCCAACCATTTTGTAGAGTAATTTGGAACTATGTCCAAAGGATTATAAAACCATATATACCCTTTGACCTAGCAATACTACTACTAGGTCTGTATCCCAAAAGAGATACAAAACAAAAAGACCTATATGAACAAAAATATTTATAACAGATCTTTTCTGGTGGCAAAGAATTGGAAATTGAGGGAATGTCCATCAATTAGAGAATAATGGAGCAAGTTGTGGTATGTGATTGTGATGGAATACCATTTTTCTATAGGAGATGATGAAAGGAATGCTCTCAGACAAACCTGGACAGACTTGAAAGAGCAGATGTAAAGTAAAATGTGCTGTATACAAACTAACCACAATGTTGTAAGATGATTGTGAATGACTTAGCTATTCTCAGCAATACAATGATCCAAGACAACTCTGAAGGACTTACGATGAAAAATGCTATCTGTACCTGGGGGGGAAGGGAGGAAGGGAAACAAACTGATGGTGATGAATACAGATTGAGGCATACTTTTTTGCTTTATTTTTCTTGAGGTTTTTTGCTTTTTTTGGTCTGTTTTCTTTTACAACAAGACTATTATGTAAATGGTTTTCGTGACTACACATGTATAACCTATATTGAATTGCCTTCTCAATGGGGGTGTGTGTGTGTGAGGTGAACAGGGAGAAAGGGAGAGAATTTGGAACTCAAAGTTTAAAAACCAAATGTTAAAAATTGTTTTTGTATGTAACTGGGGAAAAATAAAATACTAAATAAAAAGAAATTTACTTTATTGTGCTGTGGTCAGATGTTTAATATTTCTGCTTTTTTGCCTGTGTTTTTGTCTTTATGCTCTTACAGATGGTCATTGATGGTATGTGTGTCTATGTATTAAAATTTTCTTTGATTTATTCAGAGAAGCATGAAATTTATGCTATGTCTGCTTCCCTTATCCCTTCTTCCATGATTGTATATTCTTCTAGTCCACTTCCATTATAAGAAATAAGAAGCTTCACCCTTCTCCATTGCTTCCCTGGGCAATTGCATTCCTTCTTCCCTATCTTTTATATCTCTTCTTAAAATTGTAAAAATAGAACAAAACCACTCCTTATCTTATTTAATTACCTCTTTGACCTTGGAAAATATTAGGTTTCTGAAAGGAGATTTATCTCTTCTTCCCCTCTTAGTATATTAGTATTTTTTATCATTATTCTCTTGTAATTGCTCCAATGTATATACCTTAACTAGATTTCTCTTGTTCATGTTTCAGTGTTTATACTCAGCTCTGCTTTCTTTATCAGGAATGCTTAAAAGTCTTCTATTCCATTTAAGATTCACTTTCCTCACTCTGTAGGATTAAAGTCAGTCTTAAAGACCAAGTTATTTTTGCCTTTGGGATATTACATTTCAAAATTTAAAAAATACTTTATTTTCTTCTGAGTCTTATATGATCTTCATCATTTCTTGGTACTTGAACCCTTTCTGGCTATTTGCAATATTTTTCCTTTGACCTAGAAGAGCTGGATTTTGGTCTGAAATTCTGAGGTATTTTAATTTCAGGTTTTCTGTGGGGAATTGTTTTGTGGATTCTTTCTATTTCCACTTTGCCCTCCAGGGACAATAAATCTAGATAATTTTATTTTGTGATTTCTTGTAATATGACATCCAGACTTTTATTTGGTTATGGTTTTCAGGTAGTCTAATGATCATTAAATTGCTTCTTCTGAATATGTTTTTCCCCAGGTTTGTTGTACGTCTCCTATTTTCTTGTATTTTGTCAATGATTTGATGTTTCTTTTTAAATTTTCTTGCTTTTAGAGTTATTAATTTCTAATTAGTCTATTTTAATTTTCATGGAGTCTTCTATTTGAGTGACATTTTCCAAGTTCTGTTTATTTCTTCAATTCTTTCTACTAGAATTCTTATTTCACTCACAATTCTGCTTTAAATATAATTTCATTTCTTGCAAGTTATGGTTGTTCCTTAATATATAATGAGATTTTCCTCAAGACTTGATTGTCTTAGGAGACTAGAGTGTCAGACTCCTGTTATCACTTCCTCATTCCCTAAACACAAAGCAGCCAGTAGGAACTTTCAGAGCTCTAATGCTCTAGTCACTTCAGGCAAGGGAGCTTTGCTTAACTGAATCAACTCAAGGCATACTCAGTGAATATCCTTCTCCTGCTACGGCTAAATAATTCTCTTTTTGTGACCTGTTGAATCACCTTTGAGTATCTTATTTTGTTCCACTATTGAACCTAACCTCTCAGGGTACTATCCTGAAATTAGGCTTGATCATGGACAGAGGAACTCTCATAGTTCTTGTGGCTTAGCCATTCCCCCCCTCCCCCTGCCCCGCATCTCTTTGTAGTTATTTACCATTTGAGTGTCTTGACACTTTTTTATAGTCTTTGATTTCTTCTGTTTAGTCATCCAGCCTATTTGCCTCAGTTCCTCATATATAAAATAAGCTGGAGAAGGAAATGGTAAACCACTTTAGTATCTTTGCTAAGAAAACTAAAAATGAACTCATGAAGAGTTGGACATGACAAACCACTGAGCAAAAAATTTATTATTATTTTCTCCAGAGATGATATCTTGATTCAGTACATATAAGCACATCACTGATCTGATGACATTCTGGTCCCTCCATTTAATCTAGCTATTTATGACAATTTCAACTTTATCTCCAGAGTACTAGTACTTTTAAATGTAATCTATTATCCTGACCACAAAGTTCTGAGACAGAGAAAAATAATAACATGACAATTCCTTGAAGAAATAGAGAATGATAGCTGTCTTCCTATATGTGAAAGGTTGTCATATGGAAGAGAGTTTGGCTTTGTACAATCTACTTCAGGAATGCATAGGAGCAGTGAATAGAAGTCAGGAAGAGGAAAATTAGTTTTGATGTCAGGAAAAAACTTCCTAAAATAACTATTGAAAAATTGAATTGACTCCTCAAGAGATGATGAGTGTTCTGTCAACAAAAGTCATCAAAAGAAATGGTACATTTGATCACATTGAACATAGATTCCATTGAAACAAATTTTTTGGGAAGTGTGTTTTGGACTAGATGACCTATGAGATTCATCATAATTCTGAACTCCTGTGATTCCATGATTCTTTGAATGCTTTCTTTCTTACCATTATTCTGATTGAGCAATGTGTGATGTATGATATAGGGACCCTTCTACCATACTCTTCCCTCCCCTCTTCAGAGCAGGTACAAATAAGTCTTCTGATTGGATGCTGAGTTGGATATATTATAGAGATGCTTTCTCTCATGTCTCTTTCTACTGTCTTAGAAGAGCAAAGATGACCTTATTCCCCAAAAGGGCTAAAAACCATTGGCTTTTTAGGAAAACCTGTGTCCAGAATGAGGCTACCTCCTATTTGTGCCTTCTTTCCTTTTTTTCAGAACCTTGTGAGACTTCAAAAGACAGGTGAAATATACCTCTTCGTGGGCACTCAAACTATAGGACATTGATGGAACCAATAGTTTAGGTTTGAACATTAGCCTCTTGATTGTAATCATTCTATGATTCTTTGTTACTTAATATACTCTTTTTTTCCTCTTGCAGAAATAATACTGTTCCTTTCTATATCCAACACACATTTGTACTCTGGTATGTTTTATTTTTTAAAATTCCTTTATCCTTGCTGGGGACAACTTCTTGGACTAGAACCAAAAATTCAACTGTTCTTTAAGGACAAGAGCTGGGGTTGGAATTGAAGCACAAGAAGCTTAATTTTACCTTTTGGAGAGATAGGCACCTCCAGAGTAAGGAGCCCAGGGAAAACCACAAGGGTAGTTAAAGGCAAAGACAGGTGAAGATTACTAGCCATGTGGACTTAGCCAAGTGTTACCTGGAGAGTTGACATGCTAGATGTTCATTATATGAGTGGATAAAAATTTAAGATCTTCTGTAATAACCATCTTTATACTCATGTGGTCTTATTAAACTTGGCACGTCTGTTGGGGTCTGGAAAAAGAAAGCAAAAACAGCAGCCACGTTTTACTCATCCCCTTCGAGGAACTGTCAGACCATAACAAAACAATTTTTACTTTTGTTGATGTGTGTATTTGTGTGTGTGTGTGTGTGTATGTGTGTGTGCATGCTGGTAACTTGAGAGTAAAGAGACTGGAAACCAAAAGAGGTGCTTTTCATGAGGAGCTGAAAATGACTTTATACAAGGTGAACAATAGAAGCACCTTAAGATAGAATTTAAAGAGACTTGAGCTGGATTAAAAAAAAACAGCTTGATAATTTATTGATAGTATTAAGTCAAATATTTACCACGTGTAATATCTATGACCACACAGCTATAGGTGTGAAGATTAGAGCAGTTGCTACAGGACTCTGCACTAGTATTTAAATGCAAGTAATAATCTTTATATGGTTTCGTTTTGTGACAGAAAGTTATGCATGGTTCTACTGATATTAGACTGACTCAGAACATCTAATCTTGACCAAATGAAACTAGATTGAACTGGTTTTCCCACTTGCACTTAATTTTTTGGTCAACTGATTCCTGACTTTATGCCATATACACATTTTGTTCATCTCTTTTCTTCTATTCTTAATTCTATGATTTTAAAAAATTGATATTTTTCCAAAGAAACATGTTTAAGATGTTACTTTTAAAGAGCACACTTCAATGACCATTAGAGATATTTTAGTGAATATTGTATTTGACTTAAATGTATCAAGTACCAGTAAAGTCAGCAACAAAATGGTATCAGTTGTACTAAAGTGCAAATAAAAACAAATAAATTCAAGAATGGAAAAACTGAGAAATGAATGAATTAATCCTCAGGAAACAAGCAAAACTTTAGAGGGATTTGGAAGCTGAAAAGATTATTATTAATCTCTCTGTGGTATGGCACAGATTTCTTAGAGTTGGAAAAACAATGAGAAAAGTTTAAAAAAAACAAAACAGCTGCTAACAGTTGCTGTGGGGAAAAATGTCTGTCATGGACAAAACAATACGAATACCCTAGAATACTGAAGACTGGGAAAGGGCAATTTTTACTGATGAAACTCACTTTTTCATTCATGGCTATACTAAAACCCTCATCAGAAAAATCTAGCTAAGTTTATAAGATCCAGGAATCTTGATCAGACATTAAAATGTCAACCTGGAAAATATTTTATGACTTTCTTTTTAATTTCAGTGGGTCTGGATATGCTGGCTTTATTGAAGGAATCATGACATCTGAAAAATATATTAATATACTGAGGAGCAGAATTGTTCCAGGGATATACAAATTCTCCAAAAGAAATGGAATTCTCCTATATGGCCTTGTACCAGGTCACAAAAGGTTGAGAAATTTATCAAAACAGTAGTAATAGACATGCTTCAATGGCCTGGAACTTGATTGTTTCAAGCACCATTGAAAATCTACACATGGAAAAATGGACTACTGGACATTTAACGTACACTTAACATCCAATGTGACAAAAGTGTGATTACATGATGAAATAAAGCATGTGTGTTAAATCTAGTAAATTCAATACCAAATCATGTAAAAAGAGATTATAACCAAATTAAGACATATTGCATATTAAAAGATTTCTAAAGATTTAATGATTTTGGTATATCAATAAATTTTATTATTTTGCTTTATCATAGTTAATTATTATTCTATTTTGTATCTTTGCAAAGTTCTAGGTTATGTGTGAAGGTTGAGTTACATCAACTCACTGTAAACTGAAAATATCAAGATGAATGTCCCAGCTTGTAGCTTTTAGTACTTTGGATTCAAATTAAAATCTCAGTATGTAAATTAATATCTTCAGTATAACAATTCATAATCCTCTATTGTTATTTCTAATCCCCATTTCCCTTCAGTTTTTCTTTGTCTAAAAGCTGACTGTACCTGACTTTCCCTTTTTTCTCCTTAGCAAAGTCCCCAGATAATTTGTGCACTTGTCAATTCAGTTGCGTCCAACTCCTCATGACCTCATTTGGAATTTTCTTGGCAGAGATATTGGAATGGTTTGACATTTTCTTCTCTATCTCATTTCATAGATGAGAAATAGACAAACAATGTGAATTTGAGAGTAAAAGATAATACTATTAAAATCCAAAGCAATTTAGATCATAGCTTATAGTATCCATTCCACAGGCCCATTCTCTTTCATCCTTTTCTTCTTTTCTCCCATAGAGATAGAAGTTTCCAAAGACTTTTTTCTTTTTGTGGATAAGTACTATTAAGATTTTTCAGTTTCAGAGACCAAAATGGGAGGAGGGAACTATAGCTCACCATAATTCAATCTCAATATCTCCTTTCATTGCTGGTGGAGATTCATATTTACCTCAAAGTACCCCTCAAACCATTTAACTCCTGGATGCCTGTCTTGAAGTGTAAGTGTTTGGTACTCTGATAAGCTGACCTTGGGGAGCCCCCAAGATACCCACTAGGTATAGTCTTTTCTATATCTGTTCCTGATATAACAACTTCTTAGACAGTTACTTACAGCCTTCTACTACTTGCTGCATACATGGATGAAGACATGACTCCTGACTGACTGAAAGAATGCTGGATACAATACTGCATGTCTGTGTGAGGGTCTTACAGAAGAAAGTAGCAAACACTTGTGAAGGGAGGACCTCCAGGGAATTGGGGTGGAGGGAAGAGAGAGAAAGAGAGACAGAAACTTTTGAATGACACAAAATTTTCAAAATGAAGGACTAGTACTGTTGGAGCCTTGGAGTTCTGTGGGATGCTCATTTCATGTTCCTTGACTTCCATGGAATCAAACTCTAGAGACTGCCAGACTTCCTCTGGTGTAAGAGTAGATCAAAACAATCTAATTTTTGTAACAGAATGTTAAAAACGTGAGATAGGGAGCACAAAAGAAATATCACAGAATTTTAGTGTTTTTTTAAAGGGCTTTAGAAATTGCATCCAACTCTATTATTTTACAGATAAAACAGCAAGACACCAAAAGGTAAAATGACTTGTCAAAAGTTTCTCAGGTTGGATATCCTGAAGCAGGGACTTGAATTCTGTTTTTGTGACTCTATATCCTTATCTTTCAGCTACACTACCATGCCCTGTGTAGAATGTTCAATGGAAGTTAAAGCCCAGATGAAGTTTTATACCTTAATTTTGTAATGGTTGAAATTAGCTTGAGTTCCTGATTTTTCCAGTGGCACTCAGTTACCTTGGAGGAGCAGGAAAGGTGAAATCTAAGTGAATCATAAACAGATTCCTACTCATCCTAGGTTTTATGACACCTAACTAGCCTTAGCAGGAAGGTAAAGATAGCCTCCAGGGCTAGAACATTAGGTACAGTTCCTAGGGTGCTGCTATTACCAAAATATACATGCCGTAACAGTATTTTTATATAAACCAGACACTAAATCCTTTCTGTATCTGCTTGACATTATGGAGGATAGGAAGTCTAGAAAAAACAATAACTTTCTTTGTAATACCATAATGCTGATGCTTTCTTTCATTCTCAAAATTGATCTATTTCTCAGAAATGGGCAAAGGATTAGAAACAATGGAATTGTGCATTAGAACTAGATGAGACCTTATATAACTGCTAGGTTTCTAAAGTTTCAATAGCTTGGAATTCTACTTACAATGAAAAGTTCAAAAAAAATGCAAGTCAATTTAATTAGTAAATATATAATCAGCTCAGTAAACTATACTTGAAAATTTATGTGAGATGCTGTAAAAAGCAGTGTAACACCTGTCTTCAAAGTTAGGAAGTTCTGGGTTCAAGTTCTACTTCTGACACATTCTGGTTTTTTTGGCCTTGGTTGAGTCATTTAACCTTTCAGTACTCACTGGCAACTTTCCAAAGGGTAACTTTTCAAGTGCAGATCTGCATTGGTACAGGGACTTTTAACAGCAAGGACCCCAAAATACACAGGAGGGCCTGCTGTACAGGTTCTTAGATTTGCTTTTCTAAAAGGAAAGCAACTTTTGAGGGGTCAACAATCACTTTAATCAAGCACATATATCACTCATTTAGTTCAGGGGAAAAAGTCAACACCCTGAACTTCAGAGAAAATACAAATAGAGAAACAAACACCAACAGACAGGGCTTCCAACTGTCTGACCGTAAGCAATACGTGCATCATAGATGAACAGACATATTCAACTATCTGACCATACATACATATTTATTAGAGAGAGAAGCACCCATATCTGGGTTTTCAAAGCCAGGGGGCTCCTTAGTAGTTGCCCAGAGTCTCATCTGGCCAAGCAAACACTTCCAATGTGTAAGCCCCAAAGTAAAACCTCACCTCAGAGTATTTATACACTTTTCAGGGCCAGAGAGCATCACAATCATTCAGAATCATTAGAAATAAGCAGAAGGTGTGGTCCTCCACCCATCAGTGGGTGGAGAAGATCTTTAATTCTTTAATTAACACAGCAAGACTTTACCTGTGCCCTTCAAGGATAATCATTTAAGCACTAAGAATTTCCTACTTAGGTGAAATTATGGGTGAAAATGTTTTCCAAATGAATCATACCCAAGTACATGATAAACTAAATTCTATATAACTATTTTTTACTATAACAGTTACCAGATTTATAAAAGGTGATAAAATTTTCAATTCAATTTAGTAAATGTTTAAGTGCCTATGTGACAGGCACTGTGCTAAGACCTAGAGAGAAAAATAAGAAAAAGAAAGATAATCCCTGTCCTCAATGAGCCCATACTCCAATGACTGAAGAAAATACAGAGAAGAAAGCAAGGAAAAAAGGTGGGGTACTAAAGGGCACCCTGCAAGGAGGCATGGTATTCATGGAGTTAATGAAAAATTGAGTTTCCTGGGAAGTTTTGAGCCCTCTCTATAGGAAGTCTTCGGGAGGAGTTTATTTCCTCTGCCCTCTAGCCCTCCAGTCAGAAGAGAGAGAGAGCTGAGGGAGCTGAGAAGGTGCTGAGCATCAAAAACTGAGTCCATTTGCATGGTGATGAGATTGCATGGCTTATCCTGGGGGAGGTAGGATGTTAGTGAGGTCCAAACTACTATCCATCATTTTCCCTAATGGAAAATGGAAAGTGTAAAAGTAAAAAAAAAAAGTTGGCATATATTCCAAATTTTCTCAATATCTTTTACTTTTTAGTATTTTTGGTATTTATTTATACTTTTATGTAATTATATAGCATATTTAGTATTTTTCTTTTTAAAAGTTTTTCCAATATTTTCAAACTATCCAGAAATTCTGTCTCTAGACTTTACTTAAGGAAATGATGGTATAGCCTACAATGTCAACTTCAGTTACAGATGTGAGGTAGTTGACTTGTGGTGAATTTGGAGATGATAGGACTGGGTTCACATTCCCCCTCTGCCACCTAATAGCCTTGCTATCTTAGGTAAGTCATTTAACCTCTTGGATTCCCAGTTTCCTCTATGCAATATGGCATAGTTAATAATAATTCACCGTCTAAATTATAGGGTGGTTGTAAAGAAAATATTTTGCAAACTTTGAGGCACTTATAAATGTGAGATATTCAAATTACTTACTACCTTCTCCTTTTTCCTTTTCCCCCTTGTTGGTGTCCTGTTTCTTCAAGTACATGGTTCCTTCATACAATCCAGGACTCTCACACTGAAGCACCCTCACCCAACCCCGCCCTCCCTAACAGCAATGTATATGCACACAAAACTTTTCATGCATTGAAACTTACCTGTGTAGCATTTCCTCTTTTTTCCTCACCTCCCCAACAAAACTATAGCCAATACAACACATATATAATATGTGCCATTGATAATAGCCAAACAGATTACCCTTACGGCTGTATCTGACTTTAGTAGGTAAATCCTAGGAAAGCAAACACCTTGGCCCAGAACAATCCCAGAATTTTGGATTTAGAAGGGACCTCAGAAGTCAGGCATTCCAATTCATATTTGAAAGCATCATAATTCTAACATAACCATCAAGCAATTATCTACCTTCTGCATGAGAGTGTCCAATAAAAAGAAACCCACTACTTCCTGGGGCGTCCCATTCCACTTTTACACAACTTAAAGCCTACATTTGCCTCTTTGTGACTTCTACCCGTTGCCCCTAGTTCTGCCCTCTGGGATCAAATGAACAAGTCTAAGCCCTCTTTCTTTCAAATACCTGAAAACCGACTAAATGTCCCAGTTCCTTAAATCTTTATAATATGATGTGGCCTCAAGACCCTTCACTATACTGGTTGCCCTTGTTTGGGCACTTTCTAGCCTATAATACTTTTCTTAAACTGTAGCCCTAAAGCTAAACGCAATGTTCAAAATGCTGCTTAACCAGGTTTGCATACAGAGGGACTACCATTACCTTATTACTGGGAGCCTCTAGATGGAGCTCAGCATCACATTGGCTTTTTTTGACTGTCATATCACAGACAAAGATCACAGTAGCTTTTCTGGATGTTGAATGAATTGGAAATGATGGGATTTTCACACCCTGTAGCGTAGGGGTATATTGGATTATGCCCTTATGCTCTTCAAAAATAAACATTTAAGCACACAACCAGATGTATGATCCTAAGAGTCATAACCTTTATGCAGAAACCAAAAAGGAGAGATAACTCTATAAATCAGGCTTTGCATCATCTCAGATCACCATTAGAAAGATGGAAACAGATGGCATCTCTAAGCGTCGGATCTTTTACTTTTTTAATTCCATGTAGATTGATTCTCTTTCTTCTATATTTTAGCTCCACCAGTTGATTTTTCTAAGAATGAGTTTGCCAGTAAGCCACTCCTAGTTAGATTCCTCACTGGCTACATTGATGGAAGATGAGATATAGCCTATTAAGTAATAACTCTGTGGGTTGGCAGCATTGACTTCTAACAAAACACCCTAATCTTCTCCACACTGCACAGCTGGCTGCAATAAACCTCTGCTATCATTTTGTTGGTTGAGCAGTGGTTTTGACTATGTCTTTCATAATCATTGACTTTGTTTAATATTCCACAGAACATATTATACAGTCAAACAAGAAGGTTAGCTTTAGATAGATTATAAATTTCATGAGGGCAAAATGTGGCACTGCCTTGCCACACTGCCTTGCACATACTGAGACCCACCTTAAATATTTGTTTATTGAGTGAGATAGAGCATATGGTACTTTGTGAACCTTAAGGAGTGCTATTTTGTTCAATGAATAGATGAAACAATCTCATAAAACCTCCCAGAGTTTTCTTTTTCATCTAATATTCTTGAGTATTTTCCTTTTCTTCTTAGATAATGGGCTGATGAGCCGGGGTGGGGTGGGGGGTCCAGTGGATAGACTGCCAGGCCTAGAGTCAGGAAGACTCATTATCCTGCGTTCAAATCTGTCCTCAGGCTGTGTGATCCTGCACAAGTCACTTAACCCTGTTTTCTGCAGTTCCTCATCCGTAAAATGAGCTGGAGAAGGAAATGGCAAACCACTATGGAAAACTTGCCAAGAAAATCCCAAATGGGGTCACAAAGAGTCGGACATTACTGAAATGACTGAACAACAGCCAGGGGATGATACTGCTTATTTAGTTATAATTTTATACCGATTATGACATTTCTTGTAATATGGAGTTCTATTACTAATTCAGAGACATTGTGTTATGAAGGAAAGAGCGATGCAATTGAAGTCAGGAAACCTGGATTTCACTACTGGTTTTCCAGTTAACTGCCTTTGTGATTTTTCTTGGGTCTTACTCTTCTCCTTTATAATATGAGGTAGATAGATTGGATGATTTCTGGATTTCCTCCCAGCTTAAAAATCTATGGTCCCATGGTTATAGATCCTTTTTTAAAATATCATACATCCTTTTCTATGGAGGCTTTCCAGTTATAAATCTCATGAGTTTATGTCTAGATTATATTCTATTTGAGGGCAGGAGCATTTTTTAATGACTAGAGTACTAGAATGGGAATCAGAAAAACCTACCTGGGTTCAAAGCCCACTTCTGACACTTATGTGATTCTGGACAAGGCACTTAATTCCTCTGACAGTTTCTTCATCTATAAAAGAAGGGAGTTGAATGAGATGGCTGTAGAGGTCTCTCCCAGATTTATGATCTATGATCCCATAATAATATATCACCTAACATGATTCCATGCAAAAGTAGGTGCTTAATGAACACGTTATAATTGACTGTTCATTGATGTTATAGCAGGAAGACTCATGGTTTTCTTGAGCAGAGGTCTCCAATCAAGGGGATCCTTGGAGTAGTGTCTACTGCTCATCAACATTTCTTAAGTCAGAGGCTGCTACTTTTCATACAAACAATGGATTTCCAGAAATGTTATTTTAAATTCATAAAAACTGCAAAACCATAAATGATATAAGGTAACTTACCCAGTTAAGGGTAATAATATTGGGCAAACTGTAGGAAAATTATTAAACTGAAGACAAACCATTTCTGTCTCCCAGACAACTGAAAAATTTCCTCTTATTCACTAAATGAAAAGAATGAGTCATATTTTTTCATTTATAAATCCAAAGATAAGAATGAGAAATTACGAGCTATCAAATAGAGAGAAGATACACTGAAAGTAAGAGAATCTTTTAATGAACAATTTGCCCTAATGATTACAGATTTCGAAACAACCAAAGAGTAATAAGATGCACACAGACATAACTAACAACATTTAGCAGTCTCAGTGTGCTCAGCAAGCAAATCAAGAAACGTTTGAAGTAGAGAAACAATCTAAACAACTTTATACAGAAAATTTTGTGTATGGAAGGAAGAGTGCATGCCAGTTATGGGCTCTTATGTAAAACCAGACTGCTCCTTATCAGACACAAGGAATGCTGTTGACTTGATTTTCCAATGAGGCATATAGGGTTGTTTTAAATCTATGAAAATAGTATAAATGAAATCAGTAGAGAAAATATAGCATATTCAGGAACTGCATTATTGGAGGGAAAAAGAAAGGTCAGGGGATGAGGGTAACAAGAAAGTTATGTTTGGACATACTTTTCTTTCAAAATGCAAAGTTAAGTATAAACTTATAATGTTTAGACCTTTATAATGGCTCTTAGGATTACCAAGTCAAGTTGGTCATCTGAAAGAGAAGCTTAGAGAGATTGTGTTTTACTTGCTCAATAACACAAAAAAACTCACATTATCTTTTAGCTTTTCAAGTTATACACAACCATTTCAATCTTCTGAGAAGAGAAGTAGCCACGTCAATATCTGAATGTAATTCTCCTGACTCTCAATCTAATGCTTCTAGTGTTTCATTATTTGGCTATTCATACACCTAGGGAACATCAGAGGGGAGATTTAAACTCAAATTCTGCAGATTCCCTAAGCCTGCATTCTAGCCACACACCTTATGCTGTCTCTTAAACTTTGTATCAAGGGTACAAACTGCCAAGTCCAAAGGATTTTCCTTCTTTCTCTCCTATTTCTGCCAACTGTCTAAAAATATACATACTACTTCATAAAAGGACAAAACAAAAAATAGAACCATAGAGAATTATGTGTTCTCACCTGTATATTGTTTTAGCCAAATCATGGTAAAAGATTGATCAAAACTGAATTTGTTCAAGTTCCTCTTTTGAGGTTTCTAATAAAATAATAACAATATTTAAGCTAAATTTAAGCAAGGGATTCCAAAGTACAAATGTGGGAATGTGTATTTTTATTACACATTTTTTTCCAAAGTATATGTTTGTTGTTATCATTATTTTCTGGGAACATTTTTATCTCATCTCCCCCCAAACCTTCTGTCTTTTTTCTCCCCAGCTTCCATACTGCTCATTCTTGCTTATTTCTGCCCTTCTTGGTCCAGACCATGAATTCTTTCTTTTAGGTCAAGGAACATTTTTCTAATCTACACTCTATTGGTCCTGTACTTTTATACAATGTAATATATTCAGTTGCCATGTGGTAAGGATATGTAGTCTTTAGGGATGATGAGGGTTGATGGGGGTTATTTTCTTTTACCTAGTGATTCCTAGTATTGTGATCCAGGCCTAAACTAGGCCAGTCCAGTAATTCAGTCTGGAGAATTAAAATGCAGTGAGATATTGCGAATTGTAAAATGCCCTAGAGTCCAGTTACTCACCATGGGTTTAAAAGAATCAATTTCAAAATTAAAAAAAAGATACAAAACACTTTTCCCCACTACCCCCTTAATCACAAAGTCAGGGACTCATGAAAATCTCCACAGGCTATAGAAAGACAGATGGATTGTCTCACTCAATTTTCTGCCAGGCTGGGCTTTATGCTCTTCAAGTAGCAATCAATGGTGGTTGTCAGTATAGATCATGTTAGAAGGAACTAGAGAAGACGGCAGAGTGAAAGACTATGAAGACCAAGTTCTTCACTTTACAGATGGGAAAATGAAGTCTGCCAGTGTCACACTGGTAAAAGCACAATTGAAATTTTGAATAGATTTCCTTCAATTCCCAATCCTTCATTCTGCACCACAATTCTCTCCCTCCCTCCCTCCCTCCCCTGTGCCTGAATTCTTATATCAACTGTGAGGAATGACACAGTTGCCCTACAGCATATGACAATGAACCAAACTGATATCAGTCACATAAGCCCAACAGAGATTTTTCTTGCTAACAGGGGGAGTCAGATTTTTTGAACACTTATAAACTTTTACAGTGTGTCTTGTTCTATCATTATCAAGAAAAATATTTACAGTGACTAGGAAATTTTTTTGGCTTTTGGTCTTATACTTAGAACAGAGAAGAGTTTCTGGAGCATTTTGCTTAATAAATAATTTACTAACAAGTTTTGGTGCTACAGCTCTTTGTTCAACAACCATGCAATATTTTCTCCTTGACCTGGGGGAAATGGAATTTGGCTATAATCTTCCTGAAGGTTTTCATATTGAGATATCTTTCAGGAGGTGAATGGTGGACTCTTTCAATTTCCATTTTACCCCATGTATCTAGAATATCAGGGCAATTTTCCTTGAAAATTTCCTGAAAGATAATTGATCTTGGCTTTCAGGTAGTCTTGTCATTCTTAAAATGTCTCTCTTTGATCTATTTTCCAGGTAAATTATTTTTTCTTAGCTTCTATTTGCCCAAATCTAATTTTAAGGAATTATTTTCTTCAATGAGCTTTTGTACATCCTTTTCCATTTGGCCAATTCTACTTCTTCAAGGAGTTCTTTTCTTCAGTGGATTTTTGTGGCTCTTTTTAAAAATCATTTTGCCTATTCTGTTTTTTAAGGTGTTATTGTCTCCAGTGGTTTTTTTGTCCCTCCTTTACCAAGTTTTTTTCATGATTTCCTTGCATCACTCTCACTTCTTTTCCCAATTTTCCCACCACTTCTCTTACTTGATTTTATAAAATCCTTTTTAAGCATTTCTAGGAACTGTATCACAGCTGACACTATAAAGCAAAGTTGAGCTTGTAAAATAATATTCAAAAGACAAGAGATTTGGAAAGACTATTTATAATCCTACAAGGAAGGAATGGGTTTCTATCCCTGATGAAAAGAACAAAACTGAGTAGACATGTGAAATAGTAATTTAGGTATGAAGAGCAACATTTTAAAATATACATACTTGTTTAATTGAAGTAGAATATGTGTGGGTGAATTGTTTATATGTCAATAAGAAATAAGAAGCAAATCTCTTCTCAGGGCTAGAGAAGATTCAAAGTGATAGAACAGAATAGGCAAGGAAATAACCAAAATGAAACAAACTTACATACTAGGAGAAAGAATGTAAAGGAGAAGATAAAGAGAAAAGGAACAAAAAAGTAAAAACCTGAGATCACAACAGGACAAAGGAAACAGAAGAGTTGCATCAGAGAAGAAACAGACTGTTTCACTTATAAAGTCATAAGTGTCAGGCAAACTCCCTCTCTTTTACTTAAAAAAAATAATGACTTTTAATTTATTTTAAATAATATATTTCAGTTTATTTTGCTAAATATTTTCCAATTACATTTTTAAAAGTTTAATATTTGACTATTAAAAATTTTGAGTTCCAAATTCTCCCCCTCCCTCTTCTTCCTCTCTGACCCCTTGAGAATGCAAGCAATATGATATTGATTATACTTGTGAAGTCAATGAAAAACATTTCCATAGTAGTCATGTTGCAAAAGAAAACACAATCGCACCCCCCCTCCAGATATATAAAGAAAATGAAAAAAGTATGCTTCAATCTGTACTCAAAGTTCATCAGTTCTTTCTCTGGAGGTGGATAAAACATTTTTCATTATGGATCCTTTGGAATTGTCTTGGACTGTTGCCTTGATCAGAATAGCTAAATCTTTCATAGTCGATCATTGTCACAATATTATAGTTACTGTGTACAATGTTCTCTTCTGCTCACTTCAGTTTGGATCAGTTCATTTTAGTCTTCCCATGTTTTCTGAAACCATTCTGCTTGTCATTTCTAATAGAACAATAGCGTTCTATCACAATCTTTTTCTTTCTTTCTTTTTTGAAATTTTATATTTTCTCCTTTCTCTCTTTTTAAAAATTTATTTATTTATTTATTTTAAGTTTTCAGCATTCATTTTCACAAAATTTTGAGTTCCAAATTTTCTCTCCACTTCTCCCCTCCCCCACCCCAAAATGCCAAGCATTCTAATTACCCTTATCACCAATCTGCCCTCCCTTCTAACATCTCTCCCTTTTCTTATCCCCATCTTCTCTTGTCCTGTAGGGCAAGATAAATTTCTATACCCCATTACCTGTATTTCTTATTTCCCAGTTGTATGCAAGAACAATACTCTTCAGTTGTTCCCAACTTCTCTTCCTTCCTCCCTTCCCATTCTTCCCCATTGGGAAAGCAAGCAATTCAATATAGGCTATGTATGTGTAGTTTTGCAAATGACTTCCATAATAGTCATGTTGTGTAAGACTAACTATATTTTCCTCCATCCTATCCTTCCCCCCATTTCTTCTGTTCTCTCTTTTGCCTTTGTCCCTCCCCAAGACTGTTTATTTCTAATTGCTCCCTCTTCCCGTTTGCCCTCCCTTCCATCATTTCCCCCCGCTGTGCTTATCCCCTTTTCCCCTACTTTACTGTATTGTAAGATAGGTTTTCATACCAAAATAAGTGTGCATTTTATTCCTTCCTTGAGTCAAATGTGATAAGAATAAGCTTCACATTTTCCCTCTCACCTCCCCCCTTTTTCCTTCCATTGAAAAGTCTTTTTCTTGCCTCTTTTATGAGATAATTTACCCCATTCCATTTCTCCCTTTCTCCTCCCAATATATTTCTCTCTCACCCCTTAATTTTATTTTTTAGATATAATCCCTTCTTATTCAACTCACCCTGTGCTTGCTGTCTCTCTCTCTCTCTCTCTCTCTCTCTCTCTCTCTCTCTCTCTCTCTCTCTATATATATATATATATATATATATATATATATATATATATATATATATATATATATATATGTGTGTGTGTGTGTGTGTGTGTGTGTGTGTGTGTGTGTGTGTGTGTGTGTGTGTGTGGTGTGTTTGTGTGTGTGTGTGTGTGTGTATAATCCCACCAACTACTCAGATACTGAAAAAAGTATCAAGAGTTACAAATATTGTCTTTTCATATAGGAATGTAAACAGTTCAACTTTGGTAAGTCACTTATGATTTCTCTTTCCTGTTTACCTTTTCAGGCTTCTCTTGATTCTTGTGTTTGAAAGTCAAATTTTCTTTTCAACTCTGGTCTTTTCATCAAGAATACTTGAAAGTCCTCTGAAAGAGGACCATTGAAAGACCATTTTTTCCCCTGAAGTATTACATTCAGTTTTGCTGGGTAGGTGATTCCTGGCCCGAGTCCTAGTTCCTTTGACCCCTGGAACATCACATTCCATGCCCTTCAATCCCTTAATGTAGAAGCTACTAGATCCTGTGCTATCCCAAGTGCACCTCCACAACACTCAAATTGTTTCCTTCTAGCTGCCTGCAACATTCTCTCCCTGACCTGGTAACTCTGGAACTTGGCCACAATGTTCCCAGGAATTTCTCCCCTTGGATCTCCTTCAGAAGATAATTGGTGGACTCCTTCAACATTTACCCTGCCCTCTGGTTCTAGAATATCAGGGCAGCCCTCCTTGACAACCTTGTGAAAGATGATGTCCAGGCTCCCTCCTTGGTCATGGCTTTCAGGTAGTCCCAAAATTTCCACATTGTCTCTCCTGTATCCATCCTCCAGACCAGTTGCCCCTCCAATGAGATACCCCACATCATCTTCCATTTTTTCATTCTTTTGGTTTTGTTTTGTGATTTCTTGGTCTCTCATAAAGTCATTAGCCTCCATCTGTTCCATTCTAATTTTAAAAAACTATTTTCTTCAGTGAACTTTTGAGCCTCCTTTTCCATGTGGCTAATTCTGCTTTTTAAAGTATTCTTCTCCTCATTGGCTTTTTGAACTTCTTTTCCTAATTTTTGTTAGGCTATTTTTAAAGGTGTTATTTTCTTCAGCATTTTTTAGGGTCTCCTTTAGCAAGTTGTTGACTCACTTTTCATGCTTTTCTTGCATCTCTCTCCTTTCTCTTCCCAATTTTTCCTCTACCTCTCTCACTTGATTTTCAGAATCCTTTTTGAGCTCTTCCGTGACCTGAGACCACTGAATATTTATTTTGGATGTTTGGGATACAGAAGCCTTGACTTTTATGTCTTTCCCTGATGGTAAGCATTGTTCTTCCTCATCAAAAAGGATGGGAGAAGATATCTGTTCACCAACAAAGCAACCTATAGTCTTATTTTTTTCCCCTTTTTTGAGCATTTTCCCAACCAGTTACTTGACTTTTGGGTCTTTTGTCAAGAGTAGGGTATACTCTGGGTATCTGTAAGATCTCAAGGTGGCACAATCAAGTGTGTACACTGGTCTGGGAGCAACAGGAAACTCTTGTGCCCAGAATCTGTGAGTAGTAATTTCCTCTCCACAACCACCTGGCCTCCAGTTCCACTAAGCCAGCACTGGGGGTTGAGATTCAGATAAGCTGCTCTGATCCCCCAAGGGCTTTATGATCCAACAATGGATGCAGGCTGCTGTGGGAGCTGCTGCTGCCCAATGCAACCTCTGCCCCCACCACCTGAGGCCAGAGCTATGGGAAGACCCTGCTTCCTTCTCAGTCAACTGAAAAAACCCTCTCACTGACCGTTGGAGCCTGTGGGTTGAGGGATCTGCAAACCACCACTACTGCCACTGAGGATTCTGCCTCCAGGTCTGCTTGGGTCCTCCTCCTGGTGTCATGCGGGGCCAAGGCTGGGCTGGGCTCCACTCAGCATCTGATGGGACAGATCTTTCCCATTGGCCTTTCAGGTCACCCTGGGCTGGAAATCTCCTCCACTCCATTGTTCTGTGGCTTCTGCTGCTCTAGAATTTGTTGAGAGTCTTTCTTCACAGGTATTTTATGGGCTGTGGGGGAAGAGCTAGTGTATGTCCATCTTTCTACCCTACCATCTTGGCTCTACCCCCCTCTATCACAATCTTACACCATAACTTGTTCAATCATTCTCTAATTAATTAGTATCCTCTCCATTTCTAAGTCTTTGCCAAAATAGCTGCTGCAAATATTTTTGTACAAATAGGTCCTTTTCCCTTTTCTTTGATCTCATTGAGATACAGACTTAGTAGTGGTATTACTGGCTCAAAGTATATGCACAATTTTATAGCCCTTTGGGTATAATTCCAAATTGTTCTACAGAGTGGCTGGACCAGTTCACAGCTCCACCAGCAGTATATTAGTGTACTTTTTCTCCCACGTTCTCTCCAGCATTTGTCCTTTTTTTTTGTCATGTTACCCAACCTGATAGGTGTGGGTTGGTATTTGAGTCATTCCAATTTTCATTTCTCTACTCAATAGTGATATGAAGCATTTTTTCACGTGACTATTGATAGCTTTGATTTCTTCTTCTGAAAACTGACTGTTCATATCTTTTGACTATTTATTAATTGGGGAATGGCCCATATTTTTATAAATTTGACTCAGTGCCCAATATATTTGAAAAACAAGGCCTACATCAAAGAAGCTTAGTATGAATATTTTTTGCCAGTTTTCTTTTCAACTAAATTTGACTGCATTCCTTTTGTTTGTGAAAATCTTTTTGATTTCATGTAATCAAAATTATTCATTGTACTTTTCATGATCCTCTCTATCTCATATTTGGTCATAAAACTCTTCCGTTATCCATAAAGCTGACAGATACATTTCCCCATATTTTCCTAATTTATTTATATCACTTTATATCTAAATCATCTCTCCATTTTTGGTTTTATTTTGGTATGTGATTTAAGATGTTGATCTATGTCTAGTTTCTGCCAAACAGCTATCCAAGCTTCCCAGCAACTTTGTTTTATCAAATAGTAAATTATTGTCCCCAAAGCTTGGATCTTTAGGTTTATCAGATAATAGATTATTATAGTCATTTACTACTGTGTGTTATATATCTATTCTATTCTGTTGATCCATCACTCTATTTCTTAGACAGTAGCAGACAGTTTCTATAATTACCACTTTGTAATATAGCTTGAAATTTGGTTGCTAGGTTGCCTTCCTTCACATCCTATCTTTGTATTTGTAAAGAGGGAGATGGGAGCAAAGAAATGAAAAAATATGAAAGATTAGCATAGAGAGATGTTTGGAAAAATTAGCAATCATAACGGAATAGGAAGAACTTGCCCATAAGTCAGATAAGTATAGCAGAGTAGATTAGAAAATAGGATTCAACATTATTTTGTTATGTAAAAACACACTTGAAAAATAGAGATTCACATTAAGGGATTTGAAAAAAATCTATTACACGTTAGCGGAACTTAAAAAGCAGGAGTAACCATAATGATTTCAGATAACGTAACAGTAAGCATAGAAATTATAAAAAGAGATAGGCGTAGAAACTTCATGATTATTTATGGCAGAGCAAGACAGGGTAGACCTGGAAGGAAAGTTAATTTGATTATAATACCAGAGAGGGAAAAGACAGTTAAAGAAAAGAAGATAAAGAAGGGTAGAATGATCACCTGCCTGAAGATTTGTAAAATTCTTAGAAAAACCACAGAGCCAATTAAATTAAATGACGTCTAAGGTTCCTTCTAGTTCTTTGAGTTTATGAATTCACCTTCAATGCTTATTAAATACCCTTCAATGTGACCAATCATGTTCTAAGAATAATACAAATAAAAATTCAATATGATCTTTGCCCTCAAGGAGCTGCTAATCTGATGAGTGAAGAAGATTCCTTCAGAAATAAGGTATTGGCCAAAACAAAGTATAAACATATATGTAGACATACATATCAAACTATAATTGTGCAGAGATAGACACACGAGCAGCAATAAATGTGGAATCTGTACTTAGAAAAAGAGAATAGGTCATTCTGTGGATGCCTATTATTTTTTAACATTTTCTTAGCAGTAGCACTGTTCTAGGCATTCATGTTTCTTTTCCTTAAATTCTACTTTTAAAGTAGAGATGACAATATAATTTTAAACATATTCACAATTATTTTGACTTAATAATTGGAAAAGTGAATGAGGTGAAGTCTTTAGAGGCCTTCAAAAGCACACTATGTATTTCATCATGATGGATACTTAAGGGATTAAATCTGTTATTTGTTTATTTCCTTGCTTGTGAAGGACTTTCTAAATATTTGACTTGTGGGTGCTAATGATAGAGTAGTGCCCTTAAGACTAAATAGGGAATGTTGACCAAGTGGGAGAAAATTGAAAGGAATTAGTCAGAGAGCCAGCTAATCATTGAACCTTTCAAAGATTTAGTCTAGGGGGATAATGTGCATAGAAGAATGACTAGGCATAGAAATAGTCCAGAAGAAGGGAATGGATTCTGGTTTCAAGGGAGTCAGAAGGTTCTAATGACCTCTGAATAGGTCAGTGAGAGAGTAAGGAAGAACATTCAAAAGAAAGTCACATATCTTTAATTAATCTCTAGTCCTCAATAAACACACATTTGCAAAATGTGATGTATGCTGAAAAGATGAGTGTAAGAATGTGAGCATAACAGTAGCTCCTCTTTCATTTTCCTCTTTGATTCCCAAATAGAAGTTGAAAGAGTCATTTGGGCTTATACTAGTACACAGAAAGAATCTAGGGGCCTTTCTATTGATTCTAGAGGTTTTCAATTGGCATTGATCTCTTCCTACATTAATGAAGTCAGTTGCTGCACTGCCAAGAGGGTGAAATTGATCACTCAGAGTCATAGATTTTCATACCAATACCTGAAGGACCCTGTCATTTCCAAACAAATAAATGAAACTTCATTAAAAAAAATACCTCAGGAATTCTACTTTATAAATTATCAGTGGCTCCTATGTTGGAATTGGAGCATATAGTCTATGTGGTAGCTCTGGAGATAGCTGGTGGATATTAGGAAGATCCTTCAGCTCAAATCCAATCTCAGACACTCTGGCTATGTGATCCTGAGCAAGTCACTTAACCTCTGTTTGCCTCAGTTTCCTCAACTGTAAAATGGAGATAATACCACCTACACCATAAAGTTGTGAGGGTCAGATAAGGTAATTTTTTTTTTTATAAGAAGTTTTTGCGTTATTGCAAAATTCCAAGTCTACCAGAAAAAACTCTCGCACACTGTGGTCGTTGCTGTGCACAAGGTTCTCCTGGTTCTGCTCCTTTCACTCAGCATCAGGTCATATATGTCCTTCCAGGCCTCTCTGAAGTCTTCTTGTTCATCATTTCTTATGGCACAATAGTACTCCATTACATTCATATACCATAATTTATTCAGCCATTCCCCAATTGATGGACATCCCCTTGACTTCCAGTTTTTGGCAACTACATAGAGTGCTGCTATAAATATTTTTGTACATGTGGGACCCTTTCCCATTTTTATGATCTCTTGGGGATATAGTCCTAGTAGCGATATTGCTGGGTCAAAGGGTATGCACATTTTTGTAGCCCTTTGGGCATAGTTCCAAATTGCTCTCCAGAATGGTTGGATGTGCTCGCAGCTCCACCAACAATGAATTAGTGTTCCAACTCTCCCGCATCCTCTCCAGCATTTATCATTTTCTTGTTCTGTCATGTTTGCCAATCTTATAGGTGTGATGTGGTACCTCAGAGTTGTTTTGATTTGCATCTCTCTAATCAATAGTGATTTAGAGCATTTTTTCATATGATTATAGATATCTTTAATTTCTTCCTCTGAAAATTGCCTGTTCATATCCTTTGACCATTTATCAATTGGGGAATGACTTGTATGATTATACATTTGGGTCAGTTCTCTGTATATTCTAGAAATGAGGCCTTTATCCCCAAGCTTAGCTGTAAAAATTCTTTCCCAATTTACTACATCCCTCCGGATTTTGGTTGCATTGGGTTTGGTTGTGCAAAAACTTCTCAGTTTAATGTAATCAAAGTTATCCATTTTGCATTTCATAATGCTTTCTATCTCTCCTTTAGTAAAGAATTCTTCCCTTCTCCATAGATCTGATAAATAAGGTAATATTTTTAAAAAACACTTAGAATAGTGCTTGGCATAGAGTAGGTACTATACAAATTATTATTCCCTTCCTATGTTAAACCTGCTGGAAGATACCCTCAGCTGTTGTTCATTTTTTCAATATATCATGTCCATGGTATAGGCCTGGTAATTGTGCCTGTTGAGGACCAGAAACTTATAATGAGGCTAATTCATAGAATCATAGGGACTTTAAAGATCATTCAATCTTAATGCCCTCATTTTACAGATAAAAAAAAAAATGAAAACTCAGAGAACTGAAGTAACTAATTTATAATGACCCAGATATAAGTTTGAAAGGGACTGTCCTCCTCCTAAGCATAGGGAGTGACCACACAGATTTCAGACACAATGCCAATGAAGGAACATGAGGTTTCAACAGGGTACAAGAGAGCTAGTTGGAACCAGCTCAGGAGATCCACTGTTCAATTTTCAGTGTGAACGTTTACATCTCTGAAATCAGCAAATGCTACAAATTAGGGCTGGACATTTTGTTTCGTTGGTTGTCTAGACTTAATAAAGTTATGGAAAAATGTCAGTGGACATTAAATGTAAAAATGTGTTGTGCATACTTATATTTTTCCTTTGAGAGCCTATGGTTAAATGTTTACCAGGGCATAACTTTTCAAACCATGTAAGTCACAATGGACTTTCCAAGTCATTCCTTTAATTTCTGGTCTAGCTATTGGGTGGAGTAGATGCTATTATTCAGCAAGGATAGAGATAGCTACTCACTATCACTCTTCACTTTCCACAGCTCTACACTTAGGCCTCCCTTAGGGGAGGACAGTTTTCTCTTATTGGCTCCACCCCTCAAGGAAAGTGTTTTCCTTTCAATCCTTTTTTTGGGGGAAGAAACAAAGGAAAAGGGGAAGTGCCTGAAGCAATTACCTAAACCAGGGTAATTCCCAGTTCATTTACAAACTTTTCCCCAGCAACAAAATCTACTAGGTTTATTTTATGTAAGATCAATCTGGATTTACCTTCTTCTCTTTGACTTTTGGGATAATTTTTTTTTTTAAATGAATCAATAGAACCTCCCTTTTGTACAGTTCTAAACTTACCTTATTCTAGGAAAGGTCATGGTATTTTTAGGGGCGAAAGATCTCTCTCCCTTCTGGATACCTTTCCACTGACTTCCTTCCACCACTGTTACTCAAGGACGTACACTTAAGTCAACAATTCAATGGTTAACCATTTTATCTCAGAGGAACCATGAATCAGGAAGCAAAACAAACTCTGAAGAAACTGAGATCAGGAAACAGGCTCATTTCTCTCCTAAGAAAGGATGAGAGTCAAACAAAGACCAGGAAAATGTAAATTCATTTAACAAGGTGATAGGCTTAAGCCACTCTCTAGATAATTTTTTAATAGTCTGGCTTCAGTCTTTGCCTTAGCCTTTCCACATTTGTCCCCATGCCAAGACATTCATGGTTATGACCTTGGTGGTACGTAGCAGCAACATCATAAGGTGTGGGTAGTTCTAATACTGAGTAGTCTAATGAGGCTTTACAAATAGCTGAAGAAAGAAGAAAAATGAAAGCTAAAGAGGAAAGAGACAGATAGACCCAATGGAATGCAGAATTCTAGAGAAGAACAAAGAGAGCTAAGAAGGTTTTCTTAAATAAGTAATGCAAACAAATAGAAGATAAGAACAGAATAGGAAAGACAAGAGATCTCTTCAAAATTAGAAACATCAAGTGAATGTTTCATGCCAAAATGGGCATGATAAAAGACAAAAATAGTAAGGACTTAACAGAAGCAGAAATGATTAAGAATAGGTGGCAACAATACACAAAAGAACCATACAAGAAAAATTTTAACATCACTGATAACCACTATGATATGGTTTCTGATCCAGAAGTAGACATCCTATAGAATGAAGTCAAGTGGACCTTAGGAAGCATTGCTAACAATAAGGTTATCGGAGGTGATGAGATTCCAGCTGAGTTATTTAAAATCCTAAAAGATGATGCTGTTAAAATGCTTCAGTCAGCAGTTTAGAAAACTCAACAATGGCCACTGGATTGGAAAAGATCCTATTTATGAATGGGAATGATCTTCCCATTAAGAAGCAAAAACAAAATTAACAATAAGCAAAAATACATTAACAATATATTCGACCCCAAGATCTTTCTTATCCATTATGTAGATCAATGGCGCAACTGGTGTCAAGAGAACTTTGACAGAAATAACAAAAAATAAGTATATAAAACAATATCTTAGGGTGGGGCTTGAGCACAAACACTTCATCATCCCCCCTCAGACAAATGGGGCCCCAAATCCCTTGGGGTAAGGAGTGAAGGTCTCTTCTTCCATAGCTACTTCTTGCTGAAATTGGACCTAGAGCTGCCCATGACCCAAGAGGTTCCATTTGAGGGGTCAGTTTCTCAGCTAGCATTCAGCCCTTGGTTGATGCCAGGTTCAGGGGTGACACAGCACATAAGATGGGAGTAACATCTGAATTAAGTGATCAGGCATCTACAGGTGGAGGGTATTAAGCCTGCAGAAAACAAATCTGACCAAGGTGAACAGACAAAAAGCCAAAAAGACTCAAGGGGAAAATAACAAGAAGCAGGGTAGATATAAAGTGAGCCGTGCTTCTGGAGTCCATGAATCCACTATCACTATTGTTTACTATTTTCTAATTTGCAGTTTGGGGGATCATCATTCTGGCCTGGTCAATCTCCCGTTCTCCCTGGAGATGTGATGAACTTGGATACAATGTTTTAGGAGGATCTGTAGAGGCAGTTCTCATTTCCTTGCTCAGTCAAGCCCCTTTTCTTGGTACATTCTGTATAGTTCATTAGTTGAAATGCCATCTGTTCTTCCAAAATCCACCCCTGCTCTCAATAGGGCAATAAACAATTCTTTTCTTGTCAATCTATTCTGAATTTGAATCCACTGGCTATTTATTCTTCTCTGTCAAGGAAATTTATCTTTTTCATTGATTCTCACTGTCCAAGATACCAACTATTCTCTTATCCTTTGGGTGAACCAACTCAAAATATCTGTGACCTCCTGCTGAATAAAATCCTCAATTATCTCCCCAAACACCATGTGGCCCCTCTGATTCTCCTTCTTTCTTCTTAGTATTAGATGCACTTTAGCCTCCCCATTTTAGTTTGTTTCATTCTCCTCCCATGCATCCTCTTGGCAGGTGTTTGGGCCCCAATTGGGCCTGTGCAAGGGTTGCATTCACCTTCCTCTTGTTTCTTTTTTGCTTCTTTTGTGAGCTAAACTAATAATGGCTTTTCCTTCTACCACCTGAGACTTTCTAGCTTGCTCTTCCAAAGGAGAGTTTGAGCATTGCAACATAAAAAGCTTCTCATGCAAACCAGCCAACTCTCTTTCCATCTGAGCTTTCTCTTCCAGCAGTTTGTCTCTGCTTTTACACATAAGGCAATAACTTGTTAACAAGACCCAGCCCCTCCTACACACCCCTGCCAGTTCCTTCCTCGGTTCTATTGATATTCCTTGAAGACATCTTTCCAAATCTCTAGGTTCTCCCTTACATAGCCTCAGTGCCCAGCTTTCACAGAGCCCTGTGCTTTTAACCCATTCTCTTGCTAGGGAGGAATAAGGTAAATCCTCCCATCCTGGGATATTCAGTTCTCTCTCTAAAGCCTTTTTGCCTCCAAATAGAGGTCTGATATTTCACAATTCCATTCTCATCACCAAATGTAGCACCAATGAGATATTCACAGTGCCTACAGTGGCTATGAATATACCAGCACAGTTCTGAATCACAAAATATAATAGACTCTCCATATAGAAGGCAAAAGAAAAACATTTATTCAGACACCAGAAAGCCAAATCCCAACACCAGAAAGTCAAATCCATCATAGAAACCAAAAAATCAATACACATTAGCACTGCAGGGGATAAAGTGATTCCCAAGCCTTCTTCCACCACCCCTGTAAGGTCTTCCATCTGTTAAGCTTCCCACAAACCAGCTCCCTTAAACAAATCATAAACAAGCTCTCCCACTCCCACTGCCACTTTCCTAGCTCTGAACAATTTCCTCTCAGCTCCGCTCCACCCTTCTTGCTTCACCCATTCAGCAAGTTTCTCCCACCACAGACTCATGTGACTTAGGCTTCCATGTGAATCAAGAAGGTCACAGAGGCCTGTTAATGGATGGGAAAGATCTTCCCATTAAGAAGCAAAAATACATTAGCAATAAGCAAAAATATCTTAACAATAAAATACTTTGGTCACATAATGACAAGTTAGGACTCAACGAAAAAGACCCTGATGCTGGGAAAGATTGAAGGCAAAAGGAAAAGGAGACCCAGAACATAAGATGAGTAAATAGTGTCAGGGAAACATCAAACATGAACTTGGACAGACTTTGAGGGGTGGTAGAGGATAGAAAGGCCTAGTGTGCTATGGTCCATGGGGTCACAAAGAGTCAGACATGACTGAATGACTGAATAACAACAACATCTTACCAAGTTACTCCATCTAATGTATTTGTGTCTGGGTTTTATCTTCACTCTAGTTTCACTCTTTGGAAGCTCTCCTTATACAAGACTTCTTTTCTTACTATGATATAGATACAATTTCTAGGGACTCAAGTAGAACAATATTGGGTAGTTCTTGTCTATAAGTGAGCACAGTTGAATTGGTTTAGTCCTGACTCCTGCTGGTGCTCTGGTAACCTGACCCTAAAGTTGGAATGAAATGAAGCACACATTAAAAAAAGAATAATAATGATGAAAACTAATACTTATATAGCATCTCAAGCTTTACAAAGCACTTTGAAAATATTATCTCATTTGATCCTTGCAGCCCTGGGAGGTAGGAGCTATTGTTATCCCCATTTTATAGTTGAGGAAACTAAACCAGACTAGTGGATAAATGACTCTCCCAAAGTCACACAGTTAATGAGCATCTGAGACTGGTCTTTGGGACTCCAGGCCCAACATTCTATCTGTGTTGTTGTTCAGCTACGTCTGACTCTTTGTGATCCCATCTGGGGTTTTCTTGGCAAAGATATCAAAGCAGGTTGCCATTTCCTTCTCTAGTTCATTTTACAAATGAGGAAACTGAGGCAAACATGGTTAAGTGACTTGCCCAGGGTCACACAGCTAGTAAGTGTCTGAGGCCAGATTTGAACTCAGAAAGATGAGTCTTCCTGACTTCAGACCAGCACTGTAACCACTGTGCCATCTAGATATCACTATCTATTGTACCACTTATCTATATCAGGGAAACTACATTCAGGGTAGGGAGTAACAGGAATTCATCCAGGAGAAAGCATTAATTCAGTTGAACACAACTAACTTTCCCATATTTTTCATGCTGAGGGTCTGAAACTTCAGGAAGCGGTTACAACCCCTTGTGTTATGGCTCTTAACTATGGCCCAAATTTCAGTCCTCTGAGCCAATCTTATCTCAAGGACACTTTCAGTCTCTTTCAAGGGAAAAGAAAACTAGCCTAACTTTTGTGAGGAGTTGGGGTTTGGGCTCTTGCTTCCACCCTCTAGCAACCTGTTACACTTGGATTATGCTTTTGCCAATAAACTTCTGACTTTCACATGTCCTTTTTGTTAATGCTTCTTTTTCCAGAAGTCTCAAGCAATTGCTAGTTCAATTATCTTGATAATAGTTGTTGCTTTGCTAATGGCTTTTCATTGCATTGTGGGTGGAACATTTTTTAGTAGCTGCCTTTGCTTTAAGAATTTCACTGCCAGATTTCTTACTGTAGGCAGCCACCCTCTGAAAGACTTTGTTGTCTCCATATCTTATACTTAGCAAAATCCTTCCTTGTTTCCTTCCCCACGTGTTTCCTTGGATTGGTTCTCCACTCAACTTTGAACACACATTATGAAATTTAGCATAAAATTTGAAAATGTAAACAACTTAACAAAAAGCAATGATTAAGGAATTGGAAATTTCCTACAGAATGTGGATTTAGAATTTTTGGATCTTACATATAGGGGAAGGAAGAACGAAGTACAGAGTAGAAAGAAGTCTGGACCAGAAGTGAGGAGTCTTAGCTCCTAGTGTTAGCTTTGTCACTTGTTCACTCTGTGACCTTGAGCAAGTCCAATCACTTCTGTGAGTGTCAGTTTCTTCTTCTGTAAAGTGAGAGGTTTGGACAAAATGATCTAATGTCCCCTTGAATTCCAACAATCCATGAATACTTAATACTCCACCTACTTTTGCTTGCGGATAGGCAAAAGGAGGAACAATAAACAGTAATGTGAGGGTAGTAAGAAAGGGAGGGTTAGCTTAGTGTTATTTTATGACATAAATATCCTGTTCACAAAGTCCAAAAAATATCCTAAGGCTCTGATGGGCTAGCAATGTGCTGAATGACCCATTGTGAGAATAGTGCCCCAAGCTGCTGCCTTATTCTCTCCCCACACGCTTTCAGTCATCCCCACTCTACCTTAGCTAAGTACTTCCACTTCCAGGATCAATGCTATTGCCAAACCACTTAGAAACCATGTAAAAGCTTTGAACCTAAAAACAGAGAGCTTTAGGTAGACACTGCTAGTGTTGTCACTGGGTCTCCTACCTCTTTTTCTCCTTCCCTGTGAGTTCCCCTGGTGCCCTGGTTCTTAACTGCCTGCCTGGATTCCTGACTGCCCAACAGAAGATCAAGAACACAGACAGATAGTGAATAAAGCTAGTACAGATATCAGTGGTCAGAGTGGGGGTGGGGAAAAGGTTAGACAGTCAATAGAAAAATAAGAATCACAAAAGTCAGTATCAGAAAGTCTATGTCTAGCTCAGCAGAGGAGGCCTCTGATCTTAGGTGAGACTATGCCAAGTTATAGAGCTCACTACTCTTTTCATACTCAGCTCTAACTCCCACCCCAAGAGAGAGGCACTGCTATGTCTATGGGATAGCCTGGTAAAATTATATAAATTATATAAAACTTTCCCAAGCCCATACTGGGTTCCCTCACACAGGTTCTCTTGGTCCTGATCAATTACTCTCCAAAATGTAAATCATACTAAGAGCTGCTTCAGGCCTCAGTGGCTTACTTTCACAAATACCTGCCCTTTTGTCTGTCCTGTAATTCTTGCAGAGAGTGATGAGCCCTTGTTTGTTACATTATAATGGGGATTGCTTTAGGTATAAGTTGGATTACTTAGACAATAAAGTCCTTTCCAGTTCTAAATTAGATGTTCCTGTGATCTGAATATATTCTCTAACATGGACAGTTTTTTTGGTTTCCTGCTTTTTAAAGAGAGTTTTGTACTCATAGCTCCATAGTGATCCCATAAGAATTTGATTTCATTTAGAAGATTTTTCCTACCAATGGACTCTTGCCCTCCTCTCTCTCTCCACCTACCCTCCCCACCCTCATATTTTCATTCCTATTGACTGTAGCAGATAGAATATAGTCAGGCATAATGCTATTACAAATGCAAACTCTGGGACTATACAAGGGAGTATAAGACCCAAGCAGGACTCTAGCAGTTGGGAAAGGGAGCAGCCAAAATAGAACACTGAACTGGACTGAGGACTTTGATCTTTATCTAACGTATGTATAACATGCATATTTCCCCTTCCACCTGCTAAAATCTTGTTGCCATCACAGCTGTCTCTTCCATTCCCTATTAGTAGTACCCACTAAGGTAGCCCCAAGAGTATAAGTCTGTGATATGGCAAAGTGTCAGAGTGCTGAGCTTCCTGAGAAGAGTCTGTAACATCAAATAACTGCCTGACCTGGTGTAGTGGTGTATAGTAGTAATTCCTGTGAAAAGGGAGCCTGAGACTTACCAATAGTAGTTCGGAGGGAGAGTAGGCTAAGCCAAGGCAATATCTATATCAAGTTGGCATTAATATGATGGAGGAACGGAATGTGGGACTAGGCTGCTTAAACTGGGATAAACAGACCAATCAAGGTTGGAAATGGAACAAGTCAAAACTCCCATGCCAAACAGAGTGGGATTGGACCTTCTGTACTTGCAGCCTAGGTGAAACAGGGAGACTCAATCTTTCAAAAAAAAAAAAACAAACCAAAACCAAAATGGCATGGTTACCATTATTCAAGTCAAGTAAAATCAACAAGCATTGATTAAGTGCTTACTATGTATCAAGCATTGTGCAAACATTGGAAGTACAAATTTAAGCCAAAAAAGGACAGTCCTGCACCCAAGAATCTTACATTCTAATGAGGGCAGACAATACATAAAAGGAAGCTGAAATGCTAGAGGTTAGAGGAGATGAGAAAGAAGTCTGGAGCAGAAACCAGAAGAAAGAACAGATCAAGCATAGTCAGCCTGAGTGCTTTCCTTAAAATGAAAGTTTCTGGAACTGACGAATCAAAGGACAGGGTTGCAAGGGCAGTGTGATCATTAGCAGAAAACTTAGCATTAGGTTTCATTAAAGCAAATTTTAGGGAGACCTGGTTGTGACTCCCTGGCACTACCATTAGCATGTTCATTTAAAAAAATCACTTGTACTTTCAATTCTTTTGTCTGAAAAATGGGGTAAATTTCTTTTAGTAGGGAAAAGGAGATTATATTTGACTGAAATGTATTACTTTGTATAAAGGTGGTTACGCACCAAATAGCATAGACTACAGAGAAAAACAATGTTAAATCGTATTTTATTTGATATAGAAATGTATTCATCCTCAGCCTTTCTAGCTATTTAGGGTAGTTTTGAATTCTACAACATTCATTTATCATTCTCACATTCATGGTTAAGAGGAGACCTTGCCCTTTCCTTCTTATTTTGAGTGATCTTAGGAGCTAGACCTAGGTCACCATTAGTAGAGCTCTAGCATTTGGGAAGAGGAAGGAAGTGTCATGAATGAGTGACATATTTTTGATCTCAGCAGGATGCGATGCTTCTCTTTGTGCATTCATAGCATTGACTAACCAGGCAAACAAGCCTTTGGTAGTTGCAGTGTGTTTACTTCTTTGTTGTTTCATACTACATAGTGCCAGCAATAATCCTAGCAGCTGAAAGAGGCAGTAGGTACCAACAAAAGACAAAATAATTATGGGAATGCTAAAGAAGGAGAAAAACATTAAATCTGAGACCTTATCATGCATAGCACCACTTACCATGCCAGCAAGTAAATGAATGAAAATGAAAAAAACATTTCCCACTGTGCAAAGGGATACAAATAGAAAATGCTAGACAAACTAGTGAGTCTTAAGGAATGATACTCTAAAAGTGGGGGTGTGGGGAAGATGGGGAAAAAACACATTAAAGAAAGTTCAACTTCAGGGCAGATGGAAAGTTCCAGAAGTCCTAAGGGCTTAGCATTGGTACAGATGACAAAGCCCACAGGTCCTTAGATCACTCGAGTAGTTAAGATGGTTAAAATGACAGTGCCAAGGGACTGCAGGGCAGAGACTCAGGACAGATGGTAAGACCTGGAGGATCTTAGGAGGCAATGTCAGGGCAAAGGGCCTGAAGCTTCTCCATATCATTAGAAGGAATGGAGTTATTAACCTACATCTCACTCAAACCCTTTGAGCAGTCAAGTGGCCCAAGACAAAAGGGAAGGTAAAAGGGTAGGGTACTCATGGTGGTGGTGGTGGTGTTCTTATTGCCTGGCCATCCTAGGAGGCAGATGAAGTTCTGGGACAGACCAGGTTTGGGAGGGAGGAACAGAAGAAGGTTCCATACTCTTCCCTCTTCCCCCCAGTAGTGGTAGTTCTTCCCCTGTTCAGTTGTTTTGATTGGGTTCTGGCATGGGTTGGCTAGAGTAACAGAGTGATGAGAGAAGATAGTGGAGCTGAGAAGAAGCTGCTTTTCTCATACTGGGTCATCTTAGATAGGTTCACCTTTCTTCATTAAAGAAAAAAAGTATTAATGTCTTTTATTTTTACATAAGTTACATTTCTTGATGTATCCCTTCCCTTTCCCCTTTTTCAGAGACACATCCCAAAATTTAAAAGGAGAGGGGGGGAAGGGAGGAAGGACATTGTGCAAAACTATCCAACATATAAAAGAAAAAGGTCTAGCATTATATGCAGTATTCCATACCCATAGTACACCACATCTACAAAAAGCAGGAGGGGGTACCTTATCCTATATCTTCTTTTAGGCCATATTTGGACATCATAATTTTGTGGTGTTCAATTTTATTTCAGTTGTTATTGTTCATTCTTTTGTAAAAATTTTTTTTTAATTATATATTAGAAAATTATTAACAAACACAGCTATTTTCCTGTACAAATAGGGCCATAGAGATTGTAAATGAAACAATAAATCCAGCAATATAGCTTGTTCCTTTTAGTATACATTAAATTGAACTAAATAGTAGTAGCAGCATTGCCTTACTTATCTTTATCCCTCTTCTAACTCTCTCTCATTTCCTTTGCATATTAAAATAAAATTCTATTCATGTTTTTTATTTTACTTTCCACTCTTCTCTTTTTTATTTTTTGGCAGCACTATTACAATATCCCCCTCCTAAATAAAAGTTTGCTCTTGTGACAAGAGTATAATCAAACAAAAGACATTTGTTTTTTAGTGGTTATGTGTGGAAGTATATGTCTCATTATGCACCTATAATCATATGGGGGACCTGTGCCCTCAAGGTTTCATGTAGCCCCCTAGATCCTCAAGTGGGACCCTTGGACGGAATCCAAACTTCATAGAACAAATTCCCTTAATAAAAGAATTTGTTCTGTAAAACTTGGACTCAGTCAAAATGCCGGCTACCAAGGACCAGAGGCTGCAGGTTCCCCATCACTGGTCTATTACTTTGTCGACAAGAGCGGGGAGGCATATTTCAGCATTAGTTTTCCTGAGTTGTTTCATTGTTCAGTTTAAAAGTTTTTCACAGTCTCTTTCCTTCATAATTTTTTGGTTATTGTATAACACTTCTGATTTTGCTCATTTCCCTCTGCATCAGTGCATTCAACTCTCCCCAGATTTCTTTGAAACTTTATCAGTCAATAAATGCCTATAATATGTCCATAAGAACTCTGCCTTAAAGATAGCTATGGTAAGCTGGTTAAGGCCCCTATTTTTCTTGGGCTTTTCTAGTGTGGTAATTTTAGACACTTTCAAGTTCTGGGGGATTCTTCAGAATTCAATTTACCTTAGAAGCAGCTTGGAGAGATTGCATTTTTGAAGCAGAGGGGAGAAGGTGAGGAGGGAAGGATATTGAGAGTTTCTTCTCACATTAGAAAAGGATAAATTCAGACAACTAGTTGTGCTCAGTCTTTGTGGTCATCATCACCCAATTGCCTCAGGGATGTCCTCCTGAAAAGAGTGCCTTACCTACCACCTTTAAGGGAATCATATTTAAGTAAACTGTTTAGTTTTGAATGGATTTTTGGAAGTTCCAATGCCCCTGAACCAATGTACAGTAAGTGTATATGGATAGGACCAGCCACTGAGCCCTCAACAGGGAAATCATGAAATCCACAGCAGATTCTTGTAATTTTAGAACCTGTTTGACAACTGTCCTGAGGAAATTGTTTAAGTTTTGTTTCTTAATTTGAAATTTGAAAAACCAACCACAGTTTTACCATAAGAATTTTTTTTGTGATTATTTGCCACTGGGGCACTCACTTGTAAAGACAATGGTAACATCTCCAGGAGTCCAGAAACATTTTTAGAATTGAGAATTTGGACAATTATGCCAATAGTAAGTCATTTAATTAGCTGAAGACAGGCAGGAGGTGCTGCGTCAGTTTCTACTCTTGCCCTTAAACTGTATACTGTGAATTGGACTTCTCTCTCTGCAGCTGCCAGTGAGGGTTGATGAAGAGCCTAGGAACATTTCCCAAACCATGAATAAACATCTGCTGTTTGTGCCTGGGAAATAGAGCACGCGTTCTGGTCTAGGAGAGCCTCTGCTTTTTTGGTGTAATGTTTTATGTCTTTCCCCAGTGCAGTGAGGCAGTCAGGCCCTCTCAGCAGCAGCTCCCACAGTGCTCCTGAGAACACAGGAGGGCAGTGAAAGCACATGCCCATAGCAACTCCCTGCCTAGTGGAGCAGTCAGGCTGGCCCTAGCTCAGCGGGTGCAGGCCCTAGTGCTGGCAGCTGGAGAATGCTCAGGCTGACAGCAACACTCTGTCTCAGAGTAGGGCAGAGGAACTCAGATCCTATTAGTGGCAGCTGTCCTCTTCTGGAATAAGGTATAGTAGTTGACCCTGGCAGAATGGGAAAGAGATCCAGGTTCCTGTATCAGTGGCCAGAGGCAGCAGGCACAGACACAAACCCTGGGAGCAGTGGGCAGGTGGCACAGATACAGGCCTCAGTATTTCTGGCAGGGGATCAATCAGCAGACTCAGACACAGACCCCAGTAGCAGCAGACAATGGCCTGCTCCCAGTATCAATGGCAGCGCAGTGCCAGAGGTGTGGGCATTGGTGTGTTCAGTGACAAAAGCCAGGCCCACTGTAGCCCATTGTTTACTGTAATGTAAACTGTATTGACTGACTCACAACATCTGACTTTGACCAGACAGATGAAAACAGATTTAACTGGTTTCCCCATCTTTAGTTAGCTGTCAGTTGAATGTTGGATTTTGTGCCTTACATACTTTTCGTTGCCTTTTTTTGTTTTAATTTTATAGTTTTTTTAATTAAAATTTTTTTGTAGTTTTGAAGAATGGATATTAGTAGTACTTAGTTATTATTCCAAGGAAATATGTAAAAGTTTTATGTCTTAAAGATCTTACAAAATGGCTATTGGAGATGTTGTAGGGGATATTGCTCTAAAAAATCAAGTATTTCAAGGATCATTCAAGCCCATGGTGAAACAGGATCAGTCACAGCAAAACACCAAACCCTGTGTGGTCAAATATGATACCAAGAGTTAATACATAGTAATCTTTGTGCAAATCCTTCTCAGGGTGGGTTTAGAGAACTAAGAAATGGTAGTGTTGGGGGGCTTGTTTTATGGCAACAAGGGAGTGGTAAAAATGTCTAAGCAGCCCCAACAGAATAAAGGGGACAGTCACTCAGAGACCCCTTATTTTGTAATCCCTCCCCCAAGGGGATCCCAGGGAGGTAGGACTCTTGGTTGGGTAGGCCAGGATATATTAAGTGGGAATGAGTATAGGGCAGTTTTTTCTGACCTGTGCTGAAGACCTGTGATTGCGCAAGAAGTGTCATCACCCTTGTTGTAGACCCAGTGTTCCTGGTGCTACTGCTAATTACTGTCAACTTTTTACATTGTGAGACCCACTGTGAAATGATAAGACTGGTGATCCCTCACCACATGGACCTTATCATTTAGACACAGGAACTGGTCCTTCCTGGTAATCTCCAGATTCAATAATTCCTTTAGAGAACTGCTACATTTTGATTCTATGTTTTGTTTTGCTTCTTTTAGCTTTTCTTTTAGTTTCTCTCTTCCTCTTTTAGTGTTGCCTCTGTAAAACAGAGAGCAACTCTGTCAAGTTGACCAGTAACCTCATTAAAGGGGCCATGCCCTGGCTACTTCTTAAACAGGCCTATTCAATGAATAGGTGAAGCCTCACCCTAAGTGAGAGCTTGCAAAGACCTTGGCCTAAAGGGGCCAAGGTCTCCCAGTGCATCCTGGGTTATCTCCAGTCATCCTGAGGAAGATCAGGTCTCTGGATTCAGATGGCTCTGGAGTAGTGAGGCTGGTGACCTTGCACAGCCCTCCCTCACTCAAAACAAAGTCAACTGCAAGTCATGTCATGATTTCTCTGATGGCATGGTCTTCTTTGGCAATAAAGGATGAACACAAACAGTCCTAAAATGATTTAAGCAGCGGTTGATCACTAGAAGACCTTAAGGATCTTAATACCTAGGAGTGAAGTTGGAGCAATATCTCAACCCTTCCCTCCATACAAATTCTACTAGTTTTTCCTTGTAAGTCCTTTCTCTGGACTTGGTTGTTTCAGAGGACTGAAGATTTCACACCGTTTATGACACTCTCTTATTTTCTAAGTACGAAAGCAGCCATGAGTTACTTCAGGGTGCTCTAGTGCTTGGCTAAGTATGTGAGGGAAAGTTGCTTTACTCTTGTTTTTTTTTAGTTGCATGCCAAATTTGTTAATTTGCTCTTTCTTTTGTAAATGAGAGTATTTAGAGACACGGTTTACCTGAAAGTCTGTTTCTTAGATCTTATTTCCTGCCATGTGTTCTTCAGTTCTGTGACACTGGCCTCCTGGCTATTTCACAAACAAGACACTATCTCTTGGTTCCAGGAATCATCTCTGACTGTCCCCCATGCCATTCCATGCTCTTCCCCTCAACTCTGTTTACTGATTTCCCTGGCATTCTTTAAATCTCAGCTAAAATTTCATCTTTTACAGAAAGTCTTTCTCCAGCTCTTAATTCTAGTACCTTTCCTCTGTTCACAGTTTCATATATTTATATAATATACCTATTATATATACATATATATGTATATATATATATATCTACACACACGTATATATATATAGACATATATACACATATATAAATATACACACACACACACACACACACACTTAGGACAGTGCCTGGCTTGTAGTAGGTACTGTATAAGTATTTACTTCATTAAAAAAACTCCTATTTATCCTCAATATAACTTGTTTTGTATATTTTTGCTTGCAAGTTATCTCCTACATTAGATTATAAGCTACTTGAGGTCAGGGACTGTCTTTTGCCTCTATTTGTGATCCCAGCGCTTAGCACATTATTTGGTACATAGTCGATGCTTAATAAAAGTTGATTTTGTCATTGATTGCTTTGGATATATCCCTAATGCTTTGGCATGATTTGTTATTATTGTGGTTTTTACTAATGAAATTATTTATTGTTTCTATGATGTTTTTCTTCCACTCACTAAATCTTTAGGATTAAATTGTTTAGCCTTCATCAAAGTTGGAATCCTTTTTTAGATGCCTTTTATTTCAGTAAGTAAAGAATACCTTTTATATTTCTGTTTTTTAGCATTTGTGAGGTTTTCATCTCCTATACTTAGTTTCTGTAAAGGTGTTATTCATAGCTTAGAGATATACATCATTTTTTCTATTCTCCTTCAGGAATCATCAGAGACTATCATCGCTACCTTTACTAAAATTCTAGGGCAAGTCCTTAATTTCTTTCTTATTTGTCTTTTGGTTGATTTGTGTAAATCTAAGAGGTCCATATTGAATTTCCCCCAACTATTATAGTTTTGCTTTCTATTTTTTCCTCTAATTGGATTAACTTTTTTTCAGGTACTTAGATGCCATGCCAGTCATTACATATATATTAGATACAGGTACTATTTCAGTATCTAAGGTTGGAAATATCCATTACCTATCGATATCTTTCATATCTATTTTAACTGTCAATTTATGTTGTCATGACTAAGATCGTGATTCCTACCCCTGCTTTTGAAAATTTGCCTGAACCAATAAAATCTACTCTCATTTTGACTGTGTGAATCTTTGTATTTTAAGTATATTTCTTATAAACATAATGTAGGATTTTGCTTTCTAAATAATTTTAGTATGCTTCTCCCTTTTATGGATAAATTAATTCTAATCACATTTATTGTTATAATTGTTAATTGTGCAATTACCTCCATCATATCCTTTTTTAATTTTTCCTCTTCCTCTCCAAACCAACATTTTATAAAGGAGAGGGGAACAGAAAAAGAGAAGGAAGCCAATTAAAAGTAGTGGTCTAGAATTAAATTGATCTGTTCTTATTCCTCTCCTTCCCTGTTCACCAATCCAGGACCCCAGAATCTATTTCTTATACTTTCTTTTTAATCACCCTTTATATTAAGCTCTCTTAAGATGAGGTTTGTTTTTATTCTTTATCATCCCTTCTTTCTCTGTCTCTCCCTCTCTTTCTCTTTCCCTCTCTATCTCTGTCTCTCTCTCTGTCTCTGCCTCTCTCTTTCTCTCTCTGTGTATGTGTGTGTGTGTGTGTGTGTGTGTGTGTGTGTGTGTGTGTGTGTGTGTGTGTGAAAATTCCTCTTCCATTTGGGTCATATAAGAGTGAAGTCATAAGGTAACCCCGTTTTTTCATTCCTTCTTGCATGTTATATATTCTTTTCATATACTCAATTTAAATAAAATAAGATCCCCCACATTTCTTCCTAGTCTCCTTTTTTTCCTCTATTAAAACTAATAAAAACAGAACAAAAATACATTGTGACTCTACGTCTATCTTCAAATTTAAGCCTGTCTCTGATCCTTGAGGCACTGAGACTCTCAAGGGACATTTTTTCTCTTCTCCCTCATTAGATTCATTGTAAACAGTGTAAGCTCCTTTCAGTTGCTCAGAAACCTTTTTGGATTTCTTTTGACTCCTGTGTTTGCATTTTCAATATGTCTGTTTAACTCTGTTCCCTCAGTCTCAAAATTCTCTATTCCATTACAAGTGCACTTTAGACTATCTTTCAGAGCAATTAATTTTGAGTTGTAAACCCTATTTTTTGCCTTTTGTAGAATCACATTTTTAGTTTTTCATTCCTTTATAGTAGGTGCTGACGTGTGATCCTGATTAGGAAACAAAAACGGAATTTTGTTTCCACAGCATTAATACTCCTCCCAGCCTTAAGTGATAGCAGTTAATCAGAGTAGTGACCTAGCATGGTCAGGTAAAAGTCAGAAACTTGTGCAGGCTTGACGAGCTGTCTGAGGGGAAGCCTATCAGAGAGGAGAACATGAAGCGAGGTGTTCAGAAGGCTCCTTCTAGCCAATAGATGGGTGAGGAGGGAGCTTTGAATTTGGATCAGTATAAGAAGGCTTGCATTGGTCTGAATAATTGGAGCACTCCCCTAGGAGCTACCCATTTATTCAGGGAGAATGAATGTAAAAATTAATGAAAGCTTTCTGATTTCACAAGTTTTGTTATTTGAACACTTCTCTCATAGTAAGGAATGTGCCCTCTTCTTACAAGGACCATAATAAAAGATTCTTCTTTCACTTCGGACTTTAGTTTTTTATCAGACCAGGTATGAGCCTTACCCTAGATGGGGAAGGGACTCAGGGGAACCCTATTTATAACACCTGATGTTAGAACTATTTCTCGCTACTTGCAGTGCTATTAATTTGAAGTTTCAGATTTTGGCAATAACTCTTCTGGGTATCTTAAATTTTGAGGGCAGGGGTTTAGGTGATAATTGGTGAATTCGTTCTATTTTAATTTGTTCTCTGGCTCTTATTAATCTTGGCAGTTTTCTTTGATAATTTCTTTAAATGTGGCGTCCAAATAGTTTTTTGGTCATGGTTTTCAGGAAATCTAATAAACTTTAAAATGATCTCTCTTTGAATTATTTTCCAGGTTACTTGTTTTTGATAGTAGATACTTTACATTTCTCCTCTTTTTCAATTTTTTAAATTTTGTTCTAATATTTCATGTCTTAGGTAGTTATGGAATTATATTTCATTTTTTTAAAATAGAGTCCATTAAATGGATAAAGGTTTTCATCTTCTGTTCCAAGGTATATGTTACCTGACTGTACTCAATTTGGACCTCTTTGACTTTTCCGCCATACCCTCTTTCTTTTTTCAGCTTCACATAGTATGTGTTAGAGGCAGGGCTTTAAACAAGATAGTCCTGACTGTTTTGGCCTCTATTCTATCTAATATACTACATTACCTTTCTATTGAAACATAATCACTTGTTGGCTAAGACTAATTTTACTTTTATGGTTAAAGTGATGTAAAATTTGCTAGGACAGTTTTCAATTTCAAGAAAAGTTAAGTGAAAGTTAAGTAAGTGGTTGAGCTTTACCAAAGGAAGATTTGTTCTAGAATATTTTATTAGAGACAAGATAGATATATGTAAGCATCTGAAGGGCTGCTGTTGTAGGAAAATGACCTAAATTTGTACTAGTTAGTCCCAGAAGGAAAAACGAGGAGAAATGGATGAAAGTTGCAGAGAGGCAGATTTAAGCACAAATATAAGAAAAAACAATCTTAATCATTAGGATTATCAAAAAATGGAATGCACTGCCTCTCAAAGTTGTGAGCTCCCCATCAAAAGCTGAAAAAATTATTTGTTGGTGCTGTTGAGGTCAGGGAACGATTATGTTGAAGTTTGGGATGCTTGGGATCCACAAATAAAAACACCCCAGGTCCTGCCTGAATGAATTTGACCCAAGCCTTCTTTCAGCCAAAGTAAAACAAAGTTTATTAAAGATTTCCATATTGAGTTGACCCTTAAGAAGTCTCACCATTTGTGACACTTGTATTGACAAGTGAAGACAGACAGAATCTGAGCTAGATTGAATCTAAGCACCTTCATGGAGACAAGAAGGATCTTATATACAGAAAAACTGGGAGGGATCTGGTCTAGTAGTCTAGGGTGATGGGAGGAGGGGTCTAGGGAGGGTCTTGAGGAGGAGTCCAAGGAGGACCTTAATGGGACTGGGATGACTACAGGTTCAGAATCAAGAGAGTGGAATTCTTATGTGATCAATGGTGGGAGACTGCTGGAGGCAATGGGGAAATAATAGACAATGGAGGGCTGTGGTGGGCAAAAGGCAGGGCAATCCACAGGTAACACAGTGGAGGGCCAGGCTAGGTTAAGGGTGAAAGACTTGGGTATGAAAAGCCAGAAAAGTAAGAAGATTCAAGGAGAGTTCAAGGAGGTTCCCAGTGTCTGTATCTCATCAATTTTATTTCACAGTGGATTACAGTGTGCATACAGGTGCTCCTAGGTGGTCCTTATAACGCTAAGAATGTGATTCTTTGAAAATGTGGGTGCTATACTTATGAGAAAATATGGGTCCTTCACTATTTGTGGTATCTAGGCAGGCTTCTTATACACAGTTGCCCTAGAGTTCTGGAACCCATCTCTCACATTAAAATCTCTTCAAGGCCCGGGAGAACACTGTCTTATCTTCTTGTTTCAAAGCCCGTACCTTCTTATTAGTGGTTTACATTTAAAGCATTTTAGAATTACAAAAACTTTACATACTTCTTCTGATTGAATCTTTACAACAACCTTGTAGTGTATGTGATATAAGTATTGTTATTCCCAGATGATACAGACAGACCCAAGAGAGGTTAAATGATTTGTCCAAGGTCTTTTGATTCCAAGTATGTTGTCTTTTTTGTTACAACATGCTGCCTCCCTGGCTGTCTTAGATTATTTTCTAAGTTCCTTATTCCTTATTGAACAATACCTCAATCAAATAAACTCATTTTCAAAGGTATTAAAGTGGGCATAACTGACGAATGACCATGTCTTCCCAGTCTCAATACATTCTATCACTTCCTCAGGATTTCTTTGTTGGGTTTGCACTGTCACAGGCCCCCGTAAATATAATATTCACTTTTCCACAAAATCACAGAAACTCAGAGTTAAATGAACCATCTAGTACAGCATATATCTGAGGAGGAATTCTTTCTGCAGCTTTTCTTAGACATATCCCCAAGTTGTGGTTTATCAAGTTCTTCATAAACAACATTCACATAATGGAATGATGCCAATGGATACCACCAATAGAAATAAAAGGGTCCTTGTTCTTGAAATACTGCTGAATACAATTGGTCAGTATGATTAACTTGCTTCTAGGAGCCAAAGAAATATTCAGTGTGGGTATAGGTTTACAGGTTCACTCAAAACAGTTGTGAGGATTGGCTTGACATGAAGGACAGCAGAGTCATTGTTACCCCTTTGTGTTCTGGTACCATGAGAAGGCAAAACAAACCAGAAATACCAATACCTCACCTGCTGGAAATGCTATAGTGCAGAAGGTGCTAACAACCAAAGGAAATCATTAGTGTGCATGTAATAGACTAAAGATAGGAATACTTTCATTACATGTTGGCACTATATCATAATCAAACTGGAATTGATCTTACCATTTCCAGTCATGGGCTTCATAATACTGCTTATAAATGGTGTCATGTACTCAAAGGGCAATCCTAGAAATAGCTTCATCTCCAAGCCTAGATTATATGAAATAAGAGCTAAAATTGAGAACAGAGTGTTATCTAAAGAGGAAAATAATGAAAGAACTTGTGGTCATTGAAAATCTTCACTTAACACAAACTCCAGAAATTCCACCTAAAAATTTGTGATAAAAACAACTTCAGTGTCTCAAGTGATTTTGAAGAGGGGATTAAAATACTTAGACTGAAATTTTGAAAAGTACCACTTTGAGCTTGATGGCATGAATACAACAAGCCAACTGACAATGCCAAATCAAACTAATTCAAAACAGTTGCAATTTGCTACATACATTATAAACAAGCAGATTCTCTTACAATATTTGATGGAAAGTTTAAAACACTTCAAGACTCATGCATAACAGTATATATGGTGGCCATTGTCATGGTATGTGCCCCAGAAAGAAACAGAGATCTGCCAGGGAATACTACTAAGGACAAACACCAACACCATTATAGCAAGAGCTACTTGAGGAAGCTATTAAATACCTGTTGAAAGGCATTGGTGGATTACATCAACATCCAGTTAGGGCATGTAGTAAAAACCTTGAACCTTCTATATCATCCAATCAAAAGCAACAAAAAGCATCATGAAAAGGAATATAGAAAACAAAATATACATTGGCCATGTTAGATTCTCTTAATCAGCAATTGGAAACAAAAAGATTCAAAGCATCACAAGGAACAAAATAAATAATTCTACAATCAGAAACTTTACTGTAGAAGCAAATAAATTTAAGAAGCAAATAAATGTAAGAAGAGAATCTCTGAAGAAAGTAGATTTAAAAATGTTCTGATCATCTGTGTTTGTTGCTGCAAAAAATCCAATATATTGAAAAGGCAAATTAAATCAAATATAAAATAGAAAGCTTGGGGTACTATTAATATAATAAACAACAAACCATTACATCAAGGAAGGAGACTGAAGTTCTAGCATCTTTCCAAAACTGGAAAGTGTCAGGGTTGAAAAAGATACATGATTATTGGCTCAAACACTTACTTTGCCAGGTTCCTTTCAGATGCAGGCCTAATCCCAACTTTTTGTTTTTTAACAGAAAGCATCCTAAATCTACTAGGAAAAGATTGGAACATCAGTGCCCCTTCCAAATATAGGGTAATTATGTGTTTATGTTCTTCATACAATGCATTCAGAGCTGTGTTACCAAGAAACCCTCCATAGACACTTGGAAGAAAACAGATCTGAAGAGCTGAAAACTTGTCTCTGGAACATAAAGAACAACTTATTATTGATTTGGTAGATAATAAACAAGCTGACTGAAAGAGCTATGTAACATTTATACTGATTTTATTGATTATCACAATGACTATGTCTTGCTCTCATGTCATATACCTGTACTGCATATGGAGATACATACACACATTCATATATATCTGTGTGTATGTATATGTACATATGTATATAGCATATTATATGCAAGCATAGTGAAAACCTTGAAATATTTTATGTCCACATCAATAATTGATTTTTACTTAAAATATGCCATCAGCACAATAACATTAAGAGCAATTAATGTAAAATGTGTCTTCCTTAATGCAGAAAGTATATATCCTTTATCATTTTGCCTAGCCTTAAACATATTATCATGTCAGATTTTTGTCTCTGTAGGATAGTGTGTGGCACATAGTAAATGCTTAATAAATGCTTGCTTATTTATTGATTAGTTGTAAATAGAAACTAATATGACTTCCAGGTTAATGGGAAAGTCTTACAAAATATCTTAATGATCACATCAAATTATAAGGCTCTTTTCAAAAAACTTATTAGTAGTTTTTTCATCTCTTAGAATTTCTCTTCAATCATATACAAATGTTATTTGGACTTGATAGCGTTCACCTAGGAAGGGTAAATATGGAATGTTCCAAGTTTGAATTTGGAATTCAAATTGAACCAATGGATGGAAGCAATATTTTCAAAAACCTTGGTGCTCTTCATATTAAGCAATGAAACTTAAGGAGAAAGTTGCTGCTATATATATCAGTAGACCTATTGAAATCACAGCTCAATGGAAACACAATGGGATGATCATGTTTAAAACAATTAACAGCTAAGCAAATGGAAAGTATCCTAGCAAAAAAAAAACAACAGCACCATACAATATTAATGAAACACAGGACCCATATTTAATACAGCCACAGAATCATGAATATTTTCTTATCAAAAAGAAGCAAGAGATTTCATAGCATTCTCAGAGTACTTGATAAACAGGTTAAAAGCTCATAGCAATACTTTTGGAACAAGAAAACATCACTTTAATAATAAAGTTTGACAACAGAAATATCCCATTGAGTGTTGAATGTAACTTAAAGTGATTTACCTCTAGATATGGCCCATGAAATGGCTAAGACCCAAGAATGGAATGAAAAAGTACTCCATAATAAATATCATAGGTTTATTATAAACTAGGCACTATCCAAAGTGCTTTACAATTTATTATTTCATTTGATCCTCACAACAGCTAGGAAGCAGGTTTAATTATCATTCTCATTTTGCAGATGATGAAACTGAGACAGAGTTTCAGCAACTTGCCCAGGATCACACAAGTAGAAAGTGTCTGAGGCTGAATTTGAACTCATGTCTTCCAGATGCCAGGGCCAATGCTCTGTCCACTGCACCACCTCACTACCTCTTGCACTATATAGCTACCTAGATAGCTCAAAGTGGTGACATCCACATGAACTTAACCAAAAGTATTTCAAGAAATAAAGAATCAAACAAATGATTGAACGATATGGTTTTCTATTCATAGAAATGGAGAGGATTATGATTGTAATTCAAAACCAGGTCATAGCTACTAAAAATTATGGATGGACTATCCTTAAGGAGCCCAAACTTATTGATCAATGCAGACTATGCAAGGGCATCATAGAAACTGTGTAAAAAGCAAAGATTTAGCATGCACTAAATACCTAAAAGGAAATGACCTGATGAGTAGAAGTTCACTATCTTTCCTACACTATTACACTATTCATTATGGCACAAATACAGACTCAGATATCCTTGAAAATCATTCAATCCTTGAAAATCCTTGAAAAAAAAGACAAACCATTCTGAAACTGGACCATTATTTCAGACAGAACTAATGATGAACTGATCTCATGGGCATTACAGTGATCCATAAAAACTTAAGAATGATGTCTTCAACAGATGTTGCCATGCCAAATATTCATAATTCTTAACTTTGTGGAAAGGAAAACTTTCAAAATCCAGATATCTAGCAGAATAATTCAGAATTATGTGGAACAGTAAGAGGCACCTCATCTCTATCATCTCTCCTGGAATTGGAATTGTTCCAAAGATGCTTTCAATAATGAGTTTACATTCTAATATCTGATACAATTACAAAAAGCAGAAATTTTGGGCGGAGCCAAGGTGGTGGAGTAGAAAGACGCAAATACACATAGCTCTGAACCCACAACCCATACAACATCTGTATAAAGTAACTCACGGTGAATTCTGGAGCAGTGAGGCCACAGAACAGTGGAGCAAAGGAGATTTCTGTTCCAGAGGGACCTACAAACCTCTCACAAAAGGTCCATCGTGCTCCAGACGCAGAGCCCAGCCCAGACCTGCCGCGGCCATGGCACCAAGAGGAACAGATCCGAGCAGGCTTCAGGGACAGGATCTCCAGCGGCCGCACAAGTCCCTCCACCCACAGGTTACGGGAGTCGGTGAGAGAGTCTCTTTGGCGGGTCGAGAGGGGAGTGGGGTGCCCCCATAACTCAGGCCCCCTCGGGAGGCAGAAGCTGAGAGGCAGCGGCAGACCAGGGTTCCCCAAGCAGGCAGGAGCCTGGATCCATTGTTGAAGGTCTGTGCATAAACCCCCTGAGGGAACTGAGCCTGAGAGGTGGCCCTGCCCCAACCTGACCACCTGAACTTAATCTCACACTGAATAGCAGCCCCACCCCCGCCCAAAGCCCTAAGGCTGGAAGCAGCATTTGAATCTCAGACCCCAAACGCTGGCTGGGAGGATCAGGAGGCGAGGTGGGTGTGAGGAGAATATTCAGAGGTCAAGTCACTGGCTGGGAAAATGCCCAGAAAAGGGAAAAGAAATAAGACTATAGAAGGTTACTTTCTTGGTGAACAGGCATTTCCTCCCTTCCTTTCTGATGAGGAAGAACAATGCTTACCATCAGGCAAAGACACAGAAGTCAAGGCTTCTGTGTCCCAGCCCACCCAATGGGCTCAGGCCATGGAAGAGCTCAAAAAGAATTTTGAAAATCAAGTAAGAGAGGTGGAGGAAAAGCTGGGAAGAGAAATGAGAGACATGAAGTCAAAGCATGAACAGCAGGTCAGCACCCTGCTAAAGGAGACCCAAAAAAATGCTGAAGAAAATAACACCTTGAAAAATAGGCTAACTCAATTGGCAAAAGAGGTTCAAGAAGCCAATGAGGAGAAGAATGCTTTCAAAAGCAGAATTGGCCAGATGGAAAAGGAGATTCAAAAGCTCACTGAAGAAAATAGTTCTTTCAAAATTAGAATGGAACAGATGGAGGCTAATGACTTTATGAGAAAGCAAGAAATCACAAAACAAAACCAAAAGAATGGAAAAATGGAAGATAATGTGAAATATCTCATTGGAAAAACAACTGACCTGGAAAATAGATCAAGGAGAGATAATTTAAAAATTATGGGACTACCTGAAAGCCATGATCAAAAAAAGAGCCTAGACATCATCTTTCATGAAATTATCAAGGAAAACTGCCCTGAGATTCTAGAACCAGAGGGCAAAATAAATATTCAAGGAATCCACAGAACACCGCATGAAAGAGATCCAAAAAGAGAAACTCCTAGGAACACTGTGGCCAAATTCCAGAGTTCCCAGGTCAAGGAGAAAATATTGCAAGCAGCTAGAAAGAAACAATTCAAGTATTGTGGAAATACAATCAGGATAACACAAGATCTAGCAGCCTCTACATTAAGGGATCGAAGGGCATGGAATAGGATATTCCAGAAGTCAAAGGAACTAGGACTAAAACCAAGAATCACCTACCCAGCAAAACTGAGTATAATACTTCAGGGGAAAAATTGGTCTTTCAATGAAATAGAGGATTTTCAAGCATTTTTGGTGAAAAGACCAGAGCTGAAAAGAAAATTTGACTTTCAAACACAAGAATGAAGAGAACCATGAAAAGGTGAACAGCAAAGAGAAGCCATAAGGGACTTACTGAAGTTGAACTGTTCATATTCCTACATGGAAAGACAATATTTATAACTCTTGAAACTTTTCAGTGTCTGGGTACTGGGTGGGATTACAGACACACACACATGCATACACACACACACACACATAGAGACAGAGTGCACAGAGTGAATTGAAGAGGATGGGATCATATCTTTAAAAAAAATGAAATCAAGCAGTGAGAGAGAAATATATTGGGAGGAGAAAGGGAGAAATTGAATGGGGCAAATTATCTCTCATAAAAGAGGCAAGCAAAAGACTCATTAGTGGAGGGATAAAGAGGGGGGGTGAGAGAAAAACATGAAGTCTACTCTCATCACATTCCACTAAAGGAAAGAATAAAATGCACACTCATTTTGGTATGAAAACCTATCTTACAATACAGGAAAGTGGGGGATAAGGGGATAAGCAGGGTGGGGGGGATGATAGAAGGGAGGGCATGGGGAGGAGGGTGCAATTTGAGGTCGACACTCATGGGGAGGAATAGGGTCAAAAGAGAATAGAAGTAATGGGGGACAGGATAGGATGGAGGGAAATATAGTTAGTCTTATACAACACAACTATTATGGAAGTCATTTGCAAAACTACACAGATTTGGCCTATATTGAATTGCTTGCCTTCCAAAGGGAAGGGGTGGAGAGGGAGGGAGGTAAAGAAGTTGGAACTCAAAGTGTTAGGATCAACTGTCGAGTAATGTTCTTGCCACTAGGAAACAAGAAATATAGGTAAAGGGGTATAGAAAGCTATCTTGCCCTGCAGGACAAAAGAGAAGATGGAGACAAGGGCAGAGAGGGATGATAGAAGAGAGAGCAGATTGGTCATAGAGGCAATTAGAATGCTTGGTGTTTGGGGGTGGAGAGGATAAGAGGGGAGAAAATATGTAACCCAAAATTTTGTGAAAATGAATGTTAAAAGTTAAATAAATAAATTTAATTTAAAAAAAGCAGGAATTTTATCTATCTGTGAAATAGTTCGCAGAATATTAATATGAAAGAATAACATCAGGATAGCAACTTGTCCTAGGACTGCTTTTATCTGAATTCCATTGAAAAAGATAAGAATGACATGAAAAGCAAAATCATAAAATAGGCATACAGAAGGGACCTGTGATTTCACTGCCATAGAGAGCATCTAGGTACAGAAATTTCTTCTACCAACACAGTCTGTTGCCTTTGCAACTTAGTGTTAGAGAGCTGTCCAGAAAAATGAGAAGTTAAAGTGACTGGTCTAAGGTAACAACACTACAACTTCTGTGTGTCAGAGGAGGACTTGAATTCAGGTCTTCCTGGATTTGACTCTGGTCCTCAACAATAATAATAAAAGTTAATGAAGATAGTAGCTCCTCAGGTCCCTCAATTTTCTTTCCCTTTATCATTAGGAATTTGAGCAAGGGAAATGTATCCTCATGAGATGGGAATTTAGTAACTGAGCCTTGAGTTTATTTCTTTCATTCAATACAGTTTGTGCTTTTGAAAAATAAAAAAGCTTGCTAACAATTCAAGAGAAAGAAATTACACACAGAAGACTGAAACTGTTCAGTCAGCAAATGTCGAATACATTTGGTTCCTTAGCATGTCATACTGAGTCATACTTTGAAGGGCAATATCTTAAAAGTGACTTCTAGGCAGATTTCATCTGTGTAGGATTAGGGAGAATGGGGATGGAATTTTTTCTGAGGTGTATTTCTTGAGGCTTGAGGCTGACCTCACCAAAGAGATCATCCAGTGAAGGCTTGAATAAAAGCTTATCATAACAGGGGAAATATCCTAAAGAATGGGATACAAAGTGGACATAATTTTGTAAGGTTAAAAAAAATCTTTACCAAAATAGTCTTTATTATTCATCTTTGAAGAGGAAAAGATAAGTCTTTACTCATTCCTTAATAATTCCATAATACAAAACTGTCAGTAAAATTGTCTGTTTGTACTTTAGGTCTAATTTGTTTTTAATTCTGCGGTAGCATACGTCTAAGTTCTCTGATTCTCTCTGTACCTCTCTCTAGGAATAGACACTTCAATCTATTTTGAATTCAAACTGTATTCTTTTTTTGTTAATTGATTGTCCATTTCCTTTCAATTTTTTCCTAAGAAATTTGTCTTTTTCTTAACCTTGATCTTCTGAAGGAAAACCTCTGCTTTTTCTTTAATCTTCTTGACTCCATCCAATGGGAAAGTCTTTAGCACTGGAGATGTGCTGCTAAATGTTCAACAACTGGTTCCCTTGGAAAACAAATGTGAGCATGACACAATTTAATCTGCATTGTTAACATTTTCTCCATTACTTTCTTAACTCTAGACAATCAACAAAGCAATAATTCAAGTCCCAATTTGTAGCATTTGCCAAATTCTGAGGTGTAAATATTCGCACTGAAAATTAAACAATTGGTTCTTGCCAGCCAGGTTGAGCTGGCTCCAGCACACCCCTATTTTAACTTGAAAGTCCATCCCAAGGGAAAGAAAAATTAGGAAAGGGGAAGGAATGGGAAAAACAAGACAAAACCTGTTTCAGGTGATTAAAAAAAAGAAGAGTTATTGGCCAGGCAATAATAAAAATACATACTGTCTGGAGACACAAGAAAACTATATGATGCCTAAAGGCAATGTGCGTAATGAAACATCCCATCATTGAACATAGATTCACTGACTGGCAGAGTATCTAAGTACTGAAACAGTGTTCAAAGACCTTGATTATGAGCTAATAATTGTGGGTGACTTTACCATTTCTCTTTTAGAGTTTAGAGTAATAATAGGAAAAAAATTATAGATCAGAACATATACAGAAAATGGATTTGTTATACTTTTAGTGATTTCCTAATGAAAATAAAGCTATTTTTCATGATCTTATGGCACCTTTACAAATATTGATCATGCGCTAGGGCATAAATAAATAATAATGAGAAATAACAACAAATCTAAAATTCAAAATTATTAAATGCCTATTTTATGGAACATAATTGAATAAAAATAATAAAGAAGTTATGAATAAAAAGCAAAGTAACTATGAACAAAAGATATCGATCTACAGGAAAACTACTGGCATCCTAAATCATGAGCAGGTCATAGAATGAATTATGGAATCAAAGAAATGTTATTTTAAACATATTCATAACAATGAGAGAACATACTAAAACTGCTGAAGCTATCCTTGTAGAAAATTCACATCTCTGAAAAAATTAACAAAATATAAGGAGAATTAATTATTAATTGAACATACAATTTTAAAATCTTTAAAAAGGAACAAATTCACAACTCTAAAATAAGCACAAAAGTGGATATTTTAAAATAGCAGAAATAAATTGAAAACAAAGCTGATAAAAAAAGATTAATAAGATTTTATTTAAGAAAATCAATGCTATTAATTTGATTTTTAAAAAAGAATGAAAAATTAAATTGCCAAAAGAACAAAAAATGATGAATTCACAATGATTACAAAAAAAATAATCAGAAATATTGAGAATTTAAAGAAATGGAAACATTTAAAATAGTAAATACTCAAGTTAACAAAGCATAGAGTTTTTCTTTTAAACAACATAAAACAAGAAATTAAGTTACAAATAAACTACCAAAGGTGGTGGGGAGGAACAGCTGGTCTACTGAATACCTCAAGGGAATTAATCAGTATGCTATACAAATTATTGTCAACAATTTTTTTAAAAAGGCATTTAACTAGTCTCCTTTTTGAAGATAAATGTGGTTCGGAAACCCAAACCAGAAATGTATGAAGCAGAGGATGATAATTATAGACCAATATGGTTAATGGAATTTTGTGACTTAGACCTTTATTAGTATAAGGAACTCTTCATAGGGAAATTCCTTCTGCTGGTTGAGATCAATAATTTTCTATTTTTGTTGAGTCATTTCAATCATATCCAACGCTCTGTGATCCCATTTGGGGTTTTCTTGGCAAAGATATTGGAGTGGTTTACCATTTCCCTCTTCAACTTATTTTCCATTGGAGGAACCAGAGGCAAACAGGGCTAAGTGACTTGTCCAGGGTCACACAGCTAGTAAGTATCTGAGGTTAGATTTGAACTCAGGTCTTCTTGACTCCAGGCCAGCCACTCTATCTCTGCCCCTAAACATACTTATTAATATGTGCCAAAAGCAAATCTTTGAACCAGGTCTTCATGAATGGAAGGTTAATTATCTACCTTTTATCCACCATGATATACTACCTCCCCAATAATGAATATTGATGCAAAACTTTTTCAAAGTTTAGCAAACGTACAATAGTAATCAAGATATGGACTGGACCTGTGATTAAATTGATATAGGGAGCTCCTAGATGAAGAATTTCTCTCTACCAGTGCATGTCACCACCTTTCTTGCAACTTAGAGTCTTAGACAGTTGCCTAGAGCACTGAGATGTTAAATGCCTAGGCTTCCATAGCTAGTGTGTGGTAAAGGCAGGACATTTTTCCTTTTTTTCTCCTTTCCTTGTGTCCCTAGTGTTTAGCATAGGGCCTGGAACATGTTAAATGCTTAAGAGATAGCAGGTAAGTAACTGATGGACACTTCAACTCCTTAACTTGTGTCTTTTCTCTGGCTATCTCCCATTCTTGAAATTCTTTCCCTCCCCATCTCTACCTCCTGACTTTCCTGGTTTCCATCAAGATTAAGTTCAAATCCTACCTTCTTTCCTTGACCCCTCAATGCTAGGGTCTTAACTAAGAGATTAATCTCAAATTTACTCTGAATATATCTTATATGTACATAGTCAGTCCTCAAGTTTTTCAGTGGTAATATTCCCAGAAAATGGTATGAAAGTCAAAAATGTCCACTTTGACACGATGAACCCATGGGAAATGGGGGTTAGACTCCTGTGACCACCAAAAACTGTAATCTTCCACTAGAAATTGCTGAAAATATACTTGACTGCATACAATATTTTATAACAAACTATTAATTCTGATACTATGGACTTTTCCTAACATAATAACTGTAAAATAACCCATAAAATGTGGTACACAAAATAAAATTGGTGGCATGCAAAACATTTTTTTACTAGTAATTCCCTAGAATTCTGTAAACTTTTTGGTTAACATCTCAATTTAAAAAATTGTATTTCAGACAATATTCACTTTTCATAGCACATGTAACCTACAGTATCATAAAATGTACAGCAAATAAAATTCTTGAAACTAAAACATTTTTAACCTAAATCTTACCTTTTACTGTGTCAGATGGTGGTGTAAGGGTGTTGTACTGTATAAGGGCATTGTGCTGTATAAGGAATCACACACTAGTTAACACTAAACTCACAATGACAGTTGTTACAAACATTTCAGCATGAAATTTGTCTGTTACTTTTATTTTCTCACTAAACTGCATCACTGAGCTTGTACACATGGACTTAGAACCTGAAGAACCTGCAAAATGCTTTGGGAGGCATAACTGTAATACCACATTTGAGTTTATTTTTTTATTTTTATTTTTAAAATTTTATTTATTTATTTTAGCTTTCAACATTCATTATCACAAGATTTTGAGTTCCAAATTTTCTCCCCTTCTCTCCCCTCCCCTAGACACTGTGTATTCTGATTACCCCTTTCCCCAATCTGCCCTTCCTTCTATCACACCACTCCCTTCCCTTATCCCCACTTTCTCTCTTTTCTTGAAGGGCAAGATAGATTTCTATACACCGCTACCTGTATTTCTTATTTCCCAGTTGCATGCAAAAACAATTTTCAACATTTGTTCCTAAAACTTTTAGTTCTAACTTTTCTCCCTTCCTCCCTCCCCACCAATCCCCACTGAGAAGGCCAGCAATTCAATATAGGCTATACATGTGTAGTTATGCAAAAGACTTTCATACTAGTCATGTTGTGAAAGACTATATTTCCCTCCATCCTATCCTGCACCCCATTTATTCTGTTCTCTCTTTTGACCTTGTCCCTCCCCTAAAGTGTTTGCTTCTAACTACTCCCTCCTCCTGTTTTCCTCCCTTCTATCATTCCCCTTCTCCCCTACTTTCCTGTACTGTAAGATAGATTTTCATATCAAATTCATAGATTCATTTTTTCCCTTTCATGTCCCCCCCTTTTCCCCTCCACTGAAAAAGCTTTTTCTTGCCTCTTTTAAGAGAGATAATTTGCCCCATATTATTTCTCCCTTTCTCCTCCCAATATATTCCTCTCTCACCCCTTAATTTTATTTTTTAGATATCATCCCTTCCTATTCTACTCACCCTGTGCCCTCTGTCTCTCTGTCTCTCTGTCTCTCTGTCTCTGTCTCTCTCTCTCTCTCTCTCTGTCTCTCTCTCTCTCTCTCTCTCTCTCTCTCTCTCTCTCTCTCTCTCTCTCTATATATATATATATATATATATATATATACATATGTATGTATGTATGTATATGTATATAGTCCCTCCAACTACCCAAATACTGAGAAAAGTTTCAAGAGTTACAAATATTATCTTTCCATGTAGGAATGTAAACAGTTCAACTGTAGTAAGTCCCTTATGATTTTTCTTTCCTGTTTACCTTTTCATGCTTCTCTTGATTCTTGTGTGTGAAAGTCAAATTTTCTATTCAACTCTGGTCTTTTCATCAGAAATGCTTGAAAGTCCTCTATTTCATTGGATAACCATTTTTTCCCCTGAAATATTACACTCAGTTTTGCTTGGTAGGTGATTCTTGGTTTTAATCCTAGTTCCTTTGACTTCTGGAATATCATAATCCAAGCCCTTTGATCCCTTAATGTAGAAGCTGCTAGATCTTGTGTTATCCTGATCATATTTCCACTGTACTGAAACCGTTTCTTTCTGGCTGCTTGCAATATTTTCTCCTTGACCTGGGAGCTCTGGAATTTGGCTACAATAGTCCTAGGAGTTTTTCTTTTCAGATCTCTTTCAGGAGGTGATCAGTGAATTCTTTCAATATTTATTTACCCTCTGGTTCTAGAATATCAGGGCAGTTTTCCTTGATTATTTCATGAAAGATGATGTCTAGGCTCTTTTTTAGATCATGGCTTTCAGGTAGCCCCATATTTTCAAATTGTCTCTCCTTGATCTATTTTCCAGGTCAGTTGTTTTTCCAATAAGATATTTCACATTGTGTTCTATTTTGTCATTCTTTTGGTTTTGTTTTGTAATTTCTTGGTTTCTTATAAAGTCATTAGCTTCCAACTGCTCCATTCTAATTTTTAAAGAACAATTTTCTTCAATGAGCTTTTGAGCCTCCTTTTCCATTTGACTAATTCTGCTTTTTAAAGCATTCCTCTTCTCGTTGGCTTTTTGGACTTCTTTTGTCATTTGGGTTAGTCTGTTTTTTAAAGTGTTATTTTCTTCAGCATTTCTTGGGTCTTCTTTAGAAAGCAGTTGACTTACTTTTCATGATTTTCTTGCATCACTCTCATTTCTCTTCCAATTTTTCCTCCACCTCTCTTACTTGATTTTCAAAATCTTTTTTGAGCTCTTCCATGACCTGAAACCACTGCATATTTGTTTTGGAGGTTTTGGATGAAGAAGTCTTGACTTTTATGCCTTCTTCTGATGGTATGCTTTGTTCTTCTTCATCCAAAGGGATGGAAGAAAATACCTTTTCACCAAGAAATTAACCTTCTATAATCTTATTATTTTCCCCTTTTGGGGGCATTTTCCCAACCTGTTACTTGACTTTTGAGTCCTTTGTCAAGTGGAGGATATACTTTAGGTACTTGTAAATTGGCAGTTCCCCCAAGGTGGCACAATCAAAGAAGAGGAGTTTACTCCTCTCCTGTCCTGCCCTTGGGTCTGGAAGCAACCACAAACTTTTCTGCCCAGAATCCACAAGTATAATTTCCTCTTCAGAGTCTCCACCAGTTCCACCACACCAATACTCTTCCTCACCCCAGTGCTACCACTTAGGGCTGAGACCCAGATTAGCTGCTCTATTGCTCCAGGGTCTCTAGGCTGAGTCCTCCAAAAATGGACATTGCACTGCAGTGACTTCTGCTCCCTCTGGGGCTGGGGCTAGGGCAGGACCCTGCTCCCTTCTCACACAGGTGAAAGTGCTTTCTCACTGACCTTTGAAATTGTCTTTGGCATTTTTGGGTTGAGAAATCTGGGAACTGCAGCTACTGTCCATGATTCCACGCCCTGAAGCCTGCTTCAGTCCTGTCTATGCAGTGCTGCATGACCAAAGCTGGGCTGTGCTCAGCTCTGAGCCCAGTTCAACAGACCTTTCCTGTCAGCCTTCCAGACTATCTTGGGCTAGAAATCTCTTTCACTCTGTTGTTTTGTGGCTTTAGCTGCTCTAGAATTTGTTTAGAATCATTTTTTACTGGTATTTTATGAGCTATAGGGGGAGAGCTACCACAAGTCTGTCCTTCTACTGCACCATCTTGGCTCCATCCCTCCCAAATTTGAGTTTAAAAAAGATAATTAAAATTATGCAAATAAATGCACAGGAGCTCTTTACAATGGTAGGGTGAACAAGCTCCTACTAGGATATCAGTAACTCCAAGAACTTAAATGTATAGGACTTCTCATTTTTTTCTCTATTGTACAAGGTCATGAATATATACAGTTGGCAAAGAAAAAGTGAAAATGAGGTTATTAATAAAATCTTAGTACAGTTCCTTGCACATATTATAGACATTTAGTAAGCATTTATTGACCTGACTTGGACCTGGGTCTTCTTGGATCCCAGGTCAGTTCTCTATTTACCACACCATACTGTTTATTTGAAAAATTATTTGTTATGACCAAGCTGGATTTATTACAGGAAATCAAGGCTATTTCAATAAAAGGAAACAATTATTATAATTAATCATATATAGAGAAGATTCTGGGAAAATGGTGGAGCTCTCCAAATTTCTTCCACAAAAAAGGACAAAATATTGCCTCAAAATGATTGCAAGGCAACAGAAATAAACAAAAGTCAAGGTAAAGCAGTTGTCCTTCCAAGACAACCTGAGAGGAGTCCAGGAAAGATTTGACTTCCAAGAGTGCTGGCCTGATTGAAATGCAAACACTTCCAGGATGATTCTGCAGAATCAACTAACAACAAGCCCTGGGAGCAGCTGTGTCAGCCTCAGAAACTTTCACCTCATGGACAGTATTGGGGTTGGATGATTGAGTAGGAAAAATAGAAGGACCTTCCATTGTTGAGAGATACTAAGCACTGCTAAACTGTCCTGATGAGGTCCCAAGCTGCAGCTGCAGAGGAAGAGCTAATACATACCTAATGAGTGTGATTGCAGAGAGGTGGGAACCCTGATGGCCATGGGCACTTGTAGGAAAGCAGAGTTCTTGCTTTTGGTTCCAGGATGGAGAAGATAGTTGAAGTTTGCAGTCACCGAAGGAACTGCAAGGAGCAAGAGCATTCTCAGCACAGCAGGGCTAGAGGACCACGCTGTGGTTTAGGGGTGGAGAGAAGTGCCCAAGGTTGATCCTGGGGACAAAGTTTAGAAAATAACTCTAAAACGGACTTGAGGCTTGGGGCATCATTCCTTGCATAGTAAAACTAGAATTTAATTATACTAGTAAGCTGTTAAAAGTAAAATAAAAATAAATAAGCAAAGGAGAAAGAATCTAACCATAGATAGCTACTATGTGGATAGAGAAGATCTGAGTTCATATTCAGAGGAAGATAGTAGAGCTAAAAAAAAAAAACCATTCCTTTTTCAGTGAGAAATTTCAAATGGTCACAAACACAAAAAGAATTCTTGAAAAACTTGTGTGTATTTGTCCTTTATTCTCAAACAGGACCATGACATCAGGGAGATGATGATGTGACTTGCAGTAAACTTTGATTTGAGTGAGAGAGGGCTGTGCAAGTTTACCAGGCTCACTTTCTTCTCCAGAACCATCTGGGTCTAGTGGCAAGATATTCATCAGGTTGACTGGAGATGGCCCAGGATGCAATGGGACACCCTGGCCCTTTTAGGCTAAGGTCTTTTCAGGTTCTCACTTTGAGTGAGGTAAAATGAGTAGAAGAACTTAAAAAGGACTTTCAAAATTTATTAAGAGAGATCGAGGAAAAATTAGGGGAAAAATAAGAGCAATCCAAGAAAACCATGAAAAGAAAATAGACCAGCTGGAAAAAGAGAATCAAAAACTTCCTGTAGTGTTTTGTCCACCCCACAGTTAGTATTTCCCATTCTTTATTTCACATAATGCTTCCTAGTTCTTGGATTGAGGACTACTTACTTAGTACTCTTCTAACAAAAGGTTTGTTGTAGAATCTAAGAGCATTGAAACATTTTTGCCTGGATTGATTGTGTCTTAAAATTTCATCTCTTTTTTAGGAAGTTTGCCTTGGTTAGAAATGCAAGTGCCAGAAAGTTAAAGACTAGGGATAGGGTAAATAGAGTGAGGAGGACAGAGAGGAAAAATAGGATGGAGGGAAATACACAACTAGTAATTATAACTTTGAATGTGAATGGGATGAATTTACCCACATAAAATGGAAATAGAGAGCAGAATGGATTAAAAATATGAATTAAACCATATATTGTTTACAAGAAATACAACAAACAATGAGAGATACACAATTAAAATAAAGGACTGGAGTAAAATTTATTATACTTTACCTGATGTAAAAAAAAGCAGGGATAGCAATCATGATCTCAGACAAAGTTAAAACTGAAGTTGATTTATTTAAAATAAATAAACAAGGAGACTATTCTTTAATATTGTTTATTTAAACTACTTAATATAACTACAGACAGTATAAGATATCTGCCAAAACAGACCTAGAAACTACATGAACATAATTATAAAACACTTTTATACAAATAAAATCAGATTTAAATAACTGAAGAAATATGAATTGTTTATGAGAAGGCAAAACCAATATAATAAAAATGACAAATTCACCTGTCTATTTATTCAATGCCATCCCAATTAAATTACTAAAAAAATTATTTCCTGAGCTAGAAAAAAATAATTAATAAAATTCATTTGGAAGAACTAAAGGTCAAGAATTTCAAAGAAACTAATAAAAAAAAATGTAAAGGAAGGAGGTTCAGCAGTACCAGACCTCCAACTAGCTTATAAAGCAGTAAATATATAAACTATCTGTCACTGGCTAAATATAGAAGGGTAGATCAATGGAAGAGAAATAGACATACAATACACAGTAGTAAAGAATTATAGTAACCTTGTGTTTGACAAATATAAAGATTGAAGTTTTGGGGATAAGAATTTATTATTTGGTAAAAATTGTTGGGAAAGCTAGAAAGCAATATGGCAGAAATTGGCAGTAGACTAATATCTTAAACAATATACAAAGCAAGCTAAAGTCAAAATGGATATATGATTTAGATATAAAGGGAAACATTACAAGAAAATTAGGAGAACACGGAACATATTACCCACCTGTCAGACTCGTGGATACAATACTTTATGAATAAACAAGAGACACAGAGCATTGTGAGGTATGAAACAGATAATTTTGATTATATTAAGTTAAAAGGTTCTTATCCATATAAAACCAACATAACTAAGATTAGAAAGAAAGCAGAAAATTGGGGAAAATTTGTCATAGATAGTCTGTCAGATAAAGGTCTCGTTTCTCATATGTATAAAGACCTTTGTCAAATTTTCAAGAATACGAATAATTTCCTAGTTGATAAATTGTCCAAAGATATGAACAGGCAGTTTTTTGATAAGGAAATCAAAACTATGTATAGTTATATGAAAATGGTCTAAATCATTATTGATTAGAGAAATGCAAATTAAAATAACTTTGAGATATTATCTTGCACCTATCAGATTGGCTAAAATGACAGCTCTCCTTCAATTAGGGAATGATTAAACAAGTTATAGTATATCTATAGTATAGTATATAGTATACGTATAAGTATATAGTATAAGTTATAGTATGTGTTTGTGAAGAAATACTGCTTTGCTATAAAAAATGATGAACTGATTAATTTTAGAAAAATATGGAAAGATTTGGACCTATGAAGTAATATGCTATCTAACTCCAGAGAAAGAACTGACAAATTGAAATATGTACAGTATGATCTCACACATATGTTTCTGTGTGTATTTATAGCTATATATATATATTCATGTAGATATATGTGTGTATATATATATACATATATACATATATATATGTTTAATTGCAGCCTTCTCTAGGACAGGACTGGGATGGAGGGAGGATAAAAGTGCACAACAGAGAACAAAAGAAAACTTGGAAACACAGAAAACTGGGTAGTTTTGAAAACAATGTGTAGTATTTATTACATAGATTGTTTTTTAAAGTCTGAAATGGAAATTTATGGTTTTATATTAAATCCTCTCCTTAGGTTCTGCTGTATACATGAAGATGTTTTTTTTCCCCTCATTTTGTATTTAAGTTTAAAATGAATAAAAAAATTTTAAAACAGAAAGTTTCAGATCAAAGGGGTTTTCTACTGCATGTATACATGAAAAATTGGGTACAACTCAGCAAAAATAAAGTCAATAGAGATGTTAACCCTTGATGATGATCAATTCCAGTTTTCTTAAAATAGGAATGGTTAGGATTTTCATCGTGATTTTTGATGGTAAAGTTTTTATTTTACTATTTATCTCTTTTACCCATCTAGCAATAGGTTGTGATAAGAGATTGACCTTGAGAATTGAGCAGGTCATAAGGGAAAGATATGGATACAATATGCTTCTACCTCTGGGTTTCATTTATCACTTACGGAAACAATTTCCCTTTTGACATTTGTCTCTGTTCTTATCAACGGAATAAAGTCATAAGGGAATTCAAGGTAACCAAGATAACAATCACATATTCTTTCCCTGTGAGGGGGAAAATAAGGAGATTTTCAAAAGATGTCATTTGGAAAACATATTAAATTAATAACAGGTGAAAATGAAAATGCCCTCAGATGTCTCCCATTTCAACAAGTCTTTTATTAATCTTGAACCCAACAGTTTTGATTATGATTAGGCTCCAAAATGTCACTGGAAATTGCATATACAAAGTTAGGAACAGAGAGCAGCATGTTCTAGGTATAGTCTGGGAGTAAATCATTCACCTCCATGCTCCTCAGTTTTCTTTAAATGAGAACATTGTCTGAGTAAGTGGAGTCTATGGGGTAGTTTAAGGTCATGAACAAAAAAAAATGAAAAAGATGTCGCTTGTACTCCAGAAGGATAATTCTCATAACTGTGATCCAGAGTCAGCTCCTATCCTGGTTAATCCGAACCATCTTTGTTCACAGGTACATCTCTTTTCACAGGTAATGAGTGGTATAACAACTGATTATTGCATACATATGGTATAGATTCCCACAAATTGTTACTGAATTTGGAATGTATTTATTATACATATTAATGTGTAGGGGAAGGTACTGACCAGATGACAGCTAATTCAGAAATCTCATCTTTAGGAAGTGCTCTTTTAGGTGTATATGTGTTTAATGCAGTCACATTGTGGTTAACCTCATGTGTTCCTATGTACTCTTGAGTACACCTATTGAATCCACAGTGTCCATATGCTCTCAGTTATACTACAGTTTTCTGGCATCCTATATTTCTTCCTCCTTTAAGGCATAAGTCTTTCAGAATTAAGGTCATCTGTGACTTAATTATTCTCTATTTCCACTCTATTTTCTCTTTCTAGGACAATGAATGTCCTTGAATACAGCATTTCCCAAACTATTGTTTGTATTCCATAGAACCCTAGTATTCTGTATAATGTGAGACAATTTCAGTGCAGTAGAATTATAAACAAATGGGTCATTTGGGCTATTTTTTCTGCCCAAGTCAGCCTCTGGACTCTATGATCGGGAGGAGAGTGGAGAGCTGTGCAAGGCTTCTCTTCTCTCTCCATTGTTTTAACTTCCTCCCCATGTCTGTAAGGGCCCATTTCAGTGAGGGAAAGGTGAAACCTGAGAAAGAGAGACTGTTCATCTTTATCAGGACTCAACCCTATTCTTTAATTTCCCATATCCCTCACTATTCTTTATACACATGATTCTACTGGGTTTCCCAAGATGAAGGAGAAAAGCTGTAAAAGAGAACGAATTATTTTAGAGACTTGACCTCTGCTTTTTAACATTACTTTATGAATACCTCCCAACTGGACTTGCCTAATAAACCCATACCTTGAGTGGCCAAAAGCCTTGCCTCTGGAACTCCACATTTATTCATTTGGTCAATAGTTCCATGTAGTTCCAAAAGTTCCGTGGCCTAGTGAGTTTGGGAACCACTAGCAAATAATGTGTATTTCTGCTCACTTCATCCCTTCCTTCTGTGCTAAAACTGTTCCAAAGCAAGCGATTAAACAATTTAAGCCCAGTGGTTTCTTCTGTCCTAATTTCTGTATTTGACACTGTCAAGGATAGTAATTTTCCTTGAAACATTTTCTAAAGTCAGGCTCCATGATAATATATTGTAGGGAATGCCGACCACAGTGAATCTTTTTTCAGCCTGAAACCTGTGCTGGATCTTCATCATAGAAATGAATATATTTGGTGAACATATATCTTCCTGTTTTATGCCACACCCAATGTTTATATCAGATCTTTGAATAAGCTGGTTTCTTCTAAGCAATCTTGAAGATTTCATTAGCTGGATGGCAGACTTTATTGAAAAAGAGCTTATAAGGCAGTGTTTCATTCTATTAATTTAAATGCCTTATTCATAATACATACTAAGTCCAATGGAATTTCATAGTATGTCTATATTGACTTATATATATATATATATATATATATATATTTCTATATATTTATATTTCTCTCTCTATATATATATTTAATTGTGAAGTGGTAAAGATGTGGTCCTTTGTTGAATAGTATTTGTGAAAGCCTGCTTGTTCTTTTTTAATTCCCTTATCAAGGGTAGCCTCAGTTCATATGACTCTCATAAAGATTTTATATAGCTGGGTATAGTGGCACATATCTTTAATCTCCGATATTAGGGAGGCTGAGGCTGGAGGATCTCTTGAATTTGGTGGTTATGAAATGCAGGGGACTAAGACATTGGGTGTTTTCACTAACTCAGGCACCATTATGGTAAGCCCCCAGAGTATGGGGCCACAAGGATGTCTAAAAAGGGGTAATTGACCCAGACTAAAAATGGAGCAGGTCAAAGTCCCCATGGTGATCAGTATTAGGTTTGGGCTAATGAGTGTTTGTTGTACTGTGTGTGATAGGGAGACTCGAAAAAAAAGAATTTTTTTAATAGTTGGGAGAGTAGGTCAGTAGTTATTGATGTCCTTGCAGTTTCCTTTTTTCCAATATTAATAAGATCTTAGTTTTTTCCATGCCTTTGATATCTTCCTTCCTTGGTACTTTATGTCTCAGCACCTTCCACAATTGTGTCTCTTCACACATGGATCTCCCCTATATCCTCTTGTTTCAATCTGATTCCTTTTCCCACTTTTGTTCCCTTTAGCATCATTTCTACTTCACCTATAAACTTATCTGGGTCTGTGATTTTAGGACCTGAGTGTGGCAGTGCCACTGTACTTAATGGAGAAAATAGTTTTTTACAATGATGTTTTTAAAAAATCTTTTCCATTTTTCTTCTGTTTGCCCTCCTCTCTTCATTTTTATTCTTGAATGTCTTTGGGGTGATTTTGTATAATTGCATCTTTTTAATATTTATTTAAAGTTTGACTTTGTCTTCTAATGCTTCTCTCTGCTTTGTGAAGTGATAATTGCTCATAATTGTCCACCATTTTGCTTTGTGAGATTTTACAAATGAGTTTCTATTCTAACCTGGCATTATCTTTAACAACCACCTCCTGGCAACTGAGCTGAACTTTCGGTGACTAATTCCTGCTGCCCCTCTTCCCCCTCCCTGTTATTTGGTTTCCTTGTGGTAACAATTAGCTTACTCTGGTCAGACTTCTGGATATTTCATCACATCTTTCAAGGGGCTTAAAGCCCCTTGTATTCAAAGTGACTGATCCTGATATAAAATTATACAAAGCTGCCATTGTAGTGTTTTAATGAGAAAAGTAGTGAGAGGTGTAGCATTTTTATAGGACTAACACATGTATGATATATGTAAATATATAACAAACACCTATGTATCTACCTACATGTGCATGCATGTACACATAAAACATGTATACTATACACACATGCAGCACATGTCTATGTACACATTTATACATGCATTCAAAGTGCACTGCATATCTACATCTATGTGCGCTGCATATCATGTATATATATATATATATATTATGGATGTGTGTATGGGTATGTGCATGTTGTATGCACATGTGTGCATACATATCTAGAGATAGAGACATCTGTATGTATATAGAAAAATATTGATATCTACATATGAACACATACAAATCTATCTATGTCTTACATGTATTATTAGTTCTATAAAATGTTACACATGGGTCTCTCACCACATATATGCAGATACGTGCATGCACATATATACACTGGCACACATATAATATACGTAAATACATGTATATGTGTGCATGCATGTACTTATATGATTGAATGAAGATGTCTCCCATTGTAGAGCTTAGAAGGTAGAACCCATGGGTGGTACATACATCCTCTTTTTCCAGTTTTCCTTCGCTTTTGTCTCAAGAGCTTATCTCTTCCAGATTTCTAGATGTTATTAATCTCTCTTTGCTTAGAGATTCTTCTATTTATAGAAATGCATGCTTGCTTGGGGATTCTGCTTCAGTTTGCCCTTTGTGCTTGTGACTTTAAATGGAATCACTCCTCCTCTTTGTTCCCCTCACTTTGGCTGAACTTGTACAAAAATCTGAACATTTTCCCAAATCTTTATCTGAAGCCACATTAATCACACCAACAAGGATAAGTGCAGTCAGATAAAGGGAGGAGTTAAACCACAGTCTTGAAAAGACAATGAGCAGTAGGGATTGGGAGGATGGGGTTGGAAGCACAATTCATTTGGTTAGGAAGCGAGTGGTTCATGCATCTGACTAAAGATGAATCAGCTTCAGCTTCTGTGCTCATCCGTCTCCCAAAGGGCAATTTAACAGAGTTACAAGCTTATGACCTGATTTTCGGCCAGTCAAGTCAACTAGGTGACCCATTGGATAGAATGGTGGGCTTCAAGTTAGGAAGACTTGAATTCAAATCTGGCCTCAGACACTCATTAGTCGTCTGCCCCTGTGCAAATTCACTTAACCTTTGTCTGCCTCAGTTTCCTCGTTTTATAAAATGGGGAATAATAATAGTACTTATTTCTCACAATTGTTGCAAGAATCAAATGAGATATTTGGAAAGTATTTAGCCCTTCCCTTGCACATGGTAGTTGCTTAATAAATGCTTTTCCCCCTCTGTATGTCCCTAGTTCTTCTTGAATAGGCAAATGAGGAAGAAATGTAGTTTCTTTTGGCCTCTCTACACTTTCATTAAGGTATGCTCATGAGCCCTAGGGGTTAGGGGCAGAGTATTCAACTTCCTGATTCCCATTATCTCCTTTCTCCTCATGTCTCAGAGGCATAGGGAGAGAGGGGCAGTGTTCAGAGTTTGGGCCTTCCTTCCTGTCTCTGTGTTGGATATCACCTTCTCTCTCCCAGAAGCTCTCCAGAAATACAGACCCAGAAATCCAAGTTCAAGCATGGTACCAAATGGTGAACTCTGGGATTGTATCAGTGTGAATCTCTCATCTCCATAACATAACTTGTAATGCAGGATCTACACTTACATAACTGTTAAAGTTTTGTGTTTTCATTTATACCAGTTACTGTCACCAAACAAAACAATCCCCCCAGGTACACACATAAGCAAATAAACAAACAAACCAAAAACCCCTCCTTTCCAGCCGATCTTCTAGTGATGAGGAACATTTCTGTATTTAGAGTCAGATAACCTCCAGACTCCAAGACATTCTGGTTTAGGAGAACTATATTACTGTAGTTTTGAGAACCCATATAACGGTAAAAATTCCCATTTGGCAGATGGAGAAATGGAATATCAAGAAATTAACTGCTTTGCCTCAGGATACACTGTTATTGGAAACAGGAACTGGCATTTCCTTACACTCTGCTTCAGTCCCTTGAAGCTTGTAAAGGTCACTTGAATCACTTTGGGCAATGCAAAGCATATGAAAACAGGCAAGAGCTTTTCCATTAGTTGTTATGACCTGCCATGAGCTGAGGGGATTGTGGAGGGAAAAGAAAGAGCATCAGATAGGCTGAGCCACTTTTTTCCAGGTCAGAGAGAACGTCAGGGCAAAAATTTTCAATAGCTTAATTCAGTTCAGTACTTAGATCACTGTCTCTTCAAAATTACCCTAAAGGAAAGGAAGCTTATGTCTTCCCATTTTCTAACTTACATGCTGATTCTTAAGAATGTTTTGATCCTTCTAAAGTGTTTTTCAGGCAATGGTTGGCGTACATATCCCTCTACCAAACATGGACCAATGTTTAGTGCTGGGAAAAGCAAGCACTTCTCTGATACAAAATGTCCCCTTCCTTCTCCCACTCCATTACTTTCATGAGGTGCCATCTTGCCCCACGTCACTACTTTCACGAATTGGTGCCTATCACTGAGGGCCAATGTCTGCTGCCAGGCTTTCCTTGAGTGAGGTGGTCCTTTCCTTGAGACCATGGGATAGAAATGAGTCAGAGCCTTGGCATCCTATTTTTGAAAGGCTAACTCTTCTTCTAAGGTTAGAGGTAGTAGAAATCACCTTTACCAAATCTGTATTCTCTTACCATTATTTACCAAACAGAAAGTCAGTACAAAAGCTCTTGTGTATCATGAACCCCTTTGGCAGCCTTACAAAGCCTAGGACTGCTTCTCAAAATGATGTTTCTAAGAATTCATAATTGAAGGAAATGCTAGCTTTGAGTTGGAGAACAGTGAAAATAAACAGGTAAATTTTTTTTCTAATCTGATCACACAAATCCACTGGAGTCTATCCATAGTGCTTTTGGCATAGTGTACAGAGGACTGAACTTGGAGCCAGAAAGCTCTAGGTTTGAATCCTGCCACAGGTAGTCACTAACTTATAACCCTGGGTAAGTCATTTAACCTCTCCAAATTTCTGTTTCCACTCTAACAAGCATAGTAATAACACCTGACTCACAGGGCTTTTTGTGAGGACTGAATAAGATAATATACGTACAAGAACATTTCCCTTTAAAACTTCAGGAAGTTTGTAGGTTATAAGGTGGAAGGACAGAAGCAGTAATACCACACTTCCTGTTACTGATTTGCCAAGCCAGGAAAGGAGCAGTGAACTTCCCCCCAGGTAGAGCAACTGCCTCAACACATTTTTCCCAGACCCTTCTATGTGTAAGGCCAACAGAATGAAATTAGACTTAAAAACTGGAGAAGGCTGAACCTAATTGTTCCTCATTGATTGTTGGATACATGGTCATGGCCTGCAGAGATTAAGGTTTGGATATGTGCTGGATTCTAACAAGTTAAACTGAGATCTCTCACCAAGGGAACCAAGATGGGTGGTCAAAGAAAAGGAGAGGCTATGTCTTTTTGTGCTGCCAACTCTCATGGCTCCGCTAAGGCCTCCTTGTCATCAAGGTTTAAGTTTGTTCCCAGTCTCTCCAACAGAAGCTGGATGAATGGAAGAGTACATCCCAAGTTTATGAGAAGAATATTTCTAAATGTTTTTTTCTGCTGTGCCTTTTGAGTAATTGTCTTTGTTAAGAGTTCATTGAGAATACTGACTAAATGTTGGTGGGAAGATGCACCCTGGCAGGGAATGTAGGGCTTCAGCATTAGGAGTGTAGCCATTCCCAAGGATTAGCCTCTAGCCCACTCTAGGGCCACCCTGCTGAAGGGCCCCAATCTGTGAGCATGAGTGCAAGTGGGCATAGGGTAGTGAGCCCAGTCTGGGGTGTTTCAAGTAGGGAGCTCTTTGCAAATCTTAAAACACTATACAAATAGGAATTATTACTTTTGCGTTCTTCAATTTCTAATGATTTTGTAAGAGGCAAGTTTCCCACCAGATTTTTATCTAACACTAATCTCAGACCTTTATCAAACCTTGGCTATGTCTCGATAGTTTCTTTGGTCCTTCAGCAGAATTTGTGATGTACACTGGCTGTCAGCCACAGTGATTATAGGTTCTCCTCTTCACAAGAGTGAGAGAATGGACAGATAGATCAAAGATGTAATTCCTGACTCAAAAATTTGACAGAAGAGGGGGTTTCCAGTAAACTTCAAATGAACTTGTATAACTAGAGCCATTTTATAGAATATTAACCTAGCCATTTAATACCTGTCTTATTGCATTTGGCACCATAAGCTTGATTGATAATTGGGAACAAAAGGAAGTTTGTTTGTTTGATGGGATGGGGACATAAATGAAAAGGGAAAGGATGTATGCATTAGGGATGAATGTTTCCATTGGAGTAACTTGAATTGGAGTTCATTTATTTATTTGGCTACTGTAGTAAGGAATGTATCCAAAGTAAAAAAAAAAAAAAAGAAAAATAGTAAATTAATTTACAACCCAGTTGAATGTTATTGATCAGTACAGTGTACATTTTAGCCTGAAAAAGTACTGTGCCCTTAAACGGAAAATACCACACATGATAATTAGTCTCAGTCTGCCGTCAAGGAGAAGGCAAGTAGACAAAAACTCAGGTGCAAATGATTTCACTACTATTCCATGTAAGTCAGTCTGGATTCAGGGCAAATGCTAACCTTGATTCTTACAGGTTCAACTTCAGGGTGCCTAGGAATGTCCAATTAAGTATCATATCATGAACATAGAGCAGATTTGATCATGTCTCTTCCCTACTCAATAAATGACTGCAACTCTTTAATGCTTCTAGGATAAAATAAAAACTCTTCTTTTTATCTTTTAGAGACTTTTACAACTTGGCCCCCAGGCTGTCTTTCCAAAATCATTTGATTCCTCCTCTTACATTTTTCAGTCCAACCCAAACTAGCTTTCTCTTTGTTCCTCACATGTGAACGATTCATAGCCTAACTCTGGCTTCTCAGCAACCTTCTTCTTCTCTCCTTTGCCTTATAGAATCCCTGTTTCATTTAAAGATAAAGCTTATGAACTACCTTATATGTGACTGCCAGGCCTAGAGGCCTGAGGGCTACCCGAGTCTTACCTTACCTCGCAGGTCTTCGGCTGGCCAAACCGGATAAACGTATGAGAGAAGAGACTTTCCAGAGTCGAACAAGGGTTAGGCTTTATTCAGGGTCTCGGTTACATGTGCAGGGGGAACTCTTCCTTAGGAGGGAGAGAGAAATCTCCCAAGGAGGCAAAGATCTTACAGTGAGGGAATGAAAGCAGAAGTGGAAGTGGGGAGAGAGGGGAGAGGGAAGAGCGAAGAGAGGAAAAGGAAGAGGGGCCTTCTGTCCTCTAAGGGCCCCTCAGCGCTAAGAGCGCCTTCAGGCTTTCCTGACCCTAATTAAGCTCTCCGGCCACGTAGTTTGCACCTGAATACCGTGCCTGTTAGATAACAATAGGTGTGCCCAGATCCGGGCCAGTCTCGAGGGCGGGGATGCTCTCTCCCATCACGTTTCTCACGGGAAGAGGCGGAAATGCACGAGATCTCACTCCTCAATTCCCTGCTGTTTCCTGGGGGGCCTCATGAGAACTCTAAGATTTTGAAGCTCCCACCTTTACCTGTCCGAGACTGTCCACATGGAACTGAGCTTACACCCCCAACATGTGACGTCTTTCCTGTTTCTCCCAAATGTTAATGTCTGTCACTCCCTCCCTGACTACTTCAAAAATTTATTTACTCTTTTTATGTTTATTCTTTCTTTGAGAGGCAGTGTGGCATAGTGGATAAAGAACTGCACATGAAGCTAGCAAGATGATGTTCCAAGTCCTGCCTCTGACTCATATTGGATTTGTGACCCTAGGCAAGTCACCTAACCTCTCAATGCTCCAACCAGCTCTCTAAGATTATAAGTTAAAGAGTACTGATCTGCATTGGTAAATGGAATTTCCTCACCAAAGAAATCACAGATGCAGTCCTTAGCCCAGTGCTTATGTGGATGTTACTGTTGTTTGGCCTTCATTTTTGAAGAGGACTAGTGATACCATGAGGTAATGTTTTTCTCGTGTTTGAATTGGATGTAAGTAATAACACATCATGTGTGTTATTTTCCCTTCAAGGGCACAACACTTTTTCAGGCTAAAATGGACTGATTAATAACATTCAACTGAGTTATAAATTAGTTTACTATTTTTCTTTTTTTTTTTTTACTTTGGATACATTCCTTGCAACAGTAGCCAAATAAATAAACAAATTCTAATTCAAGTTTCTCCAAAGTTGTACCATCGTCAGCTTCACTCTCTTTTCCAGAGTCATAGAAATCCAGTGGCAAGATGAAAGTGAGGATGATTGGTGATGAACCAGAACGCAGTGGCTGACCTTGGTTTCTCTGACATCTGACCAAGCTCTAAGCTTGCTGCTTCAGCCACCTTTATGACTGTTGGAACAAATAATTCTAATCCCCCCATTTCATGGGGGGAAATCTTTATATGCTCTCTGACAGGTTAAAGCCCATCACTTACCCTCATTCTGGATTAGCCCATTTGTTGAGATGATTTTACCAGCTTATGCCCACAAGGCATGCTCTAACTTCTTGGAGCTAGAATTGAGTTGAGTACCAGTAAACACTAAAGGTGGATGAGCAGTATTGAAAAGTATTCAGCAAGCCCCCACACCAGAGGTGCTAGGCCTCCTTGAACACCCTATACATTCTATGTATCTTTGTTTTCTCCCATTAGAATAGAAGTTTCTTATAAGTAGGGATAATTTCATTCTTTCTGTTTGTATCTCTAGTAGCTAACACTGTATCTGCCACATAGTAAGTGTTTAATAAATGGCAGTTGTTCGTTTGAGGACTTGTGGTAAGCTGCAGCAGTTCCAAGGCTAGCTGACATGTTCAATACATGCTTCATCAGGCCAAACTTAGTATCCTGTGGGTTATCTGGGCCAGAACTAAAGCAGAATACTTGACATTTTTCTATGTGAACAATCCCAACTTTTCCTGAGGAAGAACTACTTTTCTTTGTTGATAAGGTGGTGGGTGTTCAGTATAAGTCACTGTTGGCCGTTGGTCAACCTTTTTTCCCTACTGGAAACTCCCATGAGCCAACAAGGGGAGGAGCATGCCAGAGTGGTGACTGGTTTGATGATATGCCAAGTAAGGTTTTGAAATCATCTATAGATTGCTTTCTATTGGCTGGGAACCTGTGTCCTAAGTGCATCCTACTTGAAGTTAGCAGACATCATGTTGGAGATGGGTAAACCTTAGATTTCAATAAAACCAAGAAGCAAGTTGACTTTGACAGGCTGATCTATGGCAACTAAAGCAAATATTTGTTCTGACCTGTTAAAACATGCAATCTGAAACTTACTAATGTCTTCATAGCAGAAGTTCACTTCATAGCCACACCTTATTCCTTCTGACTTTCATGCTAGTCACAAAAGTTCACTGCTTTTAAAAAAAAACAAAAAGCTAGATCATACCTTTGTATTCCCACTTTACATGATTTCCCTGAGATTTATATAAATCCTATGTAAAGTTATTGTCAAGAAAATATAAGCAGTCTTTTCACCATAAATGCCATTTTGTCATTAAATAATGTTTTTTAATAGTTTATATTTTCTCCCAAAAATTTTTTTTAAAATACTCTATATAAACTCTAAGGATCACTTCTTCTCCTCTGTGAAAAACAACCCTACTGGATACAGCCCAACAAATACTTAGCAGCAGCACAGATATGCTATCTACTGTATTGTCTAGTTTATAACCAAGAAGATAGAGGGAATATTGAGTATGAGAATCAAATTGGAACTTGATTTTGTCTGATAATCTTTTCAAGTCCCAAAGACAGGCTTGGTCTACCTTCAAAAACATGCCAGACAGATGTCCCTGATGCAATGCCACAAAGATGAGTTTTTGTATGTTGGTACCACTGCTCCAGGTGTGTCATACAAAGAAAATCCCAAAATAAGAGGTCCTGAAATATGTTTCATTAATAATTAATCCTCATTAATAATTAATATAGTATAGAAGCCAACATTTTCATCACTTTATCTTCCAAAGCCCAGTTTATCATGGGACCAGGCACAGCAAAGGATGTGGTAAAAACCTGATGCTACATTTATGGACTGCTCCATGGAGACTAGGAAAATCTGGAGCTGTTAGGACAGAGCCACTTTAGAGGGACTACTGTAACACAGAAGCAGTGTTTTGGATCAAGATCAGACTGAGGGGGGATCAGGAAAGGACATAGGTAAGAGAATAAGGTTAGGAGAAGCACGTAGAATAATGATGGAGTTCATGGAAAATGCAAGCGAGAAGCCTGGGGAAGATGGAGGAGGTGAGCTGTAAGGGGAATGCAGGTAGGGTTATAGGCATTCTATTACTTTGTTCATTGAATTGTAGACTGGTACAGACATTTTGTAGTACTATAGGGCAGAATACTGTAAAAGTAAAAAACTGATTATAACTTTCAATTTGGTCATTCTATTGCTAGGACTTTATCCCTCAAAATCATAAAAAAATGGGGGGAGGGAAGAAGGATGTATCTGTGCCAAAATAGCTGCTCTATTCATAACATCAAAAAGTTGGTAATAACCTATGTGTGCAATAATTTGAGAATGCTTGAACAAATTAAGATAATGGAATAGAATCAATCATTTATTAAGTGCTTGCTATGTTCCAGATCCTGTGGTAATCATGATTATGATGACGATGATGTGCTGGTTAATTTTGCTAATTTGGAATATGAAGAAAATTTTTAAAAAATTAGTCCTTGATCTGAAGAAGCTAACATTTTTAATGGGGGAGAAAACATGTAAATGACTAAGTATATACAAGATGTATGTAGTATAAATGGGAACTAATCCCAGAGAGAACGTACTGGATGTGGATGGGTAGGCTTCCCGAGGAAAAGTGGGATTGGGGGTGAGTCTTGAAGGAAGCCTTGAGGTGCATGTGAGGATGGAGAACATTCCAGGCATTGGGAATAGCCAGTGAAAAGTCAGTGTAATGTGTGAAGAACAGCGAGAAGACCAGTGTTGCTGGATTGTAGAGCACGGTGAGGTCAGTCCCATCTAAGAAGATGGAGCATATATGGTACATACAAGGATATATGTATAAACACAGGTGATGGGGTTAGCCATGCACACTGGTCCCTTTCTGTGTACCACATGTTCTGGGCCTTTGCTAACATCATGTGTGTACATTAGCAGCTCCTGCTACACATTAATATGTGCGTACCCAGCAGCTCCTGGTTGATCCTCCTGTGCCCCTATAACTAAGGGAGGAATGACTGGCAACTCCATCAGGAAGAGCCACTCACTTTGTGGGCAAGGAAAGAACTTGTCTTTATAGGTAGGCTCTTTTTTGTGACACATACCACTGTAGCTCTTCATTGGATTTCCAGTGAGAGGAAGCGGGATTTCTCTCCTTCTTTCCCTACAGTGATGGTGCCTGCATGGACATGGCAGCAGGAACATATGTTTCTAAGGCAAATTTGAAATTGTACTTCAAGTGCTTGGCTGCTTCTTCTGTTTTATTTCTTGGTCTAGTTCCCTGAACAGAGACCCTGTAAAATGCATACTTCTAGCCATCTCTAATCTTATGTTCTGGAGAGGTCAGAAGCTAACATCTGCAATAACTTCTCAGGGCTAAAGGGCAGCTCTGGCAGGAAAATTCTGTAGCTGAACAGATTAAAAAACTATGTCTAACTTCTGGCCAGATCTGAGAAACAAATGTGAGATATCTGATTAGCCATCTACAAAGTTGTCTTTACCTCCCAAGAATGTATAGTAGTAATGATACTTTACTATTTCATGTTTTAAGTATTTGTGAGTAACAGACTGTTATCTGTTATTTGAGGACCAACTTACCTATATTTGGAGAAATTCTTAAAGGCAGACCACAGAGTGGTAATTTTTTTTCAACCATAACAACTCACCAAACTAAGGGCAAAGAGTCATTGTGATCTATATCACAAAACTCACAGAGCTTTGAAGCAGTAAAATCCAAGTAAAAAAAAATACAAGATTTTATTTTGAGTTAGGATTCAGCATTGATGCCTTAAACTTTCTATACTACATTGAAGTGAATTCAGTTTAAGTTCAGCCTTCAGATATTGGATGGATTAAAAGATGGGTGGAAAATCACAAGTAGTTGATTTAGGAATGTTTTGATTATATCTCAAGCCTTATAAAGATTAACTTCATATTCTGCATTGCCATGTAACTAATTTTTTTCAGGAACCCACTAAATAAAAGTGGTGATCAGTATTCGTATTTTAAATTCCAGCATCATGAAATATTTGTACAGCTTTAATGATCTTTTGTTGAAGAATAGAAGAAAATAATTGGTGCTTCCTTCCTCCTAAATAATGACAACCTCAGAAGTACTTTTTAAAAAATCAGTTAGATTTCAGCTAGGTGGTAAAGTGGATAGAGTGCTGGACCTGGAATCAGGAAGGTCTTAGTTCAAATCCAGCTTTATTTACTTACTAGCTATGTGGCAATGGACAATCACTTAACCTCTGACTGCTTCAATTTCCTTATATGTAAAGCAAGGATGATAATAACAGCTGCCTCCCAGAGGTGTTATGAGGATAAAATGAGGTAATATTTATAAAATAATTTTTAAACCTTTAAGTGCTATATAAATATTAGTTATTATTATTATTAAATCTTATCTTTATTGATTTTTTAAATTTTTATATCACTTTCATTTCCCAATGTGTCCCTTCCCCTTACTTATTCAGCAAACTATTCCTAACAAAGAATAAAAAGAGGGGGAAAAATCAGTTTAGCAAAATTAACCAGCTCATCATCTTCATCATCATCGTCATCGTTATCATCATAATCACGATTAGCATTTGTATAACACTTAAAGGTTTGCAAAGCACTTTACACATATTATCTCATTTTATCCTCACAAGAATTTTGGGAGATAGGTGCTATTATTTTCATTTTACAGATGAGGAAACTGAGACAGACTGAGGTTAAGTGAATTGCCCAAAGTAATACAGTTAATAAACGTCTGAGGCTGGGTTTGAACAGAGATCTTTTTGAATCCAGGTCCAAACTTTGTATGTGGCACCACCTAGTTGCTTCATCTTCCACTATATCTGACAGTATATGCATTATACCACATTTAGAATCGCCTTATTTCTTCTAAGACAGGAGGGGAGGTGCATATTTTTCACTCTTCCCTAGGGTCAAACTTGGTCATATAGTTTCAGAAGAACGAGACAGAGAGACAGAGAGAAAAAGAAAGAAACAAGCATAGAGAGATGCAGAGAGACAGAGACAGATGAAGAGAGAAAGAGATGGGTTTAATATGAATATTTTTAAGGATTAAATAGCTAGTTTCTAAAGATAATTTTACTTGAATCAACTTGCATATGACTTTATACTTGGGAATTTCTACTGTAAATTTCTAAAATTCTCTACCTCCCTGCTAACAAACAGGGGTGGTGGTTTTTGTGAATATTTTGTTTCATGGAAAAATAATAATATATATCAGGTTTAAAAAATGTCATGTCATAAAATGCTTTCCTCTTGCTGCTTTGATATTTGCTTTTTACTCAGCATCAAAGCTTGTCACACCCTTTATCAGCAACAATTTTGTTTCTGACCATTTTTACGTTTTCCATGTAGATTTTTCCATCCTTTGAGGACCAACTCTATCCCTACTATGTCTGTGTGTGCCTTGAGCTCCCGTGGTTGGCAATGACAGAGTGAAACTCTGTAAAGATGTGAAAATTTGACCATATTGAGTAATACATCCCCTGTAATATTAGCTCAATCATTTAGAATTGGGCTAGATGTCCTGAGTTGAATTAATCAGACAAGGTCCCTGCCCTTGTGAAGCTTTGAATATACATTTCACAGACCTTTGCTTTGTGATCCATCAGTCAGTTTAGTTGTAGTCACCTGCTTTGTATTTCCTCTCAGCTGGAAGTCCCTTAAAACTTTAGAGGGAGTGCTGAGCATAAAACATTCTGAGGCTCTGTCTAAGTACAAAGTCAGGAAATAAAATTCTTCATTATTTCTCAATCACATTATATTAGGTTAGGAACCCTTTCCCAAGATGTGAGGATTATTTTTCATCATTGGCATATTTTGTCATCTCAAGTTTCTGTTTTCTTCCCCCTTCCACCCACATCACTTTTTTTGATGGTTTGCCAGTGATACCAACACCTGTAAGAGGTGGGGCTGAGAAAGTGCAAAATTGCTTCATATATAGCTTTGGTATTTTAGTCTTCTCTCTCTGCCCCAGGGAAAAAAGCTGGAAAATAGATTTACAGCAGGCTCATTAAGGTGTGCCAAAGTATTTTTATCCTTCCTTTGAACTGAGAACTTAAGAGTTGGATTTAGGATCAATTTGACAGGATTATGCTCTAAATATGATTGGCTAAATTTCCTTTACTTTTTATGACCTGTACTTAAATATTTACATTTGTTTCCTATTTTGCTTATGTAATAGCTTAAAACTTACTTAGGACAGTATTTGCTGTCTCTAATGTGACAATTCAGCATAAAGATCCATAAACTTACATTAGTTATTTCTGGAGCAGATGGGGATGTGATAAAGAAGAAAAAATGCTGACCTTAGAATCAGAGGACCTGAGTTACAGTTCTGATTTGTCTTTTATCCATCCACTTGTCTTAGGCAAATCATTTCACCTTTCTGGGCTTTAGTTTCTTCATTTGAAAAATGAGGAGGTTAGATTAAGTGACCTTTAAGGTCCTTTCCACATCTAACATTACGTTAGAATGATTAGAGAAGGCAGGGAGGACAGTAAAGGATAAGAACATGGAAGATCAGAGGTTAAAGAGACTTTAGAAGTAATTTTGTGCAACTTCTGCATTTGACAGAGGAAGAAATTGAGACTTAGAGAAAACCAAGGTAAATAAATAACCATAAATGGGCTAAAATATGATGTCCTTGCACCCAGGCCCATAAATAAACCAATCAATCAATCAACAACTCTCTGTTAGGGGCCCAGTTCCAGGGTGGAGAGGAGTGCTTGCAGAGACAAGGGAGTTGGGGCATTTCCTGGATAAGGATCAGAACACATGCTAGGAGAGTATTGACCACACTTCTCCCTGCATAACACCATTTTGGAAGCATCAAAAACTTATACACCCCCAAGTTAGCTGTGAAAACAGAAGGCAAAAAAGCCTGAAGCTTGGAACAGTGATGCTCCACCCCCTCTGCCCAGAGGTGAGCAGAGCCCAACTCTAACATAAACTTCAAATTCAAAAAATATGCTGAGGGAAATGAGCAGACAACAAAGACAAAGCCAAAAAGAACCTGACCATAAAAAGCTACAGCAGTGACAAGGAAGACCAGTACAGACATTTAGAAGACAACAGCATGAAACCAATGAAAACAAAACCTCAAAGGAAAATATAGATTAGACAGAAATCCAACAAGAATTTCTAGAAGAGCTAAAGAAAGTTCTTTTTTAAAAAAAGAACAAAAGCGATTTTTAAAATCAAATAAGAGTGGCAGAAGAAAACATGAAAAAAAATGAAAGCAATGCATGGAAATTATCATAAGAGAATTAATAGCTTGGTAAAAGAGATACAAAATAAAAATCTAAGAAAGGAGCTCCTTAAAAAACAGAATTGGCCAAATGGAAAAAGAAGTACAAAACCTAACTAAGACAATAATTCCTTCAAAACTACACTTGGTCAAGTAGACACTAATCACTCCACTAAACATCAATATACAATAAAATGAAGTAAAAAATGAAAATAAATGGAAGACAATATGACATATCTCATGGAAAATATATCAAAGGGAGACAATATATGAATTATTGGACTAGCTGAAATCAATGATCAAAAAAGAGCCCAGACATCATGTTTCAAGAAATTATGAAGGAAAACTGCCCAGTTATTTTAGAACTGGAGAGCCAAACAGAAAGCAATCACCTCATTAAAAAAAAAGATCCCCAAATGAAAATCTCCAGGAAGATTACAACCAAATTCCAGAGCTCCAAGAGCAAGGAAAAAGTATTCCAAGTGACTGGAAAAGAATCTTTCAAATACCATGGAGCCACAGTTAGGATCAGAAAAGATTTAGCAGCTACCACAATAAAGAAGAAGAGGATTTATGATATTTTGGAAGGTAAAGGATCTAGGCTTGCAACCAAGAATCACCTACCCAGCAAAACTGAATATAATTCTTCAGGGGAAAATGGATATTTAATGAAATAGAAGATCTTCAAGCACTCCTGCTGAAAAGACCAGAGTTGGATAGAAATTTTGATTTTCAAATACAAGACTCAAGTGAAACATAAAAAGGTAAGTATGAAAGAGAAATTATAGGGTATTCAATAAGCTTAAATTGTTTAACTTCCTATATGGGAAGATGATACACATAACTCCTAAAATTTATTAATATTAGGACAATTAATGGAAGTCTACACAACATAGAGAGCAAAGGTGAATATGTTATGTTGAAATTATTTTGCAAAAAGAATGGAAGGGTATAGCACCAACGCACAATATTCACAGAGTCTACAGCATTCATGAATATGCAGACACAATTCTGAATCACTAAATATGACAGACTCTCTATCTGGAAGACGGGACCAAAATATTTATTCAGACACCAGAAAGCCAAATACATCATAATCTATACACAATAACAATGCAGAGAAAAACATCATTCCCAGGCATGCCCCTTGTTAGGCTTCCCACAGACCAGCTCCATTAAACAAATCACAAGCAAGCTCCCTTAAAATCACAAACAAGCTCTGTCACTCACACCAACCAGCTGCCTGCATCCTTCCTGGCTCTGAATGCTCTCTGATTCACTTTCTCTCAGCTCTTCTGTAACTCCACCTCTTCCTGTTCCATGTGACTTAAACTCTTGTGACTCAGGCTTCCATGTGACTTATGTCACATGGGCTATTAATGAATGGGAAAGATCTTCTCATTTACATTACCATTACAAAGGGTGAGAAAGAAGGTGTAGAAAGAGGAAGAATGGGGAATATTATTTCACATAAAAGAGGCATACAAAGAAGAGTATTTATAGTGGGGGGGAAAATGAGGACAGGAGGTAATGATTGAACCTCCCTTTCATCTAAACTGGTTCAAGGAGGGAAGAATACATATACACACTCAATTGGGTGTAGAAATATATTTCACCCAAAAGGGAAGTAGAAGGGGAAGAAGCTAAGCAAAATGGGGGAGGTGGCTATGTGATGGAGGGTTAATTTAAAGGAGACAGAGATCAAAAGCATTTCTATACAGCTCTCCACAGCACCTAATACATGTATTAGGGCATAAAAACATCACAAACAAATGCCAAAAAGCAGTAATATTAAATATACTCTTTTCAGACCACAATGCAACAAAAATAACATTCAATAAAGAGTCTTGAAAGCATAGTTTAAATATTAATTAGAAACTAAGTAATCTAATCCTAAAGAATGAATGGCCAAGGAACAAATCATAGAAAAATCAAAAGTTTCATTAAATAACAACGAGACAAGAAATCAAAGTTTTTTGGATGCCCCCAAAACAGTTCTTAGAGGAAAATTTATATCCCTAAATGCCTAAATCAAAAAAAAAGAAAGAGGGAAACAGTGACTCAATTAATTGGGCGTTCAATTTAAAAAAAAAAACTAAAAAAAGGACAAATTTTAAATCCTCAGTTAAAATAGAAATCTTAAAAATGAAAGAAAATGTTAATAAATTTGAAAGTTAAAAAAATTGAGCTAATAAATAAAACAGGAAGCTAGTTTGTGAGAAAAACAATAAAATAAATCACTGGTTAATCTGATTTTAAAAAAAGAAAGACAAAATCAAATTACTAAAAGAATGACTACACCAAGATGAGATTAAAGCAATTATTAAGAGCTATTTTACTCAATTATATGCCAATAAAACTGACAAGCTAAGCTAAATGGATAAATATTAACAAAAATATCCAGATTAACAGAAGAGGAAATAGAATACTTAAATAGTTCCGTCTTAGAAAAAGAAATTGAACAAACCATAAATGAGCTCCTTAAGAAAAAATCCTCAGGCTTAGATGCATTTACAAGAAGGTATCCTACTAAATTTCTTCCAAGACATAAATATTATTTTGATACCTAAACCAGGGGGTCAAAAACAGAGAAAGAAAGCTATAGACCAATTTCTCTAATGAATATTGATGCAAAATTTTTATTTTTAAAAAAATTTTAAATTTATTATTTTATTTTCCCAATTATGTGTCAAAACAATTTTTAACATTTGTTTTTATTTTAAATATTGATTTTCAAATTCTGTTCCTTCCTTGCTCCACTGGTTTCTCATTGAAAAGTCAAGCAATTTGATATGGGTTATAACTGTGCCATCATGCAAAACACATTTCCATATTAGTCATGTTGTGAAAGAAAACAGACCCAACCCTTTCCCCTACCCCAAAAAAATAAAGAAAAAATTTTGGGGGGGGGGGTTTCCTTGGGAAGGAATTTTGTTTTCCTTTAAATAGTATTTTGTTTTCCTTTAAATACTATTTTGTTTTTTCCCACAACTACATATCAAGAAAATTTTTAGCATTCATTTTTACAAGATTTTGAGTTACAAATTTTTCTCCCTTTTCCCCTCCCCTCCCCTCTTATGAAAATGGTAGGCAGTTTGATATAGTTTCTACATCTGCTACCATATAAAACATATTTCCATATTTATCACAGTTGTGGAAGAAGAAACAGATCAACAGAAAAGAAAATGAGAAAGAAAAAAGCAAGTGGAAAAAAATAAGCTGTGATTTCCATTCAGAGTCCATCAGTTCTTTATCTAGATATGGATAGCATTTTCCTTCATGAGTTCTTTGTACTTGCCTTGGATCATCGTGTTGCTGAGAAAAGCTGAGTCATTCATAGTTAATCATCACATGACATTGCTGATACTGTGTATGGTGTTTGTCTGGTTCTGCTCATTTCACTCAGTATCAATTTGTACAAGTTTTTTGAGGTTTTTTTCTGAAATGTGTCTGTTGCTCACTTTTTATTGCACAATAGTATTCCATTACATTCACATACCAGTTTGTTCAGCTGTTCCCCAATTGATGGGCATCCTCTCAACTTCTAATATTTTGCCACAAGAATAGGACTGCTATAAATCTTCTTGCATGTAGGTCCTTTTTCCTTTTCTATGATCTCTTTATGATACAGACCTAGTAGTAGTATTGCTGGATCAAAGGATACACACAGTTCGGTAGCCCTTTGGGCATAATTCCAAATTGGTCTCCAGAAGCTGAATCAGTTCTCAACAGTGCATTAATGTCCCAATTTTCCCACAGCTCCAATATTTATCATTTTCCTTTCTTGTCAGATCAGCCAATCTGTTTGGTATGAGGTGGTATTTCAGAGTTGCTTTAATTTGTATTTCTCTATTCAAGTGATTTAGAGAACTTCTTCACATGCCTATAGATAGCCTTGATTTCTTCATTTGAAAACTGCCTGTTCATACCCTTTGACCATTTATCAAGTGGGGAATGACTTGTGTTCTCATAAATTTGACTCAGTTATCTTGCTGTAAAGATTGTTTTTCCTTCTAATCTTGGTTGTATTGGGGGGTTTTTTTGTATAAAAGTTTTTTAATTTAACATTATTATAATTATATATTTTACATTTTGTAATGCTCTCTCCTCTTGTTTGGTCATGAATTCTTCCCCTCCCCATAGATCTGACAGGTAGACTATTCCTTGCACTTCTTAATTTGATTGCTTTATTGTCTATGGTACCTTTTTAGCAAGATGTAGTTTCCTTCCTTATCTCTTTTAAGAAAGGACTGTTTTTGCTTTTACTTTATCTAAGATTAGAATGACACCTGCTTTTTTTTTACTTCAGCTAAGCCATAAAAGATTCTGCTCCTGTCCCTTACCTGTATTTTGTGTATGTCTCTATGCTTGAAGTGTATCTCTTGTAAACAATATATTGTAGAATTCTGGTTTCTGAACCACTCTGCTATCTGCTTCCCATTCTCATTCCCATTTATGTGTATTTCCCTCCATCCCATTCTTCCTCTTGCTTGTCCTCTCTCTCCTTTCATCCTTTCCCACCTCAACTGTGTTTTGCTTGTGCCTACCACCCCCCCTTCTGCCCTCCCTATTGTCAGACCCCACCCTACCTCCTTTACTTAATCCCCTCCCCTTCTACTTCCCTGTCAGATAAGATAGATTTGTATATTCAACTGATTATGTACATCATTGCCTTTTTAAGTCAATACTGATGAGAATAAGGTTCAAGCAATGTCCATGGCCCACCCTCCCATCTTCCCCATCATTGTAATAGGTCTTTCTCACGTCTTCATGTGAGATAATTTACACCATTCTACTCCTCCCTTCCTTCTGCACCCATTGTAGTCCTCTTTCTCATCCCTTAATTTTTATGTCATTCCCCCAAATTCATTTTTTCTCCCATACCCTCTATCTGTATCTCCATCTATCTGTACTGCTAGTGATTGTTGTGTTTGTCTTTCATTCTCGAAGGGGACCATGACATCAGGGAGATGATGACATGACTTGCAGTTGACTTTGATTTGAGTGAGGGAGGGCTGTGCAAAGTCATCAGCCTCATTTTCTCCTCCAGAGCCATCAGGGTCCAGTAGCCAGATATTCATCAGTAAGACTGGAAATGGCCCAGGATGCCATGGGAGACCCTGGACCTTTTAGTTTAAGGTCTTTTCAGGGTCAGTGAATAGGTCTCTTTAAGAAGTGAGTTAAGGGATGGTCCCTTTCATTAAAAAAAAAAAAAATTAAACTGAGAGGGGAAGACCCTTGTCCAAAAGAGAAACAGTTACTATTTACATTCACTCTGAGCCAACAGCACCCAAAAACTAGCCATTAAGTGGTGCTTGACTAGGAATTTATTGTTGTCCACTCTGTGAGCTTCAGACTGAAATGGGTTTAAGGTCTGGTCTGAGAGAAAGATAGAAAAAAAGAGAGAGAGAAAGAAATCTAGCCAGTTAACCCCAAGTTAACTGGGAAGCTTTTGTTAGTGATACAATTTTTAAGAATTTACAAAGTGTCATCTTCCTGCGTAGGGATATAAACAGTTTAGGTCCATTGAATCACTTATTTCTCTTAAGTTTTGATGTTGAATTTGTTTAGTTCTGGTCCGTCTTCTGTTTATAAAGGCTTGACATCCTTCTATTTCATTGAACTGATCATTTTTTCCCCTTGATACGTTATGCTTAATTTTGCCAGGTAAGTGATTCTCGGTGGTAGTCCTAAGCTCCTTTGCCCTCCAGAATATCATGTTCCATGACTTCTGATTCTTTAAGGTTGCAGCTACAAGTCCCGTGTTATCCTAATTGTGACTCCTCAGCATTAAAATTGTTTCTTTTTGGCCATTTACAGTATTTTTTCTTTGATCTGATAGTTCTGAAATTTGTCTATAATGGTCCTTGGGGGTTTTTATTTTCTTTACATTCTCTTTCCTGAGGTGATCCGTGTCTATTTTGCCCTCTGGTTCCAAGAACATCAGGGAAGTTTTCCTTGATAATTTCTTGAAAGATGCTGTCCAGGTCCTCCTTATGATTTTGATTTTCAGGAAGTACAATGATTCTGACATTGTCTCTCCTCGATCTATTTTCCAGGTCAGTTGTTTTTTCCTTGAGGTATTTTACATTTTCTTCCATTTTTTTTCATTCTTTTGAATTTGTTTGATTGATTTATGATGTCTCATAGAGTCATTAGCTTTCACTTGCCCAATTCTAACTTTTAAGGTGTTGTTTTACTCAATTAGCTTTTATACTTTCTTTTCCATTTAGCCAATTATATTGTTGAAAGAGCTGTTTTCTTCAGTGGATTTTTGTGTCTCCTTTTCCATTTGGCCAATTCTACTTTTTAAGTAGTTTTCTAAGGCATTGAATCTTTTTTTTCATAATTCTCTTCCATCACTCTCATTTATTTTCCCACTTTTTCTTCTACCTCTCTTACATGATTTTTAAGCTCCTTTTTGAGCTCTTCTATGAGTTCTTTCTGGGCTTGAGATCATTTCCCATTTTCTTTGGGGTTTTGCCCATAGGTGTTTTGACATTGCTGTCTTCATTTGAGTTTGAGTTTTGGCCTTTCCTGTCATTATGATAACTTTCTATGGTCAGATTCTTTTTTGTTGTTGTTTTTTGCTCATCTATTTTTTTGGCCTTTTTCCTTTCTTTTAAATTTGATCTCTTCTCCCAAGTGTAATGGTAAGGGAATCTGAAGATCTTTCCTGTCCCTTAATAGGCCCATGTGACCTGCTTTGAGCTTTGGCCCAGACCATAGCTTGGGTCACATGAAGCCCATGGTGGGAGGAGCTTTCTGAATCGGTGGAGCAAGAAGAGTGAGGTGGAGCAGAGAGAGGCAGCAGGCAGAGAAAAATAGAGCAGCTAGCCTGGGTGAAAGAGGGGCATTTTACCTAAGGGAGCTTGTTTGTGGGGAAGCCTGACAGAGGAAAGGCTTGGAGATGGCAGTCTTCCCTCTATTGGTAATTTGTACAAACTTCCTTGTTACCATGGTGGCATTGGCTTTCTGGTATCTAAATAAATATCTTTGTTTCATCTTTGAGGAAAAGAGTTTATATTTTGTGAATTAACCCTGAAAATATGCCTGCATATCCATAGTGACTGCTGTGGGTATCACATTGGCATTACACCAGGGTAGAATGGACTCTCTCTCAGGCTTCTTGTATCAGTGGCTGTAAACCCTGCCTATTTACCTGGTGCTGTGCTGCTGGAGGCGGGAGGGATCTGGCAGCTTCCTTGATGCTGAGCTGATGTCCTAGTAGTGGTGCCTGGTGTGTGTTGAGGCCAAGTAGGGTTTTTCTGTTTTTCCCTGGGGCTACACGGAAGCATGTGGAGGTCTGGGACTGCAGGATGCCTGCCTGCCCAGGGATACACTGAAGCACGTAATGGTTCTCAGAGCTGTAGTCTGCCCATTCTCCTGGCTGTGCTAAGGTATGTGTGGGGGTGGTGGTCCTGGTGTTAGTGTTGGTCTGCTTCATGATATTGGGACTCAGGATCTCCCACTGGTTTGTTGCAGTGGGGCTTGCTGAATGCATTCTGGGATGCTTCCTGTCTTGGACTGCACTCTCCTTTTACCTGAGTGAGATGGACCTTTCTTGCCAATCCTTCAAGTCTCTGGGGCTAAGAGACTGCTCGACCTCATCTTCCTGCTGGCTCCACTGTTCCAAGATTCGTTTATGGTCATTAGGAGGTGAATATTTGAGTGCTACAGTGATTTACTGCTTACTCCACTATCTTAACTCCTGGAAATTCAGAAACATTTTTTTAAAGCACACTGCATTCAGACTCCATTAGTTCTTTCTCTGGAGGTGGATAGCATTTTTTCATCATAAGTCCTTTGGAATTGTCTTGGATCATTGTATTGCTGAGAGTAACTAAGTTATTCACAATTGATCATCGCATAATATTACTATTACTGTGTGCAATGTTCTCCTGGTTATGCTCATTTCATTTTGCATTAGTTCATGTAAGTCTTTCCAGGTTTTTCTGAAGCCAGCATTCATTTCATTTCATTTCTTATAGCACAATAGTTTTCCATCCCAATCGTATACCACAACATGCTCAGCCATTTCCTAATTGGTGGCACCTCTTCAGTATCCAATTCTTTGCCACCAAAAACAAGCTGCTATAAATATTTTTGTTCATATAGGTGATTTTCCTGTTTTTTTTAAAAATCTCTTTAGGATACAGACCAAGTAGTGGTGTTGCTGGATTAAAGGGTACATACAGTTTGATGGCCCTTTGGGCATAGTTCCAAATTGTTCTTCAGAATGACTGAATCAATGAACCACTCAACTGCCAGTGAATTAGTGTCTCAATTTTCCAACATCCCTTCCAACATTTGTTATTTTCCTTTTTTGTCATGTTAGTTAATTTGATAGGTGTGAGATGGCACATCAAAGTTGTTTTAATGTGTATTTCTCTACTCAATAGAAATTTAGAGTATTTTCCCATATGACTTAATATTGCTTTGATTTCTTCATCTGAAAACTGCCTGTTCATATGCCTTGACTATTTATCAGTTGGGGAATGACTTGTTTTCTTGTAAATTTGACTCAGCATTAACTCTATATCTTTGAAAAATGAGGCTTTTATCAGATAAACTGACTGTACATTGTTTTTCTAGTTATGATTATTATGCATTCTCCTCCATCTTATTTCTCTCCCTCCATCCTCAGAAGGATTTTGCTTCTGACTACCACCTCCCTCAATCTGCTTTCCCATTTATCAGCCCCTCTCTCCCATTCCCTTCCACTCCAATTTTCCTGTAGAGTAAGATAGATTTCTTAACCAACCGAGTATATATTTTATTCCCTCTTTGAGCCAATTCTGATGAAAATAAGGTTCAAGTACACCCCTAAATCACCCATCCCACTTCCCACTGTAAAATGCCACTTTTGTGACATTTTTATGTGAGAAAATTTACTCCATCTTACATCTCCCTTTCCCCTTCTCCTAGTGCATTCGTCTTTCTCACTCTTAATTTTCTATATATTACCAACAAAACCCAGCAAGAAGAGATAGAAAAAGAAATTCCAATTATAATAACTTCAGATAATATAAAATCTTTTTCAATCTACATGCTAAGACAAACCCAGGAACTTTATGAACACAATGACAAAACACTTCACACAATTAAAGACAGATCTAAATAGTTGGATAAATATTAAATCACTAGTGGATAGGCCAAGCCAATATAATTATAACATCTATTCCATCTAAATCAATTTACTTATTCAATGCCATGCTAATCAATCTACCAAAGAATTATTTTATGGAATTATAAAAAATAATAAACAACATTCAGCTGGAAAAACAAAAGATCAAGAATATCAAGGGAATCAAGGAATAAAAAGTAAAGGGTGGTGGCCTACTACTAACAGATTTAAAACAATGTTACAGGGTGGTCCAAATCATCAAAACAATCTGGTACTGACTAAGTAATAGAGTGGTGGATCAGTGGCATAGATTGAGCATGCAATACATAGTTTTAAATGACTATAGTAATCTAGTGTTTGATAAAACCAAAAATCTAAGATTTGGGGGCAAGTGTTCACTATTTGACAACAATTGCTGGGCAAACTGGAAAGCAGTTTGACAGAAACTAGGCATAGACCAACAATTCACATTGTATGCCAAAATAAGGTCAAATAGGTATATAGTTTAGACATAAAGGATATTATTTAGACATAAAAGATGATAAGCAAATTAGAGGAATATGAAAAAAGTTACTTGTTAGGTTTATAGATAAGCAAAAATTTTATTGACAAAGAGACAGAGAGGATCATGAGAGGTAAAATGAATAATTTTGATTACATGAAATTAAGAAAGACTTACACAAACAAAATCAATGCACCAAAATTAAAAATAAAGCAGGAAATTAGGGGGAAATTTTATAGCAAGTTTCTCTGACAAAAGTTTAATTTCTCAAATATATATGGACCTGAGCCAAATTTACAAAACTTAGAGCCATTCCTCAATTGATAAGTCATCAAAGAATGTGAACAGGCAGTGTTCAAAAGAAGAAAGCAAAGTTAGCAATAGCAATATGAGAAAGTGCTTTAAATCACTAATAATTACAGAAATGATGACAATAACTCTGAGGCTCTGCTTTACAACTATCAGATTGGCTAACATGACAGAAAAGAAAATGATAAATGCTGGAGGTGATGTGGAAAAATACATATGCTAATGCATTATTGGTAAGGTTGGAAGGGGAATAAAGATTGGCCAGCCTGAATTCCTTCCCAAAATAGAGTCTCCCTCATGTTTCTAAAGTGCCAGTGGGAGAAAGGGGACTGGCATGGTAGAGACAAAAAGACCACAAGGTTTGATGGATGGACCATGGTGACAAATGGGGAGAATTGGCTAAGATAGTTTTTTTCTAGGTTGGGTCCATAAACCAAATATCTGGTTCCCTGTGAAAATAGGCACTAGGATTTTGTGCCAGCTGCAGGCTTCCTTGAATGAGATCTAGCAGAAGTTTTTTTTAATGTCACAGCAACAAAGGGTCATTGCTTATAAGGACTTCAGTAGCCTCCTTCTCCCACTAAAGGAAGAAGATCCAGGAGAGCTCATATACTCTGAGTCACCCTGTTGAAGTAAGGTCTGTAGTAATAGCTCAAAGTCCCTTTTCCCCACTGGCAGACAGTTTGGATATCAGTTAGTAGTTAATTCCCCAGGTGTTCTCTCCTCTTCCCTCTTCTTCTCCTACCCTATCCCCCACCCCCAGCATGAATAAGCACCAATCAGAAGTCCAGGCTCTTTGCTGGCTCCTTCCCCACAAAGTCTGATTCTGCTTGAGTCAGATAAGAACCTTATAAGCCAAACAAAAGGGTTTCTATTTTATTCTGTGTACATTTCTAGGCCTCCTTTGCTTCACTTGTAAAATCAGGCTAATGGTGCTTGTGCTTCTTAACTTAATGTTGTGAGGAAAACACCTTTAAAGTCTAAAATTGCTATACTGATGTTTATCTTTCTTATTAGGCAGTGACCAACTTCACTTAAACAAAATGCTGATTAGCTGCAGATTGAATCAAAACTATTAATATTTCTGTGTTCATTTAAGATACTTCTACCTACCCAAAGGAGACCTGAGACAAACATGCAGAAAAATTATCCAAAATACAGCAATGATTTCATGAGTTCATAGTTATTTTTGAATGTGACATTCAGAGCCTAAATACAGATATTTTAGAGATTATTTTTGATTCCTGAATTTATTTTCTTATAAAATGTTTCAAGTTCACTGTTTGAAAAGTTGTAGAAATATCCTGAAATTTCCCCACGGGAAACACTTATAAGTTTATATATATTTTTAATTATTTCTAATTCCTAGAATCCTGGCATAGTTCATGCTATTCAGTAGTATAATACAGATAAATATTTCCTTTTAAAAACAACATAGAAATGTGTGATTTCCTCTCTTGTTCCACTCAGTAGTAAAAGTTAGTGGAATAGCAGGCACTAAGAATTTACCTTCAGGCCATAAAGCCTTGATGTTTCCATAATCACAGAGTACAGTACATAGTTACAAAGTAAGTAATAAGGGGCCTAATTAGAGTCTTAATATAACACTATGGTTGCTGGGCATGTGAATGTCAAAATGGAGGAAAATATTACCCTGATTGAAATAATTTCATGTCTATAACTAATAAAAAGCACATTGGCAAATTTAATTTAATTCCTAAAATGCCCGAAGAGGAATATAGATGAATGTCACATAGCAGTTTTGTCTGGGGAAAAGAAAACAAGTAAAGGTTTTGACCTTCTTCACTCAGTAAAACAATAACAAATAAAAAGTAATTTAGACAACCCAAACTGGTTTAGATCCACTAATTGGGCTTTCATTTCAAATTTATTCTGCCCCATCTTCCACCTTAACCTCAGTCAACTTGCTCAAGCTCCTTAAATCTGACCATGCTTGTTGACTGTTCGTATGTAGGGGGAGATATTTGGGGAAATAATTTGAAGATTTCAATAAATATGACAGTACTTGAGGATTTAAATTGAAATATAGTATTCTTATATTTGCCAAATGAAAACTTTTCATGAGAAAGTAAATGCATCAATTATCACTTTACACAACAGGTATATTCCTAAGAGTTTCACACACATCAAATTTAGGCTAATTTCAGTCATATTGTAAATGTACTAGAAGAGCTTTCTATTGAAATAAATATGCCAGTAAAATAAGTAATCCCTCCCAAATTTAACCGTTTTGAGCACACCTGTGCTGCATTATTGGCCAGATATGTTCATACGTGAAGACATGCTATCAAGTACCTTCCAAGTATTTGAATATCATATTCAACATGTATATCATTTAGTGACATCCACATGTGAGATCTACATGGTTTCTTAGTATATATGATGTTTACAGCCAAATAATTTCCTTTTTCATTTTCTTTTTCTTTCTTTTTTTGAAGAAGTAAGGAATCTCGAATAATGTGATCAATTCAAATTCAAATGGATATATTTCCAAATTAGAAAAATTTCCAAATATTTTAAGGAAGTGAGGAAAATTTACAACTGACACCATCCTACCTTATTAGTGGTAGTGAGGTACAGGTTGGCAAATAATGTTTCTAATCTAGCTGCTTCTCCACATGACCTCAAAAAGTCTAAATTTTTCCACTCCGGGAACCCATAGAGAAGCTAAATGTTAAAAGTTAAGTGAATCTTAAAATGATTTGAATTTCAATTTGTTGTCTCCCTTGCCTACACAAGCACACATGCACATACTATTATCTAAAAGGCAAACAGGATCTGATCCGTACAAGCCCCAAACATTTTCCAACTATGTCATTCTTCCAAGGTTATGTGTATAGGAATTGTTAGTAATTTTCCTCTCTTTGCTTTTCCGTTCCTTTCTCGCCCCCACCCTCACCCCCACCCCCACCTGTTTTTAATGACAAAAACTTTTTTCTTTTTTTTATTCCTTTCTTTCTTCTTTTCTTTTAAAGAAACTTAAGCACAAAAGGAAAGTGAAAAAGCTACAGACTGATTTGGCAATAGCTAAGCAGGAGGCTGCCATCACAGTGCTGGAACTCAATGAGAAGATTAAGAGTTTATATGAAGGAAAGCCAACCCCTAGAGGTCAGTATATACATGGAACTAGAGGTCTGAGTAAATGTCAGGCCTATGCAGTACACTAAACAATAAGGGTGTTTAGTGTTAGCATCCTGGCCTGGCCTGGCCCCTCTGCAGCATGGGCTGAAGTAATGCAGTCAACTCTTTCATGATTTAGAATAAACTTTTCCTTATTCAGGGGATAGAAAACCAAAATAGAAAAGGCCTCGCTAATTGCTTGCTAGAAAAAGCCTTTGAAGATGAAAACTAGGATACAATTAACTAGATTTCATATTTCCTGAAGACTTGAACCATTTTCCTTTATTTCTCTAGCATAGAACTTTAGCCATAATGGGATTGTGTTGAAGTGAATATGATGTGTTGGCTACCACTAATAGTCAGAATACAAGAAGGGGAAAGGGAGTAGAGAAGAAAGGGCTAACTACCCCTAGGAGCACGGTTCAGAAACTGAATGACTCACTTATCTGCAAATGGATGGCAGGCTTGGTAGACAAGAGAGGCAGATGAGTACAAGAAACAATATTTTGGAATGAAACAAACTTGGTCAAGGAATAAATAGGAAAGATTGTTCAGAAATGTTAGTCGAATGTTCAGAGGAATTTTTAACATTCATCAACGTCTATTAAAACAACACAACTTGTTTCTATCCCAAAGGAACACAGAGTAAGAAAATCAGATTCTCATGAACACCAGTGCTCCTCAAGTATCAGTAGTTCCTTTAATGTAATCTAGGCTGTAGAATCCATACAAGATTTATTTTCTCTTTGGTGGCTCTTTTGCAATACTTATTCGCAAATGCAGTTCTTACTTCCTTTGTATGAACCACGTTGGCAAAACCTGTTTCATACCATTATTTTTACTTTAGATCCCTGTATTACTTAAAAGTTACTCAGAGGAGGGAAGGAGGAACCATGTGGAAACAAACAGAAGACAAGGCAGAAACAGTAAATGTGATGAGTCTAGAAAACAGTGGTCATGAAATTGTTTGGAAAAACTTTTTACTGACATATGCAAATTTAACGTGAAAGAGTCACAGAAAGGACAATCCAATACCAGAATAGTGAGTGTTAGACATAAATATACATCACTTTCTTTTAGGATGGAGATTGTTGGTGAATGTGAAGATTGCTTACTTCTTTGAGCCATTTCAGGATAGGTGAGAAAATGAACAGAAAAACTGGATGAGCCTCATAAAATACCAGTGTCCTAGAAAAGAAAACAAAGTCATTGAAAAGCTTTGCCTTTACTCAGAATAACAGTTTTTAAGTGCACAAAATAAAATATAGATTTAACAATAGAACAACAGAAAATAATGGACAAGATAATTTTTTAAGTTAATGTACACCAGCAAGAACCTTAGACTATGGAATGAGTTTTAAGGAACCTGAGAAATAGGAAATATAATTTTAGAAAATGTCAACATGGATGTTGAAATTCTCTAGTATATTATTCTAAGAAGGGGTCTATCTATAGACTTCACTGGAATGCCAAAAGTTAAGAAAAGACTAAGTTAAGTTCTTTTCTCCGTTTCAGCCACATATCAGGATGGATGGTCATAGGCTGCATTTCACCATTAGCTAAAAATTCTCTTAATTAAAAACTCTCAAGTTTTTCTATTTGATCATAATCACCTATCATTCTATCTCTCCTTATGCATGAATACCTCCTAAACCTATTCTTTGCTGCACTTTCCTTGCCATACTTCAGCCCTGAATTATCTCTGCTCTGTCTCAAGTACAGCCAGATGGTACAGGAGGCAGTCACACTGGTAAACTCGTTACCCAACTTCAACTAGGCCTTCACTGAAACAAGGAAATTTTTTTATCCCTCCCAAACTGATTGCCTTGGTCCCCATAAAAGCTCTTCTAAGCCTTCTCTTTCCTGCTCACACTTCTCACACCTACCTCTCCTCCCTCTCTCTTAAGGATTTCTCACTTAATAGAGAATAATTGTGGCCATTCCTCAGGAGCTCCATTTCCTCCTAATTCTTTCATCTCAAAACCCCTTAACATAATCCCCACTGTATCTTCGTTTGTTCCCATATTTGACAGCGAGGTAGCTTTTTTCCTTGACAAGGCCAACCCCTCTGCAAGTGTTCTTGCTTCCATCCCATAACTGCAACTTTAATGATTTCCTCTCTTTCTACTAGCTCCTTTGCTACAATGTTCAAGTCTCTTCCATTCAAGTATGCTTTTATACATGATCAAGTGTCTTTCAGATAAGTTCATCTCTCCCATTCTTAAAAAACTTGCACTCAGCATCCCCCATCCCCTCAGGGTTAACTTTTTCCTTTCTCAGACAAGTTCCTGGAAAAAAGCTACTTATATTCACTGCATTTTCTTCCCTTCCTCTCATTTTTCAACTGTCAGGAATCTGGCTTCCAGATCTCATCACCCAACTGAAAGGGCTCTTTCCAGAATTATTAATGATCTCTTATTGGCCAAATCTAATGGCCTTTTCTTAGTCCTAATCCTTCAAAACCTATCTGCCGCATTTAACACTGCTCTCTCCTCTCTGAGCTTTCATTTAACTATTCTCTCCTGTTTCAGCTCTTGCTTCTTCTCCATCTATTTTGCTGTCCTGTCCTACATGTAATACTCCTCAAGGCTCTATCTTAGGTCCCCTATACTTCTTTCTTTACACTCTCTCTTGGTGACCTCTTTAACTTTCTTGATGTTGTGGCCTAGGCCTTACTCAGGTAGCTTAGATTTGATACGTAATGAAAACGACACATTTGTAGGTCAGTCAACAGTTAACAAAAAAGACTATAAGGGAATAAGGACATTGAACAAGTTCAGGCATTGAGAACATCTTGAGTAGATTCAGCTGAATGAAATTCCCATGCCATGGTGATGCACCAGACAAGTACCAAGCACCCCTGTGTCTGCTTTGTGCTCTGATGGAAAGGAAGTATTGTAAACAATCTGAAGCTTTAATCCCAAATATCAAGACTATCTCAACACAGAGGCTTTAACCTCCTCTTTTTTTTTTTTTTTTTTTTGATGTAGGCTTACTCATTCCTACTTAAGTGGCCTAGTGGCACTCCATCTTGGGGAACTCACCATATTTGTACTGGAGTTAGTAAAGGCATCTGATCAGCTTTTTAAAAAAGCTTATTTATTTATTTTTACATTTCAACATTCACTTCCATAAGTTTTCAGTTTTCTCCCTCTCCTTTCCCCCTCCCTCCTCAAGATGGAATGCAATCCGATATAGGCTACACAAATATTCCTATTAAATACATTTTCACATTAGTCATGTTTCATAGAAGAATTATAATGAATGGGAGAAACCATGAGAAAGAAAAAAACAAAACAAAAATAGTCTGCTTTACTCTGTATTCTGACTCTGGGTGTGGATGGCACTTCCCATCATGAGTCCTTTAGAAACATTTTAGGTCCTTGCACTGCTGAGAAGGGCTAAGTCTATCAAAACACCTGATCACCTTTTGCTACTGAAGCTCCCCAACTCCAGCAGTGGAGATCACAGACTTTCCCCACCACTCCTGGACCCATTCTTTGTTTTAGACTCCTTGATGAAATTCAAATACCACTTTCTCCATGAAGTCCTTCCTGAGTCTTTCCACTATAAGCACGCTCCTCTCACACTTCCCTGTTGTAGTGAGGGCCATCCCTAACAGGCAGCATGGCAGGGATCATTGTATGCTTGAAAGGGAGACAAAATAGACATCTCTAGTCCCTTCTCTTATTTTTATTAAGGAAAAGTATGAGGAACATTTAATGATAGTTAATGTGATCAAATATGTGTTTTTTCAACACAATAAGTAATTTTATTTGCTATGTACTTAAGTTGGCACTAAATAAATAGATGACTTCAGTCAGAGAGAAAATTTACTTGAAAAGAAAACAGCAAACAACGTACAAAATCCATTTTATTTGTTGATTTTACTTTGTACAAATAATCAAGGCACATGGCATTCTTTCTTAGTGTTTCCAGCTGGCTGCTTTTGCTGAAATGTACCAACTGCCCATTAGAACATACAAGCTTCACTTAAGCCTTGGATTTAGAATAGCTAGCTGAGTTGGAACTTGAGCTCAGTTCATAAGACAGTTCTATCTTCCTTCTGGATAAAGCTGACTAATGTTTACTAGGGTTTATTAGAGTAACTTTCCAGTGAAACTTTCCAAGTATAGGCCCTATCAATTATTTGTAGGTATTCAGTGTCACTAGGAACTTTTCATAAGATTGCCTTTCCCATTTCTGATCCAACCTGTATAGCATCTGATAGCCTGGAATACCTTCAAATCCATTTTGGAGATAGATTTTCTTTGTTTCTTTGGTAAGCCTCCACAATGTGCCCCATAAGGTACTTGGTAAGTATAGGTTAATTCCTATTGTTCTAATATAAAAATAGTATTCAAAGCAGACTCTGATCTATTCCTAAGCAAGGTAGGAGTATTACTCCTTTAAGTGAGAGATGCTTAGAGATCCTGTTGTTTTGTTTCATTAAGAAAATTATTTTTTATTACTAGTACCTCGAATATAACTAGTTGCAGGGGAAAGATAGGGAAGAGATAGAGAAGGAGAGAAGAAAGGGAAGGAAACATTTATAGCATTTATAAAGTGACTACTATGTGACAGGCACTATACTAAGCACTTTCTTTTTCTACAAAATCATCTTATTTGATATTTCATTGATGTTTGTTGAATGAATAAAGAAGACACCACACAGAAACACCGCCCCCCCCCCCCCCCCCCCACACACACACACACAGATCCTAAAGTCAGAACTTTAATTTTGAACTTCCTGGTAAGATTTTCTCACCTCCCAGCTCACAGGGTACTAAAGCCATTCTCCAATGTCCTCCTTAGTATTTTCTTCCCAAGTCATTTCCTCTATGACATTGCGGCTCCTCCTGAGTCCTTCTTGACTTTTTTTTCCACTGGTTTACTAGTCTGAAAGGAACTGTACAGACCTACCCCTTTCCCCTATAGTAAAGCCCCAAATAGAGCCTAAATAAAATTGTGATATAAAGCTAAATTTCTTCCTTCTTCAATTTTTACCTTTAAATATTTCCCTTAAAGCTTCTAATGTCCTTAGACTATCCCTTGTCTACCTAGGGACTCTTGTGTTCTATCTAGACTAGACTGTCCTTGTATACGTGAGTCCCAGTCTTTTGACTTTTTAAAAAAAATCTTAAGTTCATTTTTATTTTTTTTTTAATTTTAAAAGGACTTCCTGACATATACACTTCTCAGGTAGTAATCCTATATAATAAAGAATGAAAAGGGAAAAATAACCAGCACAACGAAACTAATCTATCTATCTGTCTATCTATAAGTCTGCCTTTATATTGTTACATATTGAGAGTCCCTCATCTCTTCAAAGAAGTAGGGTGGGGTAGGAGGAAGCTTTGTGCATCTCTCCTTTGAGATGAAGCTTGGTCATTTTAATTTCATAGCATTAAATTTTTATTGTTTTATTATTGTTCTTTATATTTCTAACGTTTTAATTATATATGATTATGCATATACACACATATGAAGATATATGATCTGATGCAAAGTGAAGTTAGTAAAGTTCATATGTTCTCTGTATTCATCATATTTCATGGGCATTTACTCTTTTCTAATTCTTTACTATTATAAAAAGTACTGGCATAAATATTTTGTTGATCTTTCTTTTTGTCATTGAATTTTTGGGTGTATATATCTTTGAGTCGGTAGATAAGGATGTTTTAGTTACGTTCTGCACATAATTCCAAATTACTTTTAAGAACGGTGAAGTCATACATATACAAAAATATTTATAGCAGCTCATTTTGTGATGGAAAGAATTGGAAATGGAAGGGATGCCCATCACTTGGGGAATGACTAAACAAGTTGTAATATACGAATGTAATGGAATACTATTGCTGCATAAGAAATGAAGAACAGGAAGACTTCAGAAAAAGACTTACATGATCTGATGCAAAGTAAAGTGAACAGAACCAGGAGAACATTGTGCATAGCAACAATATTGTGTGATAATTTGGCCAGTTCTGCTTTTTAAAGAATTCTTTTCTGACTTCTTTAGCCATTTGGCCTAGTTTGTTTTTTAAAGGTGTTATTTTTTTCAGTATTTGTGTGTGTATATGTGTGTCTCCTTTACCAAAATGTTGACTTATTTTTCATGATTTTCTTGCATCACTCCCATTTCTCTTCCCAATTTTTCCTCTACTTCTCTTACTTGATTTTCAAAATCCCTTTTGAGCTCTTCCATAGCCTTAGACAAATTCATATTTTTCTTGGCAACTTTGGAAGTAGGAGCTTTGACTTTATTATCTTCTGAGTATGTTTTGATCTTCCTTGTCACCATAGTAACTTTCTCTGGTCAGAATTTTTTTCTGTTGTTTGCTCATATTCACAGCCTTTTATTGACTTGGCTTTTAACTCTCTGTTAAAGTCAGGCTCTGCTTCCAGGGCAGAGGGTGCACTCTCCCAAGCTTCAGAAATTTTGGGCAGCTGTTTTCAGAAATACTTCTAGGGACCTATAAGTTTTTGGTTCTTCCAAAGTGGTATGATCTAAAGATAGGTCCTCTCCTGGCCTGTTCTCTGATCTGTGAGTGACCACAAACACTCTTTTCTGGAACTGTGAGGAGAATTCTCTGCTCCATTGTGGCCACAAGCTCTGCTGTGCTAGTGCTTCTCCTTGCCTTGGGACTGCCACCCAGGACTGCAACATGGATCTGAGTGTAGGCAAAGCAACAGAGTCCTGCCTCAGTGCTAGCAAAGAAACTTCTACAATCTCTTAATGGCTAGTTGTTTAACCCCCTTACCTGGGGGCTGTGAGCTCTGGAGGCAACCACTAACACTGCTGCTACCACTGTCACCACTGATTCAGTGCCTCCAAAGGCCTGCTCCTGGTTTGCTAGGATCAGGGCTGTGCTGATGCAGCCTGTGCTGAACTGTGCTTCATTCTCACCTCAGTGCAACTGACCTTTCCTGTTAACCTTCAAATTGTCTTTGACGTCTGTGGGTTGAGAGATCTGGAAACTGCCACTGCTGCCACTGATTCAGTTTCCAGGAGACCTGCCCCTATTTTGCTGGGCCCTGGTCAATGCTGAACTATGTTATTCTCTCACTCTGATGCAACAGACCTTTCCTGCTGACCTTCCAAATTGTCTTGGGATGGAAAATTGTTTTCCTTGTTTTGTGGATTCTGATGCTCTTAAATTTGTTTAGAGTTGTTATTTAAAGGTATTTTGTGATTTCCTACTTTATTTAAGCTATGAATTTTCTCAATTGATTTCTTTGCTAATTCCCTAGGATTTTCTAAGTAAGGATAGTTTTGTTTTCTCTTTGTCTGTCTTTATGCCTTTATTTCCTTTCCTCAGTCTTAGTTTTCCATTGCTAGAATTTCTAGAACTGTCTCAAATAATGGAAGGGAAAGGGAATTTCTTTATTTTCCTGTAGTTGTTCAGTCATTCAGTCATGTCTGATTCTTTATGACCCCTATGAATTGTCCTCTGAATTCTCTTCAAAAAGATACTACAGTAGTTTGCAATTTCCTTCTCCAGTAAATTAAAGCAAACAGAAGTTGTGACTTGCTCAAGATCACATATCTAGTAAGTTCTCAGATTTTAATTCAGGTCTTCTTGACTCCAGGCCCAATGCTTTAATCTATAAAACTGCTCCATTTTACTCATATAAATTAGGAAAGTTTCTAGTATTGCCCCATTACATATGATGCTAGCTTTTAATTTTAGATAGGTACTTTTATTACATTTTTTTTAAGGTTCTGCTTTGCCAGTGCCCTGTCTCTTCTTCGGCCTATTGCTGATCCTAAACTTGTAACCTTTAACAGTTTATAGGAGTTCATTTTGGAATGAGATCATATAATGAAATGACATTTCTAGGAAGGATTCTCAGTACTGCTATGAGGTTCCTATCAGTTTTCCCTGTTTCTATAATCTACTATACCAGAGGTTTATGGCATCAGAGGCCAAACTTGTCAGCCTATGGTTCTATATCTTAGCTCTAGTGTGGCCTTGAGGCCACATGTAGTCTTTCAGGCCCTTGGGTGCAACCTTTTGACTGAATCCAGGGTTTACAGAACAAATCCTTTTATTAAGGGAATTTGTTCTGTGAAGTTTGAATTCAGTCAAAGGGATACACTTGAGGACCTAGAGGGCCACATGTAGCCTTGAGGCCTCAGTTCTCCACCCCTGATTCTAGCTAAACTTTAGATTGTTGTTAATAAGTGAACTCAAAACTTTTGTTATAGGAAAGGTAAAAACTGGAACAATCCAAGGAATTAACTAGTTAATTAACTGGACATCACAAGGGCATAAAAACCATATAAAGAAATACACACACACATACACACGTATATGACTTATTACAATTAAAACATTTTTACGACTAAAATCATTCTATCAATAAAGCATGCATGAAGCCAAGAAATTCACTGGCACAATTCATAGCAAGAAGTCTTATCTACTTTTAGTAACTTCTGGTTGAACAGTTCTCTAAGCAAGAGGAGTTATCAGTTTGTATTTTTCTTCTTTTGTATTCAGATTTATTTTACAGAAAACAAAGAAGAATCTTGTTAAAGAAACAAATCAAGTAGGCACAGAGATTTTTAGGTTTTTTTCTTTTTTCCTTTCTCTAGGGGATATTACTCATCCTTGCATTGTATAGCAGAAAAAAGGATATTTTTCTTTTTTAAAAGTAAAATTATACACACATATATGCAGCATCATAATTAAATTATGAAAATTAGAAAAGTATAAGTATATATTCCTGCTAAGGTTCATTAGCCAGCACTTCCTAGTGAATGTCTTAGAAAGAATGATAAGCCATTGCTAACTATTTCCTTAGTTTATTATCATGACAATAAAAATGATATTGTCAACCATTCCAACCAAGGCAATTTTTAAAAAATATAAATTTATTTATCTTCAGTTTTCAACATTGACCTTCACAAAATTTTGAATTTCAAATTCTCTCCCCATCTCCCCCCTACTCCCACCCCAGGACAGCATGTATTCTGATTGCCCTTTCCTCCAGTCTGCCTTCCTCTCTATCACCCACCCCTCCTTATCCCCTTCCCTTCTATTTTCCTGTAGGGTATGATAGGTTTATATACTCCCGTGCCTATATATCTTATTTCCTAGTTGCATGTAAAAACAACCTCTAACATTCATTTTTAAAGTTTTGAGTTCCACATTCTCTCCCTTCCCCTCTCCCCACCCACCCTAATTGAGAAGGTAAGTAATTCAATAAAGGTTATACATGTGTGGTCATGCAAGACACCTCCATAACAGTGATGTTGTGAAAGACTAATTATGTTTCCCTCTATTCTGTCCTATCCTCCATTTATTCGATTCTCTCTGTTGACCTGTCCCTCTACCAAAGTGTTTGTTTCTGATTACCCCTTCTCCCAATCTACGATTCCTTCTATTATCCTCCCTCTTTCATCTCCTTCCCCTCTGCTTTCCTTCTAGAGTAAGATGAACTTCCACACTCAGTTGAGTGGTATGTTATTCTCTCCTGAAGCCAAATCAAATGAGAGTAAGATTCACTCTTTCCCTCTCACCTTCCCCCACTTTTTCCCTCCATTGAAAACTCTTGTCCTTGCCTCTTTTAAGTGAGATGATTTACTACATTCTACCTCTCCCTTTCTCTTTCTCCTAGTATATTCCTCTCAACCCTTAATTTTCTTTTTTAGATATCATTCCTTGATATTCAACCCATCCTGTGCTCTTTCTCTCTTTAAATATATGTGTACATACATACATACATACATAACACATATATATGTATATATGCATATATGCATTGCTTCCAACTAGTCTAACACTGAGAAAGTTTTCGTGAGTTGCAAATATCATCTCTCCATGTAGAAATGCAAACAGTTCAACTTTATCAAGTCCCTTATGGGTTCTCTTTACTGTTTACTTTTTCATACTTCTCTTGATTCTTGTATTTGAAAATAAAATTTTCTATTCAGCTCTGGTCTTTCCAACAAGAATGCTTGGAAGTCCTCTGTTTCATTGAATGGCCATTTTTTCTCCTGAAGTATTATACTCAGTTTTGCTGGGTAGGTGATTCTTGGTTTTAATCCTAGCTCTTTTGACTTCTGGAGTATCATATTCCAAGCCCTTTGATCCTGTTGTGTAGAAGCTGCTAAGTCCTATGTTATCCTGATTGTGTTTCCACAATACTTGAATTGTTTCTCTCTGACTACTTGTAATATTTTCTCCTTGATCTGGGAACTCTGGAATTTGGATACAATTTCCTAGGAGTTTTCCTTTTAGGATCTCTTTCAGGAGGTAGATTCTTTCAGTTTCTATTTTACCCTCTGGTTCTAGAATATCAGGGCAGTTTTCCTTGATAATTTCTTGAAAAATGATGTCTAGGCTTTCTTTTTGATCATGCCTTTCAGGTAGCCCAATATTTTTTAAATTATCTCTCCTAGATTCATTTTCCAAGTGAGTCATTTTTCCATGAGATACTTTACATTGTCATCTAGTTTTTCATTCTTTTGGTTTTGTTTTATAATTTCTTGATTTCTCATAAAGTCATTAGCTTCTGTTTGCTCCATTCTAATTTTTAAGGAATTATTTTCTTCAGTGAGCTTTTGGACCTCCTTTTCCATTTGGTCCATTCTGCTTTTTTAAGGCATTCTTCTCTTTATTGGTTTTTTGGACCTCTTTTACCATTTGGGTTAGTCTAGTTTTAAAGGTCTTATTTTCTTCAGCATTTTGGGGGATTTCTTTTAGTAAATTGTTGACTCATTTTTCATAATTTTCTTGCATCACTCTCATTTCTCTTCCCAATTTTGGCTTTACTTCTCTTACTTGATTTTCAAAATCCTTTTTGAGCTCTTTCATGGCCTGAGACCAATTCATATTTTTCTTAGAGGTTTTAGACACAGGAACTTTAGCTTTGTGGTCTTTCTGGCCATATATTCTGATCTTACTCATCACCAATGATGTAAGAAAATACCTCTTCACCAAGAAATTAAGAATCTATAGTCTATTTCTTTACTCCCCATTTGCTCATTTTCCCTGTCAATTACATGGCTTTTGAGATTTTTTAAGTGGATATTTCCAGAATCAGCCTCTGCATCAGCAGTGGATGCAGCTTCCCTGGGACTGGAGCTGGGCTCCCCTCTCAGCCATATGAGAGACTCTTCTCACTGACCTTTGAAGCTGTCTTTAGCATTTGTGGGTTGGGAAATCTGGAATCCACAGCAGCTGCCTCTGATTGAGTACTCTAAGTCCTGCTCCCGCTCCCAACCTAGTGTGATAGCCACTTCCCATTGACCTTACAGATTGTCTTGGACTAGAAATTTGCTTCGGTCTGTCATTTTATTTAGAGTTATTTTTACAGGTTTTTTTGAGGTATTTGAAGGGAGAGCTGTAGCTGATCTCTGCTTCTATTTTGCCATCTTGGCTCCACCTCCTCCCCAAGGCAATTATTTTAAACAAATGTATATTTAATATAAAATAAGGAAAATTACAACTTATTATTCAATTCTACTCTTAAAGCAGACTGCATGGTTCTGGAATTCAAAGGAAGAGGTTATCTTGAGAAAAAGGGAATTAACTGTAGAAGATTACTTAATAATAAATTGTACAAAGGCTTATTTTAGTGACTCATACATTGGGACTAGTTCTGTGTCATTAAGATAAGTTGACAAAGAAAAAAATTTTTTAAATAACTAATAAAAGACCAAAATAACCCCCCTCAATATTCTAGATTTATTGCCAAATCTAATAAGATGAAATGTAATGGAGATAAAAATCCTATATTTGCATTCCAAAAATGATTTCACATATGGTTCTGAAGAGTGGCTTTGGTATTTCAAAGTAAGATATGTTATTAGGAGGCTAATTAAATGTTTTGTAGCACTGTGCTAGAGTGATGACCTCATGGCTCCCTACTGCTTCTAGAATGAACTACAAAACCCTTAGCATGGCATTTGAAGCTTCTATTGGCAGATGAGAACAGTTTGTTCCAATGGCCCTGAAGACAGTTAAAGCAGGTACTATGAAGCTCTTAGAGCTTAGTCAGACACTGAAGACACCCAGATTATCTACTACATCCAGAACCCTCACTAGTCATACTGACTTTTGCTTTACCATTGGACTTTGATGACTCCGGAAGAAAAATATGAGGCTGATGAGTTTGTACAACTCTACCTCACTTAAATCCAATTCATGCACAAGTCAAGGCATCACCCAGGACGTCATTGGTCCTCCTCAAAAATGAACAATGAACAATAACAGGAGAGATAATAATAGGTTAAAGGCTAAGTAAAACCATCAGAGCCTGAAATTATGCTCCTGAAAGTGATTATATTTTATATTAATTGTGGTGTTGGTGGCATGTTTTAATTAGAGAACAATTTTCCATGTGGATGTCAAATGATCTGTCAATCAATAGACATTTATTGTGTACAGACTATACATCCAGTAAGCACTATACTTATATATAATCCATACATAAGTAAATTTTCTTTAGTGGGGCACCAGTAGCTGGAGGCATCAGGAAGGGCTTCATGTAAAAGGTTTCCCTTGAGCAGACTTCTGAAGGAAAGAAGGGATTCTAAGAGGTAAAGGTGAAGTGGAACTGCTTTCACCAGCAGAAAGATCAACAATGGAGTGTCAGATATGAGACTTAATAGCAAGGAGTCTTGCTTTTTAAATTTTAACTTGCTTTTTTGTGTGCTCTGAAAATGTTTATCAATTTTCTTCTACCATTTAGATACATAAGAGGCAATTTTTCATAGTTGCCTTGGGGTGATAAATCCTGTGTTTCATTAACACGGTACAAGTTTTTGTCAGATACTTTCTATATCTGTTGTAATAACATGTCAAAAGTATGTGTCAAGACAGGCTTTGTGTAAGTATGAGTTGTTCTAATATGTTCTTCCCATTAAGCTTTGATGAATAAATGAATGAACAAATGGATGAATGGGAAAAAAAATGTAAGTGCTCATTTTGCATAAAGCACTATGAGCTGAGAAAAATAGAAATGCATAACAACCCCTATTTTCTAGGAGCCCACATTCTACTAACTAGGGACAATACATATAAAAGGGCCCATTGTCAAGACGGATGGAAAGACTCTGTGGTTTTTGCATTGGCAAGGCATATAGTAATGCATCTTCTTTAGCTATCTTTCCTTTGATAAAGCCACAAAATATTAGTGATGTTGAACCACTTAATAATGACAAAGAATTTAATGGCTGGAATTTTCTTTTCTGGATCTTTAGTAACTATGATTTCTGAAGAGGCAGAAGTTTTAACATCTATAGAAATGTTCCTTAAAAGGGGGTTGCTCCTCTGAACAATGAGTGGGACAGTAATCAGGTTGAGGGATGGGTTGTACTGCTGTTCCAAGGGGCTCTTGGGTATACCTGTCTGTCAGTTGTAGTTGCTAAGCAATTGATGTTGATGCTAGTGGGGATAGGGGCCCTAACTCCATTGGTGTTGCTCCATTGGATCATGGTTGCCGGTTATGTGTGTATGTGGGTGTGTGTTTTAAAGATTTGCTTGGGATTCTGAGAAGTTAAGTAACTTGACTAGGGTCACACAACCAGTGTCATAGGCAAGACAAACTTAGGTCTTCTTGACTCCAAAGCTGATTTGGAACTATGCTGTGCTGTGATGCCTCCCAGGCAGGGCTTAAATTTTGACTCTGTTATCTCTCTGTTAGCTGCCTAGTAGAAATGGCACTTCAAATCTCTCAATTTTGCCATCTGTAAAATGGGGATAGTAACATAATGTTAACTTCATAAAGTGTGGATATCAGATTGTATAAGTGAGAGGTGTTATTACTACTAGGTCTCAAAACCTGATAGATCTCTCAGTATGTAGTTTTCCTGGGATTCAGAGGAGAAAGGATAATATAACCCTTATTCTTCAGCCGAGGGACTTTGCCACAGTATTCTCCCTGCTTCATCCAGGAGTTGAAAGTGCTAGGGAAAAAAAAACTAGCTATATACCCTAGATGCAGCTCCTTGTGATGTGTGACCCTACTTGACTTTGGGAAATAGTTTTAAGTCATTTGTTCATATAATGAACCACCTATCACTGGTACTGGCTCATTTCCTTATAAATCTCTCAATTCAAAAGCAGTCTGGGATATGACTATAAGAATCACTAATATAATGAAAATAAGTGCTCAACATTTAACAAAGCATTAGTAGCTCATTTGTAGTTAACAGGATCATGTGCCAGAGGCAAAAGAACTCAGACAGTACAATCCATCACCTACATTTCTCCTTCAGTTCTTATTACTGGGCTTATACTATTTTGCGCCCAGATTGTCTAGGAGGGGGTTTCAGGTTGAATTATAACCACTTTCTCTGGTTTTTACTTTTATTTAAACTTGGACCAGTTTAAAATAGAGTGGGTGCTGGCTCAGCATCCTGGACTGTTTCCCAGGAACAGCTCATTGTTCTCCTGGACACTTTAGCCCCAGGGGTTATCTCCTGAACCTGAACACTAGGTGAGTCTATTACATTTATTCTGAACAAATTCAACTTCCCTCCCTGCCTCTACCATTTCCAAAATGATCACATAGTCAAAGCTAACACAATAACAGTTTTAATCACCAAGGAAGACCAAATAAAACATAAACAATGAGCAAATACAACATTCAGTGGGGAGGGGAGCTGATCTGTACAGTGTGAGTATAGAAACCAGTAATTTTCCTGACTGCCAGGAGCCTGAAGGGCTTCCTACTTAGTATTGAAGAGTGGGAGTTCATTGGCACCTTCTCCAGAAGCCAAGATGAGAGTGGGGCCCAGGAATAACATCCATGGGGAGTTGTATGTCTTGTCTCTGACACTGGATCCATGCTGTCATCGGCTCTCATAACCCCTCTGGATTCAGGCACTGGAAAGACAAATTGAGAAGATTCATGTCTCTTCTCGAGAGAAAAAAAATCCATCCATCATTCAAACTCTGTGCACCTCTCCCTCTCTCCTCTTCTTCCCAGCAGTCTCTAAAACAGTAACAGGCACACACTCACATGCACACACACACACACAATCAAAGAATCCCCAGAGGTTTTTTCTTTCCCTTCCTCCAAAAAAAAAAAAAAATCCTGTGATGTAATCCTGGAACTTCTTTGCCTTCTAACACAGGAATGACACTGACGTTGCCGAAATTCTCCTTTAGCCTGAGCAGAGGGAAACTTTCCTCTTTTAGGTGGCCTTCACCTCTCTTAATCTTGTGGATTAGAGGAGTTATAAATGGCCATGCCTTTTACCAACAATTTCAAATATCATAGGAATAAAAGAAAACACTTAAAGAAACAGACTTTCATTTGTAGGTCAAAATTGCTGTAATCAAGGAGTTGAACCCCTTTCCCCTCTCATCGATCCCTCCCACCGATCAGAGGGAAAGCAGGAAGTAAGTAGTCAGATGCTCAAAGCACTGAAATGGAACACATAGATTCTAGCTCTGACCGAGTCTTGGTTTTCTATTTTGGACAATGAGTAGGTTATACTAGACTATAGTCATATTAGTTTCTCTAAGCAGATTTCCATGGAAGCAGGGGGAAAGTAAATGTTATGGATTGAATTTTAGTAACTAGGTCTGTTGGCATCTCCCATCACATCTCTCCCAGACTTTTCGCACATTATGCCATACCATGAGGTCTCAACTCCTTGAATTATATCAAAACAGCACTCAGCCCCCATTCTGACTCAGAAAGAGGATGAGGAATCAGTGATGTTCATAGTCTTTCTTACCTTCCAGATTTTCATATGGCTTCTCTACGTTTTGGCCATGTGCCTTCTCAGTGGGGGAAAGTTTCTACCAAGGCAAAATACAATAACATAAAATCCCAGAAACTTGTAGAAATGTTAGTAATGCCTGTGCACTAGGATTTCCACTTTTCAAAGTCTCCATGAAAGTACCCCTGGCAAAGAGGGAGAAGTTATATCAAAAAGTGGCCTGAGTACAGGAAGGAATATGGATTAGAGGATGAGCATTTTTACTTGGAAGTTCATGAGTCATTTGTGGCAAGAGTGAGATGAGGAGCCTCAGGAGACTTAGTTTGTAACAAAAGATTCAGGGAGTGGTATGGATTGCTGTTGTGTTTGTCCTTTGTTCTGGAAGACATGACATGACATCAAGATGATGACAAGATTTGCACTTGACTTGGATTTGAGTGACGGAGGGCTGTGCAAGGTCACCAGCCTTACTTTCTCATCTAGAGCCATCTGGGTCCAGTGGCCTGATTAGCAAAACTGGGATGGCCCAGGATGCATTGTATGACCCTGGCCATTTTCCTCTTCGAGAAAGAAGGACAAACACAACCAGTGAGTAGCAGCTCCTATTCTCCTCTCCTGTCCTCTCCTCTCCATCCTTGCCTGGGGTACTCTACCCAATGGAAAGCACACTTCATGGCAAAAAGCTGCCTTTTTTTGCTTTGGGTTTACTGGCTACATTTCTTGCTGAAAGACCAAGCCTTAAACTCAATTCACTCTGGAGCTCATAGATTTTACAACAGGTCCCTGCCCACCTAGCTCAGAGTAAATGTAAATACTAAATTGTAACCGTTTCTCTTTTACCCAGGAACCCTGAGGGTCTTCCCCTCCCAGTTTGATTTTTTTGTTATTTTTTTTTTTTTTATTAAAAGGGGCTATCCAATGAGTAACTACTTAAAGAGGCCTATTTATTGAGTGGTATGGAAGAGAGAGAGGAAAAGATGGAGGAGCGGGTTCAATATTGTATACATGAGAGAGTGATTTAACAGAGCAAACCAAGGAATACCAGTCTTAGAGCAGAGTGGCCTATGTCACACTAGGCATTGGTCTAGAAAAACTTGTATGTATAATGCTTGAGTAATGCAGGGATACTCCATGTCACATTCCTTCCCTTCATAACTATCCCCTTGACTCCCTCCAGGAAAAAAACCAGTTATTAATTAATTAAGCTATTAATTACATTTGGTTTTGATTTTGGAATTGTATATTTTCTAAGGTCACCTTAGTTTATTTTGAGGAAGATGCCCATTGGGTTAGAGTGGGAGTGATGGGTAACAAGGATGAGGTCTACACTGTTGTGCATGGAAATTGCATAGTCTAGGAATTTCATGACTTCAGGAAAATAAGGAAGTCCTCTTCATATCATGGTTAGGGACCTTTGCACTAGTTTCAAATAAATAATATTTTAAATTTAAAATAGAAAAATTATGTTCTATCATCCTAACTTTGGCAGATGTCCTATCTTTCCTTTTCCTCCTTTCAAATGAATGCTTCAATTGTACTGAAAGAATTTTCTTTACTAAAATCGGCCTCCTAGCAATTTTTGTGATTTCTGTCTCAAACTACAGGCCAGTCTGTTTATTTGTTCCCAGATCTCTTCATAGTCATTTATATATTTCCAAATCTTTTCAATAGAACTAAATAGTTTTTAAATTGTTGCACACAGTTTCCTCACAACAGTTCACAGTTTGACTAATAGTTAAGAAAATTAAGCCTCAGAATATTGTATTTAGTTTTATCTGTTGTGGAAGCTAAAAGAAGTCAAATGATCAGCTAAGGAGAATATAGGGAAATGAGTTAAACTGTCAAAAAGTGACATGACATCTGTCTATAAATTGATCCCAACTGAAATTCTTCAATAGTAATACTATATGGGAAAAGAAAAAAAAATCCATCCAGTTCAATTCCCAGTAGGATAGTTTTGAAATTTTTAGGCAATCAGCTGATTAGTGCTGACAAAAGAACAATTTATGTTACATATATACATGCCATGTATAACTAATGATCCTCTCTTTTTACAAGTGTTGGGCCTTGGAAATTTTCTTAACCATCATAGAAAAGCACTGAATGTGCATGAAGAGCAATATGTCCTAGGGAAAAGAGGGTATATATAGATGTTTTCTTCTTTGATGGCTAAGGGCTCTTTCATTCCTTGTTTATTTTTCCAGAGCTTTGTATTCAAATCCATTTTGATGGCTATCCTGCTAACAACTTTTTTTCCCCTATGAGTTATTTTATTTTTTGTGGTACCTAGGTGGTAAAGTGGATAGAGTGCTGGGCCTTGAGTCAGGAAGACTCATCTTCATCTGGGCCCAGACCCTTACTAGCTTTGTGACCCTGGGCAAGTCATTCATCTGTAAAATGAACTGGAGAAGGAAATGGCAAATTACTCCAGTATCTTTGCCAAGAAAACCCCAAGTGGAGACAAAAAGAGCTGGACATGACTGAAAAATGATTCAGCAACAACAAATTTTATTTCTCTAATTTGAAAATTAAAAACTATTTGATAATCATTCGGTTTAGGATGGTTAGTTATTTTTCTTTCAAAGCACATTTCAGAATCCTGGCATGTTAGTTAATGTGCTTCAGATTGGTGGATAATTTTTCCTAGGTCTTACATCTTTCTCTGACAGAAGACTAAAACCTCAGGGAACTGCACTTCTGTATTAATCACCCAGAAAAGTTAATGAGCCTAATTAACTAATAGCAACAACTTAGGTATAGAGGCAATGGTACATTAGTAAATGTTTAACAATCAGCTCCTCTCCTCCCCCCCAAAATGTATGAATGATGCCCTTTTAAGGCAAAGCTGAATTATTTGCATTTTATCCATTGCTTTCTCAAATCTGGACAATCAACAAAACAGTAAACCAAGCCATGATTTGTATTGTCTGCTGATTCTGAGGAGTAAATACACTGGAAATAGAATAATTGGCTCTTGGTAGCTTTTTGGAACTGTCTCTTGTGCAGTAGACAAAAGGAAATGGGAGAGAACCGTTTAGTAGGGCGCACGTTAGTAGCCTTCCTTATCCAGACAAATCATGAAATTTGTCACAGAAGAGCTGATCCAACAATTTCATGCTTTTTTCTTTTCTTTTCTTTTCTTCTTTTTTTACAAAGTACCTCTATAGTAGAAAGGTAGTTTGTAGAGTAATTGTTGCACAAACAAATGTAACATCCTCCAAATTCCGGTCCTCATGGGTGACTTCCTTTATTCCTGCTTTACGTTCATTTAGCATTTAAGTGCCTACTATGTGTGGCATACTGTGCTAAGCAGATAATAAGAAAGATACATTACAAAACTTACAGTCTAATAGAGACACATGAACAAATAACTGTAATATTTCAAGAACCTGTGATTTCTGTGATAGTTGAGGGCACACACTCAACTCAATAACCTTTCTATGCCTTCAGACATAGTCTTTGTGTGTTCTTGTAGTGACAAAAGCAACAAAAATCACCTGCTGGTAGTCAGCATTCTAGGGATTTGCTGCTCCAAATATAGCTTTGTTGGAAGACATATATAATCAATCAATAGGTCTGCATTCAAAACCTTGAAGTGTTATAGGATCTGCTTTTCCACTATCCTACCATATTTCTCCTCCATCTTGTAGGTAAACTGTTTTAAGAAGATTGCCTTCACTGTCTTTCTTCTCATTCTCTTCTTAATGCTACAGTCTGGCTTCTTATCTCATCATTCAGTCATAACTACTCTCTCCAAATGTTCTGATCGCTAAATCTAATGAACTTTTCTCAGACTCCATCCTCCTTGATATCTCTGCAATCTTTGGTATGATTGATCTCTATCTTCTCTTGGACACTCTATTCTCTCTAGGTTTTCATGACAATGCTCTCTCCTGGTCCTATTTCTATCTGTCTCTTCATCCACATTGGTTGCTAAATTTTCATCCAGATTATATCTGCTAACCAAGGAGGTCCTACAGGGCCCTCTTTTCTTCTCTCTCTATAGTATTTCATTTGGTGATCCCATTCATTTCTATTGACTCAATTATCATCTCTATGCTAATGATTCTCAAGTCTTATCTGATCTTAACCTCTCTGCTGACCCCTATTTGTACAGCTGTAACTTCCTCCTGGTCATCTTGAGCAGGATGGCTTGTAGGCATCTTAAATTCATGTCCCAAATTGAACTCTTTATCTTTTCCAAGCCCTTCTCTCTTTTTAACTTCCATCTTACTGTCCAGGGCATCACCATCCTCCTAGATGTCTTAGATCTCTTACCCCCCAATATCCAGTTATTTCTAAGACCTGTCAATTTTACCTTCATATCATCTCATATATATATATATATATATATATATATATATATATATATATATATATATATATATATATATATATATATATATATATATACATCCCCTTCTTTTTTTTTTTAACAATTTGTTGTTATTGTTATTGTCTGACTCTTCAAGATTCCACTTGTAGTTTTCTTTGCAAAGATACTAGATGAATTTACCATTTCCTTCTTCCATTCATTTTATAGATGAGGAAACTGAGGCAAAAAGGATAAAGTAACTTGCCTAGGGTTACAGAGCTAGTAAGTGTCTGAGGCCAGATCTGAACTCAAATCTTCCTGACTCCAGGCACAGTGCTCTATGCGCTGTGCCACCTAATATATCTTTTCTAAAAAGTATATGGATAATTGAAGGAAATAAATTGAACTTAGATCAAACTGCAAATTTCCCAAATCAAACTCATCATCACCATATTTCTACCTTTCATCTCAGCAAAATAAACACAAACCTTTCTTTCCTTGATGAACTCACTAAGCACCAGCATTCTTCCATTCTCCCAGAACTGTCTTTATATCCATCACTCTTTATATTCAGTTTAATTAGTCAGCAATAACTATTGATTCTTCTTTTGAAATACCATATCAGTGTCTTGTTACCTCTATTAAAAGAATGCCCCAGAGAATATAAAGACCATTGGCTTTGGAAACAGAAGACCTGAATTCAAATCTCAGTTCAGCTACTTAATATCATATAGTCAGTCTGGACTCCATGAACCTGCTACCCTATGTCTATGTGACCTAAGCAAATCTCTTGATCTCTTTGGACCTCAGTCTTCTGTTTATTCTCAGTACCACCTTTCTCATCCGGACCCCTTATCTCTTTATTTCTAAATTAGTGCGGGACCTCTTCACCTCTTTGCCTCTAGTATACAAAATACCTGTACTACACCATGTTATTTCTCATAGAAAAACTCTCAGTGGCTCCCTATAAAATCCATATGCCTAAACTTGGCATTTAAAGTCTACTGTATTATCATCATTCCATGTTTCCCCAGTCTTTTTTTTTCTTCTGTACCACTATGTGCTCATTTTGGGGTGTACTTGTTGTGTGTTCTTGTACCTACTTACTTTTGTATGAGCTGTTTATTTCTTATTTCTAAAATTTCTTTGACTATTGAATTACCATCCATTTCTTTAAAGAGGACCTCAAATGCTACTTCTTAAGGACATTATCATTCAAATACTACTTCTTAAGTGTATGACCATTTCAACTTTTAACAGCTTTCCCCCTCTGAACTCATATAGCCTTTAATCTGGATCTTTAATGCATTTATCATTTAATATTTTATTGTCACTGCCAGCCCAGCGGCCCTTCAGGACTCGGAGCTCATACACACCCAGTTCTGATTCTTGAAACTTGACCTTTCAAGGGTCCACTTCTTTCTTTGAGTCATTGCCCCCAACCTGGGGTTAATCTAAAGGGAAATCCCTAAAACAAAGCTTAGGTATAGGTTATGTTTATACATGAGCGACAATGTTCCCTCATACAAAAGCATTTTATATGCAATATGACTATTAGGTATAGGGCTATTTTTACTACACCCATCACAGAAATTGCATGAGAAAAGAACTCTTAAGTTCCCATAAATAAATGAATAACATTCTCAAATGTTTGTTGACCCTTAAGTAACCCACTGTACTCTGGTCTGGAAGGCAAGGGAATAAAACTCCAAGAAAAGATGATAAATGAATCATATCACAGCTTACTCACAGACTACAAGGGAACTGTTCTTCCCACTTTAATTTTCAATCACGATTTGTCATGGAAAAAGTACCCATCACTGGAGACCAAATCAGAGGACTTCCCTGTATCCTCTCATTAAGGAGTTAGTAGGATGAACATTAATCACAATGGGAGGATTCAGGGATTCATCAAATTTATCTGGTTCTGCTGGTTACCCCGTTTCAGTATATTATGGCTATCTCTATTGGTATCTTACCTTACCACATCCCATGGGATACAAATAGTAGTACTAGTTATATTCTAGCAATAACTGAATATTGAAGAGTAAGGCAGAATTGCCCAGAAAGTCCAGGTGTTTCTACTTACACTAAGAGAAAGGTCCAAGATGCCTTCATGAATGAAGGCAGGCAGCCCAGCTCCCAATTACCTTCTCCAGTAAAAATCTAAAAATCATAACAAACCTGAATGATGATCAAAAATTCCAGTTGGAAATTATAGTGAGTTCTTCACTCATTAAAAGTCAGCCGGATGCCCATGGGAAATAATAGTGAAAAGGGCTACCAGCAAAACCAGTACCAGTGCAGGTGGAACCAGATAGCAGTATCCCAAAGTGACCAGAGTCTTCAAGGTTCCATGTCCTGTGGTACTGAGAAAAATTGAAAGGCTTCCATGAGAAAGCCCCAGGGTGGTCAGAAATCCACAGAGGAGACTTTGGAAGTAACTAAGAATACCACCATAAGTGAGCGTACAGCAGCTCTCGAATAATCTAGATACCCAGGGATGTGGCAGTTCTTAGCATGTTATTCTGAGATGCTATAGAGGGTCCTAAAGATCCAGTACTCTAAACACCAAAGATCTATGGGGGCCTAACCCTGGTAGCCTAGTACAGGAATTCTCTAGGTGAATTCAAGGAGGATTTGATGCTTAGACAAAGCCACAATTCAGACTGAAGAGATGAGTGAAGAAAAGATGGTACAGATACTATAAAGACCACTAAAAGATACAAAACACTTTGAAGAATTCTAATAGATTCCAAAATAGCAAAAAATCCAACCCAAAAGGTGAGAGTAACATCATAATAACTTTAAACAGAGACTCTTACAAGGACTATATGAATACACAGAAGAAATAAAGCAAGCGATAATACATGAATTAAAAACTCTGGAGGAAAAAAATTAGAGAATTAATTAAATTAAATTAAATTAGCTTAGATAAGAAAATGATGAAGCTTGCCCAGGGAACACACTCTTGAAAATTAGGTTAGACTAAACAAAAATTAATGACTCCATGAAATGTGTTGTTGCTGTTTGGTTATTCAGTCATGTTTGACTCTTCACAATGTCATGAATCTTAGCACACCAGGTCCTTATATCCTTCACTATCTCTTGAAGTTTGTCCATGTTGGTGTTCATTGTTTCCATGACACTATCTATCCATTGCATCCTCTGCCATTCCCTTTTCCTTTTATCTTCCATCTTTTCCAACATCAGGGTATTTTTCCAATGATTCCCATCTTCTCATTATGTGACCAAAGTATTTAAGGTTTTCGTGTTTAGTATTTAAGCTTGAGCTTCAGTATTTGACCTTCCAGTAAATAATCTGAATTAATTTCTTTTATGTAGTGACTAAATTGGTCTCCCTGCTATCTGAGGGACTCTCAAAAATCTTCTCCAGCACCACAATTCAAAAGTATTGGTTCTGTGGCACTCAACTATCTTTAGAATCCAACTCTCACAGCCACACATTGCTACTGGAAAAACAATTGTTTTAACTATATGGCTTTGTGGCAAGAGAAGAAGAAATACTGAAAATCAAAAGACTGAAAAAATAGTAGAAAATGTTATATACTATAAAAAACAACTGACCTAGAAAAAAAGTGCCACCTAATACAAGTATATCTTTTCTAAAAGTATATGGATAATTGAAGGAAATAAATTGAACTTAGGTCAAAGTGAAAATTTCCCAAATCACTGGGAAACTATGATCTTAATATCCTGGATATTATATTTAAAGAACTTATACATGAAAACTTCCTAGATTTGTTAGTCTCAGAGAACAGAGCAAAGTTAGAAAGACTACACTGTTTACCTCTTAAAATAAATTCCAAAATGTAAAGTCACATGTATGTCACAGGCAAAATCTACAGCTTTCAAATCAAAGAAAAATACTACAATTACCTAGAGAGAAGGAATTCAAGTATCAAGGAACCACATTTGGGATCACACAAGACCTGGAAACTTTCACAATACAAGCTAGAAGAGATCCTGGAACGAAATATTTTAAAAAGCAACAGATTTGGGTTTACAACTAAGAATAACTTACTCTTCAAAGCTTAGTATAATCTTATGATGAAAAAAGTGAATCTTTAAATAGAGAACTTTTAAGAGCTTCTGATGAAAAGAAAGAGCTAAATAGTATCTTTAAATTGCAAACAAAAGTCAAGAAAAACTTTGAAAAGTAAATATTTTAAGTAGATTTTATTGATATCTTTCACATTTACATCAAGAGAATTTCTCTCAGTATTCTCCTGTGCTTTTTTTCAGACAGCAACCCCATATAAAAAAAAAAAAATTGTTTTACAAAAAAAAAAAAAAAGGAAGAAGAGAAAAAAATCAGCAAACCAAATCAACACATCATAAAAGTCTGGGAAATCTATGCAATTTTTCATACCTGGGTACCTCTTACCTCTGCAAAGGACTAGAATAGGAATGTCTTCTCATATATCTTCTTTGTGGCCATGTTTGTTCTTTACAGTTTCAACATCAATTTTAAAAATTATTTTGTGGTTTTTCATTCCATTTACATTGTTGTAATCATGCATTTCTCCCCACTTCCACCCTCCGGTCTACTTCATTCTTCATCAGGTTACATATTTTCATGCTTCTCGGTATTCATCATATTTATTATTTCTTAGTGAACAATAGTATTCCATTATTTTCATGTATCATAATTTGTTAAGCCACTTCTGGATCAATGAGCTTCTATTTTGTCTCCACTTCCTCTCCTCTCACTCTCTTATTAATTCTCTATGCTATGACTTCTGACTTCATTACTCAGCCAAAACTGCTCTTTCCAAGATTTTCAATGATCTTTTCATTACAATATCTAGTGATCTTTTAAAAAATCTATCTTCAGACTTCTAAACTTCTCTGTAGCCTTTGAAGCTATCAATCACTTTTTTCCTTGATACTTTTCTCTCTATATTTTTGTGATGCTACTCTCTTCTGGTTTTCCTCCTACCTATCTGACTTCCCCTTCTCTGTTCCTTTTGCTAGATCTTGATCCATGTCATGCCTGCTAACTATGGGTGTGCCACAGTGCTCTATCCTGTGTCCTCTTATCTTTTCCCATTTGATGATCTCATCAGCTTCCACAGATTCAATTATCATCTCTGCTAATGATTCTCAAACCTACTTATCCAGCCTTAATCTCTCTGGTGACCTCCAATCTTACATCTCAAGTTGCCTATTAGATATCTTAAACTAGATGTCCAATAGACATATTCAACTGAACACACCTAAAACTGAACTCATCTTTCCTCCAAAGTTTTCCATTCTTCCAAATTTCTCAGTTACTGCCACCAATTCTGCTCAGTCCCCTAGGCTTGCAACCTATGTGACTTCCTTAATTCATGTAAAAGTTTCATGTGATGGTGAGAAATATGTATATTCTTTCATGGTCCCATTTAAAAGATTCCATAATTCTTATAGCTCTAGTTATTAGAGTGGTTTGTTCAAATCTTTATGTTCTCTTTCGTTTGTCTTTCTCTTAGAGTTGCTCTTAATTGAAAGAAGGACGTTAAAGTTTCCTCCTAATATGTTACTATGTCTTCTTATAATTCAGTTAAGTTTTCCTTTATGAATTCAGATGCTTAGGCATCTGAAGGATGTACTTTTAATATTGATATTGGTTTGCTGTCTGTGTTTCCCTGCAGCATAATATAGTTTTTTATTTAAGTTTTGAGTTTTTGTTTGTTTGTTTTGTGACAGCATGACTGTAACTACTGCTTTTTTGGATTCATTTGATGCCAAAAAAAAATTTCAGTCCCTCATTTTAATTATTTTAATGTCTTTGCTCTTCGGGTGTGTTTCTTATAAACACAAGAATCTGAATTTTTTTTTCATCCCATCACTCTTTTTTTGTTGTTGTTTTATTGGATTATTTAATCCATTTCCATTTAAATTTATGCTAGATTTTTATTTTCCTTCATGTGTCTCTAATTTTATTTACGAATTGTGATTTTCTTTCCCTCTTTGTCTACATAGTATTTTATCTTTTCAGTTATTTTTGCTTAATCTAATTTAAGGTGGCCCTGTTCCCTCAGGCTCTTTTATCCTTATGTTTAATCCTAAAACTCTGTTATTTGTTACATTTTCCACTAATTTTGGTGTTTTATTTAACTTAATAATTCTTTTTTCTTTTATTTCTTTTCTTCAGTTACTCTTTCCCTCTTTTTTTCTCTTAGTTAAGTAATTAAGTAAAATTTCCCTTACTCACCTTTTCTTTATCATTTTTGTTAATTAGGGTTTTAAAATTTTTTCTTCGTTTCTTTCCTACAAAAGATTTTACTCATCTATTTTGTCTATTCAAAACTTTCATTCTTTGATTTCTGGTTTTCATCCTTGTTTATTCCATTTTTAGGGTTTTGGTTTTTTGTGTTCCTCATGGAATTAAACCTCCTATGGTGCCTGTTTTGAGTTCTCTATTCGAAACAATTTTATTCTATTGTGTTTATGGTTGAAATTTTCTTGTGTCCTTGATTGTATAGTTCATTGATTCACCCTGCCCTCCCCATGATCATTTTTTCCTCATTTGTTATGAAATTTCCTCTCTACATCCACATTATCCCACACTTCCAGACATCCATTGCTCCGATGATCTCTGATTCCCTTTTTCCTAAGGCAAGATGCTTGTTCATGGAGGCACAACACTTTCAGAGGTAGTGGTCTAAGTACAAAATCTCCTCCCATCTTCTTCCTCCTTTCTCACCTTGTACGAACCCCCACATTCTGAAATTTGAGTATGCAAAAAACATTGCTTCACCTATAGATGAAGTGCCATAGGATTTAGTCTTTGGTGTTTCAGACCTGATCCTTCATTATCAGTTCTACTTGTGCCCTGCTTTCATCATTATATCTTTATTTACTTTTAGAAAGAAATATCTTAATAGTCCTTCTTTCTTTAATTGTTGTTAGTTTTAATACTGTCATTTTTTTTCCCAGCCTTTTCTCTTTTTTCCACTTGGGTGATTTAGTTCATTACTTGTTATTTCCTTCCTTTCCTTTCCTCTGGCTTTCTGGGACTCTTTTACAGCAAATAGTCTGCTCTGTCTCTTCTATTGTGGGAATTGTTCAAGTAACTCTCCTTTATTGAATGCTTCTCTTTTTTTCATTGATCCTTAGGCTCAGAGTCGCAAGATATATCATTTTGTATTGAATCTGGAGCGCCTTTGTTTATCAGAACATAGTTTCCCATTCCTTTCTATGGTTTCTGATGAGTGCAGAATGGTCATGTGTTATTCTAATTTCCTTCCTTTTTATTTGAACATATTTCTCCTGATTAACTGCATTATTTGTTGTCATCAGAATTATTAAATTTAACCATAAACTGTCTTGGAGTTCATAGGACAAGATTGGTTTTTTTCCCTCTTTCTGAATCTGACCTGTGAATCTTTTAATTGACACATTGTTTTCTGTGTTCAAAAGTCCTAGGCAATTTTCTTATATTATGACCTTTAGTTGTATTTTTTACTTGTCATGTTTTACTGGGAGACTTACAATCCTTAAATTGTCTCTATTCATTCTGTCTTTGATATTAATATGTTTTGGTTATATAGATATCACATCTTCTTTCAACAATATCACTTTTCTCTTCTTCCAGACTGTCCTTTATTTCAGTATTTATATTTCCAATAACTGTTCTTTCTTTTGCTTCTATTGATAGACTCACTACTGGGGATTCAAAGTCTTAAATTTTATTTTACCCCTTATGTCATCTGTATAGGCTATAAATTCTCTTGCAATTCTTATCTCTCTTGGAATCATTCAGAAACATCCTGCTGTGGTTTCATGCTCTCTTGGAAATCCACAGGATCCTCTGCCTCATTTAGTATTGATTCAATTTCTTTTGTCTCACAATATTTATTTATTAATACTTGGCCTAGTATATATGTTCTCATGTTCTTCTATTTAATATCTTCCCTGTTGACTTAGCTGTTTGTGCTCAAGGTTTTTGAAATGAGTTTTCTTCCTTCTGAGATCTTCAGTGATTTTAGTCTTTTTCATTTCTCTATCATTTGCTTTCTGATTCCTTGTTCTTTGATGGGGGATCCCCTAGGGCCATGACTTCACAGATGTCTCAGTCTCCCCTCACACAGGAATTCATTTTGCCTGCCTCAGCCTCTTTTTGTATTCTGCTGTGTATATTGTAAATGTTTTTGGTGTTTAAGTATGATTTTTTTTAATTAAAAGAAAGAAAACATCTTACAATGGAAATAATATTCAGCCTATGACCCAGACAGGAGTGGGTATGATCTACACAAAGAGAAGGCAAGCATGGCTTATGCAACTGGTCTTGCCAAAGTGGCAGAGCCTCCACAGGTATATATTGAATGTTTGATAATGTAAGTGACTATTTCTTGGCCAGGATGGGTGGGATATCAGTTTAAGGATGAGAAATGTATATCCTAATTAATTTATAGTCGAAAATGAAAAATTGTCAAATTTCCACATAATTGAATATATAAGATGAACCTCTCTCTGAGGAGAGAGGTCAATATCCATGTCTACTTGAATATTCTCACAGGGCACCATACTGTTAAATTAACCAGTTATAACATAACTCAATAGCAATCAGTTCAGATTTTGTCGATTAGTCAGGGCTGTCTTCTTGGCACTTTTATTATTCCAAGTGTCACATTATATTTAATGAATTATGTGGTCTTTAAGGGTGCTTTAATCCTCTTGGATAGAATTATTAGAAAGGCAGGCCAAAAAATTGGCTAAATCTTTCCCACCGAGTCAATGTATAAACGCTGGACCTACACAATAGGATAGGAAGGATTCATTTACCACTGACTGTAGTTTTCAATATTAGATAGATAGTTTGTGGGGGCAGAATACTTGCATCAGTAGATTTGGGTTATCCCTCACCAACTTCTTTGATAAACAATAAAGAATAAAGTGAGACACAATCCATCATCAGCTGAGCTTAATTTTTTAATAACTCAACAAAAGGTGATTTTGCAATCAAAACAGCAAATTTAAATAATGTTTGGAACTGCCTTTGTGTGAAAATAAATCATTATGACTAACAGACATTCAATTGTTCTCTGAAGGAATGGAATGCTAACTGAAAGCAATAGCTGGCAGGCAAAAACCATTTAAAATCCAACCAAAGAAAAGTACATGGTATAGCTACTGCTAGCACAGCCTCTAAATTTTGCTTTTTTAATGTTTATTGATGTTAAGTCTTTTCAGTTATGTCTGACTCTTCATGACTTCATTTTGGGTGTTCTTGACAAAGATACTGGAGTGCTTTACCATTTCCCTCTCCAGTTCATTTTACAAATCAGGAACTGAGGCAAAGAAGGGTAAGTGACTTGCCCAGGGTCACACAGCCAGTGAGTGTCTTAAGTCTGGATTTGAGCTAATCATAATTAATCTTCCTGACTCCAAACCCAGTGCTTTCTCCACTGTACCACCTCACTGCTCTTTTTTTATGAGGAGAGTACTTTTATTCATTTTGCTGAGTAGCAACTCATGCACCATGCAAAATTAGACTGTTAATTTTATAGCAAGAGCTTCCATGTGACAAACTCTGTCCCCTTATGTGACCTGGCATTATCATGTGACTGAAAGGAAGGCAGAATAGCTGTCTCTAATCTCTTCTCCTTCTGCCCCTTCTCTAAGGGAGACTTTAATTCCTTTCAGGAGAAAAAACAGGGGTAAAGGGCACTCTGCTTTCCTCAGAGAGATGGGGCACTGGGCTAGAATTATATCTACCTGATCCTTAAATATTGTTCATCTAAAGGCTACGATCAGGTTCAAACTAATGTGTAATCATGTTTCATTATTCAGGGGAAGGAGGACCCCCAAGCTTTATATCCAAAGCTTGACCCCTTTCCCACCAAATACCAGTTCCATAATGAACACACATATAAAAATTAGCCAAGAAACCCATTTATCCAAGTCAAAAGAAAGGAGAAATCAGAGATAGTATATATAGGAGAACATATATGAGACAACAGAAAGTGAAAGAGCTTTCCCATTGGGAGTGAGGTAACTCAGCTTAGCCAAGAGAGCTCTCACCCAAGGAGAAACTCCCTGGTCTCTAAATTAAGAAGCCGGGCATGAGGAAATGATGGAGACATCATGCTCCTCTCATATGAGTCTTTTCCTTCAGTGACCTGAAGTGACATTACCCCTATATATGTTCCCATTCAAAGCTAGAACCCAAAAATTCTCAAAGCAAAAGCAGAGCTTAAACTAGTAGAAGAAGGTCCAAAGAGAAATTTAAGATGGTTAGAGCTCTTTCATTCTCACTCCCTACTTCCCTATGTGAGGACAAAGGGCAGGACAGTCATCTCCATCAATAATGAGAGAGTCCCATACCAATGAGTTTTGGAATTGGGCTTACATTTTAAAGGGTACAAGACAACATTTTCTATTTCATAATCTCAACTGTTCCTTCACTGGAAATAAAATGATCCTTTTTCAGTTTATGATCTTACTCATCAAAAGAAGCTTTTCCAAACCTTTTAATTCCTCTTCATGACTTCCCCTTCTTTCATCTTCTCATTTGAGAAGCTTGCCTCATATTTCACTGAAAAAAAATGAGAACATTTGTTGAGAACTCCTTTTTTTCACATCACTCAGAGGACTTCCACTATTATTTTTCCTTCACCTTTGTCTCACATGAAGAGGTGGCCCTCTTCCTTTTTAGGCAAACCCCTCTGCATGTAAAATGGTTCCATTTCATCCAGTCTTCTCCAACATATTGAACCTTATATTATCCCCATTCTGACTAGTCTTCAGTCTCTTCCTGTCTATTGTTGCTTCCCTACTGCGTAAAAACAGACCCATGTCTCCTTGATCCTCAAAAGGCCATCACCCATTCTATACTTTACCTGCCTTTTGTGATTAAATTCCTTGAGAAGGCCATCTGTAAAAGTGCTTCCACTTCTGTCTTCTCCTTCTCTTCTTGACTTTCTGGGTTCTGGCTCCCAATCTCATCACTCAACTGAAATTGCCCTCTCCAGAATTACCAATGATTTCTTAATTACCAAATCTAGTGGCCTTTTCTCAATATTCATACTTCTTGACCTCTTCACCTTTGTTATTGTCATTCACCTGTTCATGACACTGCCCTCTCCTGATTCTCTTCCAATGTACCTGACTGCTACTTCTCAGACTCTTTTGCTAGATCTTCATCCAGGTATGAACCACTAATCATAGGGGTCCTAGGCCCTGTTCATTTCTCTCTTTATACTGTTTTACTTGGTGAAATCAGTTCGTCAACTCCCATGCATTTAATTATTTCTATGCAGATGATTCTCAGATCTACCTGTTTAGTCCTACCCTCTCTGCTGAAATCCAGTCTTGCCTCTTCAACTTCCAATTACTGAACATCTCAAACAGGATGGGCTATGGACATCCTAAACTCAATACATCCAAAACTAAATTCATTATCTTTCCCCAAACACTTTTTCTTCTTCTTAATTTCCCTATTACTGTCAAGGGCACCATCATCCTCTATCACCACTTAGATCTAAAACTTAGGTGTCAACCTTGACTACTCTTTCACCCTTTATATCCACCCAGCTGCCAAATCCTCCCAACATCACCTTTGTAATATTTCTTTGTAACATCTTTTCTCTTCTTCGAAACTGCCACCATCTTGATGCAGACCTTAATCATGTCCTGCCTTGACTATTCCAATAGCCATCTGGTTGGGTTCCCAGCCTTCAGTCTTTCCCTACTCCTGTCCACCATCTATTTAACTCTCAGTGTTCTTCCTTAAACCACAGGTCTGTCCAAGTCCACCCTTCCCCTATTCAGTAAATTCTCATGGTTGTCAAGTACCTCTGAGATCAAATATAAAATGGTTTGACTGATTTTTAAGACCCTTCATAACTTGATCTCTCTCCCAGCATTTCAGTTTTCTTACATCTGACTGCTCCCCACGTACTTTATGATCTAGTAACTCTGAACTCCTTGCCGTTCCTTCATCTCCTGACTCTATCCATTTTCACTAGCTATTCGCTGTGCCTGCAATTCTCTCTTTTCTCATCTCTATCTCTTGGTTCTTTTGGTTCTTTCAAGTCCCAACAAAAATATCCACTCTCTTCACTAAGCTTTCCCTAGTTATCTTAATAGTATTGTCTTCCTTCTACTGACTATCTCCAGTTTATCCTGTATCTGTCTTGTTTATACATAGTTATTTGCATTTTCTTTCCCCCATTAGACTGTGAACTCATTGAGAGCAGGGACTGTCTTTTGACTTTCTTAGCACAATGCCTGGTACATAACAGGTGCTTAATAAATGTATGTTGCCTTGTTGATGCAAGTTCAGTTGATAAGTGTTATAGAGTACTGAAAGAGACCCTTTCACATACACTGTGCCATTGTCAACACTATTTGAATTAATAACATAATAAAAACAACAGCATGTAACATCAGACCATTCGGTGAAAGCTATTAGAAGGATAGATACCAATGAGATTCATGCCATCCAAAGGTGGCAAGAGGTGCTTTGTCTAGACACAGTAATTTTAGACCAAAAGATTATAATAGCCACAATCATAGTCATTGAAGTTCCATTTGAAAATTGATATTCTGCCTTTGAGACTGCCAGAGCTGACAAAAGCTCTGAATATCAACCAGTAATCTAGCGTCTTGCTTAAGAATATTTCAATGTATGTTGTGATTGCATATATTGCGATTAGAGAGTGGGAGCCAGTAATAATAAGCCCATGATGCTGCTAGTACTCAAATTGATGGTTCATGATACTGGTAGATGGAGCATAGATAGTTACATAGTGTTTTATGAGTGTCAAGTGGTTAACTAAATGAGTGTTAGATTAAGTGAAATATAAAGAGCTAGGGCATGGTTTATATTTTATTAAGGAAATAAGAGATTTTTATCTTATGGCTATAATTAATTATATATTTGCAAATGTATTTGTAAAATCTCATTATTCATTTCTGTCAATAATTAGAAGGTGTTTGCCATACCAATCAAACTACCAAAAAATTATTTTATAGTTAGAAAAAATAATATCAAAATTCATTGGGAAGAACAAAAGGGTCCAGAATATCAAGGAAATTAATGAAAAGAAATGGTAGGGAAGGTAACCTAGCCATACCAGATCTTAAATTGTAATATAAAGCAGCAATCATCAAAACTACTTGGTACTGGCTAAGAAATAGAGGGGTAGATCAGTGGAATAGGTTACGTGCACAAGACACGGTAGTCAATGATTATAGCAGACTACTATCTGATAAACCAAAGATCCCAAGCTTCTGGGATCAGAACTCACTGTTTGACAAAAACTTCAGGGAAAACTAGAAAACAATGTGGCAGAAACTGGGCATAGATCAATGCCTGACACCATATACCAGAATATAGTCCAAATGGGTACATGATCTAGATATAAAAGCTGATACTATAAACTAACTAGGGGGACACAGAATAGTTTGTTAGATTTATAGAGAATGGAGGAATTTATGACCAAACAAGAGATAGAGAACATTATGAAATACAAAATGAATAACTTGGATTACATTAAATTAAAAAGGTTTTGCACAAACAAAGCCAATGCAACCAATAGGGGGAGGGAAGCAGAAAACTAGGAAAGAATTTTTACAACTAGTGTCTATGACAAAGGTCTCATTTCTAAATTATACAGAGAACTGATTCAAATTAACAAGAATATAAGTCATTCCCCAGTTGATAAATGGTCAAAGGATATGAACAGGCAATTTTCAGATGAAGAAATTAAAGCTATCTATATCATATGAAAAAATGTTCTAAGTCTCTATTGATTAGAGAGATACAAATCAAAACAATTCTGAAGTATCACCTCATACCTATCAGATTGGCTAACATGACAAAACAGGAAAATAATAAATATTGGAGATGTGGTAGAGTTGGAACACTAATTCATTATTGGTGGAGCTGTGAGCTGATACAACCATTCTGGAGAGCAATTTGAAACTATGCTCAAAGGGCTATAAAAATGTGTATACCCTTCGACCCAGCAATACTGCTTCTCAGGCTGTATCACAAAGAGACCATAAAAATGGGAAAAGGACCCACATGTGCAAAAATGTTTATTAGTAGCTCTTTTTATGGTAGCCAAGAACTGGAAATTGTAGAGATGCCTATCAATTGGGGAATGGATGATCAAGTTGTAGTATATGAATGTAAAGGAATACTATTGGGCTATAAGAAATGACAAACAGTCAAACTTCACAAAAACCTGGAAAGACTTATATGAACTGATGCTGAATGAAATGAGCAGAGCCAAGATTATACACAGTAATAGCCACAGTGTGTGAGAACTGTTTTTGATGCTTAGCCCTTCACAGCAATGCAAGGACCTAAAATATTTCCAAAGGACTCATGATAGAAAATGTCATCCACATCCAGAAAAAGAACTATGGAGTCAGCACACTGACTTTGTTCTGTTTTGTTTTTCTCACAGTTTCTCCCTTTCATCTTAATTCTTCTATGCAACATGACTAATGTGAAAATGTATTTAATGGAATGTATGTGTAGAACCCATATAAGACTGCATGCCATCTTGGCAAGGGAGGAGAAAAGGAGAGGGAAAAAATTTAAAACTTATGGAAGTGATTGCTGAAAGTTGAAAACAAATAAATTAACCAATTTTGGGGGAAAAGGTGTTATACTGTACTTTCTTTTAAATATTCCCTGACATTTTATCACTCTTTATAGCTGTATTAGGAAAGTTGGGCTCTAGGCCTATCTTGTTCACTCTCTTGTTCTGTCATATTGAGCAAATGACCATCTTTCTGAGTCTCAGTTTCCTCATCCCCCTCAAGGGTATCGGGAATGGATTTATTTATATTTTTAATATTTATATGTTCATATAAATATAAATGAATAAATTTATATAATTTAATGATATAGTTTAAAATAGATTTATATAAATGAAAACTGATATAAATATATAAAAGTTTGCTATCTATATATTTTACCTTATGAAAAATTAACATTTCAGTGATCCCTTTTATCTCTAAAATTCTGACTGAAATATTTATCAAAACTATGGTCTTTCTTCTGTGGTAGCTTGGTTGAAGAATTCTATTTATAACTATTTTTCAATAAACTCAGAATAAGATCTAGGTCACTTAAAGTCTGGTTCCTGAGCTCATCATTCAACTGAAAACCCTCTCTCCAAAGTTACTAGTGGTGTCTTTATCTCTCTTTTAAAAAGTGTTACCAATGACCTCTTTTTGCCAAATGTAATGTTCATTTTTCCATCCTTAATTTTCTCCACCTTTCTGCTGCATTTAACATTTATGACCGTTCTCTCCTGGTACTCTTCTTTCCAGGCATTTGTGACACTACTACTCTTCGTTCTTCTGCCAATCTAAGTGTTTCTCAGTTTCCTTTGCTGGTTCATCATCCTTATGATGTCCCCTAACCTTGGATGTTCTAGACTCTGACTTAGGCCTCCTATATGTCTTCCTACATTTACTCTCTTGGCGACTTCATCATCTCCCAGATCATTACTTATGATCTATAGGAGGACTCCCAGATCTATAAATTGAGTCCCACTTTCTTCTCTGACTTCCAATCATACATTACCAATTTCCTGTTTGAAGTTTCACAATGTCCCAGAGACATCTCAAATTCAATATGTCTAAAACAGAATTCATTATTTTTCCTCCCAATTCACTCCTCTTCCAAACTTCTCAATTTCTGATGAAGATATATCATTCTTCTAGTCTTCCAGTTGCATAACTTCAATGCTACCAACTTCTCATTCTCCCTCATTTTGGGGGATAAATCTAAGAAGTAGTCAAATCTTGCCATTTCTGCTTCTCTCACATCAAAGCTCTTTTGTCTATTCATACAGAAACCACCTTAATTCTGACTCTTATCATCTCAAACATAGATTATTGCAATGATCTCTAATTAGTCTTCTTACCTCTAGTTTCTCCTGATTAATCCATTCTTTATACTGGTGCCAAAATGATTTTCTATAATCATGCCACTCACTCTGACAACTCCAGTGGCTTCCTATTGTCTCTAGAATGAACTATAATTAATTGCTCTGTTTTTCTTTTTAAAGTCCTTTATAGTCTGGTCTCAATCTATCTGGCCTCATTAGACATTACTTCCCTTCACACTCTCAGCAATCCAGTTAAACTGACCTTCTCTCTATTTCTCACATACAATAATTCAGCTCCCATCTATCTGTCCTTCCTTCCTTCCTTCCTTCCTTCCTTCCTTCCTTCCTTCCTTCCTTCCCTCCTTCCTTCCTCCTTCCCTTCTCTGTTGTTCTATTGAGGAACAATGAGAAGAAGTGAAAAAATGTTTATTAAATTTAAAAAAAGAAATAAATGTTGATTGATATGACATTTCTGAATTAATTGTTCTTCATCTTTTTTTCATCAGCCAGAATCTAAAGAGAAAGAACATTTTTCCCCCTGCCCATATGTTTATCACAGTTAGCACAGAATTCACAGGGTTTTATCTCTACTTCTATTGACAACAAAAAGGAATAAGCTTAATTGGAAACAGGAAAGATTTAAGTTAGGCATTGAGAAGGAATTCTTCATTGTAATAATATCTCACATTCATACAGCATTTTTAATTCCTAAGTATTTTCTTATTCATTGCCTCATTTGATTCTCACAATATCTTCTGAGGAAAGCAGCTAGGTGGTACAGTGGATAGAGTACTGAGCCTGGAGTCAGGAAGACCTGAATTCAAATCCAGTCTAAGATACTCATTTATTGTAGGACCCTGAGAAAGCCACTTAACCTCTGTCTGCTTCAGTTTCCTTATCTGTAAAATGGGGATAATAGTAACAGCTACCTTCCAGGGTGATTGTGAGGACTAAATGAGATAACTGTAAAGTGCTTAGCACAGTAACTGGCACATAGTAAATGTTATATAAATGTTAAGTAGTAGTAGTGGTGGTGGTAGTAGTAGTCATGGTAGTAGTGGTAAATAGCTATCAGTTATTCATGGTGCCCAAGCTAGATTGTGCCCTCACTTTGGCTCTGAAATCTTTCTACCCTGTCTTCTTATTAGCTCCTTAATTCATTTTCCACCATGGAGTATTCCAAAGCTTTTCCTCTTTCCTCTCTTCCTGATCCCTTCTCTCCCACTTTTGTGCATAATAAATTACTTGGTCTCCTACTTCACCAAGAAGAATTGAGGCCATCAGATGCTATATTGTCTTCCTCCAAATCTCGCGATGTCTTTCAGCAATAGAATCCTCTTTTCAGTCCCGTTGATCACTTAAGTCTTTCTCTCCTTATTAAGAGTGAGTGTGTACTTGATCCTATGCCCTGCTGTCTCTTCTGGGAGTTTGCACCCACTGTTTCTCCCTTCTCTCCCATGCATCTTCAATGGGTAGAACCAAGTTCCTAGAGTTTGTTTTGTTTGAAACAATTTGAATTCAGTCTTTATCCTCCCTCAAGACATACTTTTCTTTCCCCTACCAAGTCAGACTTAAAATCATGGAATCAGAGGATTAGAGAACTTCAGAGTTAGAAGAGATGGCCAGAGTTCCCTGGGGTGCTCTTCTCAGTTTCCAGAATAATTGCCAGTGAAAGTAACAGCTTCCTTTCTTCCCTGCATCCACTCGCTTATAAGCATGTACATGTCCAGCTTCAGCTGATGCCTCTCTCTTATGATGCAAGGGTCTGGTTTGTCAGTTAGTTGGCTGTGTTAGTTTAGGTCAAGGCTAGCTTCCTGATGATCCAGGACGGGAAAGCCAGGGGATTTCCATCCTTAACAACAGGCATTCACCTCTCTTGTTTGGTCAACTCAAATGGGTATATTAATATGGCATGCTTTGGAAGTTGAAAGGACTAATATATGCAGTGTATTTGTCTAATCTCAGAAAAAATGGGGAGGGGGAGGAAAAGGGGAGGTGGTGGAAAGACTTGAACAGTGCCAGTATGGAAAGGTATGATGCCTACCTCTAAGACAGGGGAAAAGTAAAAGAAATTCACTCTAACCCAGAGAGGAATCAGTTTCTATGACCCATTATAGAGAAGAATGAAGAAATATCTCACAGTTGGCCCTGTTAAGCTCTATCTAAAGGTGAATGACTGGTAAAAAGAAACAAAGAAGGAAAGGAAGGAAGGAAGGGAAAGGAAGGAAGGAAGGAAGGAAGGAAGGAAGGAAGGAAGGAAGGAAGGAAGGAAGGAAGGAAGGAAGGAAGGAAGGAAGGAAGGAAGGAAGGAAAGAAGGAAGGAAGGAAGGAAGGAAGGAAGGAAGGAAGGGAGGGAGGGAGGAAGGAAAAACAATAGCCTAAAACAAAAATGTAATGAATATCTCCCAGACTGGTGGTTAATTCTAAAAGACCACTAAGTGGAGCCCCTAGGCATGCATCCTAGGGGATCTGAAGCTTTTAAAAAATTTACAAGAAGTAAAGTAAGGAAGAAAGTCAAGCTACATGTGTTTATATCAAAAGTGAGGATGAAGATTGAGGCTGTTGGTGAGATGCTAGTAGGAACTGCAAAAGGTGATCTCATAGGAAGGGTGGAAGAACGGCTGTTCAGCCTGGGCTGAGGTAGGATTCTCCTGACTCAGTTTCCCCACTGACACCTGGCAGACCTTAAGCCTGACTGAGTGCAAGTGGATAATCTAATCCTGCCTGGAACTGACATGAAGTTGGGGAGCTATTGTATCCCTGCAGTGTCCCTACTCTTGGTGGCAATTTTCTATAGTCAAAAGGTTTGCAAGCTTAGTACCAAATCTATTCAATTATAGATTATTGGTAGGGGAACATCTGAGGTTAAGTCTAAAATTAAGCTATTAGGCAGAGGACTTTAGACCAACAACAATAAGTTAGGGTCCTTTAATTCTTAGCAATACTGTGGAGACAATTAAGTCAAGACCTTGTGAAGTTAGCAACTTAAATATTATTTGTGTCTCAGCTGGTTAATGTTTAAAAAAAAATTCTTTTGTGGTCCATATTGTAAATGCTTTAAAAAGAAGTATCACCTGACCAAAAGTCTGGATTGTTTTATCTGTTATAAACTGTGTTAAAAAATGAAAAATTAAAAACAATAAATCAAAAAAACAAAACAAAAAAAGATTGAGGCTATGGAACGCACCAAGGTTCTGAACAGTCATTGTATAACAGACATTTCCCAAAAATAACTTCTATGGCTTTTTAAAAGACTGAACCTTGGAGGACTGAGAGACTAAAAATTACCTATTTCTGGGATAAAAGAAAGCAAGCTTGAAATTTCCCAAGAAAGTCAGTATTGACAAGACTGTCAATACTGTGTATGCTGTGATTTGGCATATCCATTCCCATCTATGAATGAAATATAAGCACTGACTGGAAACAATTCCACTCTGTTCAAGAGGATCTCTGTTCAAAGTACAAGCAGAATACTTCAAACAATAATCTGGGACATTGTATTTTCACACTTTGACCATCGATGCAGTCTTTGCAGAGATCTACGAGAGAGAGAGAGAGATCGCTAAGTAATGACAATGAATATCTCAAGTGAAAAGACTTTCGGATGTCAGAAGTAGATTCCTTGAAATTTTACTTTCGTGATTCTTGTCAGTCAAGTTTAAAGATCAGCAAGAAACTAGGGATGTTTTGACATTAAGAGTGAGGTAAGGAATGTGCCTTAGAAGCCACCTCAGGATCTAACTCATAGACTCCTGAACAGTGTGGTAATGATCTAGAAAAATCCACTCATTTGTGATGGATAACCTGAGGAATCATCTCAAAGATCTGTTGTCAGTGGCATCATCACAGAGTCCAGAAACCCATAAGTATCCCTATTGTGATGATGGAAAAATATATATGTGTATAGACTACTGGACCAAATAACAGAACCAAAGTGCCCTTGTACCCTAACATGTCAAGAAGTCAAGCTGTCCTGAATTGGTTTTTCTTCATCTAGCAGCTCTAGTAGCAGTAGCTACTATGAAATTGAAGAGTTTTCATCTGCTCATTTGAATTTTTACCACTTTGGGTATATGCCTTAAGGCATGTTGGTACCTGTTACTTTCCAACAACTAACAGAGAAAGGAGTTGAATTTGGCAGTGTTGGCATACCTTAATTACATCACTAGCTTTAGAAAGACCCTGGGAAAACATCAAAAAAATTGATCAAATGGTAGATTCACTAGAGGAAAATGCTCTGAATTTTTCAATGGACAAATGACAATTTCTCAACCTCTGTCATGTTTTGGGGTTAAATAATAGCTAAACAAGGTGTGAGTACTGACCGAGAGAAGAAAGGAGTGCTCTCTACCTGTCCACAACCACAGAATCTGGGAGATCTAAGGAGTTTTCTAAGATTTTGTGGTTATTATTATACATTTTAAAAGAGCTCCCTGGCCCAAGATGGCTACACATGACACTAGCACCTGTGAGATATGGTAATTGTATGAATAGAAAAGTGATGAGGACTGCTATTGCATATTTAGAGAACATAGTCACTAGAAAACCTTTGGTACTTGTCTGCATTGACTTTCTGTGTCTTTGAAGGAAAAGGTATATTTTAGTCCAGACTATTTTACAAGTTATGTATAGGTATATCCAACCAGGAACGAGAAAGTTTCTACAATTGTGACAATGTATGTGCCCTAAATCCATGGTTTCATGGGTTTCTTCCTCACTGGTAGTAGATCAAAATTCCTCTGTTCCTTATAAATGATTTCATGAGTTGCTATGGCCAAAAAAAAAAAAAAAATCACATCTTGGTGGCCAACCTTCTAGTACTGAAAAAATTAATCCAACAAAAATATAGCTGTTCAGAATCAGTGATTGTTCAGAACTGTACAATTATGCTTTACTTTTAACGACCAACACATACTACCTAGTCAGTGAAGCCTCCCCTTACTTCTCTGTTTCTCTCTCTCTCTCTCTCTCTCTCTCTCTCTCTCTCTCTCTCTCTCTCTCTCTCTCTCTCTCTCTCTCTCTCTCTCCCTCTCCCTCTCCCCAGTTCTAAAGCTGAAAATAACCTCTTCCTCCTCCAAATTCTTATATTTCTTTATACCAGTCATATGGCATTCTACCTTATAAAAGCTATTTTTATACACAGCTTAGCTCTCCTTTTGCGCTCTAAGTTCTCTAAGGGAATAGTCATGACCTAGACATTTTTGTATTCCTCACAAAATAAAGTGAAGTGGTGCGAGTGGTAGGACATAGTAGGTGCTCAACAAATACTTGTTAATTTCTCATTCCTTACCTATATATTTCTTAAGGGCCAGAACTCTGTCTTGTGTATTTCACATCTTTATTTTTCCTAAAGCTCTTACTTAGTATCATGTTGAGTATTTAATTGAGTTTGTTCATGTGAACCAGATATATTTTCCCCTGTACTTCCCCACAGTCTTTCCCACCATTTCACTGCCGTGGTAAACATGACCTAGGTTTCTTTTTCCAGGCAGTAGGCAGTGGCGTATCCTAGTAGTTAGCAGTCCTTTACTGGCTGTCCAAATCACAATGTTTCACATGACCCTTCAGATAGGTTAACTGGAGTGTTCTGCCAAATTATACCCCATGGGAAATATGCATTTTCACTTGTAAAAAGTGGCAGCCTGTGAGAGGGAAACTTGCGTCCTTTCTTTGAGCCGAATATAGCTATAGCAGTAAGAGAGGCCAAATGTGAATTTCCTTTAGTTCCTTTAAGTTGGAGTGTGGGTGCATTGTGCAATATTTGTTAGATAAAAATAAACATATTTCAAATGATTTGTGCTAGCCCCATTGAGATATTTGCTTTTCTATGAAATATGAATGAATTCTTTGAAGTAAAATAAAGCACACAGGGCAATATGAATGAGAAAATAACTTGTACAGAGCCCCAGGCAATTCATAGCTGATCAGTCCAATTTTCTGACTCATCTTATTGATCTCTTCTATTTTATTTCATCAGTCTTCCAGGGTGTGACTGAATGGGAAAAATCAGAAAATCCTTAATTCAGAATATTTTGTGATATCTGAGAAGAGGGGGCTGAACTTTCTAGTAGCATCAGTATGAGGGAAATCAAGTGTGCTTCTATTTTTATACTTTGCAGATTCTGCACCCATGCTGACCTGAATACTCCTGTAAACCATAAGTTATCAGAAATGAAGTATACTTTAGTGATGCTCCCCATAACACTAGAGATGAAAAAATAAAATCAATGAAGATGATATTGACAGGAAATAGAAGTAGATAGGTTCAGTCCCAGAACAACATAGTTAACTTTTACTTCCCAAGCAGAGCAAATAGATTTTGATAATATATAAAAACTTGGACTCAATTTCCGAGACATGACCCTGTACTTCTGAGTGACCTTTTCAGGGAACTTCATTCCTCACATCATACCCACAAGTGTATATATTCAGGAGCTAATAATGGATAAAGAGAACCAAGCAGAAGAGTTCCTTTATCATGATGAATCCCTAAGTCATGTAGAGCCAGAGCTAAAATACAACACAAGACAGTCCAAAGAAAACTTGGATGTTGCCTTTCCATGATACTATACACTACATGGACTCTGTAGGAATAGATGGGGTTGGGGGAGGGATTGATTGGCATCTCCCTCCTGGTATGGGGGCAAAGCATGTCAGGTTGCTAGAAATCAACCAGCCTTCCCCCCTGTAAAGCCCCAACTCTAAAAGGGTCCTATACAGTCCTCCAGATTTATGGTACTACCTTGAACATCTCCTCCTCCTCCTTAGATATAATCTGTAATTAGGTTGCTGTTTGGGCTCTATTTGTCCTGGACATTTTTCTCCTGTACTCAGGACTAATGCTCAAACTTAAAGGGAACTAAGATTGTGCTTTCATTCTACCATTTCTGAGTTAATATTGTGTTTGGAAAATATTGCGGAGAGATTTAGAAGTATTTTTTTTTATATGTAAACTTCAAGGAGCCAGAAACTTCTGGCTAGACAGTGAATCAGAGGTGAAATCCACCATCTTATATCTAAAATCTGATTCCTGATTATAATAAAATCAGAGTTAATGGGGTCCCCATTATTTCATCTGACACTGACCCTTTAGGGCTAAGCGTACTAGACTATTAAGCTTCATAAAGACAGAGACTGTGCTTTATCTAAGCTTTGTATTTCTCCCAGAGCCTAGCCCCAGTCTTCCTTTCACAGTGTTTGTTGAATTGCTGAATTGAAGTGCGTCTTCCTCTTCCTGTTGGAAGTCTGTAAGGAATTAGGACCTTCCTCTATGGGCTACCATTCTTCTGCTCAGCCCTGAATTTTCTTGGCTTGTTTCCACCAGGAATTGTTATTTTTCCTTTCCATGCTGCTTCAGGTTCTCTTGGAGGCTGCTGTGTAGATCTCAAATGTGAGATTAATACAATAAACATTTAACAGAATTCTAGGTAGGTCTTCCAACTGTATTATGTATTTTAACAGTGCTGGTGCTGGGTTTGTACTTTAGCCATCAGTAGAGGAGCACCTTCCCAGGATTCTAATCTCTTGCTATTAGGGCAGTGGGTCTCAAAGAGGTCTATGGCTATTGTAATACTCTCTGTGTATTCAGTATTGCAACTAATTCTACTTTTATCCCAGAGTATTTACTTGTATTTTGAATTCTTGGTTTTGGATGCCTGACATAATATTTCTACAGCACAAATGCTGTTAACTAGGGTGGGGAGGGAGGCAGATCCATCTACTCCCAACATTACCCTAACTAGTGTCATTTGATCTTAATGTCATTAATAAATGATAATCAATCCTCACTATAGGTCAGGAAACCCCACTAGCATGTAGTGTAGACACTCCCCTGAACCCAGTACAGCTTGGTTCTGGTGCCATTTGAGTCCTTAGTTTTTACTGCTCAACCTCAGGTGTAGTTTATTGCCTTTTACCTCCAAAATCACATGTTGCACTTCCTGCAAACATGGAATAAGACAAACACACTGAGAAACATTTGTACAAGCTGAAGATTTTCAGATAATGAAAGACAGCCTTTATAATAAGGTTGCTAAAAGTCTTAAGGCGATTTTATGGGTATATACAAACAGTCTATTCATAAGGGAAATGCCCTCAACAAGTGCTTAGAGAGAGCAGCCTTGTTACTTGTCCTTCATTTTTTGACCAGCACCAATGGCTTTATGAGGTATGATGGGTGATGACTTGAGTATGAATTGGATTTTAAGTAAGTCAGAATTGCACCTGGTTCACAACAGAGTAGCTATCTGAATTCAACTGAAAAACTATTTATTGAACACCTATTATTTGCCAGGGACTGGCCAGGGTAAGACCTGGGGATACAAAAACTGAAAATAAACAGTACCAAGCCTCATGGAACTTATATTACACTGTGGAAAACAACTAGAATAATAGATTTAAAAATGGAAGAGATCTAAGAAGCCATTTAGTTCAACCTTCTCATTTTGCAAAAAGTTGTAATATATATGCATGTGCATGTTTATATATATACATACATATACATATATACACACATACACACAACATATTTATGCATGTATATACATATGGCGAAAGAGAGAGAGAGAGAAATTTGGAGGTTAAAACAAAACAAAAAAGGGCAATTCTCTTTAGAAGTGGCATCTGTTAGGGTTTTAGAGATAGAGATGAGAAGGGAGAGCATTCCAAGCATGGGAGACAGTGTGTGAAATGATACAGAGACCAGAGATAGAGTGTCATATATAGAAAATAGCAAGTAGACTAGTTTGATTGAAATATAGAACATGTGAAAGGAAATAATCTGCAATCAGTTTGATAAGGTTGGAATCAGACTGTGAAGGGCTTTAAATGCCAGACAAAAGGAGAAAGGTGTACTTTTTCTAGAAGTAATATGAAGCCATTTGAAGCTCCTGAGTTAGGAAGAGCTAGGAATAATACTTATTTGGCAATTGTGTTGAAGATGAATTAGAGAGCCTGGAAGAAAGGAGACTAATTAGGAATTTCTTGCGTAGTTAAGGTGAGTGCTAATGAGAACCTTAACAAAGGTAGCAGTTACTTCTGCAACACATATTTTATTTTGTACCAGACCTAGTCATGTAGGGATCTCTAAAGAGAAACCCTCCCCTAACAATGCAGATCGATACTCTCTCATCACTTCTAGTCTTAAAGGGGTGCCTGAGGCACTGAGACATTTAGTGACTTGCCCAGGACTACACAGTTAATATACATCAGAAGCTTAACTTGAATAGAGGTGTTCCTGACTCTTAATCCAGCTCTTTGCAACATGGTTAGAGTTTAGAAGCATCTCAATTTCTGAGTTTCACTCGATTTCTTCAAGCTTAAAGTCCCTTTTCCACTCCTTTCTCTATTCTTTCAGTTCCTTGAAGAGAAGGGAGAAAGGATTTATCCCTTATTCCTTCAAATTACAGTCCTAGTCAATGATCCTTCCCAGTTTACTTTGGGGAGATGGATTATACTTTCCCTAGATGTGGATGATAAACTTTTAAAAAATCCAAACTCATATGAGAATCATAACTTTCAGCTAAAGCTTAAACCAGAAGATAGTCAATTCCTAAGGAAAAAAAGAGTAAGCCCATTTCCCCAGATGTAGCTGATTTTTTTTCAGTCTCTTGCCCTGCCCTTCCCAGCCTCTGGCAAGTTCTCATTCAAACTTTCTCATTTTCATGGCAATAGTACAATTCTCTGGGTGCCACTGATTCTTGGTGTATATTATCTGAAGTTCTGCCATCCAGTTACTATCCATTGATTCTACTCCACTGGTTTCTTACCTGCTATAAATGTTAGGTACCTTTCTGGTGACTTGGTGTAACAGCAAGGAACCCAACGTACACAGAAGGGCATGCTGTACAGGTTCTTGGATCTGCTTTTCTAAAAGGAAAGCAACTTTTGAGGGGGTCAACAATCTAATTAAGCATATATAGCATTCACTTAGTTCAGGGGGAAAAGTCAGCACCCTGAACTTCAGGGAAAATACTAACAGAAATTAAAAGCAGAAATTCCAAACAAAAAGACCAACAGACAGGGCTTCCAACTATCTGACCATAGTCAATACATACATCATTACCAGAGAGAGAAGCACCAACATCTGGGTTTTCAAAGCCAGGGGGCTACTTAACAGCTTCCCAGAGTCTCATCTAGACACCAACCTTCTTCCAAAAAACAAGCCCCAAAGCAAAACTTTACCTCAGAATATATATACTCTTTTCAGGGTTGGAGGGCACAACCCTAGGACCCAGTGCCTCATTAGAAATTAACAAAAGGTGTCTGAGGCCTAATGGGTGAGAAGATCTTTAACTCTTCCCCCCCCCCCCCATTAACCTTACATTAACCTTACACTTGGGGTATGAGGTCTGCACAACTTGAATTCATCAAGAAGTTCAAGCAACATAATCAATGCAGTTAGAATTAGAAGGGAAACAGGAACCTTTGGAGGGGAAATCTTTGCACAAGATTGAAAAGGTAGGAAGGGGCCAAGTTTTGAAGGGCTTTAAAAGTCAAACAATATTTTATCTTTGATCCTGGAAGCCATTGGAGTTTATTGAAAAATGTATGTATGTGTGTGTGTCTGTGTGTGTCTGTGTGTGTGTGTGTGTGTGCGTGAGAGAGAGAGAGAGAGAGAGAGAGAGAGAGAGAGAGAGAGAGAGAGAGAGAGAGAGAGAGAGAGAGAGAGAGAAAGATGGCCAGACATAGTTGACAGCTGAGTGGTAGATGAATTGGAGTTTGGAGAGATATTAAGGCAGGGTGACCAATCAGAAGGGTATTGCAATAATCTGGGTATGAGGTGATGAGTGCTCACATCAGGGTGGTGGCAGTGTCTGAGGGGGGTGTATTTGAGAAATATTATGAAAGTAGAATAGACAAAACTGGACAATAAATTGGATGTAGGGCTAAGAGAGTGAGGAGTCAGTGAGGCTTTGTGAGGCTGGTTGACTGGGAAGCTCTGAAAATAATAGGAAAATTAGGACAAGTGGAGGGTTTTCTGGGAAAGATGAGTTCAGTTTTGGACATGCTGGATTTAAGATGTCTATGGGACATACAGTTTGACATATCAAATAGAGATTCAAGACGGGATGTTGAGAGAGGTTAACAAGATCTGAGTCATCTGCATAGAGATGATGATTAAAACCATGGAAGCTGGTGAGATCATCAAGTAAAATGGTATAAAGAAGGCAAGGATAAACCTATCTATTGTTTACACCTCTGTCTTCATCTTTCAGTGAGTAGTCTTTTGGTTTTTTAGTATAGGCAGTAAATCATCAGCTTGTTCCAAAAGTTAATTTGTAATGTGGGACTCAGAACACATTTTAAAAGAGAAATATTTACCATGAACCAACCTTATCAACTAGATGACTTAGGACTTTTATTTTCAAACGTCTATATTAAAGATAAAGTGTTTCTGAAATGACCTTTTACCTCCATAGACAAGGTGAAAAAATACACCTTTGATAGGGAAAGAAAACACCAGTGACAAAACATAATAAGAAAAAGAGAAAGGTTATTTGTCTCTTCTTCAAAAAAATTATATTTTGTTTTTATATCACTTTCATTTCTAACTGGAGATGAAGTAGAGACCCATAAATTGGGAAATGGCTCAACACATTGGTATATGAATGTAATGGAAAATTATTGGACTATAAAAATAACAAAAGGAACACATTCAGTGAAACCTATAAGGACTCGCAGGAATTAATAAAGAGTGAGCAAAACGGGTAGAACAATTATGAGTACAGCACTGTAAAGGAAAACATCTATGAAAAAATGAGGAACTCTAATCAATGTAATGACCATTCCTCATTCCAGAGGACTGATGATTGAAACATGCTTACCACCTCTTGGCAGAGAGCTGATGGGTTAGAGGTGCAAAATGAGACATTCATTTTCATACACAATGTGTGAATTTGTTTTGCTTCACTATATATATTAAATTGTGAGGGTTTGACTCAGGCCAGATCCCTGTTAATTAATTAATTTATTTAGTTAAATATCACAACACAGTGAGACACTCACAATTAACACATTCAACAGTTACAGAAAAGGAGATTCACTTAGCCTAAGTAGATAGTCAGTAAGGATAGACATTGTGGACACCCGATCCTGAGAGTAGATTCAGCTGCGAAGCTGAGAATTGCCCTTTGGTTTCCATCAGCCAAGCATCAGAAAGAGCTTGGAGTTCTTGTGGCTGTTTTATACTCAGGGAACTAAGAAATGTTGTCAATAATATGAGCCTTGAGTCCCTTGAGCCAATCAAGTCTTGAGGATGGTCTCAGTGCATTTAAGGGAAAATTAGTCTAACTTGCCTGGGGCAGACGTTCTTATATTCTATTCCACAGGGAGGGTAGAGTTGTTGTGGGTTTGTCCTTCATTCTCGAAGAGGACCATGACATCAGGAAGATGATGCCATGACTTGCATTAGATTTAATTGGGATTTAAGTGAGGAAAGACTGTGCAAAGCCACCAGCCTCACTTTCTCCTCCCAAGCCATCTGGAGGGTAGAGTGATGAGAAGTACAAAGGATGATTGAGGGGGTGGTAAAAGTGATAGCCAGAAAATAAGAAGATAATTAAACATTTAAAAAATATACAAAAAAGAGTCAAAAGAAGACTCAGGAGGGAATACAGATAAGCAGGGCAGTGTTGGAACCACACAATTAAATTTAATATATAATTAATACTTTGGGGTATCTCATATATTTTTAGAAAGTTGTATGTAATAGATATTCACAGGGTCATGTGAATGAAAGAATGAAAAATTTATTAAGCACTAGTAATAGGCAAAGCACTATGTTAAGAGGTAGGGCTATAAATAAAAATGCAAGAACATCCATATTTTCAAGGAACTCAAATTTGAATGGAGAAGACAACACATGTAGGAAGTTTCAGTAGCAAGTCAGGCATAAAGGCCTTGGTCCTTAGGGTGCAGATACAAAGAAGATGACAATACATGTTCTCTAATATTATTTACATGTATAAAAGCTTATCCTTTAGGCAAGAAAGTTCTCACCACCCAAGTCCTTGCAGCACCTGCAGAAACATTTGCCGGTCCCATCTTCCAAGCATTGCTCTCCTTGTCTATGGCTTTAGGGACTTGGCCCAAGGGCATGATGGCTGTAGTAAGGAAGGATGTGTGGCTCTAGCTATTCAGGAGACTTTGAGTTTGCCTTCCTGTTGGTGACAGTTGTTATTGGTATACCTGGTCCTTCTCCACAGGAGTCTTTTGTCTTTCCCCTCTTTTGCCCTCCTCTCTCTCCTCCTCTTCTCTCTCCTTTCTTTACCCCACTTTATCCATCTTCCACATCCCTTCTTCCCTCTTTGTGTAAGGATATGTTTGTGTTTTTTGATGGTAGATGGTATATTTTCATAATATGCAAAGGAAAAAAGTGTTTAAGTCCATGCAACCTCACTCAGTTCAGCCTACTGCATTCTTCATTACCTTCTATTATAATTTTAGGTCTATGTAATGACCAAATTTAAGCTTATAGGGACTAAATTTTGTTCTTAAAAGTAACATATTGCCTACTTTCAACATCATTCTTCCAGAACTAACTATCCCTTGTAATGCTGATTTACCATTTAAAGCAAGAATTGTTCACTTTTTAGCATCGTGGTTGGTTGGTTGGTGGTTGTCCTTTGTTCTTGAAGAGGACCAAAATGACATCACTATGATAAAGTCAAATTTCAGTGTGTCTGACTGTGGCTGATCAGACCAATACGAGCTCAAAATGCTCTATCACAGATCAGGCACAAATAGTCTATGTGAACATTTGGGGTAGATTCTCTAAATTTGCGCATCCTGCATTTCCTTTGAGCTGTTTCAATTCTGTTTTGCTCATAGAGCACAGCACCTTTTCTGATGTGGGCACGCCATGCTGAGCAGTCCTGTGCCAGTGTCTCCCATGTCACGCAATCAATTCCAAAGTTCTTGAGAGTGTCCTTTTATCACTTCTGACCACTATGTGAACGCTTGGCCTGTGAGTTCTCCACAAAATAGTCTTTTTTGGCAAGTGTACATTTTACATTCAAACAACATGGCCAGCCCATCGGAGTTGCGCTCTCTGAAGTAGTCCGAATGCTTGGCAGGTTAGCTTGAGTAAGGACCTCAGTGCTTAGCACCTTATCCTGCCAGGTGATCTTCAGAATCTTCCTAAGACAATTCAAATGGAAGCAATTCAGTTTCCTGGCATGGCGCTGGTAGACTGCCCAGGTTTCACAAGGATACAACAATCAGATCAGCACTGTAGCCCTTCAGTTTTTTCTTATCGTAGCATCATAAGATTCCTTTGGCAGTATGGTGAAACCTAGGGACCCCTCCTCAGGCTAATATTAGTAACAAAAGCCATACTACTACTGCTGTTGTGACAACGATGACAATGGCTACCACTACTATGCTTACTACTGCTATTACTTTAAATGCATAAAATACATAGCATTACAAAGGAAACCAATTATATTGAAATACAATTATGAAAATTTTTAGACATTCCTGTTCCCAGATTAACAACCTCTGACTTACAGTGATATGCTTATAAAACTTGCCTATGTTTTCTTCTATCTTCAATAAATAAATTGATTTGGTTGCATAAGTGTTCAATAATTTAAATTTATACATTTTTCAGTCAGAAATTCATATGGTAAGATGATCATTTTGCCTTGCAAACTACTGGTGGCCATCAGCCCAAGTTTATTTGATTACCTCATTTTGGGGAAGAAGGAAGTCAGGGGTAGTTGTTCTGCAAAATTCAAGTCATCATCCCCCTCTCATTCTATTCCAACCTGACAGGAAAAGCTTTATCAAGTTTATAACACTTATTTTGCTCTTCATACTTTTGCTTTTTTCCTCAACTTTTCTGTTCCCCTTTCTCTTTTTTTTTTCCTTGGTTCTAAAATGAACATATGATCCAGACCAGGGGTGGGGAATCTGCAGCCTTGAGGCCCACATGTAGCCTTCTAGGTCCTTGGGTGCAACCTTTGGACTGAATCCAAATGTTACAGAACAAATTCTTTTATTAAAGGGATCTGTTCTGTGAAGTGTGGATTCAGTCAAAGGGCCACACTCAAGGACCTAGAAGTCCACATGTGATCTCACGGCTGCAGGTTCCCCACCCCTAGTCGGCTGAGAATGAAAAGAGGCTAAGATAGAGGTGGATACCACTCTCATTACCTTTCATTTCCACGTTAATCCATACTAATTTAATTCAATACAACTCACTACTAGTTATGGTTCTTTCTTCTAATATTTACTTAGTGCTATGCTTGTTTAGCAATTAAGACCCAAATAGCAAATGACACTCCTACTTTAGCCTTGGGAGGGATTTAACCTTTAACTTTGGGATTTCTACAGAACTTAAACACACGCAAAAAAAAATGACGAACAGGATGAGAAGAAAATATTAATGCAAAAAGTAAAGAGATTTTCCACAACAAAGAGATAGATCAAAGGGTTTTTTTTTTCTTAAGGAAAGCTTTCTCTGCCTAAGAAGTTAAAAACCTTTCCTAACTGTCCTCACTCTACAGTTATCATCTACTTTCTTCCCAAATGAAGTTCCTTCCCTACGTCAGTAGGACTGGAATACTGTCCTAATTCTCACTGGAACATGGGGGCTGTTGTAGAGAGGAGTTCTGTTCAAGTAGGGGTTGGACCAGATGACCCTGACAGTCCCTTCCAGTTAGGAGTTTCTATGATTCTTGGGCATAAAATTATACTTAATGAGACAATAATAATAAAGATGATAGCTAACATTTGTATAGAGTACTTACTATGTGCCAGACACACTTTACAATTATTATCTTGTGTGGTCCTCACAATAGCCCTGAGAGGTAACTGTTACTCTTAGCTCCATTTTGCACATGAGGAAACTGAGGCAAACAGAGGTTATGCGACTTGTCCAGGGATTCACAGCTAGTGTCTGAGGTTGGATTTGAACTCAGTTTTTCCTGACTCCAGTGGTGCTCTCTTTACCCAGCGAGACACCTCGCTGTTGTAAAAAAAATGGCCAATGTGTTGACTGGTTCTGTTTTACTGGAATGCTTTTTTTTAACCAGAAGGCTTGCTGGGTAGGTAAAGGAGTATGAATGTTCACAAATGAAGTGATATAAAAGCAAAGGTATGGATAAAATTTTCTGTTTCAAAAAGCAAGAATTGTCTACTATGTCTCTAGGAATTTGCAGTCTAGATAATAACAGTGGGCTCAGTAATGCAGCTAAATGGTGTAGTGGGTCAAATGATGGTGGTCTTGATGTCAGGAGGACCTGAGTTTGAATCCCATCTCAGTCACTTACTAGCTGGGGAATCCTTCTTTAGTAGCTTAACCTCTCTCTTGCTCTGTTTTCTTATCTGTAAAATGGGTATAATAATAGTGCCTACCTCACAGAATGATTATGAGGGGCAAATGAAATGACATACATAAAGCTCTGTGCAAATCTTACAGCATTATATAAACACTAGCTATTATTAAATTGGAATCTGCTGTCAGTTTCCTGGGATGAGATCAGATGAATTGCTAGAACACAGAAGTTCTAAACTATAGCTCATTCAAGCCTACACACACACACACACACACACACACACACACACACACACACTAAGTCAAAAAGGAAGTATTACACTTGGCAAATCTGAGCTTATTGGATTCTCCAGTCCTCAGTGGAGCCAGCGGAAGCCAGCAGGACTTGGATTGAGATGATGCATTCCTGTTCTCAGCATGATGGAGAGTTTGTTTTGGAAGATGTTTACTTGGGCTTAGAGGTAGGAGGGGGAAGGAAGAAGGGAAAAAAGACAAGTACAAAGTGAGACAAAAATAACAACTTCTTGGAAAGCATAGCTGAACAATCAAGAAGAAGGGAGGATTGATTAAAGAAATGTCACAAAGAAAAATAAGTTGTAAATCTTTCAGATACAGAAAAACCAGTTGATGCAGGATGTTTATAGATAGTGAAACACTCACAGAACTGTTTTAAACTCATCTTGCTTCTCAGATCAAGATCTCCTCTATACATATGCACTATTCCCATATCCATATTCCCATATTTATGCTATTTTTCTAGGATCACAGAATCTTAAATCCTGTCTGCTCTAGAAACACAGAATCTTAACCTGGACTTGGAAGCTAAATCCTTCCTAAGGCTAAAATAGGTATGTCATTGTTTGGATGGGATTGCTAAGCAAGAGCAAATTAAATGTTAGAAGAATTGTGACCAGTGGCACTTTGAAAATAAAGTACAACCACAAGGCAGACTTTTGGGAGGATGTATTGACAGCAAGGAGACAAAATTCAATCATTGCTGGAGTAAGAGTTTTAGTTTTTACTTTGTGTTCTCAGTGGCACATAGTAAATGCTTCATATTTGTTTAATTGAATCAAATGAGTAAGGATTGATGTGAACAAAAAAGGTAAATAGAGTGGTACCCACTCGTACTTTGCTGCTTGGAAGTTACCATAGCAATCATTTAGTCTAACCTCCATCATTTTATAGATAAAGGAAACTGAGCCTCAGAGAAATGCAATGATATGTTTAACGCCAATCAGTCCGTGACTGCAACACCAACTCTAGCAACTCCAGGTCCCTTGATTTCTTATCCAGGGCTCTTTGAAGTATTCCATTTTCAAACCTCTCAAGCTCTTAGCACAGCGATTGGCATGTTTGTTCATTCTTCCTTCTTGAAGAGGATCAGGAAGGGATCAGGAAGCTTGCATCCATGACTTGCAAGTCAATTGCATTTAAGTGAAAAAGGACTGTGCAAGGTCACCAACCTCACTTTCTGTAGAGCCATATGGGCCCACTGGCAAGATATAAATCAGGAAGACTGTAGATAGCCTGATGCAGTGGGAGATCTTGGCTTCTTTAAGCTGAAGTCTTTCCCAGGTCTCAGTTTGACTGAGGCAATGCCCATTTGGTGATTAAAGCTAGGTAAAAATTGCTGCAAAGAAATGTTTCTTTTATCTAGTCAAAAAAAAATCAATCTGGAAGAGGAAGACCCTCATGGTTTCTCTTAAAACAGAAAAAGTTGCTATATACATTCACTGTAAGCCATCAGGCCCAAACAATAACCAGGTGGGACTTGGGCTGTTTCCTACTGTTGGCCATTCAATGAGAGACAGAGTGATTTGGATTTAAGGCATGATCCTTAAGAAAGAAATCTAGCCTATAAACTCCAAGATATTTTGGGAGGTTTTAGCAATCAAAATTTACATCCCTTTGGGCAGAGCACTTATGCAAACAGGGAGAGAGAAGAGGAAAGGATAAGGGAGAAGAGAGTTGAGTCCTCAGTGGGGTAGCTGGCTTGTACTACTCAAAGGTTGTTTGTTCTTCATTCTCAAGGAGAACCACGACATCAGGAAGGTAATGCCATGACTTGCAAATGAATTGGATTAAAGTGTGGAAGGGCTGTGAAAAGGTACCAGCCTCACTTTCTCCTCTGGAGCCATCTGGACCCAGAGACAAGATATAGATCAGGATGACTAGAGATGGACCAGTATGTGATTTAATAAATACTTATTAATTGATATTATGTGACAGATTTGAAAGCCACTATCTACTTAGGAGCAATATAAAAAGTACTTTGACTCTTCTATTCAAGCTGAGAACTCAACTTACCAAGTTTTTTCCTCTTGTTCTGACCAGTAATTTTTGATAAATTGGAGTTGTTGCTGGAAGACACGACAACATATGCATGTGAATTTGTGGGAAGGAAAGAGAATGTCTCTTTGGAGGAATAGATATGGTGCAAAATTTTTGAAGGTAGTACATAATAAACACTAGCACAGTTCCACAGAGGGGAAGCAATTTTTAGGTATTAGTGTGATATTTCCATTCTTTATCTACAGATAGCCAAGATTTATTAAGCACTTCTGTTTAACTTGATACTTTCAAGGTTTCTTTCTTCCTCCCTTTCTTTCATTTTTAAATGGCATATTGGTCTTAGAACAGACATTTTATATGTTTTTGATTAAGCAAGAGTAGAAATAAATAGTACTGTTTCAAGCATGTCCAATACGTATAATTTGAAAAGAAAGGTAAATGAGCATAGATACATTTACTCTTTTTAGGAATACTATTTTGAAAATACTCATGTTCACCGTCACCCTCTGCAAATTTAATTCCATTTCAATAAATATAATGCACCTACTATATTCAAAGCTTTTCATGCTTTTCCACTAATAAAAACCAGTTTGCTGAAAATTATCAATTTGGTCCACTCAAGCTTATTAATATGATCAAAATGATTGCCAGTAATTGTCTGAGTGACGGTTAAAAAATTAAAAATTAACCAACCTCCCCACCTCGTAAATCTAATTCATATGTGGATATGACATTCATGGTGAAATGAAGAAAATGTAGTGATTACCATTATCCCCCAGGTGATATAAATGTCTAAATAACAACAATGAAAAGTCTCATACATTTTTGTGACCATTGTGCTAGAATTTTCACATATATTTATTTAGAGTTGGACATGCATTGTATTGTGAAAATAGTCTTATTTATTGTGATAACCACAGGACCCTTAAATCATTAAAACTTTATTTTAAATGAATCAGAATTTATGTATTGGATCTTGGGGAAACAACAACATTCCCCATTCCAGTGGATCTGCAACCTCATCAGTTAGGGGCATTCTTTCCACTAATTGAAACCAATAAGTGACTTCTTATCTTTTGCAAAGTCTGTCCATTTGCTTCCATTAAATATTCCATAGGTTATCTGCCTAATGTATTTGAAACTTATCTCTGTATATTTTAATATTTCATGGATACCAGAGCAACACTCTGGCTATTTATTCATCTATTATCCCTAACCTTGCCATATGACTGACCCACTTCTTCTTCTGGTCTTATGTCCTTGGTGATGTCTTCAGAGAAATCTTGCCTGAATTAAATAAAATTAACTGAAATTTAAAAAAAAAAGTTATTTTCCTCTTAATTTGAAATGTCATAATATGTCACTGTGAAGCAACCATTGTCAAAAATAAATATTTGCATGCATACATATGTTGTAATGGCAAGGGAATTTGAAGATCTTTCCTGCCCCTTAATAAGCCCATGTGAGTTGCTTTGAGCTTTGGCCCACCCCACAGCTTGAGTCACATAAAATCTATGGTGGGAGGAGCTTGCCATGTGGGTAGAGCAGTAAGGGTGCAGCAGAGAAGGGAGAGAAGAGGCAGAGTAGAGTATGGTAGCTAGTGTGAGTGAGAGAGGGAGTCATTTGGCCTAAAGGAGCTTGTCTGTGGGGAGGCCTGATGGAGGGAAGGCTTGGGGATGGCCATATTCCCTTTATTGGTAATGTACAAAGATATAAACTTTGTTGTTACTATGGTGGAATTGACTTTCTGGTATCTGAATAAATATCTTGGTTTTGACTTTGAGGAAGAGAGTTTATAGTTTGAAAATTTACCCTGGAAATACACCTGCATATCCATAGTGGTTGCTGTGGGTATCACTACATATATGTATGTATATATATATATGCACATATATACTATATATATGTGTATGTATGCATATCGAGTGACCATATGATTAAGTGTGTATGTGGTTATTTTATATGATCACCATAAGTTTTGAGACATTTGATTTTCATAATTAGCTTTATTCTTCAACAGTTGAGTCAATGCTATTAAATTGGATGAGAATTTTGCCTGTAGAAACCCATCATAAGTTCTTTTATTTGGAAAAATTTTAAATATTTTTTCCAATTACATGTAAAAACCATTTTTAACATTTTGTTTTTTAAATTTTAAGTTCCAAATTCTCTCTCTCCCTCTCTCATCTTTCTTCTCCTTGAGAAGGCAAACAATTTGATATAGATTATATACTGTCATGATTTCTTGAGACATCTATTTTCATTACTTCTCTTGTCAACCTTGTTGCTGTCAATTCTCCCAGGCATCTAGGCTCAAACCTCAAAAATATCTTTGACTCCTCACACTTAATTAATATGCAAGCCCTGCTAATTTTTCCTTTGGAATTTCCTATCTATCTATTCCTTTTCTTTCCCGCTACCATTATCCTAGTCCACATCCTTTTTATTTCTACAGACCCGTGTAGCAGTTGGGTCCTAAGACCCACAATGTCGTGCACAACACAGTAGGTATACCTTGGGGCCTCTCTCAAAGTTATTACAACTCTATGACTCAGTTTCCTCCCACTATGGAGTTCCCCATGGGAAAATTCCAATTTTATTCATGTTTCTCTATGCCCTGAGTTCCCATAACAACCACTTGGGCTCATCCTACTCAGTGAAGCAGCATAACATAATGGAAAAAAAAAATTGGATTTGGAATCACAGCCCACAGCTCTGTATGGACTTGAGGAAGACACTTAAAGAAATTCTTCACCATCCAGCACTGCACAATCCATACATTGAACCAAAAAGTTACAGCAAACGGAGAGATTTTGAATGCTGGGGATAAGTTCAATTCCCTTGGCAGTATACTTTCTAGGGATATCCACATAGATAATGAGGTTGACACACATATTGCCAGAGCTAGCTCAGTGTTTGGGAGATTCTAAAGGAAAGTGTGGGAAAGAAGAAGCATTGGGCTTCCTACCAAACTGACGGATTACAGAGCTGTTATGCTGACCTCATTGTCATATGCCTATGAAACCTGGACAGTATACCAGCACCATGCCAGGAAACAGAATCACTTCCATCTGAATTGTTTTAGGAAGACTCTGAACATCACCTGGCAAGATAAGGTACCAGACACTGAGGTCCTTTCTCAAGTTAAACTACCAAGATTTCTAACTCTACTGCAAAGAACACAACTCTGATGGACTGTCCATGTTGCTCAAATGGCAAACATACATTTGCCTACAAGACTATTTTGTGGAAAACTCACACAAGGTAAGAGTTCCCACAAAGGTGTCTTCGAAGAACTTTGGAATTGATTATGAGACATGGGAAATGCTGGTAAAGGACCACCCAGCAGGGCATATCCACATCAAAGAAGGCACTGTTTTCTATGAGCAAAGCAGAATTGTAGTAGCTCAAAAGAAATATGAGATGCACAAATGTAAAGACATCTCCACCCCTAATATTCATATGGACTATTTGTGTTCCACTTTTGGTAGAGCCTTTGGAGCTTGTATTGCCATAATCAGTCACAGTCAGACATACTGTACCTTGACCCCAATACAGTGCCGTCATTTTGGTTCTGTTTGAGTAAGCAGGTCAACAACCACCAATCAATCAACTCATACTTTTAGCAAAAAAGATGGGCTCAGGTTGATTCTTGGCACCCCAGGTGTTCCTCAGTGTGCTAATCCTTCTGTCCAGCTAGGGCCACATAGTGGGTATGCCCTTTGGTTTCTGTCCAGGTCCAAATGAGGCATCTCTGTCCTCTTCTAACTTGGTTCATCAATACTCAAATCCTTTTCTTTTTTATCTCATTCAAGATCTAGATCACCTTTTGCATCTCCATTTGACCTCTAGGTTCACATAGCTCCCTATAAAGGTCACATGGATGTTTAGGCTTCTCTCTAGGTCTGTGTGCAGATGGTCACTTGAATCTCTCAGAGGATATGTGATGCTTTGAAATTTTAAAACATGCTCTCTGCAAATAGAAGGTTATCAGCATTATAATTCCTAGGTTGTTTGCATTAAAACCTAATTTTTGATGCAGATCTTTCTCATGCTGAAACTAGAGGGAATTTCACTCCCCATTTCACTTGCACTTCTTATAACTCCAAGTGAAGACTTGGGATTAGCTTTAAAATGCTACTCTAGTCCTTAACCTGTAAAACAGTTTCCTGGGCAACAAAATTTAATCACAGAAAAGTCATAGGTGGATCAAATAACTGGTTTTTGTTGTTGGATAAAAAATTCAACCTCATTTTCTGTGGTCTCTCTGAAAACTTGCAAAATATAGCCCTAGTAACAGACTAGAGATAATGGGAATGGTTTCCATATGGTTTTAATTTCCTATACTAGATGAAGAAAAATATTTTTAAGTTTTTTGTTTTACTTAATTGAGAGATTACAAGAATTTGGTTTGGTGGCATCTATTAAAATCAGTGTTGTGGGCAACAGTTCAGTCTATGATAGAGTGTAGTTCTACTGTATTTTATTTGTTGGATTCTCAAGGACAGTTTGAGGTATGCATTTGTAATATAAGTATTCCTCATTTGTCAGTCCATGAGTGATAACAAGCTTCAGATGTATATTTCTCTAGTCACCAGGACATGCCTTGCAAGGTGTCGAATAAGTGAAAAGTTATTGCTGCCTATGGTCATCTGTCACAATTTCTACATATCTCTGGCACAGTCTGCATTTATCATAGTCTGAGCACTTTAAGGATAACATTTCTGTAACTTGTGATGGTGATTACCTACTCTTAAATTATCATCAGAAATTCCTCTGTTTCCACAAACAGATCTTTATGACTTAGCCATTTGTTCAAATATTATTTAATTATATTATGTTGTTTGAGTTAATGTAGATGTCACTCTTAGAAAACTTTCTTATTCTACAGTTGCATCTTAGTCATTTCATAGGCTCATTTTGGAAGAAAATCACTTTGAGTTATATTAGACAAATTACTGCCAGTCTTCATTGTTACTCAGGAAGTAACATCACTTAAAAAAAAGTATTTCTCTAGATTCTTGACTTGTTTATAATGTGTTCTGAGAATGCCTATCCATCCTCTTGCTCTTTTTAGGCAAGCCTATCTATCTATACCTTTCTGAAGATGCCTTAGAGTTTCATTAGTAAGCACAAAAATAACTTTCCTAAAGAACAGCCCTGACCTTGTCATTTCCCTACTTAAGAAGCTTCAGTGACTGCTGATTGCTGCTAGGATAAAATACAGACTCTTCAGGTAGATATTAAAAATCACTCACAATCTAGCCAGAGTTTACCTTCCCAGGCTTATTTCAAATTACTCCCCTTCATACTCTTTATAGTTGAGCCAAATTGGTCTATTTGCTGCTCCTGGAACCCAACACATCATCTCCTGCTTCTATCCCCCATGCCTGAAATATACTTATTCAGCTTTTATCAGTTCTGTGTTCAGATGCCACCTATGGTCTTTTCTGATCCCCTACGATGTTAGTACTCCTCAAATCATATTATATTTACTTATCTGTTCATGTATTTGTATCCACAGTGTAGAATGTAAGCTCCTCAAGGAACCATATTTAATGTTTATCTTTAGATCTCCAGAATCTAGCACAATGTCTTGTACATTTGGGGATAGGGAGATAGGGGATGGATTACAGACTTGAGATTTCATTGGTAAAGGGAACTCCATGGAAGAAACTTTCTCTACCAATGAATATTAGCAAAAATTCTACAATTTATAGATTTCGAGGTTGCCTTGGGTTACATACCATGTTAGAGTCCTATTTGAATATAGATCTTACTGCCTATAAAAAGTCTTCTATGCACTCTGGCTTCTGACTTGCACAAAATAGATCCTTCATAAATGTTTGTTTGGTCAAATGAAATTAAAATTGGAACTGAATTGCTTTGAAAGAAAAAAACATGAGGGACTCTGATCTTCAGAATTAATTCCATTCTGAGGTTAATGAAGAAGACTTGTGTTGCGGGTTCACACAAAACTATTAAATTTATTTCAGTGTACTTTCAGTATATTTTAAAATTCAGTTGGGTGAAGAAGTGATTCTTGAAAACCAAAGGCCTAATAATAGAAAGGGATGCCAAGGAGCTGTTGGGCTGTTATAGAATATTTGGTTTAAGAAGTGCAAAGTAGCCCTTAATGAATCTGAAAGAAAACTAGGATAGGATAAAGTCACTTCACAGACTTAAAGAAAAGACGGTAGCTCCTAAATGGATGAGTAGCAGAAGCATAGGCCTGAATAAAGGGAAGCTGTAGGAACACAGATTAGGAAGAGTCTGCCATACACCATCCCTAAATTTTGAGATGATAGATTTTATAGGTTCAGAGAAAGGATCACATAGAATATCCCACAGACAAAAATTTTTTAGGAGAAGTCAGCCAAGAGGAAGATCTTAAGAATTAAATTCCAAAGAATCAAAGAGAAATAGTTTTGGTGAAGAGAGAAAAAGGGGAGTTGTCTAAAGAGACTAATGTGAATGCACATGAAATTTACCAACCCAATTAAATTTTAAAGAAATGTACAGAAGGAAGCAAGGGCAGGGAATGGAGGATTACTACAAAAGCGTAGCATAATCCAGAGGTGGGAAATCTGTGGCCTCAGGGCCACATGTGGCCCTTGAGGTCTTTAAGAGTGGCCCTAACTGGATTCAGGGCACTCTTGAAGTCCAAGAGGGCCACAAGAATTCAGGTTCCCCACCCCTGGAGAGTTGCTTAAGTTTCTAGTGTTAAGTGAACAGACATTTCCTAATGGATAAGTGATCAAAGGATATGAACATACAATTCTTAAAAGAATCATATCAACAATCATAGGAAAGATTGTTCCAAATCACTGAGCAAAAAGGATAAAGATTTGACTTGTGATTTAATTAGTATAAGGAATTCCCAGGTCAGGAAATCCCTCTACCAGTGAAAGTTGGCACATTTTCTACAACTTTATATTTTCTGCAACTTTATAGTCTTAGAGAATTGCCTGAAACACTGTGTGAAGTTAAGTGACTTGCCCTTGTCACAAAGTCTATATGTCAGAGAAAGGACTTGAAACCCAGTTTTCTTAGAACTGAGGGGACTTGTCTGCCATGTTGCTTCTCATTCAAGAAAATGCAAATCAAGACAATTCTGAGGCATCACTTTGGATTTAGTAAATCTGCAAGGATGACAAAAGATACATAACAAAAGGTAGAAATAGACAATACTGAAGAAGATCTGGATCATGGGAATATTTATACATGATTGGAGTTGTTAAGTTCTTCAACCAGCTGGAAAAAAATTTGCAATTATGTGGGGGAAAAGTGACTAAAGTGTCTATAGCTTTTGACCCAAAGATCCTGCTGTTGGACATATACTCTATGATAGAAAGGGTCTACATGCATTAAAATATTAACATTAGCATTTTTTGCAGCAGCAAAGAAATAGAAACAAAGCAGGTGGTCATCTATTGGGGAATGGTTAAATATACTAAGGTTCATGAATATGGTTAGTTAGTCATTCAACAATCAATTTGTTAAATGTTTTGTATGAACTAAGCATTGGAGATACAAAGGAAACAAAAAACAGTTTCTACCTCAAGAAGCTAATGAAGGAAATGAAAATAAAAATTTTAAAAGAAGTTAATGAGAGAGGCACATGCAAATAACTGTATATATAAAATATTTACAGTAAAAATGGAAGCGGGGGACTAATATTGGGGTGGACCTGTAAAGGTCTCCTTCAGGTGGGATTTGAGCTAAGTCTAGGAGCTGGAGGTGAAGATGAGGAGCTTTCTAGGCACGCAGCACAGGCAATGAAAATAAATAGACAGAGATAGCAGATGTGTGTTAGGCAGAGCAGCTGGCCTGGATTGCGGAGTGAGTGGAGAGGAGTTTAATGTTGAAAAAACTGGAAAGAGACCAGGTTGTGGAGGGTTTTAAATGAGCCAAACAGATGATTTTATATTTGACCCTGGTGGCAATGGAGATCCATTAGAGTTTACTGAGCTGAGGGTATAAGGTGGGGATGATATGGTCAGACCTGTACTTTCTGAAGATCACATTGGTAGGTGAGTGAAGGATAGATCAGAGTGGAGACTGAGGCAGGAAGACCAAATTAAATGATTACTACAGTAGTCTAGGGAGGGATCAATGAAGAATTCTACAAGGATTGTAGTTATGTGAAAGAAGAGAAGGGATTAATACAAATGGTGTTTTGAAGATAGAAATAGCAAGAATTGACAACATATTGGCTCTGTGAGGTGAGGGAATTTGAGGAATCAAACATAACTTGGAGTCTGTGAGTCTAGACTTTAGATGACTAGGAGGATGGTGGTAGCCTTGACAGTAATAGAGAATTGGGGAGAGGAGAGGGTTTCAGGAGAAAGATAATGAGTTCTGTTTTGGACATACTGAACATATTAATGCTTACGGGACATTCAGTATGAGATGTGCAAGAGACAGTTGTTGATGTAAGACTTGAGCCCAGTAGAGAGATTAGGCCTAAGTATATAGATCTGGGAATCTAGGGAATATTAGATCTCTGATCCTGAAAGAGATTTGAGAAAATGCACCTTTCTCTCTTCTTTGAAGATGTAGGGGGATCATGGGTATGGGATGGTGCATATATTGTCAGACATAGCTAATGTAATTAGTGTTGAGGTTTTGCTTTCTCTTCTCTTAATTTTCTTTCTTTCTTTTTTTTTTTTTTTTTTGCTAAAAATGTAGCACCTGGGACACTCCACTCTCAGGTTCAAGAAGGTGCTTTGTGGGACCATATCCACACAATGAGTCCCACTGATGGACTTTTTTTTCTCCAGTCAGTCAAATGAATCAACTAGTTAAAAGAAAAGGTATTAATGAGATAGCTTACCCTCCAAAAAAATCACAAAATTCCCCCCTACTAAAACTAGGGCACCCCCTACACCAAATGCAGTGTGGCCAGAACACACATGTGGAGGTGCAGCGGAGGGATAATGCCTTGCAGGATTACTGGGATCTTCTGATAATGTCATCATACTGTTCTCACTAGGTCATCCCTCTGCTGGGTGCAATATCTCTTCTGGACATATGATGTTCACTAGTCCCAGTCCACTGGTGAATTCTTGTTTTTATAATGCATATCTATAGGTAGGAAAGTCTGATTACTTGGTTGCGGTCTTTTGGCCAGTGAAACTCTTCAGACTCTCCAGAGAAGAGTCCTAAGGTTTCTGGCTAACTAAAAGCTGAATGGAAGTGAAAACTGAAGTGTGAGGCACAGCACAGATGAGGGGAGACAATATTCTTTGGGGTGGAGAGACTGCAGGGACTAGGCGTCAAGGGAGGCTTTGAAGTCTGTCATGTTGTTCTTAAGAATCCTCCCTTGAGTCACCATTGTGTGGAATTTAAGAACATTCACAGGTTTTGGTATCCATCTGGGTCATGCTTCACCTTGTTACTGAGCTTGTGCACACTTGGGGTGGACCAGAACCAGGAACAAGAGATAAGGAAGCTGATGCACCAGCTCTTGTCTCCCCTGCTTGTCTCAGTTGTATCATCTGAGCCTGCTCCCACTTTCCCCTCCCCAGAGATGTTTGCTGGCAGCAGTACTGGGCTTAAAGCACAGCAAAGTTGTGTCCTACGAGTGAAACAGAGATTTTAGAAGCGTAGAAGAGGTTTGGAATAGCAGCCACGAAGAATTTAAACAGAAGTCCTCTAGAAATGAATAAAAGGTTTGCCAACCAGCATTGGGGGCATATGGGATAGATTTCTAGTGGACTCAAATAACATCGTTTTGTGACTTTTTCCAGGGATAATTTATAGCCCAGAAACAAAAATTAAGTCCAAAAAAAATAGAAAAAAAGTAGAAAGTGTCATCCAAGATTGGGGATTAAAAAGGTCATATTCTAAGTTTGTATCCAAAGCCTCACTGGAATGACTAACCACGTGGTTTAGTTCATACTGTTTAGATGCCTTTAAAGTTTACAGGGTAACTTTTGTTTCCAATAAACATGAGGTAGGTTTTATTTTCCAATTTTTAAAGATAAGTGATTGTTGTAGTCCAGGGACACACAAGTATAAGGAGGGTGCTGTCCTTCACATATATAATAGGGGTGTACCTTTCCCCCAGGAAGCTACTTTCCCTATTCCTTCCCTTGGTGTTAGAAGCTTATACTATGCTCCTTACTACAGGCAACCTTTTGTCTCTTGTTATAATCCAGTCAAGAAATCACTTTGACTATTTGGGGTGCCCAAAACAAAAAAATTGATTGTCAAAATATGGCAATGTCAACAGTAGTAGACAGTGTCATAAAATCTGCAGCAAATCTCAATGCTTATCCCCTAGTGTAAAGTAAAATCTGTCCTCTTACTCTCTGACTCAGGAAAGTCAATGACCTCTCATAAACTTTTGAACAAGTCAAATCACTTTGATTATCATTTCTCATTATACCCTGATGGAGATGGCGTAGGACTATGAACTCAAGAGACTTGGGAATAATAGTTGGTTTTCCAACCACCAAACCTACTTCCATCCCAGCCCCTGTAGCCATCACTGAGGGGAGAAATCATTATGGAGAAGGGACCCACCTTCCTAATTACCACCAGCAACAACTGCTGACAAGCTACAACTAACAGGCAGGTGAGTTTTCTCGGAAAGCTGACTGCCATTGAATTTATTCTGAGGGGCTGGACCCTAGAACTAGACAGCTCTACAACTCTAAACACCAGCTTCACCATCATCAACAGGAAGAGGAGCTCAGAAACTTCTTTCTCCCTAGTTTTTACTGGCTTAAATAGTCCTCCAAAGTACTGACAACATTCAGGAGAGAGAAGAGATGAGGACCCTCATGCCAGAGGAGGCAGGGACAGTAGAAACCTTTTTATATGGTAGCCCTTTCATTCTCAATTTTTAAATAATCCTTGGCAACACATGTTCCAGGGTCTAGAGTCAAAAGTAGCCTGAAAGTCAGTTTTTCCAATTAAAGTCCATAATGAAGTCTATGATCCTCATCAGCTTTTCTCTTAGTCTGAGGAGCACTCCACTAAAGTAGCCATTTAGAAAACATAGCCCAAAAGCTGTCCCCATACAGTGAATACTTGACCCCCAGCTAGTAAGTGCATAAATTGGAACTGAAACTAGTAAGCAGCAAAGTTGGATTTTAAACTCAGATCTTTTGACTTCACATCCAGTGCTCTTATCATTATGCCATACAGTATTTAAGAAAGTTATAGTCTGAGAAATAGGAAAGATTTGGGAAACTGAAAGTGGCAAAGAGAGTGAAGAATGAGTTCATTCATTTCCACCTCTGGCTTCTCATGAGGCCATGGAAGAAATAGAGGCATAAGAGATTGTCTGAGTTCAAGAGAATTTCTGAGTTCAAAATCTTGGAAGTAGAACAGTTCTAAGAGATGATCAACTCTGAGGTGAGCCAAATAGAAATGGAGTAGAAATAAAATTGAAACTGAGGAATTCTGAGATAGGATTTTCAGCAGATGTTAGTCACTATGGAACTGACTCAGGTTAGAGAAGAATTTGATGCAGACGTTGAAATCGCTGAATAGTAAAAAACACAGGATCGTAGGGCTGTAAGGGACCTGACTGGCTATCTAGTCCAACAAACCAGTTTTACAGATGATGAAGCTACTTTTCAAGGTCACAGTGATAAATATTTGAGTCTAGATCTGAAGCCAAGTCCTTGATTTGATTCTCAAGCATGGTGTCCTCCCTGTTGTACCATTACTGGGACAGCTAGATATGGATAGAGATGATCTAAGTCATTACTCAATGTTCTCTTTTTTAAACTTTTGTCTTAATTTTCACTGGCCTATCTACACCTGGGAATAATGTTGACACCTCAAACTTCAAGTCCCAAATTATAATTGCCATTGATTGGCCTCCATTGCAGAATATTTCAAGGTAAGTGGAATTATTAGAAGAAGCCACAATTCAACTGAAGACAAAACATGGAAAGAGCATTTGTAGAAATGGTAGAGGACATATGGAAGTGGGTTCACCCTGGAACATGTGTTGCCAAGGATTAATTAAAAATTGAGAATGAAAGGGCTACCATATAAAAAGGTTTCTACTGTCCCTGCCTCCTCTGGCATGAGGGTCCTCATCTCTTCTCTCTCCTGAATGTTGTCAGTACTTTGGAGGACTATTTAAGCCAGTAAAAACTAGGGAGAAAGAAGTTTCTGAGCTCCTCTTCCTATTGATGATGGTGAAGCTGGTGTTTAGAGTTGTCTAGTTCTAGGGTCCAGCCCCTCAGAATAAATTCAATGGCAGTCAGCTTTCCGAGAAAATTCACCTGCCTGTTAGTTGTAGCTCGTCAGCAGTTGTTGCTGGTGGTAATTAGGAAGGTGGGTCCCTTCTCCTTAATGATTTCTCCCCTCAGTGATGGCTACAGGGGCTGGGATGGAAGTAGGTTTGGTGGTTGGAAAACCAACTATTATTCCCAAGTCTCTTGAGTTCATAGTCCTACGCCATCTCCATCAGGGTATAATGAGAAATGATAATCAAAGTGATTTGACTTGTCCAGAAGTTTATGAGAGGTCATTGACTTTCCTGAGTCAGAGAGTAAGAGGACAGATTTTACTTTACACTAGGGGATAAGCATTGAGATTTGCTGCAGTTTTTATGACACTGTCTACTACTGTTGACATTGCCATATTTTGACAATCAATTTTTTTGTTTTGGGCACCCCAAATAGTCAAAGTGATTTCTTGACTGGATTATAACAAGAGACAAGAGGTTGCCTGTAGTAAGGAGCATAATATAAGTGGGTTCTGAGATACAGTAGAAGAGGCTGCTAAAGAGATAAATGAGAATGGGTTCAAGTCAATCTGATTAGGGAAAAGAGTGTGTGAGGATATCATGGGAGGAAAAGTTATTATTGTTGTTTTAATTTGTTTTTGCCTAGAACAGTAAATGTGATCAGGGATAGAGGAAGCAAACATATCCCTTGTCAGGGACCAAATAGGCAGAATTAAGATAATTGAGAGGCTTGTAAAACTGGCCAATACAATATTCTATTTGGGATGCTGGTGTGGCAATGTGGAATTCTGCATGTTTGCTAGCTACGTTCTACAGGAACCAGCTTCCCAGAATATAGGACTGTCTTTGATTTCAACTTTGAGTTTTCAGCTTCAGATGCTGAAGAACCTGCCTTACCATAACTTAACCCTGGCTAAATGTTAGAGTAGATCACCTCCGAGGTCCTGTGGTATAGCAGAAATTTCATATATATATATACACACACGCATATATATGTATATATATACATATATACATACATATATGTTTATACATATACACACATACCTACACACACAGATACATATGTATACATCTGGATTTCAAGTCAGGAGACCTGGATTGAGTGTATATTGATTTAACAATCAGTTTTCCGGAGGGGGACATGTCTACACAACACACTTTTAAGTTTAATTTGCATTTTTAACATTTTCATCATCACCTTCTTAAGTTTGGACAGCTTCCAAGGCAATAATTCAAACTGTGATCTGTAGTTTGCCAATTTCCACAGCGTCAAGGCTTACACTGAAAATTTAGCAATGGGCTTGTAAGCCAGTTCAAGCTGGCTCTGCTACTGGGTTAGATCATCCATGAGGTAATGTAGGATAGTAGAAAAGGTGCTGACCTTTGAGTTAGGAGATATTAGTATCTTGCCTAGAAACAAGTCACTTAACTTTACTGAGTCTCAGTTTCCTTGTCTGCAAAATGAAGAAAATATTTGCAGTATAAAAGTCTCCCAGACCTGTATGAGGACAGTACTTTGTGAACTTTGAAAGTGGTTTAGAAACATTGTTTGAGGTCTTCTACAATTCTATACCTATTCCCAGATTTTGCAGCCTGATTTAGACACTAAGCAAACCCCTTTTTGAAATGGTATCACACGACTACATGGAGTATCTACTTTTTTCTACAATGTTCTGAACACATCCAGTAAATGTTAGTAAGAGAAAAGGTCCTCTTGTTTTGTTTTGTTTTTTCCTTCTGAATTGACTAGAACTCTACAGAATTTTGTCAGTCCTAACTTGGCTAAATTACTTCCAGAACATCCGGAAAGACTGATGAGTATTTTGGGATTTGTTTTGTTTAGTTTTTAGTTTCCTGTTACTACTTCATATTGGGTAGAAATACTGAAAGATCCATTTCATTCACATGTCACCTATTTTCTACTTCCTCAAACACTCGTCTTGGCCATGTCCCTTGTGGATGTGGAGCTAGAGAATAAATCTTAGGCATAGGGAAGATCAGGTAAACTGTAAGTCATAGCTTCATGCTGTCATCCATTTCTCTCTCTCTCTCTCTCTCTCTCTCTCTCTCTCTCTCTCTCTCTCTCTCTCTCTCTCCTTCCCTCCCTCCCTCCCTCCCTGCCTCTCTCTCTCTCTCTCTCTCGCTCTCTCTCTCTCTCTCTCCCCCCTCCCTCCTTTCCTCCCACGAACAAACAGCCTTCCTCTCTCTCTTGGCCTGTTCCTCATTTCCCTTGAGATGTCTAAATGTTATTATATTAGCCTCTCTGTGTTCAGTTACGTTATTTCCCTAACACCATCATACCTTTAACCTTGTAATTTTAGTCTGAATTCAGGATAGTGCTTTCTCACAATACTGGACTACTGCTACGGTTAAAAATAGACATTTTATTTGGAAAAAATAAATGTTCTGTCCTGTTCCTCTTCAATGTTCTTTCTCAACCCAAGATGCCTGCATTAATACTGCTGCCCCTATTTTGAGGCTGTCCTCATTGATATGTTGCAAAGAGCTCAGGCTACAGATGCTTATTCAAAATTCCCAGCAAGACTAATACATTTCTTAACAGCAGGATCACAATGGGTTAAAAACAGTTGTGTGCTGTGCCAAATTTGCTTCCAAATTGTTCTTATAATGTTGCTCATAATAATCCCACCATTTAAAAATTATTTTTATTTCAGATTTAACAATCACCAAAAAAGAACATTTTCATTTGTATAAAAAGAGAATTATATGTGAAAATGTGCATCTCAGTTACATGCAACTTGCTTTTCTTTTTTTTTTTACATGGATAATAATTTCGATATGCTACTTTTAAAGTTATCCTGATTATGTTTTCTTCTGAACTCCCTTGAATTCTCTTCTGTGCATCCATTTGGACATTATTGTGGCACATAGCGTAAGATCTTGGTCTAAACCCAGTTTATTCCAGATTGATATCCAGTTACCTCAGCATCTGCAAAAGTGACAATTTCATTTCCTCTTTTGCTGTATTTATTGCCTCAATTTCTTTTTCTTGTATTACTGCTACAGGTTACTACTTCTAACCCTATGTTAAATAATAAGGGTAATAGTAAACATCTTTGCTCACCACCTCATCTTATTGGAAAGGCTTCAGGTTTATCTCCATCATATATAATGCTAGCTCTTGATATTAGCTAGACACTAGCTGCCATATTAAGGCAACAAGGTGGCATGGTGGATAGAGAGCCCAGCCTGGAGTTAGAAAGACTCATCTCTCTGATCTCATCTTTATCTGGGCTCAGACACTTACTAGTTCTGTGACCCTGGACAAGTCACTTAATCCTATTTGTTTCAGTTGCCTCATCTGTAAAATGAGCTGTAGAAGGAAATGACAAACCACTTCAGGATCTTTGCCAAGAAACCCCTAAATCGGGTCATGAAGAGTTGGACACAACTGAAAATGACTCAACAACAAATTTATCATATTAAAGAACAGTCAATTTATTCTTAGGCCTATTAGTGTTTTCAATAGTAATGAGTAGTGTATTTTGTCAAAAGGCTTTCCTGCATCTATTGATATAATTATGTGATTTTGATTGCTTTCTTATTAATATGGTCTATTGTGTTCATGCTTTTCCTACTATTAAACCAACCCTGAATTCCTTGTCTAAATCCTATTTGGTTATACTGTACAATTTTTATGTACTACTGAAACCTATTTGATAATATTTCATTTCAAATTGTTATATTGTTCTTCATTAGGTATAATGATCTATAGTTGTCTTTTTCTCATTTATTTCTTCCTTGTTTAGATAACAAAACCATATTTGTATTGTAGAATCACTATGGCATGTCCCCTTCTTTTCCAATTTTTGTAAATAGTTGATATAATATGGAATTAGGTGTTCTTTGAAAGTTCTGATTAAATTAATTGGTAAATTTATCTGGTCCTAGGGTTTTTTCTTTGGGAGTTCATCTATGGATTGGTTAGTATCTTTTCCTATTCTGGGTCATTTAAATTCTCTTTTATATTCTTTTCCTCCAATTGCTTTTTTTAAAGACATGCATACATTTCATTTAAATTGTCAGTTTGGGGGCATATAATTGCAAAAGCATTTCTAATAATTTCCTTTACTTCTTCCTTATTTGTCCTGATTTTCTCCTATTTCATTTTTTATTCTAGTGACTTATTTTCCCTTTTTTAAAAAAATCAGATTGGTTAATGGGTTACCTATTTTCCTTTTTAATAATCTATTTTTATTTACCAATGTAATAGGTTTTTGTTTACCCCAATAACTTCTTCATTTCCTTTTAATATTTATTTTGATTTTTTAAAAAGTTCACTAGCTATTCCTGATATCCTTTTTGTAACCATTCTTTGGTGGGAAGGAGCTAAGCTCTCTTTGTTTTATATAACCACTTTTAAACACTTGTATCATGTATTTCAGTCATTTATTTGAGGCTTTATTTATAAATAATGTGGAGTCACTCTTATCGTCAGTTTGGGTCCTGAATGTCTATGACTCCATAAAACCAGTCACCAGCTGGGACTTTGTTTCAGGACCAGTCCATATGCACTTCTGGAAGGAATGGTGGGGACTTTTTTTTGTATTATTCTGTATTGTCTGAGTTCTGAGGAATGAGCCATACTCAAGACATGGTCAAGATTGTCACAAGCTGCTCCAGAAAGCATTACAAAACAGGGAATATAAGGGTAATCTGCACTTGGGCAGTCTGATGTCAGGAATGCCCCCACACCATCCAATGTTGCCATTTGAATCCTAGTCCAACAGGCTTCTGGGTTAGGAAGATTATACCTATAGGTATATAGGTATATAGGTATATAGATATAGGCTCTGGATTTCCCTGATTTGGTCCTGGTTCAATAAGGCTTCCTTAAACTGTGCTCCTCAGCTGCATTTTTCTGGCTGGATGCATTCTCAAGGACCCCCCACACTTTTACCTGTCTCTTTATGTGGACCTGGACCAGCAAAATTCACTTCTTGTAGTTTATCCCTGGATTTGTCATCATTTCTCAGTCTGGTAGTCTTTTCTTATCCTGGCTGGAATAGTTGTGAGAGAGTGTTAGGGTTTTCTGCTTCTCTTATTTGCTGTCTTGGGGACAATCCCCTAATACTGTCATTTTTAAACCAATACCCACTGTGTCTCAAGTTAGCCCTGGAGCATCATTTTAGGAAAAACATATTTATTTCTGTGCCCTGGGTAATTACAAGCTACAAGTTATTTTAAGTTGTAAGATTAAAATAAATAAATAAATGAAGTTGATTTTCAAGAAAGATGCTTACTTAAACTATGATCTATTCAAAGGATTTTTGAAAATTGGAAAAAAATCTTAACAAACTCTCCCAAGTTTTTTTCCATTAGTAATTTTTTTAAAAAAAAATTTCAGAAATTTTCAAAAATTTTTCAAACTTTTTTCAAAAACTAGTGTTTTTCCATTAGTAATCTGCTAATAACTTTTTAAATAGTAGAAAATAGTACATTACTTCTTTTCCTCTCATTCTCTTTTTAACTCTTTACTCTTCTGACTTCATCATTCCACTGGAACTGCTCTCTCCAGAGTTACCAGTGATCTCTTAATTCCCAAAGTGAATGGCCTTTTCTCAATCCTCACTCTTCTTGACCTCTGCAGCCTTTGACAAAGATTATTTCATTTGATCCTTACAGTAACCCTGGGAGAGAGGTGCTATTATTATCCTCATTTGATAGATAAGTGAACTGAGGCAAATAGAGGTTAAATGACTTGCCCAAGATTACACAGTAAGGGTCTAAGGCTAGATTTGAACTCAGGTCTTCCTGATTCCAGATCCAATGTTCTATCCACTATGCTAATCTGTTGCCAAATCCTGCTTACCTTCCTAACTTCTATCTCCTTTGATACTTACCATCCTAAAGCAAGGTCCTCATAACCTCACACCTGGACTGCTGCATTAGCCTGATGGTTTGTCTCCTTGCTTCAAGTCTCTTCCCACTCTAATCCATATTCTGCTGTCAAATTAATCCTCCTAAAGCTCAGATCTGACCATGTGATCCTTCTGTTCTGTAAACTACAATGGGTGCCCGTCATGTCTAGCATCTTATATTCTGACTTTCAATACACTTCATGGCCTGGCCTCCTCCTCTCTTTCCAGTCTTCTTTTAAACTTACTCCCCACCACATACGCTCTGCCACTGGCTTGCTTGGCGTTCCTCCAACAAGATGCTGCATCTCTGGACTCTGGACATTTTCTCTGGCTATTTCCCAGACCTAGAATGCTCTCTCTTCTGATCTCCATCTCCTAGCTTCCTAGATTTCCTTCAAATTGCAGCTAAAATCCCATCTTCTGTGGGAAGCTTTTCCTGATCCTCCTTAATATATGTACCTTCCCACAACTGATTGTTTCCAGTTTATCCTCTGCATATCTTGTTTACACATAGTTGTTTGCAGGTTTTCTTCCCCATTAGACTCCTTAAGAGAAGTCACCGTCAGTTGCCTTTCTTTGTATCCCTAGGGCTCAGTACAATACCCGGCACTTAGTAGGCACTTCATAAATGCTCACTGATTATCTAACTAACTAGTAAAATCCTGAATTCTATCTCTAGTTAATTTTTTAAAGGTCAGGGAATTTTGTTGTTTATGCAATTCAATATGCTCTATTTTTACCACATTGTCCCTAGAGAAATTTACTAATTTAACACAAGGAACTGCAAATCCTACCTCTCTTCCTCTCCTCCTTCTTGCTTCCTCCCTTTCCCCAATACATTTTAGATCATTAGCAGGTTTGTACTCTAGTAATAAGTCTGTCTCATATTTAGCAGTTTTATAGGTGCCATAGAACTATGGGGCTTTACCTCCCTAGAGATAAAGCCTTAATTACCCTAGAAAACCTGCTTTCATAGCTAAAGATTTCATTATTTAGTGTATACTTTTATTGACACTTGGATAAGAAGTAGAAGCAGGATGTAAGTAGGACGAATATGGAACTTAGACTCAAAAGACAACTTCCCATCAGTGCTCTGCTTCCTCATGTGTAGGTTATACAAGCTCTCTGAGCCTCAATTTTTTCATTAGTAGAAGGGGGACCACACTTCCATAATCATTTCTCCCAGGAAATGCTATACAAACACTGGTGATTTTTTTTTTCACTACAGTAGTTATAGTGTTCATCTTTTAACATACAGTAGCCATTTAACTGCAACTAGACAATTCTGCTATTGAGACTTTGGCTTAGCTTTCCTATTTTTGATCGATGCTTTTTTGTGGATATAAGAGAAGTGATTCTAATGCTTGGACTCTTGGGCTAGGTAAACCTGAGGGCAGCCTTGCAGCCTCTCCAGACCCATGCAAAATTGTGAAGGAAGAACAAGACAGCATCACCTTTGCAGCATTCCTACCCTTATAATTTCTTACTATGGGCCTTAATCCTGGTTCCTGTTTTCAGCAGGGTCTTGTTCTCAACCGATTTGATACCTATTGAAAAGGAATAAGTTATTACCCCTATCAGGGGCATGTGTAGCCCTCCTTCACTCAAATAAAGTCAAGTGCAAGTCATATCATTATTTCTCTGATGGCATGGTCTTCTTTGGCAACGAAGGACGAACACACATGCATTGTATTAAGAGTTTGTAAGAGACTTGAAAGTCTTTAAGAAATGGATCTTTGCATTTTCTGGCTGGTGGTGCTTAGAGAAACTTTCCTTAGAGGTCCTTTAATTACTATATGAAATTATTCCCTACTCTGTCAAGTGAGAGTAAAAATTCCTGAAAAGACCCTGTGGGACCTTATCAGAAATCCAAGGTTCAATTCCCGATTTAGCTACTGAACATCTGCTTGACTTTGCACAAACTTCAGTGTTCTTCTCTGTAAAACATAGACAATAATACCAACTCTGCCCATTTTACAGGTTTGCTGGGAAGAATGAATTAGATCATATTAGTAAACTGTTATATAAATATGAGCTCTTGAGAGTAAAAGGGTTGATACTAACAGGAGAGTTATTTTGCTTATCATTAACACTTTTATCTGAAAAGAGGCCAAGACAAATTTTTTACTAGAACTGAATAAAAATGAATTGAAGCTTAAACTGGTTAGTTTTTTTTTCTGCCTGATCTTGACTCTTATGAAACCCATATATTGCTTTCTCTTTGAGGAACTTTGGGGTGGACTGTTTAAAATTTAATATGCTAATTCTATCTCTAGTCTTAACCATTGTTAAGATGAATTACAGGCCCCAGGAGTCAGCAAAGATTAATTCTCACTAGTTGTTTTAGCAGTGATCTAAAGTATGGCACTGCTTACCTTTCATCAACAAAGTTTGACGTGAACAATGATTGGTTCTTCCTTTCTGCTGATGTCTCTGTTTCCTCCATTTTTTTCTTAAGAACTGAGAAATGCAGTTCTTTGTTCTTCCTTATCTTTGGGTTTTAGGAAATCCAATTAAAACTATTCCAACTTTATTTTTCTTGTTTGTTTTAGAAGAAAACTCTCTGGAAGAGTCCTGTGGAGGTCTTCCACCTGTGGAAGAGGGAGATAGAAGAATTAGTCTGATTATGGAATTGTCTACACAAGTTTCACTACAGACAGAGAAGATCAATCAGCTAGAAGAAATGTTGGAGGAAAAGGAAAAGAAGATCCAGCAGCTGGAAGCAGAGCGAGAATCTCCAATGGTCAAAACTGAAAACCTTCCAGAATATTTACCAGAAGCACCAAGTGCTTGTAATAACAGCTAAAGCTGCTGTGGAGGTTGATAACAATTTGTAAAAATTGATTAGTTAGAGCACAGTAAAAGTTTATTTTGTGACATCAAGCTAGATACCAAACCGAAGTATCCTCACTACTCATCAATCACACACACACGCACACACGCACACACGCACACACGCACACACATGCACACACACGCACACATATATATATCTGCAGGGTCCAGGAAGCCAGTCTTTCAGTCAGTCTTTCTGATTAGCCAGACCTCAGTGACAGAAGGGCACATGGGGGAGAGAGACACAGAAGAAGTTAAGTAGTGAAGGAACCCAGGGAAACTGCCCTTGGAGGAAGAAAATAACCCAAACTCCTTTTACATGCAGCTGTATTATGAAAGAATTGTCTAGCAGTGAAAAAGTTTAAACTGGTGAACTCTCCTGGGAGGGTGCCAGAGAAGAAGAAACATCACCAATTCAGTACAGTAAATAAGCCTTTTGTGTCCCGGATTTGTTTCTTTATTGTATGTATTTTGGTTACATTTAGAGTTTGTAGAAGTAAAATCAAAGAAATTAGGAAGAACAGAAATAGATAGGTTTAGAGGAAATCACCCTCCTCCCCTGAGAAAACCCCTCAATAAACTCATCTTTCTGTTAGGAGAAAGGTTGTACTCTAAGTGAAATATTCAATACTGCTGAGATTCCATAGTGATATTAATGATAGGTGTCTGGGCAGCACCCACTTTACAGCTCAGCTACGTCTCAAAACAGCCATGGTTTTAAGGCATACGGTGTAATTAGGAAAACCCACAAAATGGTACCTACTAAATGATGGCCAACGTGAAACCTCTTCTGTTATCTTTTCACAATGTGTAGACTGGTTGATGAATCTTTTCTGACTCCTAAACAGAATTTCAAAGCCTTTGTACAAAGTAAGTGATTTATATTTATTTAGCTCTCATGAGATGGTTAGAGATTAACTAGGAGAAAAAAACCTCAATAAGCACAGATTATATGTATACCACGCAAATTGTGCAGAAGACTTCAAATCCTGGATGAATCTCCTTTGATTGTTTCTTGACAGTTGTTCAACTTTCATCATGAAGTTAACGGTATCAGGAAAATAAACTAACATGCGTGCTGTTATGCCTCTTATTCATAATGAATAAAGCCATTCTCCTCTGAGACAAGAAATGAGCTTTCCCTAGAATCAACCACAAAAGGAGAATAAAGTATTTTGGCCCTTAATGGTAGTTTTCATTTATAGAACACTTTACTACTTACAAAGCTCCTTTATATCCATTTTCCCATTTGGTTATTACACCTGCAGGTTCTTATAATCTGTTTTACATATGAGAAAACTATATTCAGGGAAGTACATGGTAGAACTGAGGTTCAAGCCCAGGTCTTTTGACTCCAAGTTCAATGGTTTTCTTACTATATCTTAGTGACTCACTATTAAATTATCTGACCATTATTCCAGAAGCTAGTGTGACCATTCATACCTACAGGGTCCCCTTGGACCCTGTAGAAATGTACAAAGAAGGTACAGAGGTAAAGACTAATTTCTGTTAGAAATAACTTAGAGATGAAAATTGTCTAAAACTCTAAACCAAAGGTTCCCAAACTTATTTGGCCTACTGCACCCTTTAAAAAAATTGCTTAGCACCCTCCCAGAAATTTACTTTCTTTAACCCTTTAATTTTTTAAATTTGCATAATTTAAAATTGTAAAATACATATATATTTAAATGATGCATCTTAAATGTAATAATTTATTATATATTTGTGGGGTTTTTCCTACATTAAAATTTTGATTACATAATCTAATGTCATGTAACTGTATAGTATCATATTATAAACAAGATATTACATGCACATATTCCTGCCAATGCATCCTGGACTTCCTGACAATGCGGGACATGCTTGCCTGCCAAAACTTGCTTGTTGAGACCTGTTGGTGAACTTGACCACTGATTGGCGGTCACTTGTATTTTCAGCATTTATTTGGAAAATAATGTAATCACTATGACTTCAACTCTGTTACACGACAGATAAAACATGTATGAACAGTTTTTCAAAATTTTCTTCTCCTCTTTCCTTATCCTTCCACTGCCTTCTTATTTTTATTCAATACCCCCTCAATTGCACCCAAGGTAACTATTGCCCCCCTGGATCATTCCAGGGCCCCGCAAGGGTCAGTATCACCCACTTTGGGAACCTATGGAAAATTTAAAAAAGGACCTAAAGAAAGAAATTATTGATATTTCTAAGTGGGAAAATGAACAATGATATCACTGGATGACCTCCTTTGATCTTCCTAGTTCATGGGTATTTTCTCCTACTGCTTGCCCATTCTTTTGTTCTTGAGAAACAATTAGGAGGTTACCCAATTCTGTTAAGCATCTAGTTTAGACAAACTAGTGAATGGGCTACTTCCCATATTGTGAGCCAAAACTCTTTTGATTAGGAGAAAATTAACTTTCTAAAGTATTTATCTAGTCTTACAAACATTTTCATAGATGGCACAAGGCAATTTATATACAAAGCATTCAACCTTTTAACAAAAATTTGATAATTAGAGTCATTATTCTAGTTCATTACCTTTATTAGTATCAGTAATTGTAGAGCACTGTGGCAGTTACACAGCTTACATAAGTCATCTTACTTTCCACTTGGAGCTTAGAATCTCATAGAGGGATGTCATCAAATGGAGTTATAACATATAATATTGTATAAGTGCATTAGAGAGTGTTCTGTGTTTTGATGACACAATCTTGTGATATGTAACTGTATAGTATCATATTGTAAACAAGATATTACATACACATATTCCTGCCAATGCATGCTGGACTTCCTGACAGTGTGGGACATGCTTGTCTGCCAAAACTTGCTTGTTAAGACCTGTGGGTGGACTTGACCACTGATGTATAACTTACATTTTGAGGTCATTAGGAACTTGAAGGATAAAGTTCAAGGGATTATAATTATATGGCATTAAGTACAGCTAGATGGTGCAGTGGATAGAATACTAGGTCTAGAGTCAGGAAAAACCTGAGTTCAAATCTGACCTCAAATACTTACTACCTATGGGAACTTAGTCAAGTCTCTTAACTGTTTACCTCAGTTTCCTCATTGGTAAAAACAGTGGGAGAAGGATATGGCAAATAACTCCAATATTTTTGCCAAGAAAACCCCAATTAGGGTCACAAAGAGTTGGACACAACTGAAATGAATGAACAAATATTCGAATTTAAAAAAAAAATAGAGAAAAAACCAGCTTAATTTCAAATGTCCTCATTTCACATACCTCAAACATACCCCAAAACTTAGATTCTCAGACACAGCTCAGTTTACTATGTGGTATGACTCTCTGAGGAAAAAATAAATGGTGAGATTTAATTTCAACCATTTTCACATAGTTCAACTCTGATATCTCATCCTGGTATGGAAGTGATACTGGGTTCTTGAATCTGTGCCAAGGGAGTATATACTCTGGCAAGTTCTGACATGCTGGAAGGGCTTAGATCATGGCCCAGACAATAGAATACAGCTGCTTTCTGAGGATCATCCTAGTTGAGGATCATCCTAGCTAAGGGCAGAGAAGATATTCACCATGGCTGACCCCTGGTCATAAATTCTTTAGTTTAGCAACCCACAGAAGAATGAAAACAGTTTAAATAACCCTTAATCTTGTGCAGCATCTTTCTGCTGCAACAGTGACAGTTGTAAAATGTTGGGGAAAGTATTCCATCCTTTGAAATGTCTTCAAACGTTTACTTAACTATAGATACTCTTAAAGGTTGAGGGGTTTGAAATATTCAGAAACAATTCAATTCAATAAAATGTAAATCCACTTGGAATTTTGGAACTCCACCCCGAGGCGGAGATGTCTTGATTGGTGACTGAGTGAGCAAGTGCAAATCAACCCCAGACCATGCTTCACATTCCATCCAGTCATCCACCCTTGGCATCTCACCATCTCCCTTGCTTTATACCTAGAACAGCACTGCCTGTCTGGACTTCCAAAGGCCATGCCCCTCCTCCCTAGGGGAGTTAATCCACACAGCTTCGGAACTCTGCCCTGGGGCTGAGATGTCCTAATTGGAGAGTGTATAATAATAATAGTAATAATAGCTAACAGATGGTGTTTATGCCAAGCACTGTGCTAAGAACTTTACAATTGTCTCATTTGATCCTTACTTTAATCTTAGCAGCTAAGTGCTAGTATTATCCCATTTCACAAATAAGGAAACTGAGGCAGACAGTTTAAGTGACTTGCCAGGGATGACACAGCTAAGTGTCTGAGACTAGATCTGAACTCAGATCTTTCTAAGTCTAGGTCCAGAGCTTCATCCATTGCATCACCTACCTACCCTACCTACCTACTCATTTAACCCCCTATATCCAGCCAATTCTGGACCATGCATACTAGGCATCTTGCCACATACACACACATATACATATATACACAGAAACACACATATACACATATATGTACATGTGTGTCTGTATATAAATAGACCAATACTGTCACTGCTCCTTGAAATGCCTGATAATTAACCGTCCTGTGACTTTGCTCACCATCTCTGAGACTCCCTAGACCAAAACGTGTTCCCCTGGCTGCCACTCCTCACTATGTGATTTTTTTCCCTATTAGAATATAAGTTCTTTGAGTACTGGAATTGTGCCACTTTTGTGTTTGTACCCCAAGTACACACCTAATGCAGTGCTGACACATTGGAGGAACTTAATAAGTGCTTTTTTAGTCATTCAACTATTCATTAAGCACTTAGTACACACAAGGCAGAGGAAAACAAAAATTTGTCCCTGTTCTTAAAGAGCTTAAAATAAGTAAAAGGAAGATTTTAGGAGGTAGAAAGTGCTAGTAATAAGAATCAGAAAAAGACCTTGAGTAGAAGGTGTCATAAATGAACTACCTATATATCAATATTCTCAAAATGAACAAAATCAGAAGATAAAAGAAAATTGCAGCTAAATGGAAAATACATCACAGAGTCTTTGAGAGGCAAAGAAGTTGGTGGAGGGCATTTTATTGTGCACCCAAGGACAATAAAACACCATTTCTCAGGGCAAAGTCCTCTCATCTTGCAATGGCCATGCTCCACGTAAGGAAAAATACCAGCATGAAGACAAATCTACCTTTTGTGCCAATCAGTATTGCAGATAAAGAGAAAGACCACAAAGAATTTGACAGAGTCCTTCAAATCAGGTCAATATTTAGTTCAATACAAAATGTAAATGTGAGGATGAGAAGAGGGTTTAAAAATTATAAAATTACAAATTATAAAAGGTGGTTTTGGTTTGGTGTACAAACCTGATTTGTACAACAACATGGTGGAGGATGGGGGGGCGGAGACTATGAACATATCTATTAAAAGAGTGAAATGTAGTGGAAATGAAAACAAGTCTACTTGGCATAAGATGCAAATAACCCACATATCCCAAGGACATTCATGGATTAAAATCTGTAGGAGAACAATATTGGATGTAAAATTGAACACATTTGTCAATATTCCTATAACAATATGTTTTCACCAAAAAGTAAGAGAAGAAAACTACATTTGGACTTTGTTACATAGATGCTTGTTATTTAAAAAAGCAACTCTGGGATATGAAATTAAGGAGAACAGCTGGAGAAGGTCAAGTACACAATGAAAATATCAGCTCAAGGTAACCCAGTTTTGAAAATATTGAAGGATTGCTTTACAAGATGTCTGAGAAAGGGTAAGATAACAAAAAAATGGGAAGAATTACAGATAATGTTAATATCCCCCAAAGGTGACTGAGAGAACAAGAACTACCAATCCATATGCCTATTTTTTATCTTTGCAAGAATGATCTATGTGTATATGTGGAAAATGTATATTTTCATTGAATTTGCAAAGAGAAAGGGAGCAGTTTCCATGAATGACTCTATGTTAGATTGTATTTTGGTAATCACACAATTCACACACAGGGGCACAAAGAATAAAATGCTCCACTTTTTGTGTTTTTTTATTAATTACAAAACCTCATCTTATTTAATAGAGCACAAGGTAGCTTTAAATCCTCAGCTCCAACAAGGAGTCCCTCCTTGTTGCATATATTAAAAACATATATATAAAATATATTTTCATATATTAAAAACATACAAGATTCTTTGACATATACAACTACAGGCAGCAGTGGATAGAGTACTGGGCCTAAATTCAGGAAGAACTGAGTGCAAATCCGATCTCAGACACTTACTAACTGCATGACCCTGGGTAAGTCATTTAATCTCTGTTTGCCTCCATTTCCTCAACTATAAACGAGGATAATAGCACATCTTTCAAAAGGTTGTTATGAGGATAAGTTGAGATAATATTTGTAAATGTGCTTAGCATAGTGTTGGACACACAGCAAGCAAAATATAAATGTTTATTCCTTGTCCGGATTTCCCACAGTGGTAACTTTATTATTATTTTTATTAAAAATACATTTATTATTTTTTATTTATTTTAGTTTAGTTCATTACTATTATTTAAAATACTGTTTATTAACATTAAGCAAGATATAAACCAAGGAGTTGTTTCTTGTCAAAGGCTTAGAGAATACTTGCATATAATCCAAATGCAAGAGGGATTCACTATAAATAGTAAGGTTCTCCAGATGCATGTCTTTTCTAATCATATGAGCATCAAACTCCAGAAAGTCCTTTAAGATCTCTTTAATAAGATTTGTTACTATTCTGACAATTCACACAGGAAAAATTAGATGGATGAAAAATGAATAATGTCCAGAATATGATACAGTTAGATAACCAGTCCATTGAGTCAGTACAGGTATATGTAAATTTGTGACAGGCTCTGCATAAGAACAAGTTGGTCCCAAATTTAAACAGAAGGAAAAGAATAGTTTAGGTTAAATTTGGGAAACTGGAGCATTTTTAATGATTTCAGGCTGCTACATGATTCAGATATGCATTTTCAACAAAAATGTTGTTCCACAAATGGTATATGTTTGCAAATCTTGAAACATAACTCAATCCCTCATCTCTAGCCACCCTATTACCAGTTGCTTCGCTGCACACATTAGAGACTTTGTTCTGAAGCAGTTTCTGCCCTGGGTCATCAATCAACTGAACTAGAGTGTCAGGAAAGTACCTCTTCCATAAATATTTCCTTGGCCATCACTCCTCTCCCCCAGTTCCCTAGTTTTGAAACCATAAACCATGATCAGATCAGCTGTTCCATTGTTCCTACATGAGGTATGTCAGTCTATGCCCCTTTAACCTATGTAACCTCTCTTCCTCCCAGGCTTGGGGCAGTTCTCCAAAGTAACTGTTCTGTGATATGATATATTGCACATGAGGAAGGAAATACTACTCCTGATTGTCTGAAAAACTGCTGAGCCCATAATATCATGTACCCAAGAGAATGAGGTTGAGAGAGGCACTGAGAGAGACAAATAAGGACTTTTGAATGGTGGGTAGGAGATTGCCCTAGAAGTGTACACTTGGAAGGAGGCTTGCCCTCAACATGTGCCTGAAATCCTGGAGTATACTTAGAGGTTATGTTGTTCTATTTCTACTTGGTTGAACTGAGATTTTATCTCACTCCCAGTTGAGGAGTTCATTTTCTTTTGTGTATTCATTGGTCTATTCCAATTAACATAATTTCCCTAATATCTGATAATTATTTAGTTTGATAAAAAGATAGAGTAACCGTTTGTGATAATTTTTGTGCCACCAGTTTTTGGTGGAAGGAAACTAAGTTGGTACTAGTAGGCTAGATACTACTATCACATTGACAGCAATCAGGAAAAGTTCATTTTATTCTTACCCCTTTACACCCCTAACCCCAGAATGCAGATATTTTGTGTTTTGGTTTAGATTGAGTCTTGTAACCTTCTTGGAGGTAGGAGTATATATGAAAGCCTACCCAGTGGTCCTGGATTTTGCTACCCTGGCATGACCAGAGTAGGGTGCAGCCCTCCATGTTATCCTCACAAAGGCAGAAATCACCTCAGAATGTTTTCGTCACTAGCTTCAGGATTTGGGAAAAGAGAATCATAGGACAAAAGACATGGAAATGCAAAGTGTCTAAGAGCTTATTCTGTAGAAATAATCTGCTTTTCTGCTAGAGGCTGAATTCTTGCCAAATTGGAATGACATCCTACCTCTGCCTTCCACAATATTCATTTTCTTCTACATTACAGTCAAGTGAGGAATTCTTGTTTAAGCGTAATAAATAGAGTAGTGCTGATGAATGTTGCAGGCCTAAGTAAAGATAATCTTCCTATCACTAAATTTAGAGACAGAAGAGAGAAAACTGTTGCTAAAATGCACAAGAGGAAAATAAAATAGGGAGGGAAAGGTTAGCTACTCAACCTTCTGAGCTTAAAGAACCACATCTCATTATTGTAAAAATCATTATTAGGAACAAGAGTTATAATTAACCAACATTTACCATATTCACATAAAGATCATATAACGTGAAAATTAAATTTTGTAATTATACTTTCATTAAAGTTTAAGGCTTCACACATATAGCCTACTTTGGGTAGAGGTGAGAAAAAGGGAGAAAATTTGGAACTCAAATTTTTTTTTAAAGAACGTTAAAATTCATCTTTACATATAATTAGAAAAAAAGATACTATTAAAAATTTTAAAGCTTCAAGGAATTATTTTTCCATAGTTGCCAGTACAGAAGAGCTTGTGTTTTGAATGGAAAGCATGGCTTTTAAAGAACAATATACCTCAGTGGGAACAAAGTTCATGGTAAAACATACTACTGTGACCACATGAGTTCCTACATCTCATCTGATAGTGCCAGGGTGCAGTAAAGATAAGGTAACTTGTCCTGTCTCCCTCCCAACACCATTTTTCCTCCACCCTCACCTGCCCCAGCTAGTAGAGTATTTATTTCCCAAGACCACTAAATAGAAGTCACAAACTAAAGATTAATTTATATCCTATAATTGATTAAATTATGACATCTAACTCACTGGCAAATCACATCTACAAATTTGGCATTATTATATCTGCATCTTCTCCTTGCAAAAGCACAGTCCAAGGTTGTCTTATAAGATTAGCTGTATTCATTTTCCTAAAAGCATTTCACATTGATTGTATTTTTGGATATTACAAAATCATAGATTCACAAAATCTCAAGGGTAGAAATAAATTCAGGAGCCAGCTAGGCCAACCCATACCTGAACAAGAATCTTCTCTACAGTATACCTGACAAGTCGTCATCTATCCTTAGTTTGAATCCTTTCACTGAGGGGAAATCATTTTATTCTTGTAGAGTTTTGATTATTAAGAATTTATTCTTTACATCAAAGTTAAAATTTTCTCTTTGCAATTTCCACCAATTGTTCCTAATTCTCTTCTATGGGGCCAAGCAGAGCAAGCCTAATATTTCTACTGGATAGTACTTCCAGCATTTGAAGATAGCTATCAAAGTTCTCCAGATTAAACATTCCTAGTTCCTTTAAGAGATCTTCATAGGTCATTATCTTTAGGTTCTTCACCATCCCAGTTGCCAGTGTATCACCATCTTCACTAATATATCACACTCAGAACAGAGCACAATAATCCAGATGTGTTTTTCCCAAGGTAGAGTATAGTAGGGTTCTCATCCTTCTTCTATGCAATCTGTCTCCTTTAATGATGTCTAAAATCTCAATAGGTTTTTGGCTGCCATATCATACTGAATTTACAATCCATCAGATGTCTTTTAAATGAATTGCGGCTTCCTGCTCTCACCTTCCCCATCATGTACTTTTGAAGTTGATTTTTTTAAAAAAAAAGACTTTACACTCAATTTTATTAAAGTCTGCCTTGTTAGAGTATATTCAGTGTTCTAGTCTGTTAAAATCTATTTGGATTATAGATTTGGAAATAGAAAGAATCTTAAAGGTCATCTAGTTCAAACTCTGCATTTTGCAGATGAAGAAGTTGAGGTTTACAGCAACTTCAATGACTTGACAAGGGTTACAAAGGTAATAAATGGCAAAACTAAAATTTGAACACAATTCCTCTGATTCCAGAACCAGCACTCTTTCTATTGCCTATAGTGCCTGAAAGATGCTAATTCTTTCATCCAGCACACTAGCTTGCAGCTTTGTGTTATGTGAAAATTTGGTGAGTCTTAATCCAAGCTATTAGTATAAATGCTAAAAAACACAAGGCCAAGCACAGACTCTTCTACTAGACAGCTTCCAAGATGATACTGAACCATTAAGTCCAACCATTCAACTATCTTTGAATCCACTTAACCAAAGTATTTTCAAGACCATAGTCCTCCATGTTTTTCTCAGAGATAACTTGAGAGACATTGTCAAATTTTGTAGGAAAATCTAAATAAACATCTACTGGACTAGCAACACAGTCATAAAAAAAATTACCTTGTTCTGTCATGATCTGCTCTTGATAAAAACCTCTTTGTGATGACCACTTCATGATCACTAGTCATCCTTTAAAAATATGGGCAAGAATTTTTGCCAATAATAAAAGTAAAGCTCATTGAATTCTTAAGTTTTCAGACTCTGCTCTCTTCCTTTTTAAATAAATTGGAAGGACATTTCACCTTTTCTAATCCTGTGGCACAATTCATTTTCCATGATTTTTCAAATAGCATTCATAGTGGTTTGGCACTCATATCTGACAATTTATTTAGTTGTACTCTAGGATTTAATTTATCTGGCTTGAATGACTTGAACTCATGAAGAATATTTATGTATTGCCTTGGATTCCAACTACTTGTCATCCATTTTTGATGTGTGCTCTCCCTGACATCTCCCTTCCCCAAGTCCAAAGATCATTCTTTTTGGCAGAGGAAACAGTAGCAAATTAAGAGTAGAATAGCTCTACCTTGCTCATTATCCTACCCAACATGACCAGTGGTTCCGTCTTTGATCCTCCTTTTTCCAGTATAACCCGCAACAAAAACCCAACAAGACATTGCTGTTGTCTTGTATTCATGGCCTTAGCATTCCTGACACTATCTTTTCAGTATCATGCAAGAATAGTGTATTCAGCATCCATAAACTGCCCCCATTTCTATCAGCTTTACATGTCTTTTAAAAATCCAGTTGGTTAATAAGTTTTCCATTCGATATGATGAGTTACTAGTGGACATATTTCTTTCAGTTCAACAAATATTTGTTGAGCACAGACTAAATTTTATACACAGACACATATATCATGTATAAATATACACATATATGTTTATATATATATACATACGAGGAAACTATATGTACAGTTTATATATAGTCCACATATAAAGTATACATGCAAATATACATATATTTATACATGCACACATCATGCTGACTAATGTAGCAAATACAGAAATGTGTGGTATAGCTTTTGCTTTGAAGGGGTTTAAATCTAGCAGAAGGATAAGACATGTACATAACATGTTATAGAGGAAAGAAGCTGTAATTCTAGTCCCATCCCTATCATATACTAATTTTGTCACCTAAGGTACATGACATCCTCTTTGGATTTCACTTGCCACATCTGTAGGTCTTGCCACTGAACTTTGGTGACTTTGGAGGAGATAGTGAGGCTGATGACTGTGTAGCTCTGCCTCACTTAAATCTGATTCACACACAAGTCAAGATATCACTCTCATGCTATCACTGGTCCTATCCAAGAACAAAGAATGTGCCCTAAGAGGGAATAGCCATCAATGTTCTTTGTGGCAAAGAGATTCTGTGATGCTGCTAACACAAAGTCACTGTGAGAACAGGGTCATCTAATGTGCTGCTGTTATATTCCACATAGACTAACATCCCAGGCAATGGACTGGAGATGGAACAGCAAAGCTGAAATTAGCATTGTATTGGTAACTATAGTGAAACATTCCCTGAAACAACTTCTCCAAATAAGAGTGAAGGTAAGATTTCCTTAAGAGAGGGCTAGGTTCAGGCTCTGGTACAGATTGAGCTTGACAGTTTCTGAGACCCATTTCAGCTTTGAAATTCTGAGATTGTATGAATGTCCTATGGGTATTTGGATACTTTGGCTCATGACATCCTATAACTGCTTGCATGTGGGAGGTGGTACACCAGAAAGACCACTGGGCTTGGAATTTGGAGACCTGGTTTAGTCTCTAGCTATGCCAATAAACAGGTGGGTAAATCATTTCATTTATCTGTCTTTAGTTCCCTCCTGTTTAAAATGAAAGGTGATTTCTGTTATCTTCCAGCTCTAATAATCCTAAGTAGGTAGTATAGTAATGGAAGAAAACTACAACGGATATAAAACCTATTAGGGATTTGCTTTTGCAGCACTTAGGCTCTGGGGCTCACTCTTCTAATGCCCAGAATTACTGGCAGAACAAGTATGCGTATGGTGGTTGGCTCCTCAGAGTTCTAGGGGGTAACTCTGAGAGGTTGGGAGGGTAGTTCTCTTTTAAAAATATTTTATTCATCTTGCTAAATATTTCCTAATTATAGGTACATTTGTTGTTTTACTTTACACTACAGACAAAAAAATTTCTCACACATGTATGAAGTCATGCTATGTGTTTGCTCAAGAATCTTCAATGACTCATTATTGGCTCCTGAGTAAAATCTAAACTCCTCTGCCTGGAATTCAAGTCACTCCAAGATCTCCCGCCATACTACTTTTCTAGTCTTGTCTCATATAAGTGAAATCATCATCAAATCAATACTGCCATTGATTCTGGAAAGGGTGTGCCATTCTGCTCTGATATTCAGATTCATTTAGCATGCAGAAAAAATTTCCAAATCAAAATATTCCTTCTTGGTCATCAGTCTCTTATAGGTGTTGTTTCTCCCATTAGAATACAAGCTTCTTGAGGAAAAAGACTATCGTCACTTTTGTATTTGTATCCCCCAGACCTGACTCGTAGAAAGTCCTTAATTTTTTTTTCTTCCAAGTATTCATTCACAGTAGTAATCTTCCAAGTGGGGTGTGCATACTCCAAGGAGTGAATAAGATAATCCACTGAGGTGAATTTAGGAAATATAAGTATTTCTATTAGAAGTAAAAATTCAAAAATGCTAGTACTTCAAAATACATTTATTTTTATCTAAACATATTAAAAGCAAATCAAGTTTTACAATATTTAACGTAAAGATGGACATTAGTGCTCTCATTGGTCTATCTGTCAAATGGTTCATGTTTAGGACTTGAGGAATTCTGAGAGTGGGAGTCTCACAGTAAGAAGGGATAACACCTACAGTTGTTATTCACTTTTAGTATATTGCAATGCATTAAGGTTTACTTGTATCCAGGTGACTTTCAATGTCTGGGAAAAAGAAATTCACTAGGCAAATATTAACAAAAATCTTTACATAATAATGAGTGGGATTGAACAAGGGATATCATAATTTAGTAAGCACAATCAACAAACAACATACTTCTTCCACTTGGATGATAGTCATTAAAACCAAAGTTTGACATAAATGCTGTATCACAAAATGTTAAACCAAGATTTTTGTTGGACTATACTACTAGACCCAGCAAAAATTTCAACAAATATCTAATGATATTTTTGCTCTCAAGAGATGTAGGTGAGACGGACAAATTCACAGATATATGAAGAACCACACACCACAAAAATTTATTATCTGACTAGCATCAATCTTGACTCCGTCCTTGACGCTGTCTCATAAAACATCTTTTTTATCAGTAACTTAGATAAAGGCAAAGAAGCAAGTCTATCAAATTTATAGGCAGCAGACTGTTGGGATAGATACTGAATTTGTTTGATGACAGACTCAAGAAACCAGTATGGCAGAAAGTAAGTAGAGACCAACATCTTACACTGTATATCAAGATAAGGTCAAAATGGGTACATGATTTAGAAATAAAGGGTGATATCATAAGTAAAATGCGGGAGCATGGAAATTTTTACCTATGAGATAAGCTGACCAAACAAGAGATAGATAGCATTATGGGATGTAAAATAGATAGTTTTCATGACATGAAAATAAAAAGGCTTTGCATAAATAAAACCAATGCAACCAATATTAGAAGAAAACCAGGAAACTGAAGAAAAACTTTTTTGCAGCGATTTTCTTTCATTCAAGGCCACATTTTTCAAATGTATAGAGAAATGAGTCAAACTTATAGGAATATGAGTCATTCCCCAATTGATAAATGCTCAAAGATACGAACAGGTAATTTTCAGAAGAAGAAATCAAAGTTATCTATCTATCTATCTATCTATCCATATATATATATATATATATATATATATATATATATATATATATATATATATGTGTGTGTGTGTGTGTGTGTGTGTGAAAAAAATGCTTTAAATCATTATTAGAGAAATGCAAATTAAAACACTTGTGTGATACCACCTCACACCTATCAGATTAATTAATATGACAAAAAAGGAATATGACAAATGCTGAAGGGATTTCCATTAAAAAGAAGGTCACTCCAACCTTAGCCTAGTAGCAAAGGTTACTACGTATATGCCAGTGAACACACATTTATTTTTTCTTTTCTATTTAAAGAGGCCATCCCCTGACTGTTTTTAAAGAGGCCTATTCAATGAACGGGCATTACCTCGCTTTAAGTGAGTACCTGAAAAGGCTTTAGCCTAAAAGTCTAAGCCTCCCATTGCGTCCTGGGCTGTCCCTAGTCATCCTGATGAATATCTGGTTACTGGATCCAGATGTCTCAGGAGGAGAAAATGAGGTTGTTGAACTTGCACAGCCCTCTTTCACTCAAAACAAAGTCAAGTGCAAGTCATGTCATCATTTCTCTGATGTCATGGTCCTCTTCGAAAACAAAAGACGAACACAACAATATGCTGGCTAGGTTATCCTGAGGCTGAATCTCAGGAATCTGAATGCCTTTTCTGCTTTGTATTTCTTTCCCTGAGCCTAGGTGATGAAAAATTCATCCATTCATTTTCAGCTTTGAAGGTAATTTTGTGAGTTTGAGACCTCAGAAGTTTCTGGGTCTCTCAATTAGAGCCAATTGGCATCAAGAGGAATTTTTTGTAATTATAAATATCTTGGAGAAGATGGCCATAAACAGGAGGATAAACCCAAGCTATTGCCTGGCTTGCCAGAAGATATGGACCTTGAATTGTTCAGATAGTGGAGAGCTGAGGTGAAGTTGAACTGCCTATTTAGAAGTTCCATAAAATATTTCATGTTTTGAGTGATAGCCTCCCAAGATAATGCAGTAGGAGCTATGTATTACTGTTTCATGTCTTAAGTCTTTGTCAGTGTGCGCTTATGATTCTTTGCAATACCTTTGTACTTTGAACAATGAGGACCTTTGCACTCCTTTTTAGGACCTTAAGGCATGAGCCAAACAAGCTTTCTTTAAGGGATTTTTCCCTGGGGCTCTGTGGTAGGGACATAAAGAGACAGAGACAATGATATCTAGTTTGATGCCCTTCTTTTAGAAGACATGTTTTCCCAGGACTCAACTTGGTTCCCACATGAGACCAGAGTAGAGAGGTCCCTTAGCAGAAGAGGGTATCCTTCAGCACTCTGGGAAAGCAATGGTTTTATTTTCATACTTTCCCTTCCCCATCCCTTATCCATTAAGTTGCCAAGTCTTATCATTTTACTTTCACAACACATCTTGCACATGATCTCGTCTCACCAATCACATTCACAGATCCTAGGCAACTACTACTGACCTGGATTGTTGCAATAGCATTATTGCACATCAATAATTGGTCTTCCTGACTTGTGACTCCTTTTGAACAGTAAGAGGTTGAACTAGATGCCTACAAGCAGAGAATCTCCCTTTAGATTCTTCTAACCTTAGGGTTAGGGTTAGAATCTAACCCTAACCTTAGACAAATCATTGAGCCCATCCTCCATGACTAGCTAGTAAACTTATATTCCTAAAATATAGGTCTATGTTGCTCTCCTGCTTATTGAACTTTAGTGGCTGCCTATTGCTTCCAAAATAAAATAGAAATTCCTCTGTTTGGCATTTAAAAGACCTTCACAATCTAACTCCTGAACTGATTGCATATTACTTCTTTCAAGTTCCAGTCATACTAGTTTACCTGTGGTTTCTCACAAATAACATTCCACTACTCATCCCTATACCTTTCCACAGGCTCTCTCCTATATCTTGAATGGACTCACTCTTCACTTTTGCCTCTTGAAATCTCTAGCTATGTTCAAGGCTCAATTCAATGCCACCCACAAGAGGCCTCTCGATTCCCAAAATTAATTGTTCCTCCCCATTAATAAATTACTTCTACATTTTATTTCATGTACGTTCTGTATTATCTAATCTGCAGAGAGGTATTATTGCATAGTGGATAAAAACCTGGCCTTACAGCCAGGAAGGCCCTATACTCAAGTACTGCCTCTGACACGTAAAAGTCAGTTGCTTAACCTCTCAGTGTTACAGGCTGTTCTACAAGTTGCAGAGAAAATGCCAGCTTCAATAGTAGAATATGCCAATGTAATCACAGGTTTGGTCATTATCTCTGTACAAGTTTATTAGTTTTTGCCCTCAGTAGACTATAAGCTCCTCTGATGGTAGGAACTCTGTTGTTTCTTTTGTCCATATCTTCAGGACCTAGTATAGTACCTGGTACAAAAATCAATGCTTCATAAATGTTTTTGTTACTTGTTTGCTAGATTTTAAATAATTAAGATGTAGGTATGATTGGTATGCCAGTATAAACTGGTAGAATGTTTAATGTAACAATAATTTAATTCAATAAGCAGCTATTGAGTGTTTATTACATGCAAGGCTTTTTGTTGTTCAATTGTTTCCAACTATTTATGACCCCGTTTGCGGTTTTCTTGGCAAAGATACTGGAGTGGTTTGCCATTTCCTTCTCCAGCTCATTTTAAGATGAGGAAACTGAGGTAAACAAGATTAAGTGACTTGTCCAGGGTCACACAGCTAGCAAATATCTGAGGCCAGATTTGAATGTAAGAAGATGAGTTTCCTGACTTCAGGCCCACCACTCTATCACCTACCTGCCCACAGGCAAAGCAACAATCATCTCTCCCATTGCATCCTGGGCCATCTTCAGTCATCATGATGAATATCTGGTCACTAGATCTAGATGGCTCAGGAGAAGTAAGTGACGTTGGTGACCTTGCATAGCCCTTGATCACTCAAAACAAGGTCAAGTGCAAGTTATGTCATCATTTCTCTGATGTCACGGTCCTCTTCGAAAATGAAGGACAAACATAACAACAGCTTTTCTGTGTGGAAACTTTTTTTTTGTGGAAAATGAATGTGTCTTTATAGCTTTGAACTTCTCCCCTTATGCAGGCTGAGCAAATCTTATGATTTCATACCAGTACACTTACATTTGGGTGTTACTAGGTATTATTGTTCCTTTGGCCCTGTTATAGAGTCCAGTTCTAAAAACAGGCAAAACATTTGGGTTATTCTAATCATCCTCAATGATACCTAGGATAAGCTAAAACTTTGACAGAAAAATTTAGCACGATCATATAATATATGGATATTACTTATTAAAATGTCACTTCTGAAAAAAGCAGAGAAAGGAAAACCTTTCTAATAATTAGAACTGTGTAAAAATGCAATGAGAAGTTTTGAAAGGTGAATTCTCTGTCACTGGATGTCATAAATTCCTTTGAACAATAAGAGGTTGAACTAGATACCTCTGAGAATCCTTCTAACTCTGACATCTTTATTTCTAATCAGTAAACCAAGATTGTGAGCCCCATGGGCAAAGAACCTCACTTTAGATTCTTCTTATCTGTCTGACCTTAGATAAATCACTTAATGTTCTTGGGCTGCAGGTTCCCCATCTATAAAATGACTAGATGGCCTCTGAGATCTCTGATAACCCTAGAACTTTGATCCTATGAAAATGTTTGCTTTCTTCTTGGTGTTCCTTCCCAGAATTTGAGGAGCAGAATTTAATATCTATAGATCCTACTTATAACAAAGTGGGCTTTAAGTAATGTGAAGTTATACCTAAATTCATGTATAGCTTATTATCACATTCATATAGCTCTCTGACACTTAACTGAATATGAAATTTGAGTAATAAATCAAGAAGCAATTCTTTCTCATTAAAAGCTAGAGATGTTAAACAATGAAATTTGATTTTAAAAGGAGATTCTGTATACAAATCTCATTTCAATTCTCTTTTTTTTGTTTTCAGTCATAAAATAAAATACTTTGACCTTAATACAGTTGTAGAGAGTTTTAAGCTCAGTAAATAGTTCACCCAATGAAGCATTTGTACTCATCACTTCTAGGTAAATTATGCTTTTACCTGTAATAGGTTAAAGTATTTATAATAGTTTTTACCCCTTAAGGAAACCACTTGGTGGTAGTGAATTTCCAAGAGTTATAAGTCCCAGCACAAGAGTCAACCTTTGACAATATTCATGTTGAATACAAACAGCTTTTTAAAGCTCTCACATAAAGAACCCTCTCTGTACCTAAAAGAGAAGGCAAATCACACCTTCCTGGAATGAGAAATGGTAGCTGTTAAAATGTAGAGAATAGGAAAAAGCCAATAAAAGAATTCATTTTATGATTACTGGTCATTTGGGTGCTTCTATTTCTGTACCACTTTGAGTGAATTATTGTTCTCTGAGTTTTGAGTGCATGCAATTATCACTGATGGTTACCAAATAAATCAAGAATTGCAAATCTAAACTTCTTTGGCACTTACTCTAAGTAAAGATGAAAATGTGAAGTTTTTTATCCTTCCCAACTAAGATTAAGTGACCTTTTACATTCCACCCTTTCTTTTGTACACCTGCCTATCTAGATTGTATTTTTTTCCCTCTAGTTTCTTTCTGAGAAAGAAAACCCATAAATCACACGGACTTTAAGAACACTGTAAGTCTGAATTTCTGATCTGCAGGACATTTTTCCCTTAGCAGTCCTAGGAGGGCAGGAAATATAAACCTGCTGGTTAAACAGATAAAATTATTCACTCCATTTAAAGCAAGTGTCAAGATATTAAGCCCTGATACCTTAACTAGGTGAGAACAGTTCTCTAATTATAGTTTTATTCATGCAAAAAAAAAAGGCTCCACTTCCTTGCTTCTCTATCTAATCTCTGTTTATTTCATTTTTTTCTTTTTTCTTTTAATTTCTCCTCTACCATGAACCCACTGATGTTTCTCTTGCATGTAACTATTTCTTCTCCAGTCCTTCCCTCTCATTTAACTTCCTCTTTTGTCTCATGTTCCCACGTTTCCCTATTGTATTGAATGCATTTTTATACCAAACTCTGTGTGTGTTTATGTGTGTGTGAACATCCTTTATTTGATTCACCTGAGAGAAACATTATGTGATGTTCACTATCCCTATCCATTCTTTAATATCTAAACACCATTTTTCTGATATCCCTTAATTATGAAAAATAGTATGTTCTACCCAATTTTTCTCATTTCATCCTTAGTTTTCCTCTCCCCTTTTTTAAAACCAACAAAATAGAACAAAACCAAAGCCACATCCATGCTCAGTTTTTATACAACACTTAACTCCTCTCTGAAACCTTGAAGATATTAAGATTTTGAAGGGACTTTCTCTTCATTAGAATGTAAGCCCTTCAACATCATTTATTCCCTTTTACTCATTCAAATATATTTACCTTTCCAAATTTCTCTTGACTCCTATGTTTTCATTTTAAAGTTTTCTACTCTTTAATCTTTTTATCAGAAATGTCTGCAAAGCCTCTATTCCAGTAGAGACCTGTTTTCTCCACTGTAGGATTATACCCTCTCTTAGAGCAAGGTATTAGTGTTCATAGGCCTTTATCTTTTGCCTTTTGGATTACTGTATTCCCAAATTGTCTTTTCCTTAGAGTGGCTATGGCATAGTTCTGTGCTTATCTGTTGTTCTTTGGTACTTGACCTTGTAGTTATTTTTTCATTGATTGGAAGCTGTGGATTTGAGCTATGACATTCTTATGTATTTTCAGTTTCTTTTAGGAGTAAATTTAAAAAAAAAAATTTTTTCTGTTTCCAATTTGACCTCCCATTCTAATAGACCTGGGCATTTTTTAAATGATTTTTTGAAGTATGATATCCACATTTTTTGTTTGGTCATGATTTGTGGGGAGTTTTAACTTATTTCTCCTTGACCTACTTTCCAGATCAGTTATTAATAGTATATGCCTTACATTTTCATCTATGTGTTTAATCTTTTGACTGTTCTAATATATCTTGTTGTCTCATGGAGTCATTGAGTTCTGATTACTTTGTGCTATTTTTCAGAGAGCTATTTACGTAAGATTTTCTACCTTCTGTTCTTGGCTCTTCTTCCAGTCTCTTTCTTCTAGAATTCTTCTTTTCTTTTTGCCACTCTTATAGTTCTTGAGGTTGAGCCATTTTTTCCTCTGAGGTTCTGCTTGTACTTATGGTTTACCTTTGGGCTTCTGAACCCATAATAGTTCTTCATTGTGTGTGGTTTTCTTCTGTTTATTCATATTCCAACTCAGTTCTTGAATTGCAACGGACATTCTTGTATGAGTTGGGTAGACCTGTTTGATCTAATCCTATATATAGTATCTGTACTGTTGGTGCTGCCATTCAAGGGGGGATCAATGAAACTGGGCCTCACACTCTCCCTCAATTTCTGGTTTCTGTCTCAATTTCACAGAGATCTGCATCTGCTGTAGGTGCTAGCCTTGACTAATCTTTATTTCCTTCTCTTTGATCAATCCCAAGTCAGGATTTCATCCTGCCCCCTGCTATGGCCCTTGTGGGCCCCAGTTAGACACTGAATATCGAACTATTCCCAGTCCTTTTGAAAACCCTCCCATCCCCAATGTAAGTTACCATGTGCTAAATTAGCTTTGTTTCCTGCTGTGGCTGATAGTATTCTGAGGACTGCACAGGTAGTCCTTGTCTCCCTGAACCATTGTTTGATGGCTAGTTCTGTCTCTGCTTCTGTTTTTACAGATCAGGGCTAATATCTATCTTCAAGCCCCATTTGCTTTGTTACAGATCCCACCCATGTGTCAGTCTTAATTAATAATATTTTACTAAGTTTCTCCTATGCATTAGACACTGTACTCCTATTCTATACTGTATATAGAAATGTTCATTTTACTGGTTATTTGGCTCAGAATTTTTTTTAAAGAAGAGGTTAAAATTGAAATAATTTAATCATGAAAGAGATAATAGCATTTTGTCCAATAATTAATGAGCCAATTATAAGTAGCTCTTTTCACCTCTTAATTTTTGGCATGCCCTTTGCCTAAAGCATTCATTCATTTTGGTTATAGCAAATAGCAGCTTTTTTAAAAAAAATTACTATTTTGGCCTGTTTGGATTCATAGCATCAGATTCAATAGGGGTTTCTAAAATTCCAGGCTAAGACTATCCAGCCTTTTTTCATAGATCATCTGAGATATCTATGTTGTTTCTGTTGTCTCTTGAATTTGCTTTGAGTGAAGATATTCAAAGACTTCAGGTTCTCTCTCTACAGATTTTTAATAACTCCTTGTTTTCATTTCTTATTTCATCTACTCTTGGCTTCTGAATGCAGTTATTTCTTACTCTTACCCAGCCTTGGTTGGCAATACATTGTTGCATTACTTGTAACTGAGGTTACCACTGACCTGCCCTATAACTAGTTATAACTGTGTCTAATTTGGTTATGATTTGGAATTGACACATAATGAAAGTATCCTTGGCTTCCATCCATTTCATTCACACTCATGGCTTGCTCATTTTAGTGGTTAGTGCCTTCAGCACTGAAGCATGTCCAACAGGTTAGATATTGGTGTTTGTGGCTTTGTTTATCTGGTTTATTTTCCTTTCTTGTGTTACCAGATTCTAAAACAATGATACGAATTCCTCTGTCCTCTGTGTCAAACTATCCAGACAGATTCAAATAATACCAATTAGCAACTCAATGTTGCTCTATTTCTTTGACTCAAGAACAGTTGTATACATTGGCGAGGGTGCTAACTCAACTCAGTGGTATTGCTGGAGCTCAATTTGTTGGCATTTCAGGGTCTCTGCCAGGCCTTCACAGATACCATAGTGGTCTTAGAGCACACCAAATCCTTACTGTACATGGCTGACTCTGGATGGCTGAGAATCCCTAGTTTTACGGTGAATGTTCATGGCATGAACAATGGGTTGGATTTTGAAGGTATTCCAGTTGCCATCATTATCATTACCACCATCAAGAATGTCATCATTATCATAATATGATCAGTATTCCCTTTAAGCCAATAGCCTGGATGCCATTCTTCTTGCCCTACTCTTTTCAAAATGACTGGATTTGATTACCAATCAATTTGAGATTAATTTAGCAGAAAAAATAATGAAAATAATTCACATGTGTATTTAAGATTTATCTATATTGTACTTATTCCAGAAATTCCCTCCAATAACATGCTGGTAATTAGGGAATGGGATATCTAGCATCTAAATTTCAGCTAGGAATATTTTATGTGCTTCCTCCCCACCATTAGTGGGAAATACTAATTCCCTTCTGAATTCTGATGGAAAATATACTTGTTTTTTACACAAAGCAATAGGGTAGGCAATGCAAGTGTGAAGTACTAAGGTGGAGCAGAGTTGTAGCTTACCAAGCCAACCCAGGTTCCTTTGTTGAGTTCCGTCCAGGGTAGAAAGTGGGACGGAATGAAGGTGTGACATACTAAGAAGGGCAGACTAGGAGCACCCAGGAAAATCTATTGGTTTTCTAGTTTAGGGAAATGAAACTACAGAAGCTTCAAAGTAGTTGAGTAGAGTCTTTAGAACAGTGGTAGTATAGAACATGTTTCTGGGGGGATGGAGCCACCCCCAAATTTCTAAGATTTTTCAAGTCATTTGCTTTTTCAAGTCTAATACCCCCACACAGGGCTTCAAGCTGAGTTTGCATTTTGTGCTACCACCCTGTCACAATATACAATTACCTTTAAAGCATTTTGAGACCCCAAACCCCCCAAAAACATATTTTAAAATATATACCCATATACACTTAACCCTTTGGTGAAAAACCTAGGTAACATGAGATGATTTGCAGACTCATCTTTAAACACTACATCGACAATGTCACTTTTCTCCTCCCCTCATTCTTCTCTATCTATAATCTGTGTTCATAAATTCTTTCAACTTTATGACAGAATGTCTTATCTGTGTACCACCTTCTGTTGTGTACATAAAAGTCCTTTTCAGGAATTCAAGAAATATCCTTGTAAAGCATGAACCAGCTGTTTACTGAGTCATTTCACATCCTGATTCATGGAGCACTACAGATAATTAGTTCTATGAATCACTTATATAATATAAGGCAATATACATTTGATCAGTGTTTTCAAAGACAAAAAAGTTCTTTGTGAGTAGAAAGAATTAATTTGGTACCTACTGTTGCGTAGATAAACAATGTGTAAGTCAATTGTACTCAATCCGTTAATGGCTATATTTATATAAAGAGATAGTACAAGATTAAAACAAATCCTATCTTAAGCTATTGGTCCATAAAAGTATTCACCTGTCCAGGGTCCAGAGTGTTACAGCTTTATTATAGACTGATGTAAAAAATAAAGCTGAATGATCCTAACTATATACTCCAAGTTCTCATAACTTACAAAAAGTGAAAAGGTTGAATACAAGTGGAGGGAATCTAGTCCTATCTGGTTTCTGAGTGAAGATCAGTTTCACTGATTATATTCAATGTCTTGGTCACTTGCTTTGGTAGGGTGAACAAAGCAAATTCTTGCCATCTGGTAGATAGGTGGAATGAATACAAAACCCCTTGCTAACTAAGAAAGGAATAGACCTGAAACTTGGCTGATAGCCATCGATAGTTAAGATTATGAAAAAAAAAAGCATCTTTCTAATTTTTTTTAGGTAATTCCCTTCTGCAGCAGAAGCAAAGTATGTAAGCATTTAGAGTGAAGAGCTCTGAAAACTTCCATGGATGACACTATTTATGTGTCAAAACCATAGTCCCAGGCATTATCGTTACCATCTCAAAATGTTTTATTTTAGTAGTCTAGGTGACAATTATTATTTATATGCTTTCCCTATGATAATCCAGGGGCCTCTTTCACCTCCACACCTCAGCTCACACTGAAAAGGAATAATGTCTCCCTTCTCTTTAAAGGAATGACAAAACCTCTCTTCTCTTTTTTCTACCTTAGCTTTCACTGAAGAGAATGAAAATGCTCCTGTCTTCCTTAAAGCAAAGGAAACAAACAAAAAAACCATTTACCTCTCCCATGTTCTCTCCACTGCCATCATTAACCAGACAAGGCTGGGTTTATGGATGCCAAATTTTCGTTTATATCAAGGAGGAATAATGTGTAAGTAACAAGGAAGTAGGCAGTTAAAGAAGAGATGATTTAGAGAAAAACTCAAGCTGCTAGCCACAGGGACAAAATAAGTTTATCCCTGAATTTTTCTCCTTTGTTAGAGGGAAAACAACTGGAAGAAATACTCTCAGTGGATACATGAGCTTCTATTTTAACTCCCTCTAACAGCCAAGAGAAGCAAAAACTCCCATATTACTGTACCACAGACTCACATATCACTCCCATAACCTTTTGGTAAGAGAGTCCCTACTCAGCTTCTAAATACCATCACCTGCTATAGCAATCCACAATTCATCTAGATCAGGCCTGCACAACATATGGCCTGTGGGACACTTGTGGTCTGCCAACAGATTTTGGGCACCCCACAAAAAATGTAGAGGATGTAAAAGAAAGTAAAGATGTAATGAGTGCTTTGTGCCCCTCTTAACCCACCTTCCAGTAGTCACGATTGTGCCTATCATGTAGGTGAGTTGCCATTGCACACTCTCTTCTGTTTGTCACATGACCTAAAGCAACCAACCATCATCAGTCTGTCTCTAATCTAAGAGGATCTTTTTCATGATAAATACAAATCTTAAGTAATAAGTGCAATTTTTTAAAACATGGCTTATTTGTAAAATAGTTTAATCATTAATTATACCTTTACTTGGAAAGTGAGCCTCTAAAAACCTATCTGTGACCTGAAGAAGTTTAGCCTATTTTAATTTTGGTCCCTACCTACTGCCAAGTTGTGTAGATTTGGTCTAGATAAAAGGATAGGAAACAGGGTACACTGGAATACATTAAGTGTACCACTAGCCTAAAATGCCCATCCTCCACGCAGCTTGGCAAAATTGATTTCTTCCTTCTACTGTTTTCAAGATTTTTCAACTCCAAGCTCAAATATTACTAACTGTTTCTTTTACTCAGAAGTAAGTCTGTTTGGTAAACCTATATTTGGTTGCCAAAGGCACTTCCAAAAGCCTGACTAGAAAGCCAAGAAGCGAAAGAGTTACATTCTTCCCCAGGGCCAAAGAATTTGCAGTCCCTTGAACAACTCTGTTAGGGCATATTTGAAATCAGGGAATTTATATCAGAATTATCAAAAGAAACATCAGCATTTTAAAATAAGAGATAATTGCTCCCACTACATCAAGTGATCATCCCATGATCCTCTTCACAGCAAATAGAAAACAAAACATGAAATAGACATAACACAGTACAAAGTAGCACATAATGTTCTTCATTCTTCTTCATCTTCCCCTTTTCTCCCCCTCCCTCCCCTCCTCTCCCTCTTCCCTCTCTCCCTCCTTTTCAATCCCCACCCTTCCCTCCATCCTTTGTATTTCCTACCTTCCCTGATGTAGGTGATGCCATGGTGGAGACAGACTAAGAGGCCATGGAGTCCACCAAGGTGAACATCACAGATTTGTGCAATGACATATTCTCCAAAATGGTCACATACCTGATGGGCTACCTAACAGCCATCAGTGAAGTAAACTTCTGGAAAATACGAACAAACTGACTAGATATTGCAGTAAACATAAGTAGAAACCTAAAGGACTTAAACCAGAAATATGCAGTACTTCAGCCTTATCCGGATCAGATTACTTTAACTGAGAAGCAAGTAGCAGCTCTTGAGCAGGCAGCCCACAAGCTGGATGCACATTCAAAGAAACTACAAGCAAAGTACAAGAAGTTAGAAAGGCAATGAAAGACTTCTTTAGCACAAAGACTTTAACTACAAGAATGTTTTATAAGAGATGAAATAGGTGGGACGGAACTCACACCATGCTTCAGTTCCTAAAATGAAGCAGTGCTAGCGATCCAAGGAGAATCCTAGCCCCCACTTCTGATTGGACATGTAACTCTGGCCACCCCCAATGTTTTACTGAACATGGAACCCTTGGAATCCCATCTTATCATGTGTTTCATTGTATGTCCTGGACCAAGGCTCAGAAATCAATATCAACCCCATCTAGAGCAGACACAGATGAGAGGCTCTAAACTCCCTGTCTCCTCCCTTCTTCCCTCTCCCCTAGCCCCACCCCCCATACCCTTCATAGTCTGTTCTGTATATTAAATAATAAATGCCAAAAAAAAAAGTAGCCTGCTGAAGTAACTAGATAACTAAATGACATGCTGGAAGACCAAATAGTCAACCTAACAGTATATACACATTTATGATACAGAAGCGAAACCAAAACAAAACTATAAGAAGAATATACATTAGTCTTAATTTGTATGCAGCTAACAAGCAGCAAAGGTGTACATAGTTAACAAGCAGATGTTGCAATACTACACATGCATAACATTAATACTCAAGCAACTAAGCATAAGAACCAACTAATAAAACAGAATCATAATTCAAATCATGCAGTCATTAACGTGGATCAGTAAACACACACAATTTTAAGCAAGTAATACTCTATTTGCACAAACTATTCTATTGTCATGTGGATATTATATGTGTATATGTCATATATGAATTTTTATCATTTACTTAAGTTGCTCAGAAAATGCATTAAGTATATTGTTTAAATCTAACTAGAGATTGTTTGAGCCCAGAATATTGCCCTAACCTCAATAATTCTTCAGGAATGCTGGAGATGGCTATGAGGAACTTTGGGTACTTCCACATCCTAGATTCACCCCAAATATTATTATTTTGGGCTCAGCCAAGCTTGTGTTTTGGGTTCTCCTTGTGTTTTGGCTTTGCCCAAATTTTATTGAATGTTTACATTTATTTATATCAGTTTTAATCTATCTTGATTTCAAGTTTTCTTCCTGGAAAAATTACCTACCTGTGTATGTATGGTTGGTGCATGAGGTCTCATCTAAATTCTATACAATGTAAATCTTCCAGACCCTGGATAAGAGGGAGCCTGCCTCCTTTATGATTTGCTCTCCCCTATCAAACAACCTAATAGATGTCTTTCTAAAACTATTTCAGGTTTTAGGGCTTGTTTTCAACAACTACATGTGTAATTTCAGCAATTTCATCTGTAATCAGACAGTCACAGGTCAAATAGATTTAGCCCTTTTTGTGACTTGCTGATATTTCTATTACGGTACTTGAACTTGTTGATGATATGCGCATCATGATCTTCCTTATCATAGCTATAGTCTTGAGTACTTTACTTGAATATGTTTGCATACCCGGAGGAGTCTATAGCCCTACTCTCCCAGGACTGGCTCCTGTTAAAACAATTCTGGTACATTTAAGGCTTAACTGTATCCCATTTTAGTTAGAACCAATTGCTAAAACTTTCCCATAAGTTTGCTGATGTGGCATAATGGTAAGTCTACTTTCTTCATCCTGACTTTTCTGTGCTCCAAAGTCTATAGAACAATTAGAATAGGACTTCCCATTTAATCTTTAGAAAACTCCCTTTGCTATTAATTCATGTCTGTTGGCTCCATCACTGCACTAGCAACATGACAGGTGCCATGGAAGACCCTTTGACTGAAAGCCCTTTGTAAACCAGAGCCCCTAGTGGCTCTGGGCTTTCAACTAGAATGCACACTCCAGCGTACATCTGTGCCACCACCCTATGTGTTGCCCCATGGGATGATGGTGAGGGAGACTGCATGTGACTGTCACAGACTGAACTACTGTTCATCTATCTATATCATATTGATATTGCGTTTGCCTGTGAGTATGAATAAAACATTTTGACCCATTCTAGTGTTATTATATACCTCATTTATCTGAACTCCATTCCAAATTTGTATGATGATGCTGAAGAGCCAGGCACTCTACTGCATGGTTCCAATTTTTACCATTGTCTCAAAAGCAAAGGTATTTTCATCTAAATGGGTCTTGAATCCTTCACAATCACTATCTTGCTCATTAGCTTGTATCACTTCTCATAGACCATCAGTCATCTGTTTTCATAGTTCTGTAGACAACTGAGGAAAAGAGGATTGGCTCACTAAACCAAGTTTGACGTACATTGCTGGCATACTCTCTGGTCAAGAGTCTCAAGATCTCTACAATACTTTCACTTTATGGTTGTCTGACTTCTTAGTTTTTGGATTTCACTCTTTTTAATATCACCATAGCTTTGGTGTTGAGTGGCTTGTAGTTCAAGGAATCTGTATCCATATTAATCTTCCCTGACCGTTAGGGTATGTTGGATTCACAATTAGTACTGCTACCCATCTCTAGCATGAAATATCTAACTTTGCATTACCCAAAATAAAGCCAATGGGTCACTGTCAGTCAGCATATTGAATTTTGTCCCATAGACATGGTTTTTGAAATTTTCAATGACCCACTTCAAAGATAAGAACTCAAGCTTGTATAGAATATTAAGTTTCATTGTCACTTAGTCTTCTGATGGAACATGCTACTATTTTATGGTAGTAACCACTGTCTCGGTACAAGACAGTTCTCAGGACTTCCAGGTTGACATTTGTATGCAGACAAAAGATTCTGACAGGCCAAATCCTGACCTGCCTTTGAAAATGTGTTTGTATTTGTTTGACTACTGATCTCCAAATGACAGTAGGCTTCAGAATAATTTTATGTCTTTCCTTTTGATTTCTGTCTGATTCTCTTCAATTGTGTACAAACGAGCGAGGTAATTCAATGGTTTAGCAGTAGTAGCATAGTCCATAATAAATGTTTCCTCTAACCCTTCTAACATTTTGATAAGTTTCTCCCTATCTTCTTCTAGGGTCTTTCCAAAGACAATGGAGTCATCCAGGTATATCACTACTTTGATTCATATCTCTGAGTACTTTCTCCATTAGCCATTGGAAAGTTGCAGGTGCTCTTGAAATGCTTTGGGGCATTATCACAAACTGGTCACATTGAGGTCATAGATGAAATAAGTCTCTCTTTCTTCTGCCATAGGAATCCAGTAGTGTCCTGTAGGTAAGTATAAATATGAAAACTACTGGCTGCTCAACAGATAGTGCAGGACATCTCCAACCCTTGGCATAATGCATGCACTGAGTTTTTATGTTCAAAGTCTTATGGTCTACACATATTTGTATCTTTCCTTTCTTTTTTTTTTTTTTAATACCATTACAATAGGTGATCCATACTGCTTTTGGACACATGATGACCAGTAGCTCTTTGAGATAATTTCTGAAGTATTTCATCACAGATAAAAGAATCTTCCTAGATTGCTCCCAGAAATATCAGGAGATGGGCCATTCCACACTCTAGTTCCACATTATAATATTGTGTATATTCTCATGCGATGAGATTATGCCTACACTGTTGCTGAGTTTTTGTCTCAATTGATCCTCCCATTCTTCCCAAGAAGTCACCAAAATCAAATTTCTTAGGAACCATATATAAGTTTGAAGGATAAATGTTCTTATAAAGTTTGCTGCCAACATTTTCTGTCAACTTTTTGCTGACTGCACGAATTTTGCAGATATTGTTACTCAGATCATTAGTTGTGGTATTCTGCTAGTATTTTGAATATGTTGGAATTAGTTCTGACCAGTACTGGCATTTCAATGACAGTTGGTGAGTCTGGATATACTAGAGCCATGATATCCACATTCCTGTTGTCACCATCAACAAGTAGGTAGTGCAGTAAAGAGAGTACTGGAGTTCCAGTCAGAAAGACCTGAGTTACCTCTTCTGTAAAATGGAGAGAATAATGTTTGTTATTAAGGATTGTAGTAAGGATCAAATGAGATAATGTTTGTAAAGCACTCTGCAAACCTTAAAACTATATAAATGCTATTAGCAAACCTCAGTATATCATAGTATGAAAGAAAAGCTGTATTCACTCGGAACAATTTATTAGTGCCCAATTAGTTCTACTTGAAGGGTATTTTAAACAGGTAGAGTTTTCTCTGTTAATTAAAATTCTTCCAAGCAATGTCTACTCACATTTTATAGTAATCATGAAACAAAAGACAATTTAGTCACTTATATTTACTCCAGGATTCTCTGATGCTTTTTTATATGATGACATCATTTTTATGTGATGACTTTAAAAGGCAGCCTATGAATAAGATTCATTAAAATTTATTTCTAACTACTTTCAAAACAGTTACAATTTACTAGAGGGATTTCAAAAACTTTAGAATTTTGCCTTTCTGTGGGAGATGACAGGAAATGTCACCTTATTTTTTCTAAAATTATTCAGTGTCTAGGATTTCTTCCTATTACTCCTCTCTAAGCTCCAATCTCTACAAAAGGCTTCGACAATACATGCATATGTATACATACATATATACATGTATGTATCCTTCTGACACAGCCAGAAATACATTATAAGTGCTTCTCCCTACCTCTTAGTTGGAAGTATTATTTCCCTCCCTGAGTACTGTAACATTTTGTACCTCTATACACTTATCACACTCTATATTATAGTTATATGTGTACATTTCTTATCTCTCCCACTAGATTGTAAGCTATTTGAGAAGGGATTGTGTTTTATTCATCTTTGTTTTCTGTCAACCCACCTATTAGCACTAACTTATATACATTGAGACATGGAATAATGGAGAGAGTATCATTTTCTGAGCAAAAATTGTTACTATTGGACAGTCATTTAACCTCTCTGAAACTCAGTTTTCTTTTCTGTTAAATAGAGAAGAAAAATATTTTTACTGACTACCTCACAAGGGAAAGAAAAATGTGCTTTAATCTACAATCTGAATCCATCAGATCTCTATCTGGAAGTGTTTCATCAGGAGTGTGTTTTTACAAATGATCAGACTTTTTCTCAATTCTCATGCTTCTTGATTTCTCTGCAGTTTTTGACACCCTTGATCAGCCTCTTTTCCTTTATTACCTTTTCTCCCTAGGTTTTCATAAAACTCTCCTCTCCTGGTTCTTCTCCTACCCATCTGAGCACTCCTCACTCTATTTTGGTGAATCTTCATTGATACCATACCCACTAAGTATGAGTGTCCCCCAAGATTCTATCCTAGGAACTCTTCTATGTAAGTGTTATTTTACTTGCTGATCTCATGGATTCAATTATCATTTCTATGCAGATAATTCTTAAGATGTACTTATTCAGCCTTCTGGCCCTAACATATCTCCTGGCCTCCAGTTTCACATCAGTAACTGCCTATTAGACATCTTAAACTCAACATTTGCAGAATTGAACGTATAATTTTTCCCACCAAACCCTTCCCTCTTCTAAACTTTCCTACTACTTTTGAGGGTACTAGTATCTCTCTAGTCATGCAGGCTTACAACCTAGATGTTATCCTCAACTTCTCAAGCTCACTCATCTCATACATACAACCTTTTGCCAAATCCTATCGATTCTACCATCACATATTTCCTCTATGTCTGTTTCTTTTCTCTGAGACATGCCATCTCTCATCACCTCATACCTGAACTATTGCAATAACCTAGTTGGTCTCCCTACCTCATACCTTTCTCCAATTCTCTTTCTTCACTCAGGCATCAAAGTGACCTTCCTAAAGCACAGGGCTTAATCATGTCATTTCTCTACTCAGTAAATTCTAGCGGCTTCTTATTGCCTCCAAGATCAATATAAAACACATTTTGGTTCATAAATGTTACTTTTCTAATCTGCTTACCTTTAATTCTCTAAATCCCATTCCCCTGTGTGCTCTAAGATCCAGCAGCATTGGTCTTCTTAAAGTTCCTTAGAGAAGAGACTCCCATCTCCCAAATCTATGCATTTTCATTGACTGCACCCCATGCCTGGAATGCTTTCCTCCCTCATATTAGCCTTCTGGCTTTCTTCAAGACTCAGTTCACATGTTGCTTTCTGCCAGAGTCCTTTCCTGGTCCCTCCCTCTGCTAGTGCCTTTCTTCTGAGACTTACATATATCTTATAAGTACCTAGCTGTCTGAATGTTTTCCCTCCCCATTAGAAAGTGAACTCAGAGCAGGAATAATTTTTGCTTTTTTTTCTTTCTCCCTACTGCTTAGCACAAGGCCTGGCACATACTAAGTACTTAATAAATGTTTAACTGACTCACTTTATAGTAGTTCTTGCTAAGTTTTGTGTAACTTAGTAACTTAGTTCCTTAGTATTTAATCCTTGTTTTTCCTTGAAGCTCAAGTTATTTTTCTTTTTCTCTGAAGAATCTGGACTTTAGCTGTGGCAGTTCTGAATATATTCATTTTGCGGTATCTTTCAGGAGAATGATCCTTTCTATTTATACATAGTAACTCCATTTTAAAACTGGAATTTTAAAAGCTAGAAGAACTATAATTAATGCAATGACCATCCATGATTCAAAAGAATCAATGATGTAATATACTATCTACTCCCTGACAGAAAAGATGATAAATTTAAGGTGCAGAGACATATATACATTATCTACATACATATATGTATATATATATATATATATATATATATATATATATATATATATATATATATATACACACAGACACAGCACACACACACACACACACACACACACACACACACACACACACAAATCTTGTTACCAGTCTGATAGATGTGAAGTGGTATCTCAGAGTTGTTTTAATTTGTATATCTCTAATTATTAGTGATTTAGAACACTTTCTAATATGATAATTGATTATTTTGATTTATCCTTTTGAAAAATGCCTGTTCATATCCTTTCACCATTTATCAACTGGGGAATGGCTCTAATTTTTATAAATTTAGCCCAATTACCTTTATATTTGAGAAATGAGTCCTTTATAAGAGAAACTGGCTATAATCTCCCCATTCCCAAGTTTCTTGCTTTATTTCTAATTTTGGTTACATTGGTTTTGTTTCTGCAAAACCTTCTTAATTTCATGTAATCAAAATTATCCATTTTACTTCTCATGATCCTTTTTGTCTCTTTTTTGGTCATAAAACTCTTTCCTTATCCATATATCTAAAGACAATCTATTCCACTGATCAACCTTTCCGTTTCTTATTCAGCACCGCATTGTTTCAATGCTTTGTAATATAGTTTCATACATGGCACTGTTAGGCCACATACCTTCACTTTTTTCCCCCATTGATTCCCTTGTTATTCTAGACCTTTTGTTTTTCCAGATGAATTTTGTTATTATTTTTTCTAAGTCTATAAAATAATTATTTACTGAAAAAGTAAAATAATTCATATATAATTGTCACTGTTATTATTGTTGTTTGCTACTTATTTATTATGATAGTCATGCATTATTAATATTGGCTCAGTAATTAATATTTCTCCAATTATTTAAATGTCTTTATTTGTGTGAAAAGTGTTTAATTGTATTCAAATAGTTCTTGGGGGTATCTTGGTAGGAAGACTCAAGCATTTTATATCATCTGTAAATATTTTAGATGTAAATATTTAGATGGATCTGTCTCTCCTGCTGGGTTTTGTTGGTAACATATAGAAATGGTAATGATTAGGGGAGTATTTTATATCCTACAACTTTGATAAAGTTGTTAATTAGTTCAACTAGTTTTTAGTTGATTCTCTAGGGTTCTCCACACCATCATATAATCTGCAAAGAGTGATAGTCTTTTGCTCCTTATTGCCTAATCTTAATTCTTCATTTTTTTTCTTGTCTTATTGCTCTAACTAGCATTCCTAGTACAATACTGAATAATGATGGTGATAATGGACATCCTTGTTTTACCCCTGGCCCTATTGGGAAGGTTTCTAGTTCATCCCATTACAGATAAAATTTACTCTTGGTTTTAGATAACAATTAATTATCACTTTAAGAAATGCTCCATTTATTCCTATTCTTCCTAGTGTTCTGAATAGAAATTGGCATTGTATTTTTGTCAAAAAGTTTTTTTCTGCAACTCTTGATGTAATTATATAATTTTTGTTGTTTTTGTTATTAATGTGGGTCAACTGTGCTTTTAGCTTTCCCAATATTGAATCAGCCCTGTATTTGTGGTGCAAATTTTGCATGGTTATAGTGTATGATCTTTGTGATATATTATTGTAGTTTCCTTGCTAGTATCTTACTTTAAAATTTTGCATCAATATTCAAAAATTACTTTATAATTTTCTTTCTCTTTGCTCTCTTTTGTATAGGTATCAAAACCATATTTCTGCCATAGAAGGAATTTTATAGGACTTCTTTGCCTATTTTTTCACATAATTTATACAGTATTAGAATTGGTTGTTCCTTACACATTTGGAAGAATTCACTTGTAAATCCATCTGGTCCTGGGTATATTTCTTAGGGAGCTCTTTGATGGTTTATTCAATCTCTTTTTCTAAGATAGAGTTATATAATATTCTATCTTTTCTTTTGTTATTCTGAGTAATTCATTTTGGTATATTCACCTATTTCACTTAGATTGTCAGTTTTATTGGCATATAATTGGCCAAAATAGCTTCCAAAAGTTGTTTTAATTTCATCTTCATTTACAGTGCATTAACTCTTTTCATTTTTCTTTCTTTTTAAAGTCAAATTAAGTAATGATTTTTCTATTTTATTGTTTTTTTCCTAAAGCCAATTTTTAGTTTTATTATTAGTTCAATTTTTAAAACTTTCAATTATATGCATTTCTCCTTTAATTTTCAGGATTTTCATTTTGGTGTTTAATTGGGGATTTTTAATTTGTTCTTTTTCTAGTCTTTTTAGTTCAAGCCCATTTTCATTGATCTGCTATTTGTCTCTAGTATTGATGTATACAGAAATATAAATTTTCCCTTAAGTATTGCTATGTCTGCATCCCACAGATTTTGATATATTGTCTCATTGCTGTCATTCTCTTTAATGAAATTGTTGACTGTTTCTATGGTTTGTTTTTTGCCCTACTCACTCTTTAGAATTAGATTATGTAGTTTTCAATAATTTTTAATCTATACTTCCAAGGACCTTTAATGAATGTCATTTTTATTTCATTATGGTATAAAAGGGAGCATTTAATATTTTTGCTTTTCTGCATTCATGAAGTTTTATGCCCTAATATATGGTCAACTTTTTGAAGGTACCATGAATAGCTAACAAAAAGATGCATTCCTTACTATTTCAATTCAGTTTTCTCCAGAGATCTATCATATCTAACTTTAAAAGTAATCCACTATGCTATGTAGAGAAGGAGGATTGTGCTTAACTATTAGATTGCATAGGGGCAGTTAAGTGGCACAGTGGATAGAATAGTGAGTCTGGAGTCAGGAAGACATGAGTCCAAGTCTGACCTCTACCTAGACACTTCCTAGCTTTGTGACACTGGAAAAGTCACTTGACCCTCTTTCCCCTGGTTTCCTTATCTGTTAAATGATCTGGAGAAGGAAATGACAAACCTCTCTAGTATCTTTGCCAAGAAAACCTTAAATGAGGTCATGAAGAGTTGGACACAACTAAAAGTACAGAATAACAATGATAATGCACTGTTAGTGAAACTGTGAACTGGTCCAATTATTCTGGAGAATAATTTGGAACAAGGCCCAAAAGACTATAAAACCATATACCCTTTGACCCAGCAATACCACTTCTAGGTTTATATCCCAAAGAGATGTTTTTAAAAAAGGAGAAGTACCTGTTGTTGTTGTTCAGTTGTGCAGTCATGTCTGACTCTTAGTCCACTCCATGGATCACAGTTCACCAGGCCCTTCTATCCTCCATTATCTTTTAAAGTCTGTCCAAGTTCATGTTTATTTTCCCCTGACACTGTTCATCTTATTCTCTGCTGTCTCCTTTTGCTTTTGCCTTCAATCTTTCCCAGGATCAGGATCTTTTCCAATAAGTCCCCTCTTCCCATTATGTGGCCAGACTATTTAAGCTTCAGCATCAGTATTTGATCTTCCAGTGAAGAGTCTCAATTAATCTGTTTAAGTATTGACCAATTTGATTTCTTGCTGTTCAAGTGACTCTCAAAAGTCTTCTCCAGCACCACAATTCAAAAGTGTCAATTCTGTGGCTCTTTGAGGACTTTCCACATTTTGTCATGATCCACACAATCAAAGACTTTAGTGTAGTCAATGAGGCAGAAATAGATGTTTTTCTGAAATTCCCTTGCTTTCTTCATAATCCAGTGAATGCTAGCAATTTGTTCTCTAGTTCACCTGATTCTTCAACAAACAGCCTACTCTTCTGGTAATTCCCATATTGCTGAAGCTTAGCATGCAGAATGTTAAGCATAACCTTGCTGGTGTGTGAAATGAGTTCAGTAATTTGAACATTCCTTGGCATTGTTCTTCCTTAGGATTGGGATGTAAATTGATCTTTTCCAATCCAGGGGCCACTACTGAATTTTTCAAATTTGCTGGCACACCTAGGATTTTAAAAAACAGCTTTAATTCCACTAGTCTTCCATTGGCCTTATTGTTAGCAATGCTTCCTAAAGTCCACTTGACCTGTATGTATAAAATTGTGGTAGCAAAAAAACGGAATTTGAGGAAATGACCATTAATTTGGGAATAGCTGAGCAAGTTGTGGATAATATGACTGGAATAGAATACTATTGCTGTATAAGAAATAATGAGGATGACGGTTCCATAAAACCTGGCAAGTTTTTATGGAACCATAAAAGCAGAACCAGGAAAACATTATACATACATAGTAACAGCGATATTGTCAGGATGTTCTTATAAAAATTATAGTTAATAGTTAACATTTGTATAGCTCTTATGTGCCAGGCACTTTGCTTTATCATTATTATTATCCCATTTGACCCTTACAACAATTATTCCCATTTTACAGAAGAGGAAACTGAGGCAAACAGAGACTAAGTGACTTCCCCAGGGTCACACAGCTAGGAAGTACATGAGACCAGATTTTAACTCAGATCTTCCTGACTCCAGGCCTGGTACTCTATCCATTGCACCACCTATAAAAATATTATATTTTAAGAAATCATAAAGGAAACTACCTCTTAGAACCAGAGAATAAAGTAAAAATACAAAGAATCCACCAGCCATCTAGTAGAAAATTAAAAAAAGAAAAATTAAAACCCCCAGGAGAACTATAACCAAAAGCTAGTTCGTTGACATCAAAGATGAAATGCTACAAGCATTCAGTAAGAAAGAATTGAGATGATTTTATTAGAAGATGGTGGAGTGAGAGCAACGACTCACCTAAGCTCTTGGACAAACTCCTTCAGATACCTCTGAAAGGAGAATCTGACTAAATTTTGGAGGTGCAGAATCCAGTGAGAGACAGACTATGATGGATTCTGAGCCCAGGCTAGACTGGAAGGTCCACGGGGAGGATCTGTTCCATGGGGGCGAGCCCCCAGTGCATAGCCCAGCACAGTCAGCACAATGGAGCAGAAGGGACCCGAGAAACCTGAAAGCCGCAGGCAGAACCAGAGGAGCAGCACCAAGGGTGGGAGACAAGCCAAACCGAGACAGTGAGAGCCGCTGAGCTCCAGATATCAGCACAGCAGCTCCTGAGACCTTCAGCCCGAAGATTAAACTTCGATAAGTCACTTACCTGAACTTCCGAGAGCCAGGATGGCAGAGTGATCAGTAAATGCTCTCTCCTCCCCGCCTTGATGACAGTGAAAGCACCATGAAATATTTCCCCAGAAAAATCCTGGATCAGCGGGAACAGCAGAAGGGGGCAAATAGTCTCAAAACACCTGAGGCTAGGAAACTAGCTAAGAGGGATTCCTCCTACTATGGTGGAGGCAAACCAGAAGGACAGAGGACCCAGGGCAGAGAAAACTTGCACTAGGACCCAGGCAAGCCTCAGCAACAGGAGAGGAGCCCCAGGAAGGGTGGGAACACCCATTAGCATCTAGGTGTGCCTCAGCACTCCAGGGGAAATGGGAAGACAATAGGGCAGCTGGGATCACCATCCCCTGAGCTTGCCTCGCCTCAGTTCAGCTGAGAAGATCTCCTGTGACCAGACCACTCCTCCCCGACACTTAACAAGCCAACCCCACGGTTGATCGGGAAACAAAAATCAAAATCCTGCTTTTAGCTTTTTCACACATCAGCTCAACACAAAGTTCTGCAGCTTCTGACTGAAAGAATCAGAAGCCACAACACTCAATCAACATCAAGAACAAGAAAAAGCAGAAGGGTGAAAAAACCAAAGAATCTTTCTATGGGGATAAGGACCAAAACACAAACACCAAAGAGGTCAGAGCTGAGACTGTACTTCCATCTGAAACTTCAGAAGGGACTATGAACTGCTTGCAAGCACAAGCAGCTCTCCTAGAACAGCTGAAGAAGGAAATAGAAGAAAAACTGGCCAATGATTTTAAAATTATAAAAAAAAGAACTCACTAATGAGAACATCTCTTTGAAAAGGAAAATTGAACAAATGGAAAAGGAAGTTCAAAAATTAACTGGAGAAAATAACTCCCTAAAAGGAACAGCTAATCAAACGGAAAAGGAAACCCAAAACCTAATTGGGAAAATTGGTCGAATGGAAAAGGAAGTACAAAAATTTACTGGAGAAAACAGCTCCTTAACAGGAAAAATTGGTCAGATGGAAAAGGAGATACAAAAGTTAACTGAAGAAAACAATTTGATAAAGATTAGAATTGGGCAAGTAGAAACTAATGACTGAATGAGACAGCAAGAATCAGTCAAAAAAAATCTAAAGAATGAAAAGATAGAAAAAAATGTAAAATATTTAACTGGAAAAACAACTGACCTGGAAAACAGATCCAGGAGAGAAAATTTAAGAATTATTGGCTTGCCAGAAATCCATGACAGAGAAGAGTCTGGACAATATCTTCCAGGAAATCATCAAGGAAAACTGCCCAGAAGTGCTAGATTCAGAGTGCAAAATAGTCATCAAAAGAATCCACCATTCCCCTCCTGAAAGGGATCCCAAACTCAAAACCCCAAGAAATAGCACTGCCAAATTCCAGAGCTATCAAGTGAAGGAGAAAATACTACAAGCAGCCAGAAAGAAACAATTCAAATATCAAGGAGATACAGTCAGGATCACACAGGACCTTGCAGCTTCTACACTAAAAGATCGAAAGAATTGGAATCCAATATTCCGTAAGGCAAAAGAGTTGGGACTACAACCAAGGATCAACTACCCAGCAAAGTTCAGCATAACATTTCAGGCAAAGAGAAAGTCATTCAGTGAAATAAGGGATTTCCAGAGCTTCCTGACCAAAACGCCAGAACTCAGTAGACAATTCGATGTTCAAATGCAGATCTCAAGAGAATCATAAAAAGTTAAACAGGGGGAAAAAAACAGTAACAAAAACTTGTTACTCAATTAGGGCAAACTGTTTACCTCCCTATAATGGAAGATGATACCTGTTAATCTTGAAAATTGTGCAGCTATTATGATAAAAGGGATATACATAGAGGGAACAGGTATAAAGTAAATGATGTTATGCTAAAAATATGATTTAAGTATGAGAAGGGATTGTAATAGGAGGTGTGAAAAGGAGGAAGCAGAAAATGGCAAATTACATCACAGGAAGTACAAAATTATAGTAGAGGGAAGGAGGGGAGGGAGATGAGCATTGTTTGAGAGGTACTCTTATCTAATTTGTTTAAAGGAGGGAACAATAAACTTAAGTAGATAATCCTAACTAGCTCTATAGGTAGTAGGAGGGGAAGGGGGAAGAAAGGGGAGGGAGGCTAAAAGGGAGGGAAGAAGCAATAAGAGTAAAAGGGAGTAAAAGGGAGGGGGGCTAAAAGAAGGAGGGGAAGGCTGGAGGAGGGGGTGAAAAGTGAATACTATTGAGGAGGGGAAGGGAGACGGGAGAGGTAAAAGCACAAATGGTGGGAAAGAGGATGGAGGGAAATACACAGATTGTAATCATAACTGTGAATGTGAATGGAATGAATTCTCCCATAAAACGGAGAAGGATAGCAGAATGGATTAAAAGCCATAATCCAACAATATGCTGCTTACAAGAAGCACATTTGAAATGGGGAGATACACATAGGATAAAGGTCAAAGGATGGACCAGAATATATTGTGCTTCAGCTCATGTAAGAAAGGCAGGAGTAGCAATCCTAATCTCAGACAAAGCAAAAGTAGAAATAGATCTAATCAAAAGGGATAAGGATGGAAACTATATCCTGCTAAAAGGCACCATAGACAATGAAGCAATATCATTACTAAACATGTATGCTCCAAGTGGTATAGCATCCAGATTCTTACAGGAGAGGTTGGGGGAGTTGAAGGAAGAAATTGACAGCAAAACTATACTAGTGGGGGATCTCAACCTCCCCCTCTCTGAACTCAGTAAATCTAGCCTCAAAATAAGCAAGAAAGAGGTTAAGGAGGTAAATAAAACTGATTAAGGTAGATATGATAGATCTTTGGAGAAAACTGAATGGGAATAGAAAGGAATATACCTTTTTCTCAGTGGTACATGGAACATTTACAAAAATTGACCATGTACTAGGACATAAAAATCTCACAACCAGTGCAGAAAGGCAGAGATAATCAATGCATACTTCTCAGATCATAATGCAATAAAAATTACATGTAATAAAAGGCCATGGAAAGATAAACCAAAAATCAATTGGAAACTAAATAATCTAATCCTAAAGAAGGAATGGGTTAAAGAAGAAATCACAGAAACAATCAACAACTTCATTCAAGAGAATGACAATAATGAGACAACATACCAAATCTTATAGGATACTGCAAAAGCAGTTCTTAGGGGAAGTTTTATATCTTTGAATGCCTACATAAATAAAATAGAGAAAGAGGAGATCAATGACTTGGGCATGCAGCTGAAAAAGCTAGAAAAAGAACAAATTGAAAATCCCCAAGTAAATACCAAATTAGAAATACTGAAAACCAAAGGAGAGATTAATAAATTGAAATTAAGAAAACTATTGAATTAATAAATAAAATCAATAGTTGGTTTTATGAAAAAACTAATAAAATTGATAAACCTTTGGTCAATTTGATTAAAAAAAAGAAAGAAGAAAATCAAATTACTAATATTAAAAATGAAAGGGGTGAACTCACCTTCAATGAGGAGGAAATTAAAACAATAATTAGAAACTACTTTGCCCAACTGTATGCCCACAAATTCGATAATCTAAACGAGATGGATGAATATTTTAAAAAATACAAATTGCGCAGATTAACAGAAAAGGAAGCTGAATACTTAAACAACCCCATTTCAGAAAAAGAAAATGAACAAGCCATCAATGAACTCCCTAGGAAAACGTCTCCAGGGCCAAATAGATTCACAAGTGAATTCTATCAAACATTTAAAGAACAGTTAATTCCAATACTATATAGACTCTTTTTGCAAATTGGGGAAGAAGGAGTCTTCCCAAATTCTTTCTATGATACAAATATGGCTTTGATACCCAAACCAGGAAGAGACAAAACAGAGAAAGAAAATTATAGACCAATTTCCCTAATGAATATAGATGCAAAAATTTTAAATAAGATTTTAGCAAAATGAATACAGCATCTTATCACAAGATTAATACATTATGATCAGGTAGGATTCATACCTGAAATGCAGGGCTGGTTCAATATTAGGAAAACTATTAGCATTATTGATCATATCAACAGCAAAACTAACAAAAACCACATGATTATCTCAACAAATGCAGAAAAAGCTTTTGACAAAATACAACACCCATTCCTATTAAAAACACTGGAAAACATGGGAATAAAGGGAACTTTCCATAAAATAATAAGCAGTATCTATCTAAAACCTTCAGCAAGCATTATATGCAATGGGGATAAGCTAGATGCATTTCCAATAAGATCGGGGGTGAAACAAGGATGTCCATTATCACCACTATTATTCAATATGGTACTAGAAATGTTAGCTATAGCAATTAGACAAGATAAAGATATTGAAGGAATAAGAATAGCCAAAGAAGAAACTAAGTTATCACTCTTTGCAGATGATATGATGATTTACTTAGAGAATCCCAGAGATTCAAGTAAAAAACTACTTGAAATAATAAACAACTTTGGCAAAGTTGCAGGTTACAAAATAAACCGACACAAATCTTCTGCATTCCTATATATTAGCAACAAAGTCCAGCAGCAAGAGATAGAAAGAGAAATCCCATTTAAAGCTAGGCTAGACACTATAAAATACTTAGGAGTATACCTGCCAAAACAAACCCAGGTATTGTATGAACACAATTACAAGACACTTTTTGCACAAATAAAGTCAGATTTAAGTAAGTGGAAAAACATCAGTTGCTCATGGGTAGGCGGTGCTAATATAATAAAAATGACAATTCTACCTAAATTAATTTACTTATTTAGTGCCATACCAATTAAACTATCAGATAATTATTTTCTAGAGCTGGATAAAATAATATCAAAATTCGTTTGGAAAAACAAAAGATCCAGAATATCAAAGGGATTAATGAAAAGAAATGCTTGGGAAGGCGGCCTAGTGCTACCAGACCTCAAATTGTACTATAAAGCAGCAATTATCAAAACCACTTGGTATTGGCTAAGAAACAGAGAGGTAGACAAGTGGAATATACTTGGCACTCAAGACGCAGTAGGCAAGGAATATAGCAACCTCCTGTTTGATAAACCCAAGGACCCCAGCTTCTGGGATAAGAACTCACTGTTCAACCAAAATTGCTGGGAAAACTGGATAACAGTGTGGCAGAAATTAGGCATAGACCCATGCCTGACACCATACACAAGAGTAAAGTCCAAATGGGTACATGATTTAGGTACACCATGAATAAACTGGAGGAGCAAGGAATAGTGTATTTATCAGATTTATGGAGAAGGAAAGAATTTTTTACTAAAGAAGAGATAGCATTATGAAATGCAAGATGGATAATTTTGATTACATTAAACTGAAAAGTTTTTTCACAACCAAACCCAATGCAACCAAAATTCGGAGGGATGTAGTAAATTGGGAAAGAATTTTTATGGCCAAGCTCGGGGATAAAGGCCTCATTTCTGGAATATATAGAGAACTGACTCAAATGTAGAAGTATACAAGTCATTCCCCAATTGATAAATGGTCAAAGGATATGAATGGGCAATTTTCAGAGGAAGAAATTAAAGATATCTATAATCATATGAAAAAATGCTCTAAATCACTATTGATTAGAGAGATGCAAATCAAAACAACTCTGAGGTACCACATCACACCTATAAGACTGGCAAACATGACAGAACAAGAAAATGATAAATGCTGGAGAGTATATGGGAGAGTTGGAACACTAATTCATTGTTGGTGGAGCTGTGAGCTCATCCAACCATTCTGGAGAGCAATTTGGAACTATGCCCAAAGAGCTACAAAAATGTGCATACCCTTTGACCCAGCAATATCGCTACTAGGACTATATCCCCAAGAGATCATAAAAATCGGAAAGGGTCCCACATGTACAAAAATATTTATAGCAGCACTCTTTGTAGTTGCCAAAAACTGGAAGTCAAGGGGATGCCCATCAATTGGGGAATGGCTGAATAAATTATGGTATATGAATGTAATGGAGTACTATTGTGCCATAAGAAATGATGAACAAGAAGACTTCAGAGAGGCCTGGAAGGACTTATATAATCTGATGCTGAGTGAAAGGAGCAGAACCAGGAGAAATTTGTACACAGCAACAAACAGTGTGTGAGAGCTTTTTCTGGTAGACTTGGAATTTCATAACGCAAGAACTTATTAAAAAAAAAAATCCCAATGGTGGTTTTCTAAGGCAAAATGCCTTCCACACTCAGAGAAATATGGAAGTCATTCTCAGAATGTAGCAGATCATATTTGTGTGTGTGTGTTTTTGTATATTATGTTTTGATTTGTTATATGATTTCTTCCATTTATTTTAGTTCGACTACATACCATGACTATAGTGAAAACGTACTCAATAGGAAAGTATATGTAGAACCTATACAGAATTGTATGCTGTCATGGGGAGGGAGGGAGGTGGGGGGGGGGTAGGTGTGAGGGGGATAAAATCTTAATTTTATGGCAGTGATTGTAAAACATTAAAAAATAATAATAATTAAATTAAATTTAAAAAAAAAAAAGAAAGAATTGAGATACTGACAAGAAACCGAATCATAGAAAATGCAGAAGCCACCAATGTAATGGAGAAGATGCCTTGTAATATGATCTTCCAAAAAGTAAAGAATTTATAGATTTACAACCAAGAATAAATTATGCAGAGGGAAAAATAAAAAGAATATAAATACTACAGGGAGAAAAATCAACCTTTAATGAAATAAAAGACATCCAAACATTCCTGATGAAAAGGTTACTGCTGCATAGAAACTATGAAATATAAAAAAAGGAGTATTCAGTGGCATCCCCTCCCACCACCAAAACAAAGGTTTTCACTTCCCATCCCCTACCCCTTTTTCCGTCTCTGTTTATTTCCTCACTTATTTCATTGCTGAATCTTTTCTTCATGAGATCACTGGAGTACATTCCTCTCATTGTTTGCCCTACACTTCATCAGGGTACATCATTCTGCCCCCTGCCTCCTCTTCCCCCTCCCTACTTCCATTCCTTTTGTTATTTAGACATACAAGAAATGATTTATTTGGGTTACCACAAGGTTCTATCCATAATGTCTCAGGTCCCCCTCTCCACCATCACCTCCACCTGACTTCTGCCTCCTCTCCTCTCATCCTCTCCTCTTTGAGTCTTTTACTGATCTTTCCTACTGCTACTATTGCTGTCTTTGTCTGCCGCATTCATGCACTCCTCCTGAATTTCTGCTTTCTGGGGTGTTTAAGAAGCAAATAATCTTCAAGTCTGGTTTTCTTTCTAAGGATTTATTAATGCCTCTTTATTACCAAATGTCCATCTATTTCCATCAGTTAAGCTCAGATTTGCAGGGTAGGCCACTGTGTTCCACAGCTCTTCAGAATTCATCATTCCATTCCCTCCTGCATTGGATTAGTGCAGAATATTGTGTTATTCAAATTTATTTCCTTTTGTTTGTGAAAGTCTTTCTTCTGGTTGCTTGTAGATTTTATTTTTCCTCGATGAAATTCCTAAATTTAACCACTATCTCTCTTGGAATTTTTAGCCTTGGGTTTTGGGGGATTTTTCAGGTTATCTACATATTCTTTTAATTGTCACTTTGCTTTTTGTGTTCAGAAGTTATGGGAAGTTTTCTTTTTATTAGTTCTTGCATTATAGGTGTTCTTTTGAGACACCTACAGTCCTTAAGTTGTATCTGTTTATCCTGTCTTCAAAATCAATATGTTTTGGTTGAATAGACAGCATCTCTTCTTATAGATTATGTTTCTCTTATGTATATTTGCATTTGCAGTTATGCTCTTTTTTATTTCTTTGGTATCGCCACTGCCAATTCATATTTTCTTATTCTAACAATTATTTGTGGTGTTTTTCCCCATAAATTCTACTCTCACCATTTTCATTCTCTTTTAAATCCCTCAAGAAAATGTGCTGTGTTTCCATGTTCTCCTCAAAATCCACTGGGTCTTCCACTTCATCAGATATTAAATGTTTCCTTTATTTTGCTGTACTTATTCACAGATGCCTGATTTCATTCACCTGCTCTGGAAGCCATATTTCCTTTTCTGTTAATGTTTTCCCTATTGATTTATCTGCTTATGCTAAAGATCTTTGAGTCTTCTTCTTCCTGAGATCTTTGATAATTTTAATCTTCTTTATCTTATTTTCCTTTATCACTCATTTTCTGACTTTCTCCCATCTGATGGCCATTTCCTTGGGTACTGGATCTCAAAGTGCCTCAGCCTCTTCCTGTGCTAGGCAATATATGGTTTACCAGTCTAGGTCTCTATCCCAAGTGACTTCTGGGGGGAACAGGACTAGTCCCACTTAGATACTGGCTTATTTCTCTCCAGTTTAGTCATGCCCCACACACATGGTATCCCATCCATTTTTTCTGTTCCTCAATGCCTGGAAATCACAAGTACTGTCATGCCAACACTATTGTAGCTTGAATAAAATTTCTGTTGTGTAGAGTTTGGATCTTCAAGGCTCTGGGAAGGCAAAGGGTCAGGGTATGAGGGTGAGTTCCATTGTAAGCCCAGACATATGTTTTCTACCTTTCCCTCCATTCCTCTGGTCTCAAGTAGAAATCATTTCCCAGGGCTGGCTGTCAAGGCTTCAGCAAATTTTTAGTTTGAAGCTTGGATCTCTATGGCACTGGAAACATGGAGGAGGTCAGGATGGGGGTAGAGGGATTGCATTTTATAACAAATCAATGGATTAGGTGACAAATGTAGAGTTCCTGCTGGTAGTGTGATGGGGGGGGGGGGAGAATATTCTAAATGAGCATTATTTAGACATTAGTTCATAGAGTTTTTATTCTTCTTTAGTGTTCCTAGTGTTTTAGACCAGAGGTGTTAAGAACATGACCTTTGCTAGCTGCTTTGTAGATTGCAATGCTCCTGAGTGTAGCCCAAAACAGATTAAAATGTAATTCAAAAATATTTAACAAACCAAAAACACAAAAGAATATAAATAATGTTTATATATTGCTTTCTAAGTCAATATGTGGCTCACAGGGATCCTTATGTATGTTTTAGTGACCCCCATTTGTATTTGAGTTTGACACAGCTCTCTCACACTATAGAGATAGCTGAAATTGCTCTATCTATCTAAAAGAAAAGTACATTGAGTTACAGAGAGAAACTGAGAATAAAACTATAAGGGAAGGACCTTAATGTACACCTTTCAGTGCTAGCTAGATAAATGTAACCAAAAACAATCAAGGCAGAAGTTAAGTACCCAAATAGAATTTTAGAAAAGTTAGATATAATAGACCTCTATTATTGAATAAAAATAGAAAGGAATATACATATTTATCAAATGTGTATGGTACCTTGTGTTAGCAACCACACTAGCACACAGGGTGGGCTATTAGCACAGATTCTTTGATTTGCTTTTCTAAAGGAAAGACAGCTTTAAAGAGGTTTGAAATCTTATTTTAATTAACAAACAGATAAGTACAGACAAGTAGTCCAAGAAAGAATTCCATAAACATGGCTCTAAAGTATAAACAGAATAATACAACCACCTACATACACCACCAGACCAGGAGAGCACCAATATCTGAGTAGTCAGGAGGCTCTTACCAAATGGCTACCCAGAGTCTGGTCCAGGGAATCAAAAGGTCTTTCTCATGAGCAAGTGCCCAAAGCAAAATGCCAACTTCCCAAAATATATAACCAAGACTCTGTCCCTGATTGGCTTAAAGCCAGAAGTCATGAAACCTACGTAACTCAGCACAGCTGTGAATTATCAGGGTTCAAAGGAGATTAATCCTTCAGATCTTTACAATTTAGACTGAGCCTAGGAAATTGAACTCCAGAAAAAAATTTTTTAAATCCCACTTTGCTTACACTTAGGTAACTTTATGACCATGTATTAAAGCACAAAAACCTCATAAGCAAATGTAGAAAAGCAGATACATTAAAAACATATTTCACAAACCACAATGATGAAAATTATATTTAATAATGGTCCTCTGAAGAAACAACAAATAAATAATTTAATTCTAAAGAACTGGTCAAAGAACAAATTATACAAACAATGGGTGATTTTATTAAAGATGATAGCAACAAAGGTACTGATTAAGAAATAGAAAGACTGATAAGTGGAACAAATCAGGAAGCTAATATACAGGAAAAAAACACAACCAAGCACAATAGCTTAGTGTTTGATAAATCCAAAGAGGCCCCATGTTAGGCTAAAAACTCACTAGTCAACAAAAACTGCCAGGGAAACTGAAAAATAGTTTGGAAGATAAAGTAAGAATAGATCAATATCTCACACTGTACCAAGATATGCTCCCAATGGGTGTGTAATTTAGACACAAAGGATGCCATTATAAACAAATTAGAGGAGCAAGGAAGAAATTTTATTTTAGCTCCATGGCTAGGGGAATAGTCCATGAGAAAAGAAAGTATAGTATAAAATCATTAAAAATTAAACTTGCAACTGTGAACATAGAATATGTTTTAAGTTTTTGCAAAAACAAAAACCAATGCAAGTAACTTGAAAAAATCTTGGCAGCATGTCCCTCTGATTATGTTCTATTTTCTAAGATATTACAGGGGAGTTATTCAAATTTATGAGATCACTTTATAAATGGTCAAAGAATATGAACAGGAAGCTTTCCAAGAACCCAAGATAGCAGCATATGAAAAAAACCTGCATTTAAAAATGATTTTGAATCATTTATGATTTTAAGCAAATATGAGCTTCCACCTCAAATCTGCCAGATTGGTAAAGCTGGGGCAAAAAATAATAAGGAAAATGATGAATGCTGGAGTGGCTGTAGTAAAGCAGATACACTAATGCCCTGCTGGTGGAGCTGTGAACTGTTCAGTTCTTCTAGAAAGTAATTTGGAACCATACCCAAAAGTTACTAAACTATGCTTACCTATTGATCCAGTGATAACTCTACTAGGTCTACTAGTAGTCTACTAGACACAAGAGACCAAAGAAAGAGGAAAAAGGTATATGTACAAAATGTACATATATACAAAAATATTTATGAAGCTCTTTTTATATTTATATAAATACAGGGAAATTTCCAATTAACTAATGAAGTATTCTAAAATTGTAAGAAAGTATCAGAGCAGGATTCAATTTCATTCGTGTTTGTGTGTGTGTGTGTGTGTGTGTGTGTGTGTGTGTGTGTGTGGAGAGAGAGAGGAATAGGGAGAGAGAGAGACAGAGAGAGAGAGAGAGAGAGAGAGAGAGAGAGACCATGCTAGCATTTTATAAAGGGGATGTCACAAAAGCTAATACAATGTCAAAATGGTTATGTATTACTGGATTAGAAGATACTGAGAAAATGAAAATGGAGGAGGTGTTAGAAAAAACCAGAGTGGAAGGCAATGGACTTGAAAAGGAACTGCCAGGAAAAGGGACTAAAGACAGAAAGAAAAGAAGATGGCAAGCAGAAGTATAGCAATTTGAGAAACACATACATCAGACTTTACTCCTCAGGAGGTTACTTAATGGAGAACAACAAAAAGCAGATAATAGTAGATCAAATTTCAGATGTTTTCCTTTTTTCAAAATTTCTATTCCTAAATTCAGCTCACTCACAGAAGCCATAAATGGATAAGTTTTTTAAGGTCTTAGGTATTTCCAATGTCCAAGAAAACACATGAAAATATAATGGTGAGGCTTAGCCCTTCAGGGGTGGAGCAGGGGCAGGGCAGTCAAGGCAATGTGCAATGCAATGCAAAAACAAGAGGGTAGGTGTTTCACAATCGAGAGAGATGTGCTTTCAGGTTTGGCTAAGGATCCTGTTTGCACAGTAACATTTTCTTCTGCAGGGAGTTCCAACTCAAAGCACAGAAGCCAAGGAAGTTCATAGAGGCCTCTTGTAGAGCTTATGCTTAATGCCTCTTATTATGCTCCTGTTCTACAGGGTGGCGTCTTGCCAACAGCAGACTGAAAAATGTGTCCATTTTCCTTCCCTTTTCAAAACTGCAACCTATTTTCCAAATGACAAAATAGGACAGGGCTCATGTATTGGAAAGACCTGTTCTCTGGATACCACTGACTTTCATCACCAGAACTTTGCATTTAGGCTTCAGGAATCTTCTCCCCGCTTTCCTGTTCCCTACCTTCTTTAATACTATCCTCCCTCCTTTCAGGCTCACCACCTTTTTTTTAAGAATTTTATTAAATTAGAGTAAGAATAAGGAAGGAATTCTTAAACTGCTCATTTCTTTAAAAATTTAAATCTTTCCAATGCTTCATTTTTGAGTTTGAATCTCCCTCCACCCCTTTTAAAAATCAAAATGTTGAAAAATTTGCCTTACCTACCTCAAAACAACCAGGAACATAGTACACTCAATACAGAATGTTTGAGAACATATTTATTTAGGACCTGACTCAAGATCTACAATTCCTCAGTGTTTTTGGCTCTGTATCATATATAAAAGATGCATTAACTACTTCAGAGTACGTTAAATCCATGTACTATAATTTGCAAGGGAACATTTTGCCCATGAGGGAACAGTCCCATACTGGGTTACAAGTACAAGTATAAGGACAAGAACAAGTTTAGCACTTCAGTCCTCTTGCTCCACATCAGTGAATGAATGATTTTTTTTCTGCTTGGTAGTTAGGTCTAAGTAAACAGTTTTCTTATACATCTCATATTAAAGAGAAAGACCCTCAGTCTTTGGCAAAGGCTTCTTAAGGAGTGAATTAAAATGCCAAATAATCATCGTGTATAGCCTGTCCAATCATATAAGGTATAGCTTCAGATTCAAAGAAACTCCCAAATTCACAAGATTAAAGGAAAATCTAACCAAGTGGCAAATCCTGGACCAAAAAGACTTGACAATGACTTAAACCTGACCCAGTTTAGTCTGTCATTACAAATTTTGATAGAAGAATTCTAGTTCCTCCTTTATTTTAGTCCAGTTAAGAGGCAGTGGTAAATGATAAAAATTAATTTTTCCTATAAAAAATAAGCTTTAAATGATAACTACATATTTCTTGAAGTGGGGGGCATTCATAGTTTTCACATGGAGTGGGAACAAAAAGGATGAGCTGATTACATAATGAAATGCTAGGGATAAATGATGAACAAACCATGTGTTCCATTGGGTGGAAGGATATGAATGAGAAGGCACAGGAAAGAGCAATATAAATAAGAAGGTGAAGTATAAGTAAGGAGGTGAAGCAGTGGTATGACTGTGGATACAAAAATTTTTCTAAAATGAAACTGGGTTAAGTAACAGAAGGTCAAACTCAGTAACCATTCTCCCACCTCTACTGCTTGCTCCTTATGTTTTCTCTCTCTCTCTCTCTCTCTCTCTCTCTCTCTCTCTCTCTCTCTCTCTCTCTCTCTCTCTTTCTCTCTCTCTCTTTCTTCAAAAGCAATCTATCAGATACACTCTTGAATAATCTCAGAAATTGCAAAAATAACTGCCTAATTGCCTCTGACTCCCAATCTCTTCTCCATAGGTTGGCTTCCCCTCTCAATTCCAGACCCTCAAGTTCAAAAGATTAGATGAAAGTATTGTAAATCATCAATTAATTTATCAGCAGTATCATAGCATAGAAAATGCAAACAGACATTAAAACCATGTTGAGCAGCCTTTAATAGTGACTGCAGCCCAGAGGTGATGTTTTTTTTCTTCCTTCCCTTGCTCCCAGCTAGTCTTGAGGGGGCCACTGAGAAAGAAAAAAAAGGATTGAGATCTAAATCCTGGGTGGAAATTTCCCCAGTTCTGTACCCTGGGGAAGCAGGTGAAGAAAGCAAATATGGACTGACTGGGCCTCCTTTGTTCTTGCAAAACTGCTCTTGGCTCTAATCCCATAGACTGTTCTCTCTCCCTGTTCTCTCCTCTCATTCTCTTATCCACACATGCCTTGCAAAGAGATCTCATTTACTTTCTTTAGATTTCCCTGACTAGGGTTGCAAAATGAATCCCATATCTCCTGTCAGATTTTGCTTGAAGTTCTTCTTTCCCACCTTGCCACTTGCCAAAACACTGGCAGAAGTTCCTTCAGTCACCAGTACCACGAAAGACCTAACATCTCCTATATTCATTCCCATGTACATTCTAGCCCAGCAAGTACTCTAAATCCTGGTGAGATCCTCCAAAGTTTCCATGACAACCTCTCTATGAGAGGGGTGGAGCAGTCTAATCCAGGTCACAGGTGGATTTCAATTTGCATTGTTGTAGGAAATACCCACATTGATGAAATCACACATCCATTGAAGTATCAGAGCAAAAAGCAAGTAGGAGGGAATTCTTAAGCAGATCTTTAATTCTATAAAGAATAAGAGACATTGACGTAGCATAGGTAGAATATGAGCCATTTGAGCACAATATTAATGTTAGGATGAGTTAAAAGCAAATTCTTAATAATAATATTAATAACTGTTTAAAGAATACTTTAAAATTTATTAAATGCTTTCCTCCCAAAAACCACATGAGGTATTGCAACCATTATCACCCCCATTTTAAAGATTAAGAACTCGAGGCTCAAAAATGTAAAATGACTTACCCAAACTAGTAAATAACCAAGTTAGGCCTTGAAATTGAGATTTATTTTTCCATTGTTCTGCAAATTCGTCTTATTGCCAAAGCAAAATGTGAATATTGAGGTAACTATGTAGCCAATCATCTTCCCTTAACTCCTCCAAAAGAGAGAACTTTATCAGAATTACCCTTTGACCATCTAATTTCATCTAAAAATATGTATATTTATAAGCAAGGAAGTATTTTAAGCATTTAACATCCAGTTCTCTAAGAAAAAAAGTAATTCAAAATGCACTTTTAAGTATAATCTGCATCACCGACATTTTCTCTATCATGTCCCTAGGTCTAGAGACAATTATCAAAACAAAAAATCAAGCTCTGATTTGCAGCGTTTGCCAATTTTCAAGGCGTAAACGCTCACTCTGAAAATTCAACAATCGGCTCTTACAAACCTGTTCCGGCTCACCGCTATCTAAGTGTCCAGATTGACAAACCTGAGAAGTTAACAAAGAGATGACACAACAGATATTTGACTCTTAAGAGTTTACTACCAATTACCGTATATGACTTTCAAGGTGTCGATTCAGCACTGACAGCATAGGACTGGATCCAAGTTCCAGTGAAGCACTTTTCTTGGCATGTCCAACTCTTTGTGATCCCATGGACCATAGAAATACTAGGCCCTTCTATCCTCCACAATTTCCCGAAGTCTGTCCAAACTCATGTTCATGGTGTCTTTGACACTATCCAATGCATTCTCTGCCATCCCCTTTTCCTTTAGCCTTCAATCTTTCTCGACATCAGGGTGTTTTCCCAAGAGTCCCTTCTGCACATTATGTGGCCAAAGAATTTAAGCTCCAACTATTTTAATCATCCTCATCTCAGGTAACAAGCCTTATCTCATCTGCACCCCCAGGCCAGGAAATAAGAAAACTGTTACAGCTTTCCTCAGTGATTCAAATGCAAATGAAATCTCTGTGGTTAGGGAGAATATTTAAGTGTTCTTGTTTCACTGCAATAGTTACAGGACCTGTTCAAGAAAAGTTTTGGTTCAAAGTAGTTAATTGATTTTTTTTTTTGAGGGATTTGGGCTTCTGGTTTTTTGTAGTTGTTGAATAAAGGAATGACTCTTTGGATGAGATTTAAGTAAATTATCATGATTAGTTCTAATTATTTTGTTCAAGTTTCAGTTTTTTTTTAATTTCAAGTGCAAGTTTTTATTTCAAGTTTTGTTTCAAACTCAGTGTATCTAAAACACAACCCATCATCCTTCAAATTCCCCAGAGTTCACAACCTTGAACTCAACTTCTACCTTCACTTTCCTTCACTGTACGTTAGAGGCCAAGTTGGTTTAATTCTCTCATTCCCTACTGCTCAGACTATTGCAATAATCTGTCTGCTCATAGGTTTCCCTACCTTAAGACTCTTCCCTCTCTAAACAAACCATCTTCTATCCAGGACTTCTTAAACTTTTTCCACTGCTACCCCTTTTTAGCATTTTGGCAACATTCTGCTGTGTTGCATGGCCTGAGGGCATGCACGATGCAAAGTATGCATACTTTGTGTTCAGAACCAAGACTGCAGTGAAGTGGTGGGATGCAACTCAGGCAAGCACTGCCAGAAACACTTCCGATTCATTACAAGTTTCATTTTGAATTAATTTTTGGTTGTTTTCTGTTGCCTTTCAGTGTTGCCCAATTTTTCATGACCCCATATGGGGTTTTCACTATGTCACTGCCCTGCTCAATAAATTCTAATGGCTTCCTATTGCCTATGAAATCAAATACATATTCCTTGGTTTTTCACTTAAAACCCTTCACAAACTGGCTCCCTCTACCTTTCTGGGCTTATTAATTAACTCCCTTCATATTGTCTTTGGTATAGTCAAAAGTAGAGATCTTCTCGTTATCCTTCACAGATGACACTTCTCTTGTCTTTGATGAGCTGCCTCCCATTCCTGGAATTCATTCTTTCTTTAATTGAATTTCTTAGAATTCTTAGTTTCCTTCAAAGTGTAATTCATATCATCTTCTACATGAGCTTTTCATGATTCTCCCCAATGCTAGTGCCATTCCCCACCCCCAAAATTAACATTTATTGTTTTCTATATATGTAACAAGTATTAGTGTTTATTTTACCTCCTCAGTGCTCTAGGGATTTCCCTGAGGGTTTGGGGCATCTCTTCTCAATTGGCTCAGGCTTTCTCCAGTTAGGTTCCAATCCACTGTTAAATGCTAGTAACTGACTAGCACCCCTGTTCCATTTCCTCAGATACTCTCAGCCAAGAAGCAACAGCCCAGACAAGAGATCCAAAGCAGTTGAAGAGAGTGAGAAGGAGGCTGGCTAAGGTCTCTAGAAGGTGCTGCCAATTCTAGTTCTGTCAATGCAGTTACTCAAAGAAGCTGCCATTCACCATGGAGTTAACAAACTAGAACCAGTTACAGAATGTCTATGTATGCTCCAGTCTCTTCAAGACACTTCCATTACATATCTTCACAGAATCTTAAGCCCTAACTCTCTTGAAAGCAGGTTCAAGAAGGCTGGTCTATGTTGCTGGAAAGGGCAGCATCAGAGCGGGTCTATATCTATGCCAGTTCCCCTTTACACATACATGTTGTTTCCCTTGATAGAAAGCATGCTTCTTGAGAACAAGAGATGTTTCATTCTTCATCAGCATTATGAATATAACACAAGTTACCAAGGATTCCTTAATCACCAAATCCAGTGGCTTTTTCTCATTCTTTGTCTTTCTTGTGTTTTCTGCATCCTTAGACACTGTTGATCACACTGTTCTCCTTGATAATCTCTTCTTTTCTAGTTTCTCTCCTACTTATTGGACCATTTCTCTGTCTCCTTTGTTGGATCTTCATCCAGGTCATTCCCACTAACCACAGGAATACCAGAGGGCACTGTCCCAGGCCCACTATTTCATCTGGTGATCTCATTGGCTCTGATGAATTAAATTATTAACTCTGATGATAATTTATTATCTGGTTTTCAGATCTACTTATCCAACCCTCACCTCTCTCCTAAACTCCAGATTCTCATCTCCTACTACCTATGAGACATTTTTAACTGGATGCTGCATAGATAGCTAAACTTAACATGTCCAAAACTAAAGTCATTATCTCTCTCCCCTAAGTCCTTTTCTCTTCAAACTTTCTTATTACTGTCAAGAGCATCATTATTCTCCCAATCACCTAGGCTCACTACTTAGGTGTCAGTCTCAACTCTTCTTTCCCTCACTCCCTCATATGCAAACTCTAGTACTTACCACACAGAATCATTTTAGGGATCAAGTGAAAAAATACATGGAAAGCCCTTAAAATTCTATCTATAAGACAAATTTGAGGTCCCTTCCAACTCTTTGATTCGATAATTATATGAATTTAACACTGTTATGATTTGGTAGTCTCAAAAAGACTGCCAAGATCAAAGCTGAAAGCAATTCCAGACCTTAGAGTGATCAGGATCTTAATATGGCAGAGAGAATTTTACTCCCTCTCGTCCCCTGAAAAGGAAAACATTCACCTATCTAATGTCTGGCCTGGGATAGACCTACTTGAATTCAATAAGGAAGATCCCCTAGTAAGGTAAAAATTGCTTGGCTGTAGTTTACAGAAACACAGAGGCAGCCTGCACAAAAGTGTTGGTAAAAAAAGGTCTTTATTCATCCATGAGCATTTCAAGTTTTAAGTGCCTAGATCTTGTTGATCAGATCCTTGACCAAGAATCAGCACTGGATTAATTTCAACCTTTTGGTTTTCTGAGTTTTGTGGGGTCCAGTGTGTATTGGAGTCCAGACTTAGCTGCTTGGAAATTGGTTTAGAGAATCAAAGACAGACTGAAACCATTAGCATGTGAACCAGAATACAAGGACATCCAAAGCTTAATCTTGATTGGAGAATCAAAAATTACTGGATCCATCATGGAAGAAACTAGGATAATGTCTCACATTTGTCCTTTAAACAACAACAGCAGAGATAATGAATTTGAAATTCTATAGTATGAAATGAAATCTGATTTGAACACCAAAAGTAGCTACCATATACACAATGGAGATTACCCAGAAAAGATTGTTATTTATTCAAAAGTCATAAAATCACACATTTTGAGCTGAAAATGATCTTAAAGATTGTTCAGTTCCTTCATTTACAAATAAGGAAACTGCGACCCAGAAAGTTGTCACCCACATAGAAAGCAGAGCCAAGCTTTGATTTTTATTTCATCTAATCCAGAGCTCTTTCCACTACTGTTCTGTCTTACATGTCTGTGAAGAAGATGGGGGAAAAGAGGAGATAGGCACATGTGCCAAGCACTATGCTAAGCACTTTAAAAAATATTGTCTCATTTGATCCTCATGATGACCTTGTGAGGTAGGTGCTATTGTTTTCCTCATTTTGTAATTGAGAAAATTGAGCCAGGGTCACACAGCTTATGGGTCTATGGCCAGATATAAACTCAGATCTTGTCTCCAGATCCAGGGCTCTAGTTACTATGTCACCTATCCACCTCAAAAAAGAGTGAAAAAAATACATATTAAATTTTTAACTCAAAATTTTAAAAACATCATATTTTATTCTGGTGATTTAGAAGGTATCACATTATTATACAGAGTGGCAGGATGACTTTTGGAGGCCATTATCATAGAAGGCAACTAGCATGCTAATGTGTAAAAAGTCCCTTGATATCATAGTCAGTGACAAAACACCACCAAGCTGTCCTTCAAGAATGTCTGATATATCATCCAAATAAGACTGGTTTGTTATCTTTGTCCTTGCAGATGCAGCTGGATTTGAACAATGAACATTACTTAGTCAGAGGAGGGAAGGAAGGGGTTGTTTCATTCCCAATTTCTATGCAATCATATTTTCTATGATTTCTGTGATGTTAGCCTTCCTATTTTTTATACTTGCCAGAACTATAAAAAAGAACCATCCCCCTCATTCAGCATCTTAGCTTTGCTGGGGAATCCAAGATACCATTTACTGGCAAATTTGCATTTTTACTAATAAATTGATCATGTTTAGAACTTTATGCCTCAATCTACCTTAATGTTACCTTTTATATCATATAGATCTTGCCATGGCTCTTTCTTTGATCATGACTTTCAGGTAGTCCAGTATTTCTTAAATTATCTCTCTTTGATCTATTTTCCAGGTCAGTTGATTTTCCAGTAAGATATTTCCCATTTTCTTCTATTTTTCCCATTCTTTTGACTTTGTTTTACTGTTTCTTGATGTCTTATGGAGTCATTAGCTTCTACTTGCCCAATTCTAATTTTTAAGGAATTATTTTCTTCACTGATGTTTTGTGCCTCTGCTTTCATTTGGTCAATTCAATTTTTTTTAAATTTTGTTTTATTTAGTACTTTTGAACCCCTTTTACCAATCTATTAATTCTCTTTTCATAATTTTCTTGCATTATTCGTCTTTCCCCAATTTTTACTCTGCCATTCATCTTTTTCTTTTACTCTTCCAGGAATTCTAATTGGGCTTGTGTCCAATTAGCATTTTTCTTTGAGGATTTATTTGCAATTTTTTCTTTGAGGATTTTATTTGTAGTTGTTTTCACATTGTCATCTTCTTCTCAGTTTATGTCTTGGTCTTCTTTGCTGCTACAGTAGTTTTTATGATTGTTTGCTTATTTTTCCAGTCTATTTTTTTACTTTGCACTTTATATTAAAGTTGGGCTCTGCTCATCTGAGTTTGGGGAGGCACTGTTCCAGGATTCAGGATTTTTTTGTTCTGCTGCTTTCAGAGCTATTTTGGGGAGTCTGCAAATTTTTGGTACTTCCAAGGTGGTATGATTCTGGTAGAAGTATGATCACTGCTCTTCTGATCTTTACCCAGGAAGGACCCTGGTTCTCTGTAGCTATGAGCATTAGCATGTTCTCTGCCTTGGAACAGGGACCAGGTCCCCTGTTCCCCTGTGACCAAACTCTAGTGCTCCTCTCCACCCCAGACCTGTCTATGGGAAATACAGTTGTGAGTCAGTGCCAGCTGTATCCAGTACCAGCAAACAGTCCCCTGTAGTTTCTCTCTGACCAGTTTCCCGCCCCCTTAGCATCTCTGAGCTGAGAGCTTCAGAAGCTGCTGCTACTGCTGCTGCAGTCACTATTGCTGCCACTGTGGGCTCTAGACAGGCTTCTAACCCAGTGTCACAAACTTCTTGCCCTGATCTGTGTTGACTCTGCCACTCCAAAATTTGGTTTGAGTTGTTATTTTAAAGTTGTTTGGAGGCAAATGTTGAAAGAGTTCAGCTGAGTTGTCTCTAATCCACCATCTTCACTAAGTGCTTTACAAATATTATTTCATTTGAGTCAGAGTAAGAAGTCTCAGAATCTAGATTTAAACCAAGGTTTCTCATTTCCTGCAATACAGCAATCATTGTGAGACTTTACGCTAAAGGTATGAGAATACAGAGAATACAGACATAATACAGATGCAGCAGACTAAACATTTTTAAGGCTTCACTTACAAATATTTTTTTAAAAGATTTCAAGTTGATGGCATGGTTCTCCAAATGCTCCTACTTTCAGATGATAATGCATGAACTGCACTGAGTTCAGAACATTACACAAAGGAGAACAAGTACATAGAAACATAGTAGAAACTAGTCTCACCATCCATACTGGAAAAACAGTAGATGACAGATATTTTGTCCAGATTTTGGGAGGCAGCTGCATAAACAACCTGTCAAATTATCAGTAGATATCTGTCTATCTCTCTCTCTATCAATCTATCCACCCATCTCTGTATGTGTCTGTGTCTATCTATTTGTCATTATTTGTCTCAGAGAGGAAAATGAAATAGACAATGAGCTGGTCCTAGAAAAGGCATAGGAAAAAGAGAATGGCTTGTATCACATTTAGGAAAACTCCATTACTTCCAGTGATCCCAAGATATGTACTGCTATGAAAGACCATTTCTTTAAAAAAGACATTCAGAAGGGTACAGAAGCAAAAAAAATTTTTTGTTACTATCTTTTTTACATGTAATATACTTCTAAAAATAAATTGTGGACCCCAGCAAAGATTGTGGAATAAGTGCAAGTAGTAAGTCTAGCTCTCTCACAACTACTTGAAAAAGACAAAAGACTAAGGAAAAGCACTAGACCAAAGAGTAATAGGAAGATCCATGGAGAAACCTTGACAGATCATTTTTCAAGCCCAGGTCAGAATCGGAACATAGTCTACAGTGACTAGGGAAGTGATCTAGCCAGAGACGTACTCACAGAGTCTTCTACCATGAGACTAGGATGGGGGTTGGGTATGTGAGAACAATGACTGGAGATAGAGTTGCAACAAATGCAACTTGAGACTATATACCTTGCAGGGAGATAGAAGGGCATCCATCAGATGGCCCTGTACTCTTATTCCAAAGGTGTGACATGAGTCCATCATGGACTGGGGCTGTACCTTTCTCCTAGGGCAAGGAATGGTCACAGATCCAATACAAATCATGACTGAGGCTATGTTTTGAGAAAAGAGAAGTGAACAGCAGGTGGGTGGTTCTGAGTCTATCTCAGGGTTCCAAATTTAGTTCACAAACCTGAGCTAGGACCTGCAGCTAAGTAATCAAAATAAGGTATGCAGACTAAGAGTGAATCTCAAATTCTTTTGTTCTGAAACTACAGAGACTTCCACCTGAGTGGCAGGAGCTAGGGACAGTCCATTATCTATGGAGGTTCAACTAGAGGCAGGTCTGTAGTTGTGTTGCCTACCTAAACCAAAATTTGAAACAGAATGTTGCTAAGTTCAGATAGAGCATTGATCAGATTTCATCCTCAATCAGATCATTGAGATTTCACTGAAAATTTACAGGTACTCAGTCTGAGCAGCTTCTGAGATCTTTGAAGAATACAGTACTCAAAAGCTGGAAAAAGCAGGCATGGGGCCCTAGAGAATACAGAGACTCAAAAAAGTGCAAAGGTTAACACAAAGTACAAATTTTTTAATTAAATAATGATTAATTTATGGAACTCAAAACACAAAATCAGAAAAAGAGATTAACTCCACAATATTTAGAAGCAAAGCCTCAAACAAAAACAGTGTATCTGAAAAGTTAACTATACTTCCTGGAATAAATGAAACAAGTGGTTTGTTTTTTTTAAATCATTATAAATGAAATGAGATCACTAGAGGAACGAAATGGAAAAGAAATGATAATATCAGTAGAAAGACTAGGAAGGAGCATTAACAGCTTAGTATAAGAGACATAAGACCTTACCCAAATAGCATACTCTCTAAAAATTAAAATGGACCAAACATAAGTTAATGACTCTATCAAACAAAAAAAATTAAAACAAAGGAAAAAGGCTGAAAAAAAAATATAAAGTATCACACCAGAAACAACTGACAAAGCACGGCAAGGAGAAAAAAAAAATTTAAGCATCATTGGATTACCTGAATATAATAACCAAAAAAAAAAAAAAAGAGTCTGCATTTTCCAATAAGCATGAACAAAATGGCCCAGACCTTTTACAACTAGAAAGCAAAGTAAAAACAGAAAGACTCTACCAGTTACCACCTTAAAAAAATCCCAAGATGAAAATTCCCAGAAACATCACAGTTAGAATCCAGAACTTCCAGAAACATCAAACAAACTGTTGAGGGCCAGGGTGGAGTGCAGTTGACAAGATCAGGAAAGACCTTCAGAGAAACTGTTCTTTGAGACTGTGCTCATTATCATCCAGAATGGCTCTCCAGGCCCCCCAGAAGTTGCTGTCTCCAGGAGACAACTTGAGAATTACAGAAAACAAGGGATATGTAAAATAGATGCCCTCTAGGCTAACAGTCTTTAAAGATTATAAGACTGGCCAAATCACTGGGACCGGAGACGAGGAGAATGTCACATAGACTTGCAGTTTCTGTCTATATATATACCCCAACCCTCGGATCAATAAATGGAATTGGTCTATCTTTTCCCCGCCTCCCGTATCTTTCTTCTTCACCACATCACTGAGCCGTGTGGGGATGCAGGTCGTCTGCTACAAACAAACAAAAAAACCCTGCAAATGTCCTAAAAGAAAGCCTTCAAATACTAAGGAGCTTTAGTCAGACTCATTCAAGATTTGGCAGCTACTACAATAAAGGAGAAAATATCTTGAAATACAATATTTTGAATGAATGAGAGAAACCATGAGAAAGAAAAAACTAAACTAAACTAAGCTAAAAAAGAGAGCAAATAGTATGCTTCGATCTGCAGTCAGATTCCATAGGTCTTTCTCTGGATCTAGATAAACTTTTCCATCACGAGTCTTTTGGAGTTGTCTTAGATCACTGTATTGCTGAGAAGAAGTAAGTCTTACAAAATTATTAGTCATTGCACAATGTGGCTGTTACTATATACAACATTCTCTTGGCACTGCTCATTCCATTCAGCATCAGTTCATTTAAGTCTTTCCAGGTTTTTCTGAAGTCTACCTACGCATCATTTCTTATAACACAATAGAATTCTATTACATTCATATACCACACCCTTGTTCAACCATTTCCCAACTGATGGGCATTCCTTCAATTTCCAATTCTTGGTCACCACAAAAAGAGTTGTTATACATATTTTTGTACATGTGGGTCCTTTTCCTATTTTTATGATTTCTTTTGGATATAGCCCTAGAAGTACCATTGCTGGGTCAAAGAGTATGCTCATTTTTTATAGCCTTTAGGCACTGTTCCAAATTGCTCTCCAGAATGGTTGCATCAGTTCACAACTCCACCAACAATGGATTAGTGTCCCAGTTTTCCCACAACCCCTCCAACATTTAACATTTTCCTGTTCTGTCATGTTAGCCAATATGATAAGTGTGATGTGGTATCTAAGTGATTTGATTTGCATTTCTCTAATTAATAGTGATTCAGAACATTTTTTCATATGATTATGGATAGCTTTAATTTCTTTTTCTGAAAACTACTTGTTCACATACTTTGACCATTTATCAATTGGGGAATGACTTGTATTCTTATAAATTTGACTCAATTCTCTATATATTTTAGAAATGAGGCTTTTATCAGAGACACTAGTTACAAAAATTCTTTCCCAATTTTCTGCTTTCCTCCTAATTTTTGGTTGCATTGGCTTTGTTTGCACACCACTTACTTTTTAAAGTAATATTATGAATTCAACCTTTGTTTTTCAAAGATGACCTGATCATCTGTGTTTTTCCTCTGAACTTCTGTTTTCTTTTGTGCATTTTTTAAAAAATGCTTTTCTTTTTTGTTTTTTTTTTGTATCTCTTATCAATAGCCTCTTCCTCCCTAAAAAAATCATCTCTCTAATAAAAAAAATAAAGATACAAACCTTACAACAAATAAATATAGTGTTTTCACACACACAGCAGGCACACACAGGTATACACATTTGTCATGTCCAAAAATATACCCCTCATTCTGTACCTTGGAACCATCTACCCTGCTATCAAGAGTTGGGGTACCATGCTTCATCATCAGTCCTCTGGAATCATGGTTGGTCAGAGTTTTTAAATGCATAACTTACTATCTCCCACTCCTTCCCATCCCCTCCAACCCCCATGAACATTTTACTTTTCTTGGATTTAGATTACAACATGATGAGAAAAATATGCCCACTACCAGTGTCCATCCAAAAGTGAGCACAGTTGTCACATCTAACTGATAAAACATTGCAGAAGAAACCTAAACTCTAATAAAATACAATCTAAATGGTCTTTTTAATTCAAATGTCACTTGGAATGATGCCTTTGTTTAACCAAGACAATTAGAATGATAGACTTCCAACTAGCAGACATATAATTGGAATGTAGTAAGATTGTGGCAAAAGATTGGATTTTAAATGTAAAGTTAATGTTAAGCTTTCTATAATCAGGAAATTTTTCAGATGTGGCAAGGAGGAGAGAATGCAGGGCCTATCTATGAAATGGCAGCCTGGAGACAGAAAGGAACAAAGAGACTGCTAAGTTTTTAATTTGTCTAAATCCAGTGTTGGGAGTGGGGGATAGTGGTGGTGGAAAAGGATGCCCTTGGGTGAGACTGAGTTGTCTGAGTCAGGAGCACAGAAAATAGGGGGAGGAAGTGTATCTCAGAATAAGAAAGGTCACTGAAGGTGGGACCACGTGAGGAATAAACTCCTTTGAAGTGTTACTGCTAGTGAAGCGGAAAAGCCAGGGGATGTTGCTAAATTTCTAAATTTCTGTGCTCTGGAACAAAGCCCACATTGCCTCACCCTACCAACAGTTCTGACATTAGGATATAAAGAAAAACCAACCTTGTGGCTGCACAATTTCCTCTTTGGGGTAATTTTCGTTTTTCTATAAGTTATATGTTAGATATCTGAATATCTTCAACACTAAATAGAACTGTACAAATCCTGCCTTTGCCAGAAGGAATTTTAATAGTTTACCTAACAGACAGAGTTCTCTTTCCATGTTTCACAGATACAGGATGCCCCTTGGGAACCATGTCTCCCTTCCCCAGCTATTTGACCATCTATGCCTTTGTACAATTGGTCTTTTACCCTGTGGAAGAAACACTAAGTCAGTAGAGCTTACAAAGTAATATTGACTTAAGCTGCTTCTTAGAACACCATGCATCTTCAGCACAAAGAAAAGACCTTAGTAAATTCTTTAAAAAGTCTATATCAGTGTAATCTGACAATAGCTAAAGCTAGAGAACACCATTCAACAAAGTGTTCTTTCCAATCAGGTAATTAACAAATATTCAAGGAGAACTTCCTAGCTACTCAGTACTATGCTAAATGTTCTGGGCTTCAAAATAGGGCTATTAGAAGAAAGTATTAGAACTCCATTTTCCATTTATTTCTTATCTAAAATCAAATGAAAAGATTTACTAATACTTATGTATTAACATCAGTTTATTTATGGATCCAAAATTCAATTTGTTGTCAGATTGTCATGTGCCAGGCCTTTGATGATTTATAACAAGACTGTACATCTTTAGAAACCCATATAAATTTAGAATGTAAGTAAACTTTTTATACTACCTGAATGCCTGGGCAGTAGCAGCTCCAGATGGTGAAGGAAAATTGGTCCAGTCCCTCAGTAAACAGAAGAGACTGTCCTTACCCATCTCTTACCAGCTCATGGGGCCTCAAAGAGACCCAAATCCAGCACCCTCCTCCCTGGTCTCATTCGATTCTCATTGCCTCAGCACAATAGGGAATAGGGAACTAGGGAACTGGGCCACAGTGGTACCTGGGGTTGGGCTAAACTGCATGGGATTGGATTGGGCTAGGTCAGCCTCCCTGGTTAGCCCATGTGGAAGAGATACAGTAAGTTCTTCTGCAGGGAAGTAAAGAAAAAAGGTCAAAGAAAAAAAAGCACTGAATAACACACTGAGTCTCATTTGGAAAGAGAAGTAAGTAATTGTGAAAATAGATTTGATCAAAAATGGAACATCTTTGGTTTTCCTAAATCTCCTTTCCCTTGATTGCTAAGAAATCATGTTTCCCTTTACTTCTATTTAGTCTTCCTGCACTCTACTCACTCTAATAAGCTTTATTTACTAAAAAAAAAAAAAAAAAAAAAAGTTGGGCCTGGTGGTTTTATCTGCAAAATACAACTGCTTTCTGTTCCAAGTGGACTGGAAAGGTGTAACATTCAGGAAGTGGAAACTGTACAAAGCAATGTCTCTGTTGGTTTGATCTATCATAAACCTGCCCTTTATACACAAGGTGGAAACTGATGATTCCTTGGTGTTCGTAGCCATTTGTTTCCTAATATATACACACAGGCAAAGGCTTCTCTATAACAAAGAAGGAGAAAAACAAAGAGAGATGCAAGAACTTAATTCAACAAGCATTTATTCAGCACCTGCTATGAGTTAGGTACAGGCATAGTTCACTTTATTGTGCTTCACAGATACTGTGGTTTTATTTTTTGGTTTCTTTTTTACAAATTGAAGGTTTGTGGCCACCCTGCTTCTACCAAGTCTATTGGTGCCATTTCCCCAACAGCATGTGTTCACTTTGGGTTTCTGTTTCACATTTTGGAAATTCTCACAATATTATAGACTTTTTTCATCATTATATCTACTATGGTGATCTGTGATCTTTGATATCACCACTATAATGGTTTTGAGATGTCATGTATTATGCCCATATAAGACGGTGAACTTAATCAATAAATATTGTGTGTGTTCTGATTGCTTTACTGACCAGCTGTTCCCTGTCTCTCTCCCTCTCCTCAGGCCTCCCTATTCCCTGAGACACAATAATATTGAAATTAGACTAATTAATAACCCTACAGTGGCCTCCAAGTGTTCAAGTAAAAGGAAAAGTCAACTGATGGGGCAAGTTTCATTGTTGTCTTATTTTAAGAAATAGCCCCAGCCACCCCAACCCTCAGCAACCACTCTGACCAGCAAAAAGATTACAGCTCACTGAAGGTTCAGATGATGGTTAGCAATATTTTAGCAGTAAATTAAGGTGTGTTTTTTTAGACAATACTACCACACACTTAATAGACCACAGCATAGTATAAATAAAACTTCTATATTCATTGGAAAACCAAAAACTTCGTGTGACTTGCTTTTTTGCAATATTTGCTTTATTGTAGTGGTTTGGAACTGAAACCTAAATCTAAATATGCCTGTTTTGTGGTTACAAAGACAAAAACCAAACAATATAAGTAAATGGGAAATAAATTTTAAAAAAAGTAATTAGAGGTAGGGAAGATTGGAGGCAAAGTATTAACAATCTGAAAAGGTAAAAGAAGTGGCATTTCTATGAAGTAAGGATTTTTTTTATTTACAAAGTTTTTTCAGGGTTAGAGAAGAAAACTTCTGTATGTAATAAGATAGAGTAAAATGGTACTTCATATGGAAGTTACTCTGTGACTTTTAAAATGGTATTTTGTGGGTTCTGACAATTTTTACCAGCTATAACAGTCATTAAAACCAATTATCAAAATAAATTGAATTAAAAACCAGGTATTTGAATCACTGTATTGTGTTAAACTAAGATTTTCAAAATAGTAAAACAACTAACCACAATGTTCTCATAAAGAAATTTTATTGCAAATAATATTTTACAGAGTAAAAATTTTTATATGCTTAATAAATAATTTATACATATGGTGGTACATGCTCAAAAAATTGCTTTTTTTTACTAATGAGGTATGATTTGAAAAATTAAGAGACCACTGCACTAAGATTTTTTTTTTATTTTTTTATTTAAATTTATTTATTTAAGTTTTCAACATTCATTTCCACAAAATATTGGGTTCCAAATTTTCTTCCCATTTCCCTCCCCCCACCCCAAAACGCCAAGCATTCTAATTGCCCCTATCAGCAATCTGCCCTCCCTTCTAATATCCCTCCCTTCCCTTATCCCCATCTTCTCTTTTGTCCTGTAGGGCAAGATAGATTTCTATACCCCATTACCTGTATTTCTCATTTCCTACTTGCAAGAACAATACTCAATAGTTGTTCCTAAGACTTTGAGTTCCAACTTCTCTTCATCCCTCCCTCCCCACCCATTCCCTTTGAGAAGGCAAGCAATTCAATATACATCATATCTGTGTAGTTTTGCAAATGACTTCCATAATAGTCATGTTGTGTAAGACTAACTATATTTCCCTCCATCCTATCCTGCCCCCTATTGCTTCTATTCTCTCTTTTGATCCTGTCCCTTCCCAAGAGTGTTTACTTCAAATTGCTCCCTCCTCCCACTGCCCTCCCTTCCATCATACCCCCCACCCTTCTTATCCCTTTCTCCCCCACTTTCCTGTATTGTAAGATAGGTTTTCATACCAAAATGAGTGTGCATTTTATTCCTTTCTTTAGTTGAATGTGATGAAAGTAAGCTTCATGTTTTTTCTCTCACCTCCCCTCTTTTTCACTCCACTGAGAAGTCTTTTACTTGCCTCTTTTATGGGAGATAATTTGTCCCATTCCATTTCTCCCTTTCTCCTCCCAATTTATTTCTTTCTCACCCCTTAATTTCATTTTTTTAAGATATGATCCCATCCTATCCAATTCACCCTGTGCTCTCTGTCTCTCTCTCTATATGTGTGTGTATGTGTGTGTGTGTGAGTGAGTGTGTGTGTGCGTGTGTGTGTGTGTGTGTGTGTGTGTGTGTGTGTGTAATCCCACCAACTACCCAGACACTGAAAAAAGTTTCAAGAGTTACAAATATTGTCTTTCCATGTAGGAATATAAATAGTTCAACTTTAGTAAGTCCCTTATGACTTCTCTTTGCTGTTTACCTTTTCATGCTTCTCTTGATTCTTGTGTTTGAAGGTCAGATTTTCTTTTCAGCTCTGGTCTTTTCATCAAGAATGCTTGAAAGTCCTCTATTTCATTGAAAGACCAATTTTTTCCCCTGAAGTATTATACTCAGTTTTGCTGAGTACGTGATTCTTGGTTTTAATCCAAGTTCCTTTGACTTCTGGAATATTATATTCCATGCCCTTTGATCCCTTAATGTAGAAGCTGCTACATCTTGTGTTATCCTGATTGTATTTCCACAATACTTGAATTGTTTCTTTCTAGCTGCTTGAAATATTTTCTCCTTGACCAGGGAACTCTGGAATTTGGCCACGATGTTCCTAAGAGTGTCTCTTTTTGGATGTTTTTCAGAAGGTGATCAGTGGATTCTTTCAGTATTTATTTTGCCCCCTGGTTCTAGAATTTCAGGGCAGTTTTCCTTGATAATTTCATGAAAGATGATGTCTAGGCTCTTTTTTTGATCATGGCTTTCAGGTAGTCCCATAATTTTTAAATTGTCTCTCCTGGACCTATTTTCCAGGTCAGTTGTTTTTCCAATGAGATATTTCACATTATCTTCTATTTTTTCATTCTTTTGGTTTTGTTTTGTGATTTCTTGGTTTCTCATTAAGTCCTTAGCCTCCATCTGTTCCATTCTAATTTTGAAAGAACTATTTTCTTCAGTGAGCTTTTGAAGCTTTTCCATTTGGCTAATTCTGCTTTTTAAAGCATTCTTCTCCTCATTGGCTTTTTGAATCTCTTTTGCTAATTGAGTTAGCTTATTTTTCAAGGTGTTATTTTCTTCAGCATTTTTTTGGGTCTCCTCTAGCAAGGTGTTGACCTGCTTTTCATGCTTTTCTTACATCTCTCTCATTTCTCTTCCCAGTTTTTCCTCCACCTCTCTTACTTGATTTTCAAAATCCTTTTTAAGCTCTTCCATGGCCTTCCATGGATATTTATTTTGGATGTTTGAAATAGAGGAGCCTTGACTTTTATGTCTTTCCTTGATGGTAAGCATTGTTCTTCCTCATCCGACAGAATGGGAGGAGATAACTGTTCACCAAGAAAGTAACCTTCTATGGTCTTCTTTTTTTTCCCTTTTTTGGGCATTTTCCCAACCAGTTATTTGACTTTTGATCTTTTGTCATGAGTAGGGTATACTCTGGGAATCTGTAAAATCTCAGTTCCTTCAGGGTGGCACAATCAAGCGTGTACACTGGTCTGGGAGGAGGAAGAGATTTTTGTGCCCAGAATCTTAGCAGTTACCTCTCCACAGCCACCTGGCCTCCAGTTCCACCAAGCCAGCACTGGGGGCTAATTTTCAGATAAGCTGGATGGGCAGGGCTGCAATTCAGTGCGAGATAAAAATCAGTTCCCTCAGGGCCTCTACACAGGGTTGAGGTAACATTCAGCTCCTCAGTGCCCCCAGGGGTTTTATGATCCAACAATGGATGCAGGTTGCTGTAGAGGCTGAGATGGGAACTGCTGCCATCTGCCTGATGTAGCCTCTGTGGGCCGCTGCCTGAGGCCGGAGCTATGGGAAGGCCCTTTTCCCTTCCCAGACAGCTGAAAAAACTCCGTCACTGACCTTTGGTACCTGTGGGTTGAGGGATCTGCAACCCTGCTGCTGCTGGGACTGGGGATTCCGTGACTGGAGATTCTGCCCCTGAGGGTTGTTCCCGAGCTGTGCACTGCACAGCCAAGGTTGGGCTGGGCTCCACTCTGCGTCTGGTGCAACAGACGTTTCCCATGGGCCTTTCAGGTCATCCTGGACTGGAAATCTCCTCCACTCTGTGGTTCTCCACTTCTGCTGCTCCAAAATTTGTGGAGAGTCCCTCTGTACAGGTATTTTATGGGCTGTATGGGGAGACCCTTTGTATGTGTGTCTTTCTACTCTCCCATCTTGGCTCTACCCCCTGTACTAACAGATTTTAAAAAAAACAAACAACCTAATACTTGGCGCTTCTCTGAGAAAATTTATAGTCAGGATCTCAGGATCAGGATCTCCACACAAATAATGTAGGCAAGTCATTTAAAGTATTATGATTTGAAGGGTTACACATTACTTATCTCACAAAAACCCTAAAAAGGCATGTGTCAATAGCACTATTTTACAAACACATAATCTGAGGATCAAAGAAGATATTACTACTACTACTACTACTACTACTACTACTACTGCTACTACTACTAGATGACACAGCCATTACTGAAACCCAGGTTTTCTGATTCCCAGTCTAATATTCCTTTTTCTATACTATGCTCAATGTAGAGAACTGGCAAAACAGAAATGAAGGTTGGGGGAGGGGAACCAGAGGAGTATGGAAGAAGCTCCTAAAAGCAGGGAAGTAGTAGATTTTTGGAAACAGATTCCAGTTTTGTCTCCTAATTGTGCTTGTTTGCCATCTACGTGAGCAGACAAAAAAACAGATGAAACAATCAGAAAAAAACAAAAGGACAAGGAACTGTATAACAGACTCCTAAATTATATGGTATGGACTAGAAATGCTATGCCTACTGAATTATTGCCCAAAGAATGAAGACAGATTCTCACTCACATGGCCACATTCACTTTCCTGGTTCTCTTTGTGACCAGAACATACACCTATGGGATGCCTGGGCTAAGTCAGGAGAAACAGTTGGTGTCCAGGAAGGGGGGCGGAAAGGTAACCAATCATCCCAAGGATATTGGTTATGTTAATGAGGTCATACCTTTGGCATTAATAGTATACCAACTAACCAAGCAGACCACCATAACAGGAAGGATCCTTTCAAGCTTCTGGATGCCTGTACTTGCATCTTTGCTATTGTAATTCTGACTTACACTGTTTTGTTTGTTACTGATTCACAGAACATCTAGACAAGAGCTGAGTCATCCTGGATCACAGCCAGAAACCTCATCCTTGCAGCAAGAAAATAGAAAGATCATCCTTTATGGAACGCAAACAAAAGGCCTCCACATCTTATTAATTTTCTCAGGAGTTACTGTTAAGTATCCTAACATTTTGATGCTCCCTGAAACATGAAGAGATAAGGTGAACAGGGGATCTATCCATTACAAAGCACTCAGAATCATTCTGTCACTTTAATAAAATATTGAAAAGTTTTTTGATGTCCTGTTATATTTAAGTAATCCCCCCCCTGCATTTTTCAAAATACAGAGCCAAACATGGATTTACACTAAATGAAGTTAGAATAGTAAATTAGTATTTGTCTTGAGCTCTAGCATGCATTTTCCTAAACATTATATTCTCAAACTTCAGGTTCCTATTTATGTAGTAAGAAACTTAAAAATTTTCCTCATCGTGCTCAAACATCATTATATTGGTAATATTACTATTTGTCATATGAAGAACATCAGTGGCATCTCAGCAGGTTTTAAAGTACATAAAGGAGGAAAGACAATTCTTACTCCAGAAATTCATGACAAGGGTTTCGACAAAGACGTTGTATTTTGTATTATAGTTATGACAGTAGTGGGAAGTGGGTTATGATCAGTGATTGATCCTTTGGTGACATTATTGGTGGCAATAATGGATCACACAATCACTCAGTCCCACCTATCATGTGCTTTATCCAGCATCAGAGGGCACACTAAGGTATCTAATATACATCTTGCCCCTCTGAGGTACTCAAAACAAATAGTTGTCACTTGCTGCGTAGGGGATGGTCAAGGAGGATTAGGATCTCTGTTGTAAGGACTTGCCAAGCCGTTTTTCAGGGCTGCTCATTCACCTTTGTGTCAAACTTTCATTCATCTCTCATACCATCCATATGTAGAACCATGGATTACAGCAAATGAAGAAGTTTTGAATACTGTGGATAAATTCACTTACCTTGGCAATATACTTTCTAGAGATAACACAGTGACAACGAGGTTGGCGCACATATTACCAGAGCTAGCTCAGTGTTTGGGAGGCTCTGAAGAAAAGTGTGAGAGAGAATTATTAGACTGACTCCCAAACTGCAAAAGTCTATAGAGGCATTGTGCTGATCTGTGTTGTGTGCCTGTGAAACCTGGACTGTATATCAGTGTCATTTCAGGAAATGGAATCATTTCCATTTGAATTGCCATAGGAAGATTCTGAAGATCACCTGGCAGGATAAGGTACCAGACACTGAGGTTCTTTCTCCAATGAAGCTGCCAAGCATTCAAACTCTATTGCAGAGAGTACAGCTCCAATGGGTTGACCATGTTGTTTGAATGCCAAATGTAAGCTTGCCTCAAAACTATTTTATAGAGAATTCATACAAGGCAAGTGTTTACATGGTGGTCAGAAGAAGCAATACAAGGATTCTCTCAAGGTCTGTCTTAAAAACTTTGGAATTGATTACCTAAGATGGGAGACCTTGGCACAGGACCACCCAACATGGCATACTTTGCTCTATGAGCAAAGCACAATTGAAGTAGCTCAAAAGAAGCATGAGATACACAAATGTAGAAAATCCACCCCAGATATTCACATGGACTACTTGTGCCTGGTCTGTGGTGGAGCATTCTGAGCTCATACTGGTCTGATCAGCCATAGTCATACGCACTGTAACTTCACTCTAACAAAGTGATGTCATTTTAGTCCTCTTTGAAAAAGGACAACAATCAACCAACCAACCAACCTGTGGTTCCAAGAAACTATAAATTGTACAGCGGTCACATCCCAGTAACACTGTCTTGCAGATGGGCTAAACCAACAAGCCTCAAAACTATGGGTGAGTTAAAGGGATGTCTACCCCAAGCATGTGAAGACTTCCCCCAGCAGAATGGGCAGAGGAGAACAATTTGTTCCAATGGCTATGAAGGTGATGGAAGTAGACACTTGGTCAGACACAGAAGATGCCAAGGTCACCCACTGCATCCCCACTCATCACCACCTGTCCTGATCTTTGTCTTGCCATTGGACTTCAATGACTCTGGAAGACAGACTGAGGCTGATGACTTTCTGAAACTCTTCCTTACTTAAATCCAGTTAATGTACAAGTCAAGATATTGGCCTGGAATAGCATTGATTCTCTCTGAAATGAAAGATGACACAACCCAGTTGTCACTCGCCTCTTGGCTCTACCCCTTTGAAAACAGTATTGATGCTCTAACATTATTCTAAGCCTGTATCATCCAATCAGATCTTATAGTGCTGGTCCTCATTCTACTTAGGAAAACTCCTAACTCTTGTTTTGTACTCACATCATGTCAATTAAGGTCCCTCACAAAACATACTGTATGCAGAGGTAGTTAAAATGGCATTTTCCCATACCAAAGCTCAGTTCCTTTTAAAATCTTCAACCATTAGCTTTCTCTCTCACACTTGCTCTCCTGCACTGTGCTTGTGCAAAGTATATGTAGGCAGAGCACAGGTGTTATCTTGTTATTTATGTGTGTAGGTCATATTCTGCTACTAACCTGAACATTCCTTGAGAGTAGGAATCAAGTCATCTCATCTTTGTCTCCTACGTTGCCCTTTCACAAAATCCTTCGTGGATACCTCTTTATGACATAGAAGTGACCTAGGTTCTTCAAGATGACACCAGTTGAGCATACACTCTGGCAGTCTCTCCCATCCTGGAAGGGCTTAGAGTGGTGGTTCTTGGAGTCTGGTAGAGCACAAAGACCCCTTCTCAAAATAATGTTTTTAAATATGTGGAATTACGTATTAAATTAATTATACTGAAATATAGTTATCAAAATAGTTTTTTAAAAGAAACTCATGGACTGTAGGCTAAGAATCTTTCGGAGTTAGACTATAGTCCTGGCAATAGATAATGTTTACTTTCTGATGATCTACCTAGGAAGGAACTTGTCACCAACAGGCTGATCACTTGGTGATAAATATTCTAATCATGGAAACTCTAAACAGACTAATATCAACCAATGTTTCACCACATAATGGATTAGGACCACCACTCTCTCCTTTCTTTCTACAACAGGGATTCATTTTCCCTTAAGAGAAAAAGCAGTTTTAGGATTTTAGTGGTCCCTGATTCCATGAAGAAGCTTCCTGTTCATATAAGGGTTTTAAAAGTCATGCAGTCAGGGCCCTCTGACTATTTAGATTTCTGGAGACCACATGAGTCACCATTTCCTGCTCTAATTCATTTCCATATGGAGATTAGGGATGCTGTGACCAGAGAAGCTAAGTGACACTGTATTCTTGTTGCATATATTTTCTGTGTCAGGGCATAATAAACCTCTTTGTGTGAACTATTCAATGACTTATGAATACCTCATTCTATCCCAGTACTTAACTTGAACCAAGGCAGTGTTGGAGTTAGAGCCGTCTCCAACAGAAAAACAAAGAAAAATTAAAATGACCATCATTTCTATGTGTCCCTCTTCTATTTCTACAGTGTCAATGATGCAGAAGGAGGCAAATAGTACTAAGAATTACATAATTTTTAAAACAACTGTAAACTTTAACTCAGCTATTAGTATGCTAAGTATGAACTTCTTGTTCAGTGGACATAAAATAGACACAAAAATCGAAGACTAAATCATATTAATCTTGACATTCTCACTATAAAAGAAATTAGAGCTAAATAGTAGATTGGTTCACAGGTTTTCCATGGAGGGGCTGTAATGGTAAGAGAATTTGAAGATCTTCACTGCATTTAACAGGTCCGTGTGACCTGCTTTGAGCTTTGGCCCAGCCCACAGCTTCCCATGGTAGGAAGAGCTTGCCTAATGGGTGGAGTAGAATGGGTGTAGCAGGAAGAGAGAGTGAGGCAGAGCTGAGAGAGAGCACACAGGGCAGAGCAAAGCAGCTAATGTGAGTGAAAGAGGGAGTGATTTTGCCTAAGGGAGCTTGTTCATGGGGAGGCCTGATGGAGGGAAGGCTTAGGGATGGCCACACTCCCTGCACTTATAATGTGTATAGATTTCTTTGTTACTGTGATGGATTTGGCTTTTTGGTGTTTGAATAAAAGTCTTGGTTTTGTCTTTGAGGAAAAGAGTTTATATTTTGCAAATTTACCCTGGAAATATGCATGCATATCCACAGCAGCTGCTGTGGGTATCTCATTGGCATTACAGGGTCAAATACAGACGTTACTGGATTTGGTTGTACCATGCATCTGAAGATGAAAAGAAATGTTATTCACTTGAGGGTGGGAAATCCGTGGCTTTCTAGGCCCTGGGGCACAACTTTTCAACTTTGTCCAAGTTTTATAGAACAAATCCTTTTATTAAGGGGATTTGTTTTGTGAAGTTTAGATTGAGTCAAAGACCCACACTTGAGGACCTAGAGGACCACGTGTGGCCTTGAAGCCACAAGTTCCCCACCCTAGACCATTTTGTCAACTTATATTGCAATGATGTTGAGTATTTTCAAAGATCATCATGATGATGATTGTGATTTATGGACAGAGGTTACAGATGTAGAAAAATTTTATAATTAAGTTGATAATTCTTCAAATTAAACCAATATGCTGAGGTAAGTATGGGGAACAATTTTTTAAAAATGTGTCAGAAAACATGGAATTAAAAAATAAGAAAGGTCAAAGAAAGGTCCCTTGTGGACTATAAAGAAGTTCTAAATATCATTTTCCCTAGTCCTATACATCTTTTTTTTCAAAACAGTGATACGGAGGAACAAGACATAAGAAAAAATGAAATTAATTACATTTTGACAGGAAATAATTGGTTGCTAACATGAAACTTATTTTGGAATCAGGTGGTTTCATAAAGTTTTACCACATACTTATTAAAGTAAATATCAAAACCAACAGCAAATTAAGAAGCATAAAAATTGAAAGATATGGTTGCCCTATTGAGGCAACTCCAATGTGACCTATTTAAACAAGCTATGGATGCTGAATAACTGGGAAACTGATAAAGAACAAATATTTACATATGTTACTACCATTTCTTAAGGTCATTTAATAATATAAATGATCCTCCACAATGAAGAAAACAAAAGAGTCTCGAAAATTGACTCAGCCAGCAACCATTTAATCTTTTTTCCAAATGGAGAGGAAGAGCAGCCAAAAGCAACACCAGTTTATAAAATAAGCTCATTTGTAAAATCTTACAGAGGGAGATAGTGGCAGATTATGAGCGATATTACCTCATAAAACAGCAGAAAGCAGCAGAGGAAAAATAGGTTTACAAAAGATTTGATGACACATTCTGCTAAGCCAAGTTATAAAGAGCTTTAAAAGGCAGAAAAGATTTTATATTTGATCCTGGAAGTAATAGGGAGCTACTGGAGTTGACTGAATGAGGGGAAGGGGTGACATGATCAGACTTGCACTTTAGGAAGATCAGTTTAACAGTTTCATGATTTTTTTTTTTCTGGCTTCATTTAGCAGCAAATGAAAGTAATTAGTGGGGCTCATCAGGGCAAAGACAGTGATAGGATTCAGGGGACTCTAAAGAAGAGGATAGTGTAGAGTTGAACTTGTTCACCAAAGGGTTAAGGGAAAAGAATGAAGTCAGTGTATGGGGTGACAGTCTGAGAAAGAACTCAGGGGTGGAGTGATTGTAGGTCATGGTGAGGATGAAGAAGATGGGTAGAGGTTGTAAGACCAAGGGAAAGATGTAATGATAAAAGATTATAATAGCGTAAAGAAATGTCAGAGTTTGTGAACCTGGAAGTGGGACACTTCATGGCAAGATGAAGGCTGAGTGCGTAATAAATTCTTTTACATTTCTTTCCAAATGATTTTTGTTATTTTGTCTATCTTGGTATAGCACCAAATATGCAAATTAATTTAGCTAGCTTCATCATTTTTATTTTGAATCCATAAAAATTTCTACAATGAACTCCTACATGAATAACATTTGAACCATTTACATTTAGGTTGTAACTTCACTTAGAGTACTCTACAATTCTAGATGTAATGCATGAAGGAGTAGAAATGGTGCTAAATTTTTTAAAAGATTTGAAGAATAGATAAGCTAGGGTAAGGACATATATAGGAAAGCCATGCTGTGGGTGACAACTTGTGGGCATTAAGGGATCAGATCTCAGGAGATAAGAAAGAAAAGAAGATATGAAATGCTTGGGGAAAAAATTAAGGAAATTATTGTTATCAAAGAGAGTACCTGAGAAAATACCAATAACAACCAACCAGGAAATGGGGAGGGGCGGGGGGGAGGCAGGGGAACTTACCAAAAGTGTCTGCCCCTAATGGAGGATTTCTAGACCAGATTTCAAATAGGAGGAGAAAGGAAGGAAATAAGCATTTATTAGCCACCTACAATGTACCAAGCACTGTACTAAGCATTTTATAAATATTATCTCATCTAATCCTAACTGCAGTCCTGTGGTGTTGGGGTTGTTATTATCATCATTTCACAGTTGAGGAAACTGAGGTAGGTAGACTTGTCCAAAATCACATAGCTAATAAGTGGCTGAATCTGGATTTGAACTGAGGTCTTCTTGATTCCAGGTCCAGGGTTTTTTCCACTTTACCACCTAGAAGCCTGCATGATGATAACTTGATGGTAAAGTCTTCTAGATGCAGAGACAAAGACAGAGCAGTGATAGTGACAAAAACAGAAAGAGAAGGCAATAAACAGAGATAGATCACAGATTTTGACAGTTGCAATGGATCTCAGCAGCCATCTAGTTCAACTCCTACATGATAAGAATCCTCACTATATCAGACAAATGGTCAACCAGCCTCTGCCTGCAGATGACCCACCTCTTGAAGCAAGTCAATCTGCTCTTGGACAGTTGTTAGGAAGTTTTTTCCTCTGACAGCAAACCTCCATCTGCCTGTTTTCTGTTTACAGCTTTCATCCATTGCTCCTGGTTTTGCCTTCTGGGGTCAAATAGAAGTCTAATCCCTCCTCCACATGACTGCTCTTCAAATACTTTAAGATAGCTCTCACTCCCTCCTCCCCCACTCCATCTTCCCCTCAAGATAAACTTAGCCAGTACCTTCAAAACCCTACAACACTTTGGCTGTTCTCTCTGTAGATTCTCCAACTTATCAACATCCTTCTTAAATCACAGTGCGCAAAAACGAATGTGATCGCCCAGAGAAGGTGTGACCATGGCAGAGTACAGTGGGATTATCACCTTCCTATTCCTGGAAATTACGCCTACCCCTCTTAGTGTCCAAGATCTCATAGACTTTTTTGGCTGCTATGTGACACTGCTGACTCATATCAGGCTTATTAATAATGCAAGGAAGAGGTTATTCTATTGCTTCGGGCAGTTAATTGCTTTTTGCAGAGAAAAAAATCTGGACTTCAGAGGGATACGGCCAAAGCTCTGCTAAATCTCAAGATAGTAACCACTGCTTCACTTGGAGGAGCTGTCCTATTTGATTGATTGAGCTGCTGTCATTTTGCTCTCCAGTGAAAGAGGAGAATGTGGTAAGACTGGGTCAGCTCATTATTGCAAACCGTTTACAGTCAAAGTAGCCCCTCATTTTCACAAAGAGCAAATTCATTCCTTTGAAAAGAGGATAGAGGAGGCAACATGGAATTCTTATTGGTTGAATCATAGATCAATGTAAACTGAGTAGACTGATGACAATTATGAGATATCTTTTAATAAACAGTCATGTTAAAAAAGATTTTTATTAAAAAGATAGTTCCATTAATATTTATAAGGCCTAACATTTGTATACTGACAATCTGGGGCTTTCTCAGGTCTGAAACAAAAGGAGGTTGTCATTTTATAGAACTGTATTCCACTTTCCTTATTCACTATGAAAAGTTCAAAATTTAGAAAAGGGAGAGATTTCATTAGGTCTAAGGGATAGAATAGTCACAAGTGAACTCATTTATGGAACATTTCAGAATACATAAACATAAATATAAAGAGCCTGGTCAAAAAAAAAAAGAGACTCTCCTATCTATGTTAGGATCATTTAGCTCTAGAAGAAAATGGGTGTGCAGTAATCAGACCCACTTAAACACGTTTATTAATCCCATCAGTCAGCCCCTCTGTAAAAGAACAGGAGACGAAAAAATTGTGAACTAATCTAAGAAAACAGGATGGTTTTTATTTATTGTCAAGACATAAGGGATTGATTGACATTTCGAATGACAGGAAAGAAAACCAAGTAACATCTTTAATCCCATGTGCCAACCTTGTTGGATGCTTACCATCAAGAGGGCATATAATACATTGGTTAGACCACTGGCTGGGTAGATATTAAACTTGGTTTCTATTTTGAATTCTGTTAACATATTAACCATTCAATTGCTCAACATTTCTTATCTGTTAAATGAGACATAAACAGAGATGTCCTGAGGTATTAGGTATAGTAAAAACAGTTCTGGAGACAAGAAATCTGGATCTATCTTCAGTTCTGTTTCTAACTACTTATGTGAACTTGGACAAGTTTCTTGATTTCTCTCTGCCTCAGTTTCCTCTACCATAAAATAGGAGTGATGACTGCCTCCCTTATACAGCTGTTGTGAGGATCCAGTGAGGTAATGTACTTTAAAGTCTTTGAAAACTAAACTGTTATACAAATGCAAGATGAGATATAGTACATCAACTTCCTGAGAAGTGTGTTAAGCAATTAGGCATGACTAGACTGTGTGATAAGTGTAGGAGTGATACACAGATAAAGAGAAGTGAATATTTTACTGTTCAATATTTAGAACCAGTGACACTCAAATTCAATTTTATTGTTCATACACTACTCCAGGACCTAGGAAGAATCTAGATGGAGATTAAAAGAACTACAGATGTTCAGAACTTGAAGGAGACTTCAAAATTCATCCAGAACCAGCAACTCTTCTGTAACATCCCCAACCAATAGTCATCCAGTCTTGAAGAGGACCTACTAGCACTCCCTAAGCAGTCTTTGCTCTAATTGTTCAGAAGTTTTCTGTTACTCTGCAATTTCTACCAGTTGGCCCTAATCCTATTATCTGGGGCAAAGTAGAACAAATCAAATCCACTTTCCAACACAGCAGCCCATCCAGTATTTGAAAGTGCTGGCTTTCCCCCTTTTCCAGGCTAAGCAACCTCCTTTCCTTCTATCCATCTTCATTTGGCATAATCTTGACGCCCTTATCATCCTGGTCACCCTCTATTAGACATGCTCTAGGTGAGGAAAGTGAAATTAAGAAGTGTGCTGCAGATACATAGGGAGTACCAAAATTGACATTTTCAATGAGGAAACAGTCCTGGAAGGTGACGTCACTTGTTGGGGTCTCACAGGGAGCCTAATTGCTGTCTTTTGCTCACAAAGAAGAGAAATAGTGACCAAAGTAGAATGAGCCTGGGGTCTCTGCTCTGAGTGTGACAATACTTTTTGGTCAAAGCTGGGAAAGTTGTTCTGAGATGGCCCAGGGATAGAGAGTACTTTCTAGCCTGGAGGTATTTACCTACATAGATGTCAAAGGATTTTTAAAAGAGGTAGATGAAAGAGACAAGCACAGATTTCTGAATGGTGGACAGGACATTTACGTGGAGCTGTATCCATATGGGGGAAGCCACCCTTTCAACATATCCATGACTTCCAGTGCCTCTACCCTAAAGCCTGCTAGAAATGGCTGCTCATCTCCTGTGACATCATTCTGTCTCTCTTAGCTGAAGCAGAGAGTCTATTAATTCATTTATTCTAATGTGTATAACTTCCACATTTCTGATGAGTACTTACTTTGAAGGAAGTTTTTGTAAACAGCATTTGGTGGGAAAGAGCTAAAATTAGATTTAGAATTCCACTCTTCCTTGGGAAAATCAGGGAAAAGTGACTATTATTTAGAACCTATTATATCCTGGACTACAAATATTTGTGGTAAGGTCAATGAATATATTTCTATCCCAGTTTCCATCTTAGAGACAGACAAATGAAGTACCCACTCAGAGTTCTCCTCTAACTCCCTACAAAGGAAAGAATTTCAGCCTCCAAAGATCAGATATTTATGTGTGTTACCCTTGGGCCTTGTTGTATTTATATTAGACTGTGACCACACATACTTTATGTATTAGATGTCATATCCCAGCCTCACCTATGACTAAGACTTGAGCAATTCTTGACCTTCCCTTAATTATGCAAGCTTCTTGAAGTCATATTGAAAATGTCTTTCTAAACTATATGAAAACTTTGGGTAAAAACTGATAAGCAAAATTAAACAAAGCCTTCGTTATTTTAAAAGAACAGTGAGCGGCCTGTACCGTTTTGTATGTAACCACTATTGACACTGGTAGGCAGCTAGGTGGTGCAGTGGAGTGAGCTGGGTCTGGAGTCAGGAAGACCTCAGTTCAAATCCTGCCTTAGTGATAGGCAATTCTTACCAGTTATATGACCCTGGGCAGGTCACTTAGCTCTTTTTACCTCAGATTCCTTATCTTTAAAATAAGCTGGAGAAGGAAATGGCAAACCACTTCAGTATCTTTGCCAAGAAAACCTCAATTGTATTTTTGGAGAGTTGAATGTGAATGAACAGCCACCAAGTCTTAGCATTCATGCCAGTAATCAGAATTACAGGAAATAAACTCGTTTAAGAGATGTGTGAAGCAATAGAATGGCAATGCAATGTCACGTACCTCCTCCATTTGCTTAACTGCCTCCTCTCTGTCACCACAGGGCTACAAGTAGAAATGGTTCCTATAAACAGATGATAAAATTTAGACAGTGTCCTCATAATTTTTATAGTCTCCTTAATAGATAAGTAACTGGAGATGTAGATCTAAGTTCAACTTTGAGAAGTGCCCTAATTATCTGTTTAAACCAAAATTATGTCTTCATACATAAGCCCTGCTTGTAAAAAATATATATATATATGTATATATATATATATGGTTACTGTACTGCAAACCAGGGATGGTTCAGTAAAATTCCTCCTGAATCAAAATGTTTAACAAGTTTATTCGTTCTAGCCCAGGAGAGACAAACCAAGTCATGGAAAAGACCATTGTCATTGCACTTTGGTAATACTGCTGGGATTTATCAGCTTTTTGTCCTTTTGTTTTCCTGTTGCCTGAATAGTCTGAGGATTAATTGAAACTAAGATCACCACTACTGCCACTGGTTTCGGAAAGTTTTAACTTTAAGTGCTAGACCAACAGCTATTATATAATCAGAAACAACACCTATGGAAAAAAACTATCAGGTCATTGAATCTATCAATCCCCCTGTTGATTAAGAAGCAGCAATTAAACCTTCAGTGCTGGATAAATCAACCATACTTGACATTTATAAAATAAATTTGCCTTTTGACAGATCCCCACTGTTGGAGATATAATTTGACTAAATAGTTTACATCCTACAGTCTCTAAAATTCTTTTCTAAGCTGTTTTGAATTTCCTTAGCAGGCTGAACCAAAGGGGAAATGTTTTATTGTTTGTTTTTCCATCTCCTTCCCCTGGGGGGATTAAGCAGCACGAGCAACACCTGGCTAAACCCAGAGACAGAGAACACTCCCAAAGGACAGAGTCTGACCACATCAGCACAAAGCCTTCCCAGTCAAAGGAGAATAAGGATGGCAGGTCTTGACTTGTCAGGTGACTTATGATTTATTTGCAGGCAGGTGAAGGATGAAGCTTACTTGAGAGATGCAACGCATCGGAAAAATGCTACATCGCGAAAGCATTTGTGAATCCTTGCTTTCCAAATGTACAGAAAATGGAATTTAGGCTTGAAGAAGAGGGCTTTCAGTCACAAAGTGACTGAAAAAATTTGCTCTAAATTCTGTCCAGAAAAATTAACCACTGAAAAACTGATTCTTTTCTGTAGTTACACAGTTGAAGACTAAAAGGTACAGGCTAAGCTGAAATTTATTTCTGACCTTACATCCTAAGGACTAGTCAGGCTTCAGAGCATTTTGACATTATGATTTTTTTTTTAAATGGACTGGATATTTTATTTCACTAAGGAAACTCCCTATTATCAACAAAAATTGGTAGCTGTTCTATAACTCCTAGTCTTAGAAAGTCTCAGTATGTCAAAGTAGCTAGAGATCTGGATTGAAAATCAGGAAGTTTCGGAAAATCTTTAAGCCCTCTCTCTGGACCCATTCTGATTATGTGACCTTAGACAAATCAATTAACCTTTCAGTGCACCAGACAACTCTAAACCTGACTCACAGAAGACAATATGTCTTCTTTTACCCTCTTCCACAGTCTTAGAACATTGACACTTTATTTTGTGGTTTTTCTCATGTTTGCTTTGTGTACGTTTTGTCCCTCCCCAAGAGTTGTCAACTCCTAATGAGACTAGGCTCATGCTGCCTATATTTTTATGTCTTTGGCCCCCATCCCATTTAATGCCAAGTAGGACCACAAGAAGTCCCTTTTTTTCATTGCCCAAGTCTGAGATTCTTTCTTTGGCAGCTAAGTGTTGGAACTGATAAAGTGCTGAACTTAAGGCCAGGAAGACCTGAGTTTCAATTCTGCCTCAGACACATAATAATTGGGTTAAGCTGAGCAAGTCATAAAATCTCTCTCAGGATCAGTTTTCTCAACTGTTAAGTGAGGGGAATAATTAGCACTTACTTCACAGGGTAGTTGTAAGACTCAAGAGAATAAATGGAAGGTGATTTGCAAACCTTAATGTGTCATATAAATGTTAGCTACCTTTATTTAACTGCTAAACAACAACAACTTTTATTTGGAGCAACTAGGTGGCGCAGTAGCTGGAATGCTGGATTTGAAGACAGGAAGCTCTGAGTTCAGATCTTTCCTCAGATACTAATCGTGTGAGCCTGGAAAAGTCATTTAACCTCTATTGGTCTCAGTTCCTCAACCGTAAAATGGAGTGAATAATAGCTTTTACCTTTCAGGTTGTTAGGAGAACCAAAAACGATAATATTTGTAAAGCTTTTAGCGTGATGTCCGGCACATAGATAGGTACATAACTTACTTTGTTTCCTTCCTTTGTCCCATAAATTTTGCACTGGTCTTATTGAGTGCTACTTTGTAATAAGCAATACACTAATACAGGATTGTGATTGAGTAGCTGTCTGTGGTGGGGAAAAGGGTGTCATGCTTCTATATATGATATGCCAAGTGTTGCCTGAAGCACATAGAGGTCCCACAACTAGTTGTATCAGAGTCAAACATGAACTACCCCTTGCCTTGCAGATTCTGAAAAGGAGTTTTAATAAAAAGAGTATATATGATTTAAAGGTAAGCAATTCTGACTTTATATAGAATACTTAAAGTACATTTCAGTGGAAAAATATATATTTATATCCTATTTAAGGATCCTTAAGTATTAATACTTCTGTCTAGCTTAATCCTAGTCAAAGTTGGTAATTTCTTAAAAACTAGAATGTGTTCTTTCTAATTTCATAGCTTCTACTCTCAGTCTGAGCCAAATTCCCTTCATCTAGCTATCCAGGCAAAATATTTCATCTTTTTCTGCAGTGTTCCCCATTCACAGTGTTTCCTCCTGATTGAGGTACCCTTACTCCCCACAAAATATGATTTCTAGTGTCTTCTACTGAACTAAATAGCAAGGTACAGAGGGAGGTGGGGGGAAGCTCTGGATTAGGAGTCAGGAGAATTGAATACTAGTGATGGTTTTGTGGTTATCCTGCTACATGACCTTAAAGCACTTTATCTCAGTTTTCTCATCTGTAAAATGAGAGGTATTGAGTTCATCTAGATTAGAGGTTCTTCATCTTGTTTTGTATTTTGAAGTCTAGTGAAGACTTTGGCTTTCTCAGAACAATGTTTTTAAATGCATACAACAAAATATGTAGGATTACAATATAGTTAATACTGCTCCACCACCCCACCCCCCACGAGAAAAAGTGGATGAACCATGAGTCAAGAAGACCCCTGGACTAGATGATCTAGATGACTAGAAAGGTCTTCCAGCTCTAAGTTCTATCATTCCAAAACCTTTTCATTTGCTTATTTTCTGTCTCCCATCTGGACAGGTGCTTCCTTCTGAGTTACTGTTTGTTGATGCACAAAACAGTCTATCTCTTCTCAATTGGCCTTAGAGGGATTCTTTGTGTAATAATTAACCCTTAATTATCTAAAATCATTTAACATAACAGATAAGATCAACTAGATTTACAAACCACAAATAAAATACAGGAGTCAGTGTGGTATACTGCATAGAATATCGATTTAGACTCAGTAGGACTGAATTAAAATCCTGATTCTACCATTTACTGCCTGTGTGACCTTAGGCAAGTTACTTCAACTCACTGGGGTTCAGTTTTCTCATCTGTAAAAGGAGAAGGTAGATTAAATACCCTTTAAAGTCTATTCCAGTTCTAGATCCTAACTATGAACTAAAAGAGAAGAAATTTGCCATTTCTGCCCCTACTCCTTCCTTGCTGCAGGGTGCTCAACAGGGCTCTTCAACACAGATGTGCTTAATAAAAGCTCATTTAACTAACTATTTGGCACATTAGTAACAAAGATGCATACCCAACATTCCCACTGGGAAAAATACAAGATATGATCAGTTCAGATAAATGAAAAATGAGCTTCAAATGTTGTCTAAAATGCAAACCAGTTGTATTTTGACACTTAAAACAACTTTGTTTTTTCCCACCTCACCTTGGATGAACTCAAACACAGTAATATACAGCAATGTAAGCTTTGGAATGGAGTCGAGAAAATTGTTATAGACCTAATTTCTTATTCTCTGTCCAGAATAAGTGCCGGACTTAAAGTATCTGGAGCATGCTCACCTCTGAGAGAAAATTATCTAAGAAACAGTGACAGAAAAGGATACAGGATTTGGTGTCAGAAGCCCCTGGTTCATTTCTCAGTTCTGTCTCTTATAACTTATTTAATTTTAGGAAAAGCAACTCGGCATCAGATTCCTTCCTCATCTATAAAGTAAAATTGTTGGACTAAATGACCTCTAAGGTCCTTTCATCTCTAAACTGATGAAACTAAGAATGCTCATTCTCAATTTGCTGTATTGTTTAGCAATAGATAATTGGGGTTCACTTCTTTATTCAACAAGAATTCACTTGGAGATCACCTAATTACATCTAACTTTAAGGCCCTTTCAATCCAGATGTAAGCATTCAAAGTTGCCTAACTAGTAGAGCTAACCAATGAGTTGTCCTGGAAAGTAGTGAGTGTATTTCAGCAAATGTTCAATGATCACTTGGAGAGTGATATTTTAGAGGAGAATTTTCAGTTAGATATGGGTTAGACTGATGGCCTCTGAAATTATGTGAATTTTAACTATTAGCACTTGAACATTATAGGAACATAGAGTGTTTAGGAGTAGAAGTGGCCTTAGAGGTCTTTGAATTTAGCCCTTTTATTTTACAGATAATATTTTCTTTTCACTGGACCATGCTGCCACTCAAATCAGTCTAGTTGGCTAATTTAGTGATTTTACTTTTGCACCCATTTTGAAACAGAACATGATACCTAAATTAGTTACAGAGAAGAAAAAAATCTTGGTTTCAGAAACACAGAATTTTCTTATAATAAAATTATTTAGCATATAGTAAAGTAGCTGTTGTTTAAAAGCAACAGAAAATATTTTCTCTTGTGTAATTAATGTATCAATAGAATTGATCAGGGGATCAATGATAAATTGAATTCACCCAAACCATTTGATGAAATTATAGGAGAAAGGAAAGGGCCTGCACCAAAGAAAAGGAGATATAAGAGTTCACCTCTCTCTGATTTTGATTGGCCTGTGTAAAGTGTAAACAAGTGTTTATACTTTTCTGCTCCTGTAGGAGATTTGAAGGAGTTTCTCAGATCTCAGTTCCTTAAAGTAAGGTAGCTGGAGTAGGTGGGTTTAAGCATTATGATGGAGAGCTCTGGCCTGAGAATCAGAAAGACCTGGATTCCAGTCCTACCTCTGACACAAACTGGCATTATGACCTTGAAGAAATCCCTTAATCTCTCATTTATCAGGGCAATTCTAAAAGAAGTGAAGATGCTAACTTGTATTAGTAAAGAGAATTTTCTCATCCAGGGAGATCTCTATGCCAATGAAATTACAAGCGCGGTACTTATCCCTCAGAGAAGAGAGTAAAAGGAAGGGGAAATGAAGGAGAAAGAACAATCGTTATAAATAAGGTGTGCCACAGAAAAAGTATATAAACACAGAGAAAAGGGTTAGAGGAGTAAGCAATTCATGAACTCATTCTTATCTGAACTAGACAAAGAAAGATTGAAAACACACACACACACACACATACACACGGACACACATAAAGAGTTTGGTGTATATTAAACTCAACAGGGAAATGAACAGGAGGAGGGGAGAAAAGGGATTGGAAAAGTGGAAAGAGCTGAGGAAGGAAGCAAACAAACTGTAAGTGGTGGGTAAGAAAGAAGGTAGCACAAAGATAAAAGCATAGTATAAGAACCAGAGATGAGGGTCTAGGATAAGTGAAAAGGAAGAAGAGTAGAAACTGACTATTTTAGCTATAAATTATTAATATTGATCAGATTCCTTGTCTTTTACTCTCTTTGTAAAAAAAAAAAAACCTAGGAAGAAAATAGAGGAAAATTTGTATGAGTGTCTGAGAGAGCAAAATACACAATTAACAAGTAAAACAATGAACATGACTGGGGCAAACTAACCTATAAAAGAGAAGAGAGTAGCAGAGTGAATTACAAAATAGAATCTACTATTATGTTGTTTACAAGAATACACTTGAAACATAAAAATTAATGGAGAATTAACAACTTGGCACATGTACCTTACCCAAAAAATAAACTCCTGAAAAATTAGAATGATCCAAATAGAACTTAATATTTCTATGAGACAATGAGAAATATTAAAACAAAGTCAAGAAACTGAAAAAAAATGCAAACAATAGGGAAAAAAAGCAAAAATAATCGACCTGGGAAATAGATTAGAGATATCATTTAAGTATTGTTGGATTATCTGAAAGCCATGAACAGTAAAAGAACCTAGACATGCTATTTCAAAGAATCATTAAAAAAATTAACCAGATCTCTTGGAACCTGATGACAAGTGAAAACAGAAAGAATCTACCTGCCACTTTCTAAAAAAAAAACCCAAAAATAAAAACTCCCAGGAACATTATAGCCAAAATCTAGGCCAAAGATCTGTGAACAGCCAGAAAGAAAGAGTTCACATACTAAGGAACAACAGTTGGTATCACATATGATTTAGCAACCACCACTATAAAGGTACAGAGAACTTAAATATGACATTCCAGAAGAAAAACTATAAAGTCTGTAAACCAAGAATAACTTACCTAGAAAAACTGAATATAATTTACATGAGGAAAAATGAATATTAATAAAAAAGGATCTCTAAGCATTCCTGATGAAAAGACCAGAGCTTTGTAGAAACTTTGAAATTCAAACACAGTAGTCAAGAGAAACATAAAAATGTAAACATGAGTGAGCAATCATGAAGGACTAAAAAAGAAAACTGTTTACATTCTCATAAAAGGAGATGATCGATGTGTCCCCTTGGAACCCTCTCATCATCAGGAAATCTATATGTAGAGGGAATCTAACTAGACAGAGGGTCTAGGAGTGGTTTTATTACATTCTGATGATCTCAAAAAACATATGGACAGGGAGAAGAAGAGGAATACATTGGGAGAAGGTGAAGAAAGAAGAATAGGGGGAAATCTCACTTAATTAGAGTGAGCAAACAAGGAGGAAGAGATGATGAAAGCAGACAACATTTGAACTCAACTCTCATCTGAAGTGGACAAAATACATATACACGTAAAACAAACACAATGTGGGTACAGAAATACATTTCATTGAACAGGGAAACTACAGAGAAAGGGGAGAAGGGAGGAGAAGGCATAGGAGGGAAGGTATATGAAGAGGAAGATTAGTCTTAAGTATGTCAAAGTCTAAAGATATTTGGAAATATAACAATTCTGTTTCTGGTAGCAAAGAGTTAGAAACTGAGAGGATGACCAACAATTAGGGAATACTTGAATAACTTATAGTATATAAATATAAGTTTTAATGGCACTAAGATTTTTGGAAAAATCATTTGGGATTCATGAGCCTCAAATTGTTATTGTTTGAAAATAATAGTAATAATAAGCAAATATGCAACATTTTTAAGGTTAAAAAAGTATTTTATAATATTTGTAAATGAGATGATATTCATCTCATTTTATCCTCACAATAACCCTGGGAGGTAGATTCTATTATTATCTCCATTTGCCCATGGTCATACAGTTAGTAATTGTTTGAGGCAAGATTTGAACTCCTAACTTCACATCTAGTACTCCATCCACTGAACAAGCTAACTAGATATGGATATATATAGAAAGAGAAAGAAGGTGGGGAGGTGTAATGGAATATTATTATACTGTAAGAAATTTCGAAGCCGATGGTTTCAGAAGATTTATATAAAAGGATACAGAGTTGTGAATGCAGAACCAGGAGAACAGTCTTTTCAGTGACAAAATATTAAAAATAAAATCAACTTTAAAAGACTTGGAAAATCTGATCAACAAAATGAGAAACTTACAGAGGACTCGTGATAAAATGTCTCCTAATAAAGTGGCAATGATCTCAAATGGCTAAAAGATTGAGACATGTTGGGGGGGATAGCCAGTGGAGAACTTTGTTTTGCTTGGATATATATGTTTGTAATGAAGATTTCTTTTAGAATTAGAGCATGAAGGAGGTAGACTAGTTATTGAAAGAAAAAATAATTTTAAAAAATAGCATTGGTAATAATTTTTATAAATCACCCTTTAATGTTTAAAGTACTGAAAGCATAGGAATAAATGTATCTTTCCTTAATAAAGTAAATGTCATCTGTAAAGAAACATGAGCTAGCATTTTCTGTAATGGAGAAATACTAGTGGCCATTCCATGACCTTTATCAAGGATAAAGAAAGAATATCTACTGTTACATGAACAAGCAGTTCTCAATATAAGACAGGCTATCAACAACTAAATAGAAAAAGGTTACAAATCACTAATAATAAGAGAAATATAAATTAAAGCAACTCTAAGGTTCTACCTTATCAGACTGACAAAGATGACAAAAAAGGAAAACAACTAGTCATAAAACCCTAAAAGATCAAAGACAGAAGAAAAGGATCCATAGGAACAAAAATATTTATAATAGCACTTCGGTGGTAATAAGGAACTAGAAGCAAAGTGGGTGCCTGTGACTGAATAAATTAGGCTGTGTGAATATAATGAAACATTACTGTGCTATAAGAAATTACATAAGGGATAGATTCAGCGGGAGCCACTCTTTCAAACTAGGCTAGAAATGTGGAGCCAACGTAAAACCAAGATAAAGTTCTATAAAAAGTAGTATATAATTACAAAGCATAAAAATCAGAGAAGAGGAGGGTGATTAATCAGAAGGCATCAAGACATTAAGTTATGAAGATTGTCCAGTTATCTGATTAACACAAGAACATCTGGCAAAAGGCAATGCTCTTATTCAAACATCTTTGTAATAAATTGCTGTCGAATCCCGCTCCATGAATGATTTATTTAAATTTGATGACAGTAGTTAATTGCATAGTAACTATAAAATACTTCATGTTATTTCATGAATGGTACTTAGTAACTATGTCAGATAAACTATACTAGAAACCTTTTAAATTTAAAAGCACTGTAATTCAGGATGCATTTGCTTCGGTTAGCTATGAGTCTTCAGTTCCTATATAACCCACATCTGTTTCACAAGTAGACAAGGGTCAGCACTAGCCACTAGCATAATAATATCACAATTATGTCTAAAATAAGCCTGAACTGGGAGAGAGAAAGGGCTTTTGAAAAGGAATCTGTGCCTGTTTTATGAAGTAAGAAAGCTGCATTTAGTCTGAAGGGTAATCAGGTCAAATGACCTGCATGTGTGTGGGAAGTGTGAATAATGCTTCTTGGGATAGTCCCAATTTTAAATAACAGCCCACCTTTTATTATTAGTATTCTAGCTAAAGATGACATCAGCCAAAAGGACTAAAAATGGGGCAAAAGCTTTTATTTTATTCTATTTTTTGGAGAGAAGAGATTTATTTAGAAGAGAAATAGAATGTATATTCTAGCAAATGTAGTAGCATGGGAGATTGCATGCTTCACATTATCAAGTAGAAGCAGAATGCTAAGAGAGGAACAAGAATATAAACTTTATTCTTGGACTGAGGGGTGTGGGTCCTGGAGTCTCTTCCCCTGCTATCCTTCAACACTACAACATAATGAACACAGCAATAAGAGTGGAGTGTAAAATCTGTGTGCCCTTTTGTTTTCACTATAAATCGCTTCCTGTATTATCTATCCATAGAATAGTGAATAGTGTTTTATTAATGCTTCTCATGATGCTTAAGTAACTAGGTAATTGGGTATAAACCTAGGCCCTTCCATAAATTGCAAATCCCAATAAACATTGCCAGACAGTGTCAACTTCAGCTTTTTCAATGGATAGAATGTTTCTGTTTAATATAAAGGAAAGCTATGAATGATCTATATAGTCAAGAAAATGAACAACAGAGTGATTTAAAAAATTTTTTGTTCTTTATTACTAAAGAGAAAAAAGACAGAAAAATAAAGGCACTACTTTTGCAATAAGTATACATTTGAATAAATTCCCATTCAGGGTTTCAGAGATCCAGATGGAAGAAAATTAAACAATAATACAGTTTAGTAAGTGTCCTGCAGTGATTTTCACTGCCAGAACATAAAATGCATTTTGGCAGTACAACCGTAATGTATATAATCACACAGCCATAGATCAAGGACTCTAGAAATTATCTAGTTGAAATTCCTCATTTGCAGTTGATCAGTTGAATTATTAAAAGGTTTCAAAAGGATGTTGGTGAAATAAAGACACATTCCATTCTGTAGTTCAGCAGATTTTCTTGTACCATTAACCTGTAATCTTTGAGGTTAAGAAATATTGATGGAAAAATATGCCTAATATAGAGCACTACCCTGAGCTAAGTAAGGAGATGTAGATAAAACAGAGGCTACATTCTCCACTCTGAAAAACGTACAGTTCATTTGAGGGATTTATCATCTGAGGTTCTATTTTGTGATAGAGTTATCTGCCTTTCTTGTCTTCTCTACTAAAGCATAAGCTCCCTGAGAGCAGGGACATTATCATAATTATTTTAGTATTTCTTATTGCCTACAGCAATACTTTGGTGTATAATAAGTGTCACTTACTTGTTCGACTGGATTGCTGACTTGTGGAGCATACAAAACTGAGTTTATAAGGCCAAGGGAATATTATAATCAGATTTTATTAAGAAGTCTCATAGTTGTCATGCATTGTTGTTAGCTCTGTAATGGAGTGGACCAAGCATTTTTCTTTCTGGGTATCTCCAGTCTTACCACCTGAAAGATGAGCATAACACTGATATTCAACAAATACTTCAAGACTTATTGCTTGACAATTCATAAGTGGCAGAGTTGGGATTTGAACCCAGGCCTTTTGGTTCTAGAACCTTTCCATTGTACCACGCTGCCTCTAAATTCTTCAGACAAATGTATGATATTTCTTTCCTTCATTTCTAGTGTGCTATCATGCTTACAACCTTGGCACACCAACCCAAAGCCACTTGGATCTGTTGTGAAGGCTCATCCATCCTTCATTTTGTGACAGCTGTTCACCAGAAACAGGATATCCCTTTAACCTGTTTCACTTCAAAGGTTAGGCTATTTAAGTCCAATTAGTACAGAGGGCTAGGATTTCTGGGATTGCATTTGCAAGAAAAACACTATCAATGCACAAAGTATTACTATAATCATGAATCCTTCTTATTATCTGAAAATCTCACAGTCATCTACTTTGTGCTAGATGTTCATGAGGAAAGTAAGTGCTTTGTAAACCTTAAAGCATCATACAAATGTCAAAGCCTCTTGTAACTAGATCTTCTTAATGTAAAAGAGAAGAAAATTTATGTTTTCATTTGTATGACCCAGAATAAAATCTAATCCCTTCATTTTTTCCATTTCTTCTGGAATCCCTCTTGTTTCTGGTAAAGTCTTTTTTTCTTCTTGTTTATAACATTTAAGCATCATTCAGTTTCTGTTACAAGGTGCCCTTACTTTTCTTTGAAATTAAGACCTGTGTTTGTTCCTGGATCTCTGCAACAGCATGTGCATTTTCTTCACTCCCCCTTTCCAAGATAGAAACTCTCTTTCATTTCATGACCATTTTCCCCCTCTTTGGAAACTGAGTCTGCTTCTCTTAACAGATTTGGGTTCCATAAACTTTCCTTTCTAGTAGTTTTTTATAAGCAGGTGTGGTTTTGTGTGCTTGTTTTGAATTCCACGACACATGCTGGATGTAATTGGACTCTTCCTTATTCCATAACCGACTGCACTGAGGAAACTTTTACTGAATTAGTAAGGGAATCTCTGAAAAGTCCTCCAAGTGCTCCTTTAGCCCAAATCCCTCAGGAATGAGGACTTCAGAGTTTCTGAAACAGAAAGAGCTTGCTGGAAGCTATGATTCTTAGAGCTTATCTGCTAGGCAACTATCTCTATAACATTCTATCAGTCATATATCCCTAATCTTTTCTTTCCCTACAAAATGGATAACAAAATTAGTTGGATGATGATTACTAGAGTTTATAACTTTTTGTAACACTTTTAACATCATTTGTGTCAGGAATTTTATTTTGAATAGAAGATTATTGATTTCTAAAAAACAGAGCTAACAAAATTTTCTCTGATAGGAAAGCAGAGGATAAATTTCTATAGGAGAAACAGATGGCAGCGGTGGCAAAGAAATGGGGGAAAGTGGGTACACATCAATTAGAGAGTGCCTGGACAAATGGTGGAAGATGAATAGGTAGCAGGTTCAAGCCTCAACATCTAACTGTTATATCTGCTGCTGGATCGGAGTGGACTGGAGTGCTTTGCCCTGTCCTCTGCTAAGACACCTTTCTCAGCTCCAGACTCAGCTATGGGTGGACCAGTTTCTGTTGTAAGCAGCCTGGCCTCTGCTGAAATCAAAACCAGAAAGAATGCAAACTCTGAGAGGAAGGTTGCCCTTCCACAGGGCTCAGGTTCAGGAACTAGTTGAGAGAACTAACCAGCAGTAAGCCCTACAGAGCCAGATGCTTGCAGAGGATCTCTGCACATGCTCAAATTCCCTTTCTACCCTCTTGGGGAAAGTAGAAAATATTGGTGCACACTCAAACATGAAGGGGAAAGGCCCATTACCCTATAGCATTAATGGTAAAAAACTCAGGATTACAATTGAGAGGATAATTTTTTAAAAATAATATAAAGGCTGCTTACTAAAATAAAAATTTTTAAACCTTACACCTCCTTAATCAACTAGAAAAACACTTTTGAGATGGCAAACCAGACTGCATAAATTTACTCCAGGGAAAAACAGAAGCAGATGTATTGGTGAAGGCAGCTGGCTCTGTAGGGGTAAGAGGTAGGATTTAATAATCCCATAGGAGAAAATTTTCTTTCCTTTTTCCAGTAACTGCTCAGGGCCTTTCTCACTTAACACAAGAGAGTCTCTTGTCTTAACTAGAATTTTAAAGCTAGAGAGAGTGATTTTTGCCAAACATTCAAATGGCATACTCTGCCACTCAGTCTCTGGATCTTTTTTTTTTTTTGCTCACAGGGACTCTTCCCCTTGACTCCTTTCCCTTTAAGTAATCCTCCTAATCTGGAATATAATGGAACTGTGTGTCTTAAAAATCTGTTATTTATTTCACATCATATATTCAGAGTTTACATTCTCCATGATTTGGCATGAAACTCACCCCTTCTAATCCATCCTACATACTTATACCAGGGTATTTTTTTCTTATACGTAAATCTGGTCCCGTCACTCTTCAAACATCTTTAGCGGCTCTCTATTATTTCCTTTGCTTGGCATGTAAGACTTCCTGCCTGGCACCACTCTACCTTTCCAACCTCATTTTAGAGCAGTCAATTTGCTTCAGCCACAGTGGACAATTCTCTATTTCCCCAAGCATACACCAATCATGCTTTCACTGAGGCCAGAGTCCTCCTCTACCATCTTCACATGTTCATTTCCTATTCATTCTTTAAAACCCAATTCAAATACCACCTTATCCAGGGATCCTAACTCTTATCACTTTAGTATCTTATTTAGATCACTTGAGCTACTCTTGGTTTAATATTTTTGTAAAAAAGACAAATTGAGTTTCTCCTAGATATCTTTTATTTTTTTCATTAATAAAATCTACTTTTTTTCTCTTCATTCCCTCTGAATTGAGAAAAAAAGGAAAGAAAAAGAAAGGAAAGGAAAGGAAAAAGAAAATCATTGTACCAAATGTGCATAGTTAAGAAAAAAATTCCATGTGGCCATATAAAAATTTGTATCTCAGTCTAGTCTATTACCTCTCTGACAGGAGATGAGGTAGCGTCAAGGTCCTCTGGAATTGTGGTTTATAATTGTGTTAATTAGAGCTCTAAACTCTTTATAGAGTGGTTTTTGCAGTAGTGTTGTTATTGCATAAATTCTCCTGTTTTGTTCCCTTAATTCTGCATCATTTCATGCCACTCTTCCCAGGTTTCTCTGAAATAATCCCTCTGATCATTTCTTATAGCACAAAAATATTACATTACATTCATATAATATAATTTATCCAACCATAGTTTTTCATTCTTTGCCACCACAAAAAAAAGAGCTACTTATAAATATTTTTGCACATATAGGTCCTTTTCCTCTCTTTGATCTTTTTGATGTATAAGACTAGTGTTGATATTTCTAGAACAAATGGTACGCATATTTTAGTGACTTTGGAAATCTGGTTCCAAATTGCTTTCTAAAATGACTGGGCCATTTTAAATCTCCACCAATAGTACATTAATGTGCCTGTTTTCTGGCACTTTCTCTGATATCTGTATTTTTTTGTAATCTTCACCAGTCAGATGGGCATGAGGTAGACGTTTGCATTTTTCTAATTACAAATGATTTGGGACATTTTTCACATGGCTATTGATAACTTGGAGTTTTTTTCCTTAGAAAAGTGCCTATTCATATCCTTGTTCCATATGCCTGTTCATATTGGTCCACAATAAAAAATGACCATTTTAGACCTTTGTCAGAAAATCTTGCTGCGATTAATAATGAACAGTTAATATTTCGTCAATTATTCAGGTCTACCTTATTTGTGTAAAGAGTCTTTTGTAGCTATATTCATATGGTTCCTGTGCATCTTGGCAAGTAGACTCCCATACATTGTATAAATCTTGTATTTATTTTAAATGGAATTTCACTTCTATCTATTTCTGCTGAATTTTGCTAGCAAAAAGTACAGACACTGATGATTTATGTGGGTTTATTTTACATCCTACAACTTGGCTGAAATAATTCATTGCAGCTTGGTAGGTAGACTCCCAAATATTTTTCACATCCTCAATTATTTTGAATGGAATTTTTCTTTTTGTCTCCTCCTAATGGGTTTTGTTGTCCATATAAAGAAATGCTGATAATTAATGTGGATTTAGTTTATGTCTTGCAACTTTACTGGTTATTATTTAATTTTTTATTAAACTCTCTAGGATTCTCTAAGTAAACTACCATGTCATTTTTTAGTCACACGTCTCTTTTTCAAACCTGGGCAATGACAAATGGCTACCATCAGGAAAGATCAGGAAAGGAAAAAGCTTTTATTCATTTATAGTCTGGAGTTATTTTCAACTCACAATTTTAAACTGAGGGTATCTGGATTTTTAATCATTCTTTTTCAGGTTTGTAACAACCCAACAGCAGTCCTCCACTCTTTCCTCTCACTTTTCCCCCTTTCCTCTAACAACTCTAAGCCTCTAGCTGACCTGAGTTACGTAAAATGTCTATTATCTTCAAAAAGGATAATCCCAACCTTTTTTTCTTGTAGATACTTGAACAGTAAGTACAATAACAGCTTGATTTGGTTGGCCAACTTTTTTATTGCTGGTTAGAAACATTAGAGACTGAAGCAATTATTTAGAAGAACAGTAGGAAATAGACATGAAGAAATTAACTGACACCACAGGGACTCACTTTCCCTGGGGTAGAAAAAAATGGGAGAAGGAGAAGTAATGGAAGAGGATTTACCGACCTTCTTGCTCATTCTAGGTTGACAGCTCATTCATCTGCCACATTTCCTTGCTCTGGATTCCCAGCTAACAGTCTCTAAGTGTAGTCTGCACTATCTTTTCTCCTCATGTGCACGGCATCTCCTGAGCTACCTGTGACCCTCTCCTTAAGTTCTCTCAGTTGCTTGACTTACTGCAATTCCTACGCACAAAATCCTTTATCAAAGGTTGGAGGAAGGGGAAATAAATTTGGGAATCTAGGTTTTGTCTTTCCAGTGGATCAAGTATCTTCCCCAAATTTCTGTCTCCTTTCTAGACATGAATAAGCTGAGACTATATTTTTCCCCCCAGAGCCAGAAAATTTTGTATTTATTAGCAAAAAATCAGATGCAATGTGCCTGATACATGCAAATATACATCACAAGCATCAAAATAAATATGAATGTACCAAAAAAAAAAAAAAACAATGATGATTATCCCAGAATTTCATATATTCATCTCAGGGTACCATTCACAGCAAATATACATCTGTAGCACATGCAGTAGAGATAGCACAGTGCAGCCTTGTGAAATAGGTTAATTCAGTGACTGTAGTCTAAATTACATTCCAGACACGTTTCAGGTACATTATAGGCAGTACATGAGTATTCTTAGAACATATATAAGCATACCAAAACAATGGAAAGTAGAAAAATAGTATCAATAGGTTTATAAAATGACAGAACTTGTTAAATCATTAACATACAAGCAAACAAACTAATAGCAATACAATGTATTACCAATAAACAAATATTCCTGAGTACAAATCCAGCCTCACACACTTATTATCTGTGTGATCCTGAGTAAGTCATTATTTGCTTTGGCTCACTCAACTATAAAATGGGGTTAGCAATACCACGGCTCGGGGTTGTTGTGAGGATCAAATGAAATGATGTTTATAAAAAGCCTGCCACATAATAGGTGCTATATAAATGATTATTAACTTCCTCTTCCTTCCTCTTCCCTGCTCCCTCCAATGTAACTATAGTATAGAGAAAACACTAGTACAGAAAATAATCATAGTATAAAGAATGGACTTATGATGTCATTGGTATAGAAAACTCCCAGGTGGGACAATTCCCTCTACCAATGCAAGCCAGCACCTTTTCTGCCGCTGGAGAATCTTAGAAAGTTGCCCAGAGCAATGAAAGAGATTAAGGCAGTGTGTATCAGGGGCACAATTTGAAACTAGGTCTTCCCAGCTTTGAAGCTGGCTTTCAAGCCCCTAGGACATAGTGTCTCTAGGAAAACCAAACCAAACAAATCAAAGAGCAGCAAAATGGCAGCATAATTTAAAGCATTTAATAAATGGCACATAGGTCAGCAAATCTATGCAGTTACATGCAAGGCACATGTTACATGATAAACTTTCCCTACATAGATAATGACTTCTCAAAGTTCATTATAGGTTAATCTGTTCATAAGTTGGATAGATCTTCCTACTATGTGAACTTGCTGATCTATCTGGTCCTATATTAGTTAGCAGATGGAATGGGCTGATCACAGTCCTCATCAGCTCCATATGTCAACTTAAGTAGGCTGCCCATCAGTATTACTGGGTTCTGTGGGGTATCTTGGTACTCTAAGGGTCTCCTTGACTAAAGTTCTAGGCAAGACAGATGCAGCTTCAGAATGGAGCATGGGGCCTGGAGTCAGGAAGATGTGAGTTCAGATTTGACTTCAGACACTAACTGCATGATCCTGGCAAGTAACTTAAAATCTAAAATCCAAATCTAAACTTTATTCTAAATCTAAACTCAAAATCTAAAATCTAAAAAACTAAAATCCTGTTTGCCTCAGTTTTTTTTGAGAAGGAAATTTCAGAAGGAAATGGCAAACCACTTTAGCATCTTTACCAAGAAAATACCAGATGGGGTCACAAAGAGTTGAACATGACTGAAACAACTGAACAACTCTCTCCTTGCCGGAAACAGGCTGCTCAAGGCTGCTGCGTTATAGTACAAATACAGTACACATTTCTTCATTACAAATGTTACTTTCTGAGCCAGTGTCTTTGTATTTGTATAACTGGTACACACCAGATCTCTTCTGCTGAGGTAAGTAATGATTCCCACTAGGGAAATCAGGGAATCTAGCTAACTCTCCTATGGGCAATGTAAGTGGTGTGGTGAATTGTCTCTACAGGGACACTTTCTGGGCTATTTTGTAAACAGACAAGCTGCCTGTCCTCTCCAAACTAGGTATGGAGTACCTTTCCATCCGTTGGCTAACTTATGTGTCCCTTGAACACCCAGGCTTCTCAGGAGAGCTCTGTCTCCTTGTTGAAGGTCCTAAGGGTACACACAGGCATCACATTGTTTTCTTCTTTGAAACTCTCCTGAGTCAACATCATGGCTAACTGGTAGGCATCTTTCAGCCTCTCTCTCAGCCAAAGGAAAAACAAAAGGTATTCATTGTGAATATTTGCATGCTCTCTATCCTTGAAGGCAATGGGTAGCCATGACTCTCAAACATCATCAAGTGTGGTGTAAAACCTGTGACATCCTTCTTTAGTGGAGATACACACCCACACACATATATATGTATATACATGTATATAGTTATGTGTGTATACGTGGATAGATAGATATAGATATGTGTGTTTACTAGAAATACATTAGGAACTAAAGCAAAGGTTTAAGGGAAAGATAGGAAGTGGGCAAGGAGGAATTAATGAGCACCAGACAGACCCACTTTCCCGGGTGTAGAAAACTGGGAAAGGTGGAAAAGAAAAGGAAAGAGATTTACTGTTCTCCCTTTTCTCTTTGGATCAGAAATGTCCATGCTTGCTTCTTCTGGATTTTCAGCAGTCTGAGTGTGATCTACCTCAAACTTTCCTTCCACCCAGCACTGAACCTTCTGTAGTCATCCTCTCCTAGTGTCCTCTCCCTCCCACAAGGCTCTTTCCCAAAGGTCAGGGGGAATCCAGCTTGTCCGTGTAGTGAGTCTAGTCCCTCCCCCAAGTCTTTCTGGTCCCCTTTCTAAGAATGACTAAGTACACACCTACTATCTGAAAGGCACTATCCTCTATGTCTTCCTCTGCCCTTGATAAAGCACTTTGCAGTGGGTAGATAATTTGTGCAAAATACAACAGCATACCTGGGAGTGAAACATCAAGTCATGTTATTCACTTCCATCCAACTCCAACCCCCAATATACACATATATACTCTTCAATTCAGTGACACTGGCCTCCTTGCTGTTCAGGAGGCAATGGGGAGGAGGTAGGGCCTGAATTCAGAAACATCTGAGTCCAAATGTGACCACAGATGCTTACTAGCTGTGTGACCCTGTGCAAGTCATTTAACCTGTTTGCTTCAGTTTTCTCATCTATAACACAGGGGTGATAATAGCACCTGCCTCCCAGGGTTGTTGTGAGAATCAAATAGTTTAATACTTGTAAAGTACTTAGCCCTGTGTCTGGCTATAGAAATGTTAGCTATCATTAGCATTATTGTTATTCCTTGGACAAGATGCTCCATCTCTGGACCCCGGGTGTTTTCACTAGCTATTCCCCAGGCCTGACTTCCTTCAAGTCCCAGCTAAATCCTTTCTTCTATGAAGAGCCCTTCCTGACCCCTCTCCCCTTAATACTAGTATACCCTCTATGTCCAAGTGATCCCACATATAGCTTGCTTGTACACAGTGTTTTTGTATGTTGTAGTATCTCATTAGACCATGAGCTCCTTGAGAGCAATACCTGTCTTTTCTTTAATTTGTATCCCCAGGGATGAGTACAATGCCTGGCACATAATAGGTATTTAATAAATGTTTGGAGCAGTTAGGTGGTACAGTGGATAGCATGCTGGGCTTGGAGTCAGGAAAACTCTTGAGTTCAAATTTGGCCTCAAACGCTTAATAGTTGTGTGATCTTCGTCACTTAACCTTGTTTGCCTCAGTTTCCTCATCTGTAAAATGAGCTGGAGAAGGAAATGGCAAACCACTAAAGAATCTCTGCCAAGAAAACCACAAATGAGGTCACAGACAGTTGGGCATAACAGCAATAGCAATAAATGTTTATTAACTGAGGGACTCAGGGAGGTCAGACACCTATCTGTTCTATAGCCTTTGGTACCTCTTCTCTTCATAAAACAGAGTATTATGCTGCATAGAGACATAAGGAGTTATAATACATTTGGCAGAACCTTCTCACAGAGGCACAAACTCCAAAATACTAAGTTTCTAAATTATATCTCAAAGTCTACAAATCTTTTAATAGTTTAATTCTACCAAGGAAGAACAATAGTCTTCTCTTGTGTACTAGCTCCTCAATCCCAGGTATTCAGTCTAAAATAGAAGCTTCACGACCATACCATCTTCCTCCTAAACTTTCACTCCTATTAGGACCCTAATCCTCCAGAGTCCCACTCTAGCCCAATTCACCATTTTTCGGTGCTGTCAAGATTCCCCTATATTATCAAATTTGTCAACCAATATTCTTTCCACTCCTCAATTTAACAAACCAAGAACTCCGTGAGGACACCATATACCTTGCTCCACAATGACACTTCCAGACTAACACTCTACCATTTTTCTTCTTTTGACGTTGATTTAATTCACTGGTACCACACTCTCCCTACCCTCGTTCGTGTTACTCAACGTTTTCCATGAGTTTAGAAACTCGTTCACAATTTTTCTCACCATCACATACCCTGACACTATCTTTGAGGATTTCAGTATTCATGTTTATGACTTTTAGTATTCTAACTTCTCAATTTTTCATCTCCAAGGACTTCCCCTTCTGGACTCCAATTCTACACACCTTAGATCTCACTCTAATAGAATTGGGCTACGTTACCAGAACTTGGAAATTCTATTCTCTAATTACAGGCTCCTAACCTAGTTCTTCCACTCTCCTACATTAAATCTATTTGTTGCACTTCATGGGACCTTTAGTCCCTTCCACCATAACTAGTCTCCCAGCCCATCTCATCTACTCTGTTTTCACTTGCCCTCCCATATAGCCTTTACTCCATCATTTACTACATTTTTCCTTCCCTAGAATATCTTGTCCTCCTCATCTTCTACCAATCCCAACCTGTAAAGCCTTTAAAGATATTCATAACCTTATCCCTTCCTACCTCTCCAGTCTATGGCCCTATTCTTTCCCTCTAGACACTGTGATACAACCATACTGACATATGCTGTTTTACACATATGATGCTTCATCTCTCATTAGCCATTTTACTGATTTCCCCCTTACTTACAACACTTTCCTCACCTCTGTCTCTTGAAGTCCCTGATTTTCTTCAAGACTAAGTTCAAGTTTCTGTAGGAGATCTTTCCTTGTCCCCTCAACTTCTGATGCTTTTCCAACTAAGGCTACCTTTTGGCTGCTTTGTATGTGTCTTTTATATACATATACATATGTTTCTCTCAGTAAAATAATAAGTTCCTTAAGTGTAGGAACTGTTTCATTTTTGTCTTTGTATTCCCAGCACCTAGCATAATACCAGGCACATAGTAGGCAATTAATAAATGAGTATTCATTGATCCCTGGGCAAATCATGAGCATCACTGGGGAACGACAATCACAAAATCAAATTGATTTCACTCACTACCCATAACCTCACCTGAGTTTTGCAGCTTCTCAACAATTCTTCTATTCTCCTTTTAAAGATTCCATATCCTTTCTCACAGTGACATTGGGGAAAAAAATCTAAAAAAAGAAACAAATGGAAAGAAAATAAATACAAGCTTAAAAATCAGAACTTAAAGTATAAGTATGTAATGCACTATCCCTTTAAAGTCCTAAGCAGTTTATTGCAGAAAAGGGTTAGAAACATTACAGCTGTTACTAAACAAGAGATAGAAAGCATTATGAAATGCAACATGAAAAATTTTGATTACATTAAACTGAAAAGTTTTTGCACAACCAAACCCAATGCAACCAAGATTAGGAGGGAAACAGAAAACTGGAAAAGAATTTTTGCAACTAGTGTCTGTGATAAAGGCCTCATTTCTAAAATATATACAGAACTGAGTCAAACGTACAAGAACACAAGTCATTCCCCAAATGATAAATGGTCAAAGGATATAAACAGGCAATTTTCAGAGGAAAAAATTAAAGATATCTTTAGCCATATAAAAAAATGTTCTAAGTCACGATTGATTAGACAGATGCAAATCAAAATAACTCTGAGGTATCACAGCACATCTATCAGATTGGCTAATGTGACAAAAAAGGAAGATGATAAATGTTGGAGATATGGGAGAGTTAGAACATTAATTCATTGTTGATGGAACTGTGAGCTGAAGAAAAATTACAACTGTTAAAGGACATGGATATTGCTGCTGTTATAGAGGAACATGTGGATTCCTGAAAAGTTCTGGAAAAATAACTTTGTTTTAGCAAAAATTGTTAATATATATGGAGAAATAGTTTTCAAAGGTGATTTGAGGAGCTTTAGACAGAAAATGAAAAGGACTTTAAAAATAAATGATCAAAGATAATGCCTCATGTGTATGTGAACAATTTGATGGCTTAAAGAGAGTAGAATAATAACTTTTATTTATTTAAAACTGGAAAGAGATGTATACAAAGTTTCGAGGACATAATATTGGCTAGAAGACCCATTTTATTGGTAAATTAGAGCATTATGGTTTCTCAAGTCATTTGCACATATCTGTTTTATGACTAAAAATGATAAAAGCCAAATAAAAGAGAGAGAAATAATATAAATAGTTGTAGACTGAGGAATGATTTCAAAAGGACTATCAATTTATTAATCAATTAATAAATTAATTTATTTAATAATAATAGCCAGGTATTATGCTAGGTGCTGGGAAAACAAAGACAAAAATGAAACAGTTTCTATTCTCAAGGGTATTCAGAAGGAAAGATGGACAACTGCCTCAAATACTATAGAAAACTCAATGGTAAAAACTGAAAAAAGGAAATTTGGAGATCATTGGTGCTATTGAAGATAGTAGTAACAGTTGAGGGGGGTGGGGATTGCTATGGGGTAAGTATCTATAAGGGCTCCTCTGTCTTTGCTATCCTTGCTATATGATTGACCCAGGGAAACAAAGGTTCAAGCCCATATTTGTTGATGTAACTTCCTAATAGCTTCTGGCCATATTGCCAGTGGCTACCTGGTCATATAAGGACATAAAAGACTCACCTGTGTGAAGTTGGGACCTTTCAGCCTTTGTAGCCCTTCAGATATGTTAAGGCCATGTGAGTCACCACAGTGTAGTCTGATGACCAGATACATCTCTGCATGGAGGTGAGGGAGCCAAGTCTACCCAAAACAAAGTGCAGCAGTATCTGGGTTGGGTATCCTTTCTATGCCACATCTAAGTATAACTCATTTTGCCAACTACTGACTGACCTATGAGGGTCTCAATTTGTTCCACTACTAAATCTAACAGGGGAGTGGATAGATTAAGGCTCACCTATTACAGGAATTAGAAGACAAATTTTAAGGGAGAAGGAAGTTGGAGGCCAGAAAATGGAGGCAATGAGTGTAGACAGTATTTTCTAAGCATTTAATTGTGGAAAGGAGGAGGATGGAGGATAATAGCTTGAGGTCAGGGAGTGAGGGTGGACCACACATGTAACTTCTACCACAAGTTCTTGCTTTTGCCTGACACTGACTCACAAGCCCAGTAGAAAAACTGGAGGATGGGCACAATCGTAGTAAAATGATAATACAGAAATTGGTTGGGAGAAGGAAGCCCAGGCCTACTATTTTGAAAATTTAACCCCATGTTTTAAGCTGGCTCTGACTTGGGCTTCTCTGCTAATAGTCTAGATTTGAATAAAATAAGACAATCATAAGTCATTCAATAATTAACAAGAGGAGTTTTACTTAACCTTAGCCACGTGATTTAATTCTGCTAAAGGAAGCTCCCTTGCTTCTGAGTTGCCCAGGCCAACAACCAAGCCTCAGAGAGCAACTGGAGCTCCTCATGGGTATTTGTGACCAGAAAGTGATGTCAGTGAACTGGAGTCTTTGAGTCCCCTGAACCAATTATTTCTTGAGGATGGTTTTAATATCTTTTAAGGAAAAATTAACCTAACTTGTATGAGGGAGGAGGGTGGCAGGGATGGAATGTTGTCCTACCATACCCCATTAAGAATGAAATAATAAAGAAGGAACAAATAAAGATATAGCCCACAAATTAGAAAATGAAATTCAGAATAGACAAGAAGAAAAAGAAAGTGAAGAAACCATAGAACATGTCAGTAAGAGAAAATTTATCAAAATAAAAAAGTTGAAGGGAGGAGAAGAGGAAGATTTTGAAGTAATTACTTAAACTGAGTGGGGAAAAAGGAGAGAAGAAATGGATAATTCTGTAAATAAAAGAAATATAAATAAATAATTTAAGTGAAATCCAAGAATTTGGGATATGGTAGGCAAAGTGGGAGAGGGGAGAGAACTTGTAGGAATATATTAGCAAAGTAGTTTAAGCAAAGCTTAAATAAGGAATGGGATTTTTGATTGACAAAGTGTTCAGTTTTAAGGAAAAGTGCCACAAGAAACTGCCTCGGTGTTAGATAGATAGGTAGAGATAGATAGGAAAGGAGAGAGATTTTAGTTAAGTGGAGGCAGGTAGAGAATTTTTATGTACTTAATGATCTTTTAAAACTTCAAAAAAGTAACTCATCATTTATGGCATAGATTATCTGGTTTTGGTTTCACAGTGAAATGAAATATGTTTTCATTTTTTTTTTCTTCTAGGAGTTTTTTCTTAAAGAACGAATTGAAATTTAACTGCACAAATAAGAAAAAAAGTATACGAATGGTTAGTGGTCATTTTTCTCAAGAAAATCATATTTATCAAATCTCCAATGGTACTTATCTTTAAAGGAGACATGCAGCTAAGTCAGACTAAGGAATAAAAACGTTCCCTGAATAAAAGTAGCCATTTATACCTAAGAAAGGCTTCATTTTGCACCACTTTGCATGAAGCAATTTGAACTCTCTAGGGAGGATTAGAGTATCCACCTGGCATAACATGAGCTTTTCCCTTGTTGATGGATATAGGATACCTTTAATCACCAACACACTAAGACATTGGATAGTGCCCAGAAAAAGGCAATTTAATGTTTACAGGCAAATTAATGTGAATATGCTTAATGAACAATGGTTTAGTGATTAAAAAAAAATCTATGACCCTCCATCACCTTTTTTTAAAGTTCTTTTTGAAAAGGGAAAACAGAGGATGCACATTTTTTAAAAAAAATTTTAAAATGAGAGGGGAATGAGAACAAAGCAAAACTTTGTCCTTATCACTTTTTATTTGAGTATCTCGAAATGTGTTATAGAAATCAACTCAATAATACTTTGTGTGGTAGATCTCTCTGAAAGAGTATCCCAGTTCCTTAGATAAAAAAACCAAAAAACAAAAACCCAAGGCCAGAGGCTAAGTAATTTGCCCTAAGTCAAATATTAAATCAAGTATTAAAAAAAGAAAGAAAGAAAGAAAGAAAGAAAGAAAGAAAGAAAGAAAGAAAGAAAGAAAGAAAGAAAGAAAGAAAGAAAGAAAGAAATAGAACCTTAGAATTTTGGACATTCATTCCCAGTATTTTGGAAACAAATATGGCAGTTTTTTTCTTAATAGTCTTAAGAAGCATTATCTCTAAGATACCAAAGAATACAGAATTAAATTTTAATATCCTTTGTACAGATCTGAAATGGAAAGCTCCTCTGTTATCAAATACTTTAACCCCAGGCCCCATGTAAAATAAATATCCTGTCTCTGTGACATCATTTGGGAATTTTCCCATAATGACAATAATAGCTAACATTTATACAGAATTTACTATATGCCAGGCATCATATAAATCAGGGGTGGGGAACATACTGCCTTGAGGCCACATGTAGCCTTCTAGATCCTTGGGTGCAGCCCTTTGACTGAGTCCAAGTTTTACAGAACAAATCCTTTTATTAAGGGGAGTTGTTCTGTGAAGTGTGGATTCAAAGGATTGCACTTGAGAACCTAGGGGATCACATATGACCTCAAGGTCACAGGTTCCCTACCCTTATGAGCATTTTATAATTATCTCATTTGATCTTCATAACAACCCTGGGAGGTAGGTGCTATTATTTACCCCCATTTTACAGATGAGGAAACTGAGGCAAACAGAGGTTAAATGACTTGCTCAGGGTCCCACAGCTTATTAGTACCTAAGGCCAAATTTGAGCTCAGGTTTTCCTGCCTCTAGGCCTAGCTCTCTATCTACTATGCCTCTGAGTTGACCATCCTTCCCTTATTGTCTTTTGACATCATGTGGGTGTTTTCTCATGCTTTCTGCCTTCTGTGACATCACATGTGTATTTTCACTTATCTGTTATCACATGGGAGGATTTCTCCACCCTCTGCAGTGTTCATGCTTCCCTTGCTAAGATGTTTAAAGGCTGTCTTGAGAGCAAAGCTGTTACTACTTTGGGAGGGTTGTTTGTTTGTAATTTTGGACCACTCTCCAGCAATGGGGAGAGGCCTCCTTAGTTCCAAACTAAGGAGTGCTAAACTAAGCCTGCTTTGACACTGTCCATGCCAATGTCCACTGCCACTGGGGCTTGGGTCACTGCCCATTCAGATACCTAGGCTTGTGCTGTCTCTTATGCTGGAGCCTGAACTCTGGGCCTGCCAAGATACTCCTCCTCCCCTAGTCCAGGGCAGGGCCTGCCTCCTATCCTGAGGCAGAGCATTATTACCTCCTCCCCCATCAGAGGTCCTGACTCAACCATCTCATGATTAGGAAGAGTATTTCTGCATGCTTCTGCACTATTGCTGCAGTGGTCTTGTTCTGCTCTCTTGGCCCCAGTGCTGGGGTTTAGCACTGAACCCTTAGGCTTTGGCCTTAACATTAGCCCCTCGTAGCAGGACTTTAGCACTGCTTCTCTGTACCAGGCTGAGTGAAAGAGTACAGTCAATGGTGGGTCTTGAATTCTACTCTCTATGTCAGGGTCTAATCACCCTTTCCTTTGCTGGACTAATTATTGCCCATACCAGAGCTGTACTATCCACTGCTAACAACATAGGCGGATAAGCCTCACTCCCTGGCTCACTCACTCACTGTCCAACATATTGCTAAGATCAGGTATAGCCTCATAGAATGGCTCAGGCAGCTTCAAGGTGTTCTAGTTAGCCAGGCCACAGCTTGGATTCCTCTTTCTGTCAGTGGTCATCCTCTCTAATGCAGGAAATTTCTCCTACTGCCTTTCATGCTCAACTCACTTAAATACAATTCACTTGCAAGGCATGGCATCACTTTCCCGATGTCATAGTCTTCTTTGAGAATGAAGGACAAATAACAACAACAAAAAACCAGAGAGTTCCTGATGTCCTCAATGTGACCACTATGAATATTCAGCTCAAGATCCGTTGTCCCAGCTCAGGGAGCAAGACATAAATCAAAAGAGGTGCCCACTGACCTCCTTGGTCAGTGCCTGTGCTCTGTCTGCCATATGCAAACCCTTCATCCTCCTATTTCTGAAAGTCAGGGTGGGAGGAGAGAAGGGTGGAAAGAGACAGAGAGAGACAGAGAGACAGAGAAAGTATATTAGACTTCACAGTTCCAAAGCAGGAGGAGAGCATGCATTTGTCCCAAAAAGTCTTGGGTCTCCTGGAGAGGAAAAAGCATTTTGCTCTTAAATGCCTCCCTCAGTGCCTTGTACCAAAGAGTCCTAACATGTCTGGCCCCAAAAAGAAAAGACCAGATACATCATAGCTGCCTTCAAGGATCCAACAGGCTATTATTATGTGAAGTAGGGGCTGAAGTTGTTCCATTTGGCCCCAGAGAACCAAATCAAGGGCAACTGGTGAAAATTGATGAGAAACAAATTTAGATTAGATGTTAAGGAAAAGCTATTAACAATGAGAGCTGTTCAATCACAGCAGAGGTTAAATGACCACTTGTCCAGGTATGTTATAGTAGAGATCCCTTTCATGTCATGTTGGATTCAATGAAGGTCCCTTTTAACTCTCAAACTCTGTGATTCTAGGTACCTTGGATTTGGAATTGGAAAGACCACACTTGTGGTCTGTCTCACAGTTAACAGAAGGAGATTTATTTAGCCATAGCAAGGGAAGGGACTTCAGAGCAGGGAAGAAGTGTTCACTGGGGACAGTTGATTTAGTTGAATGTAGCTTTCTTGTGCCACTATTATTGAGCAATTTAAAGCTCAAGAGTTCCAGCTCTTCATGCTTGTGGATTTTGTACTGATACGACTAGGAAGCTATATGCTCTGAACCAATTAAATCTTGAGGACAGTTCCAAAAACTTTAAGAAAAACTATCTCAACATGCTTGGGGCAGAGCCTTAGTATATTACTCCCACAACACCCCACACTACAAGAAGGATAATATTCTGAGTATATTATAAGAGCATAGTCATGGGTAGACTCCCATGGATGTGGCCTCCAATAATGACTGCATCCCCATTACAACTTTCTGAGCAGGAGATACCTGGGCCCAATGACAAGAATCCAGGCCTTGGGCAGTCTTTCTTCAAAGAGCGAAAAGATGAGAGAAGCTGATAAGCCTTTTTAGGACCACTGACCATTATAATGAATTTATGCTTGTCAGTCTAAACCTATTTTGTTTCATTTTTTTATATACAATTCATATTCTATTTATTTCTTTTCTTGCTAGGGAAGCGTGATGGACAGAATCTGTGTTGGGAACTTGCTTTATTGTAAGGTAAAATAAGTAGGGGAACTGGAGAGTTGGCAGGATATGGGGAAAGTATCCTTAGAGGATACTTAGATACTTGGGAGATCTGGATCAGAGGTGAAGAGCAAAGATAGGGGAGAGATCTAAGTCATGGTCCTAGATATTGGGTTTTGAATGAGCTTCAGAAAAACAAACAAAATATAATACCATTTTTGGCTGATGACAACATTTTATTATCACTAATAGTAAAAATTTTGGCAAGAGACATGATTCTGCAGAGGATTAAAAACATTCATCAGGTAGAACATTATGATTTTATCATGTTGTGTTCCATTAATAAATTGAATAACTATTCTATGCTTTTGACCAACTCTCATTTTATCTTCAGAACAGATTTACAGTCTGTTCAAAGAACAGCCACTTAACGTGAAACATGCAATTGGAACCACAGGTAATAGCCATATTGTCTTGGATCTATTTATTCTGAAATACAATGTTCTTGGCATTTTTATCAAAAAATAAGGAACTTAAGTGATGAACTCAAGAATATGGTGAATACTTCCAGAAAGTGTTCACAGGAGACATAAAGATGTTCCACTCCATTTTTAGCCAGGTAAAGGACTATTAGGTCTTGCTAGAATTTGTATGAGAGCAAATATTGACCATGAACCTCAGGGATTTCTAGAATAATCTTCCTCTCACTAGGACATCAAAAAGGCAAACATCCTAGAAAGCCTCCTTGTGTTTTGGGGTACTTTGATAAAAATGATTGCATATTTTTATACAGTCAAAGAGCATGTTACATTGTGATTTGATCCCTGTCAAACATATCAATCAGAATCATTGTCAGTCCTATTGAAGAGAGCTCTGGCAATATGTATCTCAAAAATCAAGAACCTGAGTAACCCTGGTTAGAAATCAGATCAAAGACAAAATGAGTCTACCCATGACTGTACTCTTCATAATCCATCGGGAGCATATTGTCCTTCATGTGGTATATACCTCCTCTACACCATGTTCATATATTTGCTAGTATAGTCCCTAGCTTCAAAATCTACTTTTAGGGGTTTAAGGGTCTCTACTCACCATCTATATACAAAATAAATGTCATAATGCTTGAAATTGGAGTGGTTTTTAGTCTAATCCCCACTAAAGGCATCATTATCCATAAATTGCAGGACAACTGTCTCAGGCTTCTGACCCAGGCACAGCCTCCCTAATTATAGATGATGCTGCCTCTTGGGATATTAAACACTCGTTTGAGGTAAACAAGGCCTTGGTATGGCTCAAACAAATGCCAGGTGCTACTAGAAACCTCAAGAAAAGACAGAAGCAAAAATGATACATAGATTTAATTCCTGGGCTAGTTGGGCAGTCATCAGACAGAAGGCACCCTTTGTCCTCATCAGTCTGATTTTTATATGCACATTATTGAGAAACCATTAAAAAACATACCATTACAGAGAAAAGATGCCTGAGTAGTATGGAAAGTATATTGAGGCTTCTTGCCCAAATTACTCCAAACAAATCTAGAAAAATCCTCCAGACTGGAAGAATCAATATGGTGGAATAAGAGAAAGCATTAGAGTTTAGCTTCCTTCCCCTCCCTCTCCTCCCATCTCTTCAAGAAAAAATCATAAGAATGCTCCAGACTAAATTCTAATCAGAAAAGCCAAGAAGTCACAGAGAGTCATTTTTCCAGCCCAGGATGGCTTAGCAACACAGAAAGAGAATTCTTTGGACACTAGAAAGAGAAGAGAGCTGGAGGGAGCTGGCAACAGCAATGTCAGGGAGCATTCCAGAGACTGAGAGAGGGCTGAGACAGAGCTCTTGAAAGATATCCCAGGAGTTCCCAGAGCAAGCAATGGGTTTAGGAATGAGTGCAATCTGGTAGATCTGTTGTCCCTTTCCAGTGCCAGATCATAGATCCTAGGCAGAGAGGAGTGATTGTGAGCATCTGTCATCACTGTGAATCTAGCAAAAGTCTACTGGAACTCCAGATAAGTAAGCTTTCAGGCCTATTGCTCAGACCTCCACCCAAGTCAGGAACTTGCTCAGATGAAGGGTGCAGAAATTAGGCTTTGCCCTGAATGAGAACACTTTGGAAGCACTAAAAGTATGTAGATCCCCAGACTGAGCTGTCCCTGAGCTCCTAGAATAACAGCAGTTAATACTCCAAGAAAGCAGTAACAGTACCAGGCTAAAGTTTCCCTTTAGAAGTGGACAGAACCATAACAATTCCAAAATCAGGAATTAAGGATGGAGAATGAGCAAACAAAAGAATCCTATCATAAAAAACCATTGTGACAGGGATGCTCAAAACACAAACCCAAAAGAAGGGAATGAGGCTTAAGATACAAAACCAGAAGAGAATGATTCCAAAACATCTGTGAGAAAAGCCTCAAAGAAAAATGCTCCTTGGGCACAAATTCAAATATAATTTCTAGAAGAGATGAAGCAAAAATTAAAATAAGAGTTTTTAAATGTGTTTATCAATTATTTGAGTGCTGGGGGGTGGGTGGCAGGAATGGAAAATAAATGAGAGTTACAGAAGAATAAATGAATTAGCAGCTTGGCACAGGAGATACAAACTCTTTCCCAAGCAACAAACTCCCTGAAAATGAGAATGAACCAAATAGAACTTAATGACTGTATGAGACAACACGAAATGTCAAAACAAAGTCAAAAGACTGGAAAAACAAAAGATAATGTGAGGCATCTCGTATTAAAAAAAAAAACAAGTGACCTAGAAAATACATCAAGGAGAAAATAACTCAAGAATATTATAGAAAAAAAATCCGGGTTTTAAAAAAATGTTGTGAACAGCCGAAAGAAAAAAATTCAAAGAGGAACCACAATTAAAATTAGACACAATTTAGCAGTCTAAACAAGAGTGGACAGCTTGGAATACTATATTCAAAAAGGCAAAGGATATAGTCTTATAACCAAGAATAACTTACTCAGAAAAACTGGGTATAATTCTACCGGGGAAAAGATAGGGGAAATTATCTCACATTATCAGAATGTGCAAATAGAAACCTAAGCATAGAAACAGAAACAAGGAAAATGGGGTAGGGGCAAAAGCTAACACTTGAATATCACTTTTTTCTCAACTGGTTCAAGGAAGATACATGCACACACTGAGAAATGGGCACAGAAAAACCTTGTACTCAATAGGGAAATAGGATGGAAAGAGGAGAAGATAGAAGAGGGAATAAGAGAGAAGGTAGATTAGGGGAGAGATCAGTCCTAAGTGATGGTTCTTTTTGAAGAGGCTAAGATGCTTGGAAGCACCTGACCTACTTTACATATACTTTTCTGATTCAAGGGACACCATGTTTTATCATCCATGTTTTATCTGGAAAAGCAAAGATAGGGTTGCAGAAGTTCATGAAAACTGTCCTTAACTATCTCAACAGTTGTCACATGGGAGCAGGATGATACTTTTCTGTTTAGACTAAAATGATAGAAGTAGGAAAAATGAGTGGGAGTTTCAGAGGGGTAGGTTTAGGCTTGGTGTAAAGGAAACTGCTAACAATTAGGCCTGTCTAAAACTTAAACAGGCTACCTCAAGACATGGTGAGTTTTTCTTTACTAAAGATCTTCCAACAAAGGCCAGATGACCATTTTTTTTTACTGTTTTGTAGAGGGACTTTTGGGTCAACAAATTGGCCTAGAGAGTAGCTGAGATCCCTTCCAACTCTAGGATTCAGTGATTCTGTGAAAAACTTAAAAAAACCCATCCAGTGACCAATTGTACAGTTGCACTGAAAAAAATACTCATTTCCAGGTTACAATACGAATACTAACTCAATTACTAATTGCTAATGCTATTAGTAATGAAATACTAATTCCTTTGAGACTATTCTAATCACCCCTAGATAAAAATATGACAAAGAGAGGAAAAAGTTCTTCCCTTGATTATCGAGAATGTCATCTGACATTAAGAAGTAGATGGGAGGGGACAGTGAAAGAGGACAGAAAACTAGAGAGCATTAGAGGCAGTAGCCCAATCATGAACTGTATGCTGGATGCAAAGGAAAAGGAAATGACACATTGTTACTCACTTTTCCACTCCCTGCTATTTCTATTCAAATGCAAATTTTTCCCACTAAATCGGACACATGTGCTCCAATACATGGAAAAGAAGTGACTTCACACACCACAAGGGAATAGACTATCTAGCAATCCCAGCACCTTGGAAGCATATGATGTCTCTGAAAATCTACCATTGACAGGGGTAGGGTAGGAGGGCCCCTAGTAATGGGAAATAGGAAAAAAAAAGGCAATTCACCAAAGAAGAAAGTCAGAAAACATTACCCAATGGTTGTCATTTGTTAATTATAACACCAAACAGATCAGTCAAGTTGGAAAATATGTTTGTTCGTTAAAATGACTCATAAAAAGTAACCCCTTTAGGGACATAGAAAGATAAGCATTTATAAAAACAAGTTGTTCTGTCAACATTATTTAGTTATGAGAAATCTTCCCAATCACAAAGTGTATGGCAGAGCTCAACTTGTGTAATGGAAGGAATGTTTATTAGCTTTGTTCACATCTCTTTCACAATTGTGAAATCGTTATATTTTAAATTCAATTTTAACATTAATGTATCACCCTTTCAGGTTCCAAGGATATATATACACGCTGGAGATGCACACCTGTTAGGATGGAAGATCCCACAGCAGTTCTCTCTTTGACCCTCAAGGGTTACATGAACTGATATAAACAACTAATAAACTTTGTAGAAAATATTTGACATTTAAATTAAAGCACTTTATTAGGAAAGGGTCTTTTGGTCTATAAGGTCCCAAATAGAGAGTGGAGCCATTAACACATGGTGAGGAGTAGTAATGGATAAGAACATCACAACCACAGCTAGAGTTCTAGCAGGTGCAGCGACAATACTGCCATTTATTTTTAGCTCCAGTAATATATTTCCAGAGGTCACTCTCTCATTGTCAACCATCTACTGTACTTTCCACTTGGATGTTTCACCATTACCTCAAATTCAATTTATCTATAACTGCACTCATCACCTTCCCTTCCTCACTGACTTTCTTTGTCTTATTTTTATTTCAGGATGACTAGAATAGTCTCAAAGAAATTAATGGGGGGTTCTATTAACATTAATTATCCCTAATTCCTCAGAGAATCTTTGTTTCTTCCATCTTTCCCTCCTCAAATAAGAAAATGAGCCTGCCCTCTCTTAATTCTATGAATTCTTTGAGCCCTCCTTCTCACTCTCTTTTGCTGGTTCTTCATTCAGATCATACTTACAGACTCTGGGTGTCCTCCAATAGTCTGTCCTGGACCTCCTCTTTTCACTCAGTGGTGCTCCATCAGCCACCATCACACCATCCATTTGTGGAATCATTGGTTACAGCAAATGGAGAAGTTTCGAATGCTGTGGATAAGTTCATTTACCTTGGTAGTGTGCTTTCCAGGGATGTACACATTGATAATGAGGTTGACACATGCATTACCAGAGCTAGTTCAGAGTTTGGGAGGCTCTGAAGGAAAGTATGAGAGAGAAGAGGTATTAGGCTGACTACCAATCTGAAGGTCTACAGAGCCATTGGGCTGACCTCATTATTGTATATCTGTGAAACCTGGACAGTCTACCAGCACTATGCCAGGAAACTGAATGGTTTTAATTTGAATTGTCTTAGATTCTGAAGATCACCTGGCAGTACGAGACACCGAGGTCCTTACTTGAACTAAACTGCCAAGCTTTCAAACTATGCTTCAGAGAGCACAACTCTGATGGGCTGGCCACATCGTCTGAATGCAAAATGTGCACTTGCAAAAAAGACTATTTTATAGAGAACTCACATGGATCAAGCATTCACATGGTAGTCAGAAGAAGCGATACAAGGACACTCTCAAAGTTTCTCTCAAGAACTTTGGAATTGATTGTGTGACATGGGAGACACTGGCACAGGACCACTCAGCAGGGCATGCCCTCATCAGAGCATGCCCACATCAGAAAAGGGACTGGGCTTTATGAGCAAAACAGAATTGAAACAGCTCAAAGGAAATGCAGGATGCACAAATTTAGAGCATCCATCCCAAATGTTCAAATGGACTATTTGTGCCCAACCCATGATAGTGCATTCCAAGCTCATATTAGTCTGATCAGCCATAGTCAGACACATTAAAACTTGACTTTAGCATAGTGATGCCATTTTGGTCCTCTTTGAGAATAGACAACAACTGACCAACCAACTAACCAATCTCCCTTATGATCTCATTAGCCTCTTGGTTTCAGGTATCATCTCTATGGAGATGATACCCAGACCTTTATACCCAGTCCTGGCTTCTTATTGCGGCCATGCACCTCTAACTGTCCTTGGACATTTCAATTTGGATGTCACGGGGGAATTTCAATCTAACACGTCCAAAACAGAAAATCCTTCATCTCAAACCTTCCCCATGTAAACTATATTACTTTAGAGCATATGGAGTACTTTCTTCCAAGTTACCCAGGCTCATAACCAGTGTCATCTTTTATTCCTCACTGTGATTCACTCCACATAACCTATCTATTGTCAAACTTATTTCTACCTTTACACCATCTCTCATATGGCCTCTTCTCTCTACTTATATGGCCACAACCCTGGTTCATATCCTCTATCATTTCTTGCCTAAACTATTGGAATAATCTTAATTTTTTGTCTTTAAATTTTTTTGTTTCAATTTAAATTTTTTGGCTAATCTGCCTTTCCCATTCCTCGCCATCCCTGCCAAAGAAATAATTTTTAAAAATGTTTTAAATCCTTCAGTATTTATCTATATTGTCCAGCTTACAATAGCCTTCTAACTGGTCTCCCTGCTTCAAGTCTTTCTCCACTCCAAACTATCCTCTAATCAGCTGCAAATATTATTTTCATGACTCCCCTCCCCAATCCTCAGTGAACTCTAGTGGTTTCCAGTTATCTCTAAGCACAAATGGATCAAAGAGTAAAGTGCTCTGTTGGACATTTAAATCCTTCTCACCCTGACCCCTTCCTACCTTTCTAGTCTTCTTACACTTTATTCTCCTCCATGCACTCTTCAATACAACCACACAGATCTACTTGCAGTTTCTCAAATGACTTTTCATCTGCCATCTCTGCCCCTTTCCATTGCCCTCCTCTGTTCCTGGAATTCTCTGCCTTCTCACCTCCATCTCTTAATCTCCCTGGCTTCTTTCAATATTCAGCTCAAATATGACCTCCTCCACTCCTACCTTCTAATACTTTCCCCTTTCAAATTATTTTAAACTATTCTGTATATATCTTGTATATTCCTACTTATTTACATGTTTTGCTTCCTTGAGAAGAGGGTTCATTTTGCCTTTCTTTGTATACTTAGCACAGTACCTAGAAAGCATTTAATAAATGTATAATGAGCAAAATAAATGCATTTCAACTGAATGACTGTGAAGTTCTCTATAAATGTTTATGATGATGATAGTAGCAGCAACAGTAGCGGTAGCAGATGTGATTTGGAGCAAAGAATAAACTTCTGTGGAGCACTGGACTTTTAATCAGGAAACTCCAGCTTCAAATTTTGCCTCTGAATCTTCCAAGCTCTAGGAACTCTGGGCACATTACAGCCTCTCTAAGCCTTGGTTTTATCATTGGGAAAACAGAGAAAATAATAGCACCTACGTCATAAGATTGTTGTAAGGAAAAAAGAAGATAATACATATAAAGTGATTTGCACACTTTAAATGCTATAGAGATGTGAGCTATTCTGTATTTAAAATTCATCTATAAATAGAAGCTAATATCTGCTTTACCTGCCCTACCTGGTATTTATAAAGATCCTAGAAGACACTGTATGTAGAAAGCAGGTATCCTTAACTATAATCTCCCTCTTCTAATTCAAACCAGACTCCTCTTCCAAATTGTCCATCTAGGCCATAAAGTATAGTAGAAAGCCCTGGACTTGGAGTCAGAAGAAACCTGGATGTGAATCCTTTCTCTAACAAGCTGTGTGATCTTAAATAAGTCACTTAAAATCTCTGAACCTCAGTTGCCTCATCAATAGGTAATGGGGATAGTCATGGGATCCCACCACACAATTTGCTAGATTTCAGCTAAACATGCACCATAGATCTTCCTGGTAGATGGACCATTTGCTAAAGGACCTGAACAGCCAAAGGTTTCTGGTATACTCTCACTGCCCCCATAACTAGATGTTATAGGGAGAGTGGAGTTTCTATTTCTCTCTCTTCCCTACCCCTCTCTTTCTGTCTCTGTCCATCTCCTACTCTGTCTTTTTTCTGTTTCTGTCTCCTACCACCCATAGACCTGTCAAGTGCACTGGAACTCTTCAGTCTCTCCTTCAGAATTCCAACGAGATAGGAAGGAAGCATAATTTTTTCTTCTTTCCAGTCACTATGGCAGCAAGAGCATGTGACTATCTAGGTGAGCTAGAAATCAGAACGTGTCAGGACACAAGGTTTAGTTCTTTCCCTTGTCAGTGATATTCATAGCAATTCCCCCCTTCTGTCAGTTGTAACCAAAGAACACAGAATCTCCAACTTCTCCAATTCATAAAGTTACAGCTAAGTTTCAACATATCTATCTCAGCAGCAGTTTGATCACCCAAGGTCAGGGAAAAAACAACCACAGGAGAGACAATCCAAAATCCCAAAGCAGGCTTACCTAAGAATGACATATTCATTAGGTCTCATGTGCTTAAAACTCACGCTTTCTTCTGGAGTCTGGAGAAGCATAGTGCTGTCTTCCCACCTCTCATGGGAACATTGCTTGCCATACTAAGAAGTCAAGAAAGAAGAGAGAAAAGAGGAATTACTTCCATTTTAAAAAGCCACAGTCATCAGCTCTGCCTTCTCATCACCAAAACACCTTCAACATTGTGTCACACATGGCCAACTAGAAATAGTCTGGTTTTTTCTTCCCTCAAAGTGTCCAGGCTCTGACATGGTCAGCTCTGTGAATGCCATGTTCCAAACAGATAGCTACCAAAGTCCATCTTGGAATCATTAAAACTCATTTCATATATAAAATACAAGGATATCTCCATGCTCCAAAAAGTATGATTCTATTGGGCAATACATTTTTCATTTTTAAAATGTTTTTCATTTTAAACTTAAAGTATACTAAAAATTGTTGTAATGGGATGGGAGAGAAGAGGGAATTAGTTTGGAAACGACAGATGTGGAAAGAAACAAAATGCATCAGCAAAAACTTTTTTTTAAAATATGTTTTAACATTTTTTTCAGTTCCAAATCCTCTCTCTTCCTTCTGCTCCTCCCCAACCCATTCACTGAGACTGTAAGCCATATGATACCCATTGTACATGTGAAGTCATGCAAAACATATTTCCATATTAGCCATGATGAAAAAATAATAACAAAGCAAGAAAGATAAAGAAAGCAAAGGAAAATATGTTTCAAAAATAGATTGACATGTTAGCACTTGGTACACTTACCCATCTCTGTCTTAATTTATGTTGCCCATTCTTAAAATACAATTGTCTCTGTTGGTTAAAATCCTTCCCTTCTCTCAAGACCAACTTAGGTGCTAAGTCCTCCACAAAATCTTTCCCTGACTGTATGCCAGGTGAAAGCAATCTCTCCTTTCTCAAGTTTGCCACAGTGAGTTTTCTTTTAAGCTACATGTTTTATTTATTATAGTTTTTTTAAAGCCTGGCAAAGTAGTACATGTTTATAATCCCTGTTAGCAGGGAAGCTGATGACTATGGATCACTTGAGCTTGGAAGTTATGAGTTGCTATGGACCAAGATGATTGGTATTGGCACTAAGTCTGGCACCAACATAGTGAGCTCCCAGGAAGGTGGGGAGTGGGGTCACCAGACTGTCTAAGGAGGGTAAAATTGGCCCAAGTCAGAAATGAAGCAGACTAAAACTCCAATGTCATTAGTGGGAATGAGCTCTAAAGAAGTTGCTACACTTAGCCCAACCTCAAGAAAAGGGGGTGTGAGAGAAGAAAAATAAACTGTCAATGGGACCTTAAGTTTTAGGTATTTTTATACTTGTCTCATTCTCCCCTGTACTATAGATATTTGTGTATATCTTTCCCTATTAGACTCTAAGCTTCTTAGGAGCAAGATGCCTACAATATTTTTGTACCCTCAATGCAAAACAAAAAGTTTTGAATATAGTGCTTAATATTTTGAATGAATAATTTAATTTTGATAAATTTGGTTCTGCATGCCAGCCTAAACAAACACACAAATACAGTATATTCCTCCCAAATAGTTAAGCAAAATAACTGTTAGTAGATCTGACTCTTGTAATTTACTATTTTTTTAAAGGAAGCGTGTACATTTTAACTTTAGCAAATGTCAGTGTTTTTCATTGTATTTGCCCTGAGTTTTATTGTAATTTAATGCTGTCTCCATTTAAATAATCAGTGGATGTATTGTTCTTTTTCGTTTTGCTACCTTTATTCTGCAAAATTTTATAAAATTTTTCCTGTATTTCTTTGAGTTATTTGCACATACCTTTCCTTATTGCATGGTAACATTCCATAACATTACTAAGGTTCAATTTGTTCAGCCATTCCCTAGTTGTTGGAAACATATAAATAGCGCTGCTATGAATATTTTTGAATATATAGAACTTTCCCTGCTGCCAAAAAAACCTTCATTTAAAAATCCTGTAGTGGGATATCTAGGTCAAAGTACACGAATAAGCAATTTTTCAAAGAACAAACACAAACTGACAAATATAATAAAAGACCTAAATATTCAGTGGTGGGTAAGCTATGGGCAAACAAGCATGCTAAAACACCCTAGCAGGGCTATGAATTACTCAAATCATTTTGGAAAGCAATTTGGAATTATACAAACAAGTTACAGACTTGTTCATAATCTTTGACCCAGCTTCTGAGCTGAATTAAATACATGATCTTTTGCAACCAAGTGATGTCATTAGCATATAATAATTCCTTTATTAACAAAATGGATACATTCCAACATACTGAGAAGTTCCTCTAGACTACATATTATGATACATAAATATTTATATTTTTATTTTACCTTTCAGCAGATCTAGAATGCTTGCCACCACTTGTGAGATGAGTCCAGAGAATTTGTCTGAGATTCTCATGGACTGCTGGTCTATAGGATAAGCTTAGCATGCTGACTTTGAAACCCTGAGTTTACTCTAGATGTTTAATCCCTTTTTGGTGAGTCCTTCACCTCTGTGTTTATTTTATTTAAGCTGCCCTACTTATTCTAGTGAGGGGTAAGTAAGAAATTCCTTTTGAATTACCCTTGTAATGACAGTGATCCATTGAGGTAAATTTCAGGTACCCTTTGGCAAGAAGACCCAGAGGAATTGGACTGGACTTCCAAGGAGATTGCCTACAGGGCCGCTGGATAAATTTTGATTCCTCCCCTTGTAAGGAACTGCCTTCTTCAATTCAGAAACTCCCTTTGCTCCCAGTCAGCTCCGACCAATGGATCTAGGATCTCCAATGTTTTTAACTCAAGGTTGCCTCCAAGACTAAGCCTATCAATTTCAAGATTGCTATTTACTCACCTGTGATCAAACTAAGAAATGAAAAACAGAAAAGTAAGCCAGGGGCCCACAGCCAAGTTTGCCTGACTAGCTGCCACATAGGAGCAGCTGCTGTATGACCAGGACCTTCCCCTATCCCTTCATCAAGAGGCTCAAGGGTACTCCAATACTCTGCACCAGTGAAGAGAAAAACAAGTGCAGTTGGATTACTCTTTTATAGGTTCATTGAGCCATCTGCCCTTCCTACTCAGTGGTCAATAAAAAGACTGTTCTTTTCATCTCCAAAGTACCTTTCATTGCTAAGCTAGCATACATAGTCATCTGGAGTCTGGCAACAAATGTTCCATGCAAGCCCTCGTCATGCTCTATTTTGTGTAGAAGGTAAATTCAGGTACACGGTTTTTAAGTTATTCAAAATCAAACAGTATTGTGTGATAATACTAAAGAATAGATCTCAGGTCTCCTGATTCACAGTTCAGTGTCTTATTTTCAGGATTTAAGTGTTCTCTCTACATATCATCAGAACATGTCAAGTCAACAAGCATTTATTAAGCACCTACTAAACAACAGATAAACAACTGTATAAACAAGATATATATATATATATACATACATACATACACACACACACACACACACACACACACATATATGTATGATAAATTGGAGACGATCTCAGAGTGAAAGCATTTAAACTAAGTAGGATTAGGAAAGGCTTACTGCAGAATGCAGGATTTTAGCTGAGTCACGAAGAAAAGTCAGAGAAGTCAGAAGCAGAGAGAGAGATTTCCAAGCATGGACAACAGCCAGTTAAAAGCCACCAAGTAGGGAGATGGAGTGTCTTTTTTGAGGAACAGAAAGGAGGCCAGTGTCACTGGATTGTAGTGTGGCAGGGAATAAAATATAAGAATACAGGAGAAGCAAGAAGGGGCCAGATCATGAAAAGCTTTAAAAGCTAAACAGAGGATTTTATATTTGATCCTGAAGGCAACAGGGAGAGAGATAATCAGACATGCACTTTAGGAAAATCATTTCGATGGCTAAGTAGAGGATAGTGGGGGAGTGGGGAGAAACTTGAGACAGGGAGATCAACCAGTAGGGTTGAACTGCAAATAGGTGATGTCAGCCTGCATCAGAGTAGAGGCTGAATGATTGAAGGCAAAGGGAGATATACAAGTGATGTGAAGGTAGAAATTACAGGGCTTGGCAATAGATTGAATGTGGGATAAGAGAGAGTAATGAGTCAAGGATGATGCTTAGATTGCAATACGAAGTGGGACAACAGCAGAGCTCTTGAGAGTAATAAAGAAGTTAGGAAGAGGAGAGGATTTAGGAGGAATAATCATGAGTTCAGTTTTGGATATGCTGAATTTAGAATGTCTACGAGACATTCAGTTCAAGATGTCAAATAGGAAATTGGAGAAGTGAGACTAGAGATCAAGAGAGGTTAGGGATGAATAAATTGATCTGAGATTCATCTGCAAAAAGATGAACTTGAATTCATGAGAGCTGACAAGATTATGAAATGCAACAATATAGAGGGGGATGAGGAAAGGGCTAAGGACAGAACATTAAGAAGTCATGAACTAGACAAAAATCCAGCAAAGGAGGCTAAGAAATATTTAGACAGGTAGAAGGAGAACCAGGAGAGAAAAGTAAGATGAAAACCTAGAGAAAAGGGAGTATCAATATGACAATGTCAAAGGCTGTAGAGAGGTCAAGAAGATAAGGGTGAGTAAAAAGAAAATATTAGAATTGGCAGTTAAGATATCACTGGTCATTTATGGAGAGAGAAGTTTCACTTGAATGACAAAGTTGGAAACCAGACTGTAAGATGTTTAGAAGAGGGTGTAAGGAAAGAAAGCAGAGGTATTGATTGTAGAGTACTTTTTTGAGAGATTTTTCAAAGACTGAAAAATATATTTGACAAAACAAAATAACACCTTATAGGCTCTTTATGCAAAGTATTTTCCCATCCATATATCAAAATGGTTCAGAATTCCTTGGAATTTGTAACAACAGAAATAACCCTATTCAATTATCCTCTAATAATAAACATCAGATGAGGCATAAAACCAAGATAAGTAATCTAGCCAAAGGTGTTGCCAGTATGATGGAGAAGATCCCACACACAGTTCAGGTTCAAGGTGGATGGTGAACTCCTCCAGAACTCCCATGTGCTGAAGCCATTTAGATATTTGATCAAGCCCCACAACACTGCAGGGACATCGCATTGAAAGGAGTCTCTTAAAGTTCATTACTACTGGGACTATTTTCTGCTTTTGCCATTCCCATATTTCTGGTTTCATTCTCCTCCCTATGTGGACTTCAGGGAGCTAGTTGAGAAATGGTTAAGAGACTACTGAGCTGGGTGACTTCAGAAAGCCTCTGCAGCTGGGAATTGCCTCTCATTTCTGTTGACTACTTTTTCTTCCTATGTAATACCAAATAGTTGTGACTAGCATTGCTCTCCTAAACCTATCTTTCCTACACAATCCTTTCTCTTGGGGCCTCCACATTTTTCCATAGTCATCAATTTTCTTTTCTCTCAAATCTCAAAGCTAGTCTAATTCATAGGCCTCAAAATACCCTGGCCATGGCGGGCCCTAGAAATACCAGCAAGGAGTAAACTCCAAAGTTAATGCCTAAGACATCAGCAGCCATAAGGATTACAAAAATGTGATGGGATAGTATAAGAGAAACAACAACAAAAAGTTTAATTCAGAGTGAGGGGTGGAGGGTGGGAAGCAATACTAGAGCCACAAATGAAGGAAAATATGAGGCTAACTTTTATAACTATAAATGTAAATTGATTAAACAATCAAATAAAATGAAATAGTAGCAGATTGGATTAAAAAAATCACTGTTACTTATAAGAACACAGCTATGAAGCACAGAAATACATTCTCTCTCTCTCTCTCTCTCTCTCTCTCTCTCTCTCTCTCTCTCTCTCTCTCTCTCTCTCTCACACACACACACACACACACATAATGAGAGGCTGGAACAAATTTTACTATGCATCAGATGAATCTAAAAAAATCAAGACTTGCAATCATGCTAAAAGACAAGGCAAAAACAAAAATACATGATTAATAGAGATAAAAAAGGCATTATGTCATTTTAAAAGGAACCATATACAACAAAACAAGATCAGCATTAAATTTACATGTTCCAATTGCCTTAGCATCTAAATTAAAAAATGAAAAATTAACTAAACTACAAAATACTTAGTAACCCCAAGCAGGGTGACCCAACAGCAACAGTACACTTTAATGTCTCTCTCAGATTTGGAGAAATCCAACAGAAGGATCAAAAGGGAAATATACAGAACTGAACAAACCACTGGAAAAAACTTGGAACACTTAAAATGTCCTAAATGGGACTACTAAAGAACATACATGTTTCTCAGTACCACGTGGAACTTTACCAAAATTTGGCCATGTATTAGGGCAAAGAAATGTTGTAAATAGATTTTAAAAGACAAAAATAGTAAACAAAAACAAAAAAACAAAAAAAAACATTTGTTATAAGCCATAAGACAGTAAAAACAGTCTTCAGTTCTGAGAGCACAGATGTAAGACAAACAAAGACAATGAAGTCCTTAAAAAAGAGTGGTTTAAGAACAAATTATGGAAACAATCATTATAAGAAAGACAATGATGCTAAAATTTCTGGGATATATCGATGGCAGTGTTGAGGGTGGGGCAACGAGGTAGAGTAATTGTATCCTTAAAAACATAAGTGAACAAAATAGAAAAGGAGAGGGTTATTGAACTGAATATTCATTTTTAAAACTTGGAAAACTCAACAAATAAATAAATCCAAGATAAGTACAAAGGAGGAAACATTGAAAATTTGAGAAGTAGTTAAATTAGAAACCAAAAAGAGAACAAAAATTGTAAACTAAAACTAAAAGTTGGTTCTCTGAAAAGGTTAACAAAAATGATTTAAAAAATAAACTTTAGTCAAGCTCATTAAGATAAAGCAAAAAATAAAATCAACAAAATAGTAAATGAATAAGGTATAATCACAATTAAACCAGAGGAAATGAAAAAGAGTTGCCAGAACTTTCTAAATACAGTTATATGCTAACTAAGAATATGAAAGGAATAGAGGAATACCTTTAAAAATATAAAATATCCAAACTACCAGGATTACAAATAGACATCTTAAGTTATCCAAAGGGATAGAGAGACCTTTTTTGATAAAACAATAAAAAAAGTATTTAAAACAAAAAGTATTATATGCAATGAGCATATATTAGAAGCTTTCCCACTAAGTTGAAGGGTAAAGCAAGAAAGTATACTCTCCCCACTATTGATTGATATAATTCTAGAAATGCAAGCTTAGCCAAAAAAAAAAAAAAAAGACAAGAAAATGAAATTTAAAATACAGGCAAAGAGAAGAAATTCCAATGACATGGTTGCTTACTTAGAAAATTCTAGGGAATCAGCAAAGATGTTAATTGAGACAATGAATAGCTTTAGCAAAGTTGCAAATTACAAAATAAATCCACATAAATCAAAAGCATTTCTACATAATAATTTAACCAAGAGGCAATAACAGAAAAGAAAATACCATTCAAAATAACTATAAAGAGCATAAAATTTCTGGGTATCAATCTACCAAAGCATACTTTTATAGCTTCAAATAGAAAGTGCTAGTTAAATAAATTAAGAATACCTTTAAAAGTTTATTCAATGTTAATGGCTGAACCCGTTCAATATAATAAAAATGACACTATCGCCGGAGTTAATTTACAGTTTTATTGCTATAACAATCAAACTTATAAAGGGACACTTTGTGGAATCCAATAAAATAATAACATTTATTTGGTGAAACAAAAAAAATTCAATTATCAAAGGAATAAGGAAAAATTTAGGGAATAAAGGGGGTATAGCATTTCCAAACCTCAAATAATATTATAAAACAACAATCTTAAAAAAGATTTGGTATTGCTTTTAAAAATAAGAAAGTAGGTCAATGGAGCAAACCAGACAAGGGAGAACCATAAATATTGAAATTAAATAACTCCATGTTCAACAACTCCCAAAACATAAATTACTTAGGAAATAACTCCCTATCTGACAAGAATTGTTGGAAAACCTGGAAAGCACTCTGGCATATATAAGGCTTAGGACAGTACTAAATACAATAGCCACAACATATTCACAATAAATACATAACCTCAATATTAAAGATCATACTATTAAAAAAATTAGAAGAAAATCAGATTATATACTTTCACAACTATAGGCAGGATATGTTTATTAATGAAACAAAAGACAGAAGCAATTACAAAAGATAAAACAGATAATTTTGCATGGAAATGAAAAGCTTCTATGCAAACAAAAGTAATACTTTCGAAATAAAAAGGAAAATGATCAAAGGTGAAAAATTATCTTATCAAATTTCTGATAAGGACTTGCTATTCAAGATATATGGACAAAAAAATAGATATATGAGACTTATTAAGGTCATTTCCTAGGAGATAAGTGGTGAAAAGACATAAACAAACAGTTACTTTAAAAGAATTGTAAAATATTAACAAACTATGTGGAGGAATGCTCCTAATCACGAATTTGAAGAAAAATGCAAATCAAAACAACCTTGAAGTTTGATTTTATATCTAGGAAACTGACAAAGATGACAAAAATGGGAATAGACAATGTTGGAGGAGTTGTGGGAAAATAGGTATTCTAGTGCATTATTGGTGGAGTTGTAAATTAATATGATTATTTTGAAAAACAATTTGGAAAAGTAAAATTCAAGTAAAGTTACTAAAATATTCATATTCTTTGATCCAGAGATTTCACTATGAGGCATATATTCCAAGGATGTCATTGATAAGAAGAAAGACCCCATGTACACCAAAATATTATTTGTAGCACTTTTGGCTGTGTTTGCATGTAAATAGCTGATTTGGAAATGACTATTACATTGTTAATCAGTCATCTCTTATTAAACTATAATCAGTTACATTATCTGTGACATTATTTGGTACTTTGCATGTCTAAGACCTCTCAATTAATTTCTCAGATAGAATATTTATGATAAAGAAGTATAAAATTGAATAGTCTATAAGCCCTGGAGTCAAGGGTAGGTAGTAGAGGATAGCCAAGACTGAATGAAGTGGGAAAAGTTAAATGGATGAAGATTTTAGAGAGGGTAGAAAGCTGGTTTGGTCTGTATGAGAGAAAGACAGAAACTAGGTAAGGCCATTAGAAAAGGAGCAATTCTCAGAAGTCTCAGAACTCATACATTATGATGACAAGCTCCTGAATGTAATCATGTTGGAATGTGAAGCTGATGTGGGAATGGCTATGAAGGTCTGAAGGATCATGGGTGTATAATGGAAAGACCACATAAGCCAGAGGGCATACTCTATTGGAATCCTGGCTTGATGTGGCATAGTGGATAGTCAGTAGACTTGGAGTCAGGGCAGACCTGGGTGTGGATCCCTCCTCAGATACCTCCTGGCTGTGTGATCTTGGACAAATTACTTAATTTTTCTCAGGTCTAGTTTTCTCTTTTGTAAAATGGGGATAATAATAGCACCTACTTCACAGAATGGTTGTGAGGACTGAGTGTAAAGTAGTTTGCAGATCTTAAAGCTCTATACCATCTGTATGGCCTTGGACAATTTACTTTACCTCTCTAATAGTCCTCAAACTAAAATTCCCTTAGTTAGGGAATTGGTATCTGGATGAATCTGTCCAACAAGAAAGTAAACTCTAAGAATAGAGACTATATCACTTCTTCTTTGGTGCACCCCATAGGGCCTATTGTGGGGTTATTATTGTGAGGTTGATAACATCTTAGAATTTTCCCAGGGAACTGAAATTGGGCCCATAGGTCCATAGATGGACAAATCTACCTTTTCGAAACTGGAATATTTCCATTTCTCAAGCCCTGGAACACATCCCCAATTTTCCATGATTTTTCAAAAATCTATGATAGTGACCCAGCAATCCTATCCACAAATTATTTCAATATTCTGGAATGCTCTTTGTATGGCCTGTTAACTTGAGAGCACTTAGGTATTTTCTTCTCAGGTATCTTGAATTTTAATTCCTTGCTAACCCTTTTTGTTTGTTGCCTTTTTACGTCCCATCCTGAAAATATCTTTTTTTTCTTGGTAGAGAAAAAAGAAAGAAAACAGGAGTCAAATAGTTTTATACCTTCTCTTCACTGTCAATTCTTTGTTTTATCGGAAACAGAGAGGAACTTTGGGTCACTCTAGCCTCCAATCCCATTCACTGCCAGCCTTGGCTGATCTGGAGCCTTACCAGTCCTCGTATTCTTACAGGTCTGCGCTGCTCTTTAAAAAATCTATCCTCATTTACCTGCCTTTGCTTCCTTCCTGTGTAGATGTCTTTTAAAAAAAAATACAAGTACTTTGTTCTTGCTTTGCTACCGTCTCCTCGTGTTTTACCTCCCATCGACCTTTTGTAACTGGATGCCTACCAACTACTGAAGCAACTCAAGGTCGCCCAGAGATCTAGTGGAAGTAGGCCTGAGATATCAGGCTCATTTTGCTACCAGCCTGTGCCCTCCTCCAGAAACAGCTAAGAAACTGTAGAATGGCTATTTTTAGCCTCAAAGTATTCATTCCCTTTGCCTCTGGGAAATGTCAGGGTGAGTATTCAGATATGGTTGGCACCATAAAGAAGATCAGTAGTTCATATAGTTTCTTTCTGAATCTACAAATGAGAGGGGTTTTTTGTTTTGGTTTTTTTTTTATGGCTCAGTCTTAGACAAGAGAACCCTGGAATCTGTCTGATTTCTGGACTTAAATTTACTTAATTCCATTAGCTAATTTATGATAATTCCCCAAACCAGCAAAAAAGGTAACAAATCATTTTACATTCTATAGTGCAGCTGTCATCAGAGTTTGAATGCATACAGAACGAAAAACATAAACAAACAAAAATTAAACTTAGGTTAAGGAACATTCTGTGTGTTTGCTAAGGGCAAGTCTCAAATTAGATCATCTAAATAGCTGCCTTCACTTTCGAGAAAAAAAAAAGGCATCAGAATGTAAGATCATATTCTCCTGTCTTTAGCTGGCTGATGTTTTCATTCAGGACAGGCCACGATCCAACGAATAAAATCAAGGTTAATCTGAGACACTTTTAGCTTACGAGTCCAATGTGACTTGTGATGAATTCTCCATCCCAAACTATATTTTATCCCAATGTTCTGAAATGTGTACAGAAAGGAAGTTAAGGGTTGGAGAAGCCGAAAATGAACACTGACACTGTAACAAAGCACTCCTCAAAGAGGATTTTTTGTCGGACACTCCATAAACTTTTGCAGCTGTTCCTGTCCCTGTTTATATAATATTCAGATGTACCTGAAAACCAGATTATATGTTCAAAGTTTCATCATAGGAATACTGTCATGATCTAATCAACTGCTTTTGATGTACCTGTGCTCTCTTTCTCTCTCTGTCTCTCTCTGTCTCTGTCTCTCTCTGTCTCTCTGTCTCAGTCTCTCTCTCTCTCTTTCTCTCTCTCTCTCTTTCTCTCTCTCTCTCTTTCTCTCTCCCTCTCTCTCTCTCTCTCTCTCTCTCTCTCTCTCTCTCTCTCTCTCTCTCTCTCTCTTTCTCTTTCCCTCTCTCTTCCCGACCTTTTCCCCCAAAAAAATCTGTCAAGAAGAACATTCAAGGTATTGAAAAAGGATGCACTGCTCATCGGCTAATTTTTAAAGATGTTTTTAAATCATAACCTCATTCTAGCTACACTTTCATTAACAGTTCTGAAATACCTATTTTGTCAGATAGCAATGTGCCACTTAATTACTTTACTCTGTGAATATAAATTATGCAATAAACTGACACTAACTTCCTTAACCAGTTTATTAAGAAGGAAAGTAATTCATTCCAACTGTTCAGTCGGCTGTGGTGGAGTTTTCTTCAGTGAAACCTGCAAAATTTCACAGATTCTAGTCGTCATTTTCAACTTTACAAATGACTTGATGCTGAAATGCGTTTTTTTCCTCCTGAATCATTCACATTATAACATTTATTTTGAAGCTGAGGTTTTTACTCTATTAGACTAACTCCTTTCTGACACATGAAGAGTTACATGAGATTTTAAAAACTGAGATATTAAGAATTTTTGCCTGACTGTATTGCTTGATTATATTGAAGAAATCTCTAATGGCTCATCTCACCGTAATTCTTTTGAAAGATTTCAAAACTCTGTGTGTTTTAGAAAATATACTATGACATACAGGAAGATAAAAAAAAGAAAATTAATGATGTACATGTTTAATTTTCTTGTACTGTATTCAAGTTCAAGAAATATAAATTAATTATGCTTTGTGTCTAGTACTGCCACAGGCACTGTGGGGTATACCAAAGAAGAAATTATATAGTCTCTGTTCTTAGAGTCTCCTTTCTTGTTGGACAGATTTATCCGCATATCAGTTACATATAGAAGGGGATCTTGCCTTTTTCAGTGTGAACACTAGTAGAGAGGAAAGGTAAATTGCTGGTAATAATAACTAACATTTACAGAGTGCTTTACGATCTGCAAAGTACTTTACACCTGTTCCTCACAACCATCCTGTGAAGTAGGTCCTATTATTATCCCCATTTTACAGGAGAGAAAACTAGAACTGAGAAAAATTAAGCAATTTGTCCAGAATCATGTAGCTAGGAGTTATCTGAGGAAGGATCCACACCCAGGTCTGCCCTGACTCCAAGTCTACTGACTATCCACTATGCCACATCAAGTCAGGATTCCAATAGAGTATGCCCTCTGGCTTATGTGGTCTTTCCATTATACACCCATGATCCTTCAAACCTTCACAGCCATTCCCATATCAGCTTCATATTCCAACATGCTTACATTCAGGAGCTTATCATCACAATTTATAAGTTCTGAGACTTCTGAGAATTGCTCCTTTTCTAATGGCCTTACCTAGTTTCTTTCTCTCACACAAACCAAACCAGCTCTCCATCTTCTCTAAAATCTTCATCCATTTAACTTTTCCCACTTCATTCAGTCCAATAACTCCCTCCTTGCTATCTTAGGCTCCTTCCCTATCCCTCCTTTTATTGCAAGGCTTATAGATTATTCACATCTATGCCTATGTATCATGAACATCCTATGTGAAAAGCAAATTGAGAGGTCCTGGATATATAACATATCAAAAAATGTCACAAAAAATATAATTGATTATATTTTAACAAGAGATGACTGTCAATGAAAAGACAATCATTTCCAAATCACCATCTACCCCAGGCAGAAATAACCTCTTTGAGGGAAGTGAATTTTAGGTTTGGCCTTTGAATCCTCTGAGTCTCACTAGCCTAGCGCCTTTTGCAGAGCAGGTATTTAATAGGTGCTTGTTGAATTGAATCTAATTGCTTCTCTTTCCCAGTCATTCCACCACTTCCAAGTCTACATGCTGGTCCTCTACTATCCCTACATTTCTAGATGGCTTCTAGCTATCTTGCCCCAAAGGATATTATGAGACTTTGTTGAGTGACTTAACTGAAATTGCAGCAGTCTACTGATAGAGTAACCCTGCCAAAAAGGGAAATAACATTAGCTTGGCATGAACTGTTTTTGATGAATCCATAATGTCTCATAATAATGATCACTTTATATTCTAAATGCTCACAAGCCTGGTGCTAGGAGAATACTTCAGAGCCTTTAGGCTAGAGTAATGATAATGATAGGTAGCAGACATATAACACTTTAAGGTATTGTTTACCTATCATCTCATTTGATTCTCACAACCATCCTATGATTAAGTGCCATTATTATCCCTGTTTTGAAGATAAGGAAACTGAAGCTGAAAGGGGCTAAGTGACTCCCAGGTAGGTGATCCACAGATAGTCAGTGTCAGAGACAGAATTTGAATTCAGGTCTTCCTGACTCCAAGTCTAGCAGCCCTTGTCTCCTACACCACCCAGGCATCATTTTACCATGTAATTACCTAATTATCAAATGGCTCTGTGGCATCAAAGTTCCCCAGTTTTTAATATAGGGGATTCCCCTACATCTTTCCCACATGTCCATGTAAATGAGTGGGCTGAGAAAGAGGCTCAGAGTTAAAACCATGTTTGTAGTCCCTGGATATGCAGATACAACTGCAGATACATATCTGAAAGAAGCATTGTCCAGTCCACGGGTGGAAAACCTGCAGCCTCAATGCCACATGTGGCCTTCTAGGTCCTTCAATGTGGTCTTTTGACTGAATCCAAACTTCACAGAACAAATCCCTTTAATAAAGGATTTGTTCTGTAAAACTTGGACTCAGTCAAAAGGTCATACCCAAGAACCTAGAAGGCCTCATGTGGCCTTAAGGCTACAGATTCCACATCAATTGGTCCAGCCATCCCATTATATCATAATATCTTCAGTCACTAACAGGAAGAAGGAGAGAAAGGGGAATAATACTGACAAACTTGGAGTAGGAAGAAGGATGCTGAGGAAATTCACAGTGGTACAGAAGGATTCATTGTGGTCTATAAGTTGAGCAGTGGAATGTCATCCTTCACTGTAGGTGTAAATTGTGGGGCTGCAATTGATGGAAGGATGAGAGAACAAAAAAGTGTGAACGGTCTCTGTGGGAAATGAGATGAAGAATTCATAAAGTTACAATAGAGGGTTGAGATGAATAGGAACAGCAGGAAGAATCCATCCAAGACAATGGTATATGAATCTGTGGTGGATGAATCACCTCCCTGGATACCCAGTAACCATAGAACCAAAGCAAAAATATAGAATGGTGAGGATTAACACAGGGGTGAGGATTCATAAATTGGGCACAGTGGAAAATTGGGAAGGCAAATAATCATAGCTGCTAAAATTTTTAAGATGCTAGACCATGACTTGACCCAAGACTGAGCTTGGAAACAAGTGATTCTGGGTAGAGAACTAGGAGAAAGTGAATTGAAGGACATTATAATTTCCAGATGAGAAAATTCAGTCTTAGAGGAATGAAGTGATTTTCCCCAAGTTCTCACAGTTGGTATGTGGCAAAGTTAGGCCTAGAAACTGAATCAATGGGTCAGTGATCTTCCTGATACTCCATATTGTCTTTTTGTGGTCTTACACCTTACTCCCCAACATGTACTCTTCCATTCAGCAATATTTTTGGCTGTGTCTTGAATAAAATACTCCATTTCTATGCTCTAAGCATTTTCTCTGGCTGTTCCCCAGGCCTAGCACAATCTCCCTCCTCTGTTCCAACTACTGATGTCTCTGGCTTCCCTTAAATTTCAATTAAAATCCCAATTGTTCAGGAAGTCTTCTTCAACCTCTCTTAATTCCAGTGCCTTCCCTCTGTTAATTATTTCTTGTTGTTCAGTCATTTCAGTTGTGTCCAACTCTTTGTGACCCCATTTGGGCTTTTCTTAGCAAAGATACTGGAGTGGTTTGCCAGTTCCTCCTTCAGCTCATTTTATAGACTGGGAAACTGAGGCAAATAGTGACTTACCCAGGGTCACACAGTTAGTAAGTATCTGAGGTCATATTTGATTTCAAGTCTTATTGACTCCAGACCCAGTTTTCTATCCACTGCAACACCTACCTGCCCACAATTATTTCTTGCTATTCATTATTAGCTTTCTTTGCATATGTTTGTATGTATATTGTCTCCCCTATTACATTTTAAGCTCCTTGAAGGCAGGGACTTAAGTATCCTCAGCACTTAGCATCATACCTGGCCAGAAGTAAATGTTTATTGATTGCTTGGTGAGTACTTATTAAGTCCGAATAGGGACAGTTCAGGTAAGTGTTGAGGTATGATCTCATTGGTAATTTAGTGCTACTGCTTCCTATAGTTAAATATTTTCAGGGATGAAAAACCATTTTAATAGTTCACTAGTGTCTATACCAGTTTTTAGAATATTCTCTCCTTCAAGTTTCCATATGGTTAAATTCAACCATATGGAAACTTGAGGGAGTGTATATTTCCATCCATGCATTCATGGGGGAGTAGGGCTGTACTGTGTAATATCAAAAAAATCTTCTAATTGTCTAATTGTGAACCAAAGAACTGATGACTCAGGAATTGCTGAGCAGGAATTGAGTATGAATACCAAAGGTGGGACCCACCCATCTCTTTCCTTCCTTGAAGTTAGTGAAGCAGGGTTAGTCTGAGCTTCTGGTGGGGGAGGGGTAGCTGACCACATTCCTTTACCATGCTGTCATGTGCCCTGTGGCACGTGGTGTCTGCTCATTATGTTCTCTCCTGATTTTAGGTGGATGAATATTTCAAGTGGGGAATGCCCAGTTACCAAGTGAGGCTGAGAGATCCTCGGGTCCCATTAGATTCCACTGGTGACCAGAGTTGGTAGCAGAGTACAGTGGAGCTGGTACCAATAGCCATAGGAGTTGAGAGGTGACTAAGTAATAATTTTGAGATAAACATCTCCAGTGTGGCAGAGAATCTGGCATGACAGTTGAGAACCTAGCCCAGAAGCAACTGAACCCAGTAAGGAGCTAGCACACAGCAACTTAGCAAAGAGCTTGACCCAGCCCAGCAGTGCCCAGTCCATCCAAGACATCATACCCTATGAGGAAGAAGACTAACTGATCTACCTTTCCAATGAAGAAGCCGTGCCACGTGGGGAGCCAACCCAGATGAATACTGGAGCACTTCATCCATCACCAATTCCAAGTCCTGATGAGGTCAGGGAACCCTAAGTTGAGCTTTAAGAGTGCTTAGGACCCCAAAGTATTGATACCCTAGGTCCTGCCCAAATGAATTTGACCCAAGACTTCTTAAAGCCAAAGTAAAACAAAGTTTATTAAAGATTCATCATACTGAGCTGACTCTTAAGAAGCCTCAACATTTGTGAGGTTTATATTAACAAGCTGGTCAGACTGAATCTGAGCACCTTCATAGAAACAAGATGGATCTTATATACAGAAAGACTGAGGGAAGAATCCAGGTATGGCCAAGTAGTCTGGGGGTTCCAGAGATGATCTTGAAGGGAGTGGTCAGTATCCAGGAGTGTCTGGAGGTAGGATCTTGAGGGAAATAACCAGTATAGTGGTCAAATCTAGGGAGGATCTTGATGGGAATGGTCAGTAGCCCGGAGAATGGGATTTTGACAGGATCAAGGGTGGGAAGTATAACAGAGATCTGGGCATAGTGAGGCTCCAGACCAAGTGGAGAAATCCAAGGAGCTTTCAAGGTGAGATTTTTCAGGGCCCTTTAGACAAATGGGACTAAAACTCTTCAGAGGTAAAGAACAAAAGTCTCTGCTTGAGCCTGTACCCCATTAGTCCCACAGAAGGCTTCATGAGGATTCCACAAAGAGCCAGAACTCAGGAAGTACCCTTTTGCTGCATGTGTTCTTTACACAGGTCCCTGATTACCATTAGACTTTTAAGTTTGCGCCCACTATTGCCAGGGACCTTGTGTTTGCGAAGGGAGTGTGAACTCTATTTGGAGAAATGCTTTTAAATAAATACAGTGGCTGAATCCAGAAGAAATGACATTGATTATGCCTTTTAGGCATACAATTTCTTGGAGAACCCTCAAAAATGTGTTGATAACTTCCTGTACTTGGACTATAGATCTACTTCATAGGGTTGTTGTGACGATCAAAGGAGCTAATATCTGTAAAGTGGCACAGTGCCTGGCACATGGCAAGCACTTAATAAATACTTGCTTTCTGCCTTTCCCTATGATGCAGTAATGCACTTTGTCAATATTAATTTCACTGGATCAAAGATCTCAATCAATGACCTCGAATGAACCTCAGAAATCATCCAATCACCCTCATTTCAACAGGAACAACCACTATTGGACCCAAGGTAACTGACTCATTGACCCTCTCCTTCTCCATTTAGGGGACCCTCTCAATTTGGAACCCACCCACAGTCAGACTGTGTTCAATTATAGGAAAATTTGACCATGTAAAGGAAAGGTTTAGCATCTTTTTCATAGTCTGGCTCTTTATGCCCATCTCTCCTCCCTGGGAAAAAAAAAATTGAAATCTAGGCTCCTGTTTAAAGTCCCCCAGAAAGGGGACAGTACAAGAGTATAAAAGTGAGGAGTACAAAAAGGGAAGGTACTCAATGTAATGTAAACCCTATGCAGGACAGCTATTCATTTCTTTTACACACAAAGGAAAAGCTAAGCACAAAAAACTCACAAGCATATATGTTAAAAAAAAAACTTAAATGAGTAGCTGTAATTTTAACTATGATTCCATTCTCCCTAGAGGTAAAGACCTAAACGTCATAGCATGAAACAAAATTGCTGAATCAGCATTTCACATTTCTCCTTGGCTCTAACTATCCAAACAGTTCTCTCAGATCTCTGTCTTCTCACAAGCTAGGTCAGGTGTAGGACTCAATGTCCTGCTGAGGATCATGCTGTCCAATGCAGAAAGTCCTCTGTCAGTCAGCTTTGATTGAGGGGCCAAGAATCTGTGAAACTCTCAAATTCACAAAGTTGACTACAAGGCTGAAAATATATATCTCAGGATTACTACTCATCACTTATACTCAGGAGAGAAACAAAAAAGAAGAGGCAATCCAAAACCCAGGCTCGGATTTTCCTAGTCAAGACATGTACTTTAGCTACCACATGTTTACTACTGCCACGCTGCCTGAGGGGACAAAGAAAACCAGCCTCCTATCCCACCTTTCCAGAGAGGAGCTCAAATATTCTTGACAGCCTTTGCCAATGGGGAGAAAAACAAACAGAGGTAGAGTCATTCTCTATTTAAAGCCCACTGAGTCAGTGGTTCTTACCGTTCAATGGTCTATAAAATACCAGATCCTGCTAAAGTTGAGCTATATGTGTCCCCAGAAGTTGGCAGGTCAAAGGCTCAGCAGTCCTAGGCAATATATATCAGGAAAGCCTGATATTTTCCTCCCTTTACATGTAGGTGAGCACAGGAAGGAAGTGACTCTCCCAAGGTCAAACAGGTAGTAAGGGTCGGAGGAACTTGAAGCCAAGGCCAATGACTCCAGAGCTGATATACTTTCTACTGTATCATGCTGCCTCCCACTGGCATGAAGCAGTTCCTTCCTAAAAGTCTTGTACTTCCCCCATGCCAACATGAATGGAAACTACTTCATTAAAAAAAATATTACACATTTACAATACAGCTTCTGAGAAATCATTATAATCTCAAAGAATATAAGCTAATCTCAACTACGGCAAAGACTTTATATCAAAATATTGTAGATTTGTTATTCAGTCAGTTAGTCATGTCTGACCTTTTGCAATACCATGGACCATAGAATGCCAGGACCTTCTATCCCCTACTAGCTCTCAAAGTCTGTCTAAGTTCATGTTCATTGTTTCCATGATACTGTCTATCTCATCCTCTACCATCCCCTTTTCCTTTTGCCTTCAATCTCTCCAAACATCAACACCTTTTCCAATGCATCCCATCTTCTTACTGTAATGACCAAAGTATTGAAGTTTCAGCTTCTGTATTTGACCTTCCAATGAATAGCCTGGATTAATTTCTTTAATAAGTATTGACTGATTTGATCTCCTTGCTGTCCAGTGGATTCTCAAAAGTCTTCTCCAGCACCACAATTTGAAAGAATTACTTCTGTGGTACTCAGCTCTCACAGCTCTACAATACTACTGGAAAAACCATAGCTTTGACTATACACAGACCTTGGTCGACAAAGTAACATCTATGCCTTTTAGTTTGCTGTACAGATTTGCCATAACTTTTCTTCCAAGGAGCAAGAAGTCACCATCTGCCATGATCTTTGAGCCCAAGAATATAAAATCTGACACTGCTTCCATTTCTTCTCATAAAATCTAACAGTGCTTCCATTTCTTTTCCCTTTATTTGCCAGGAAGTGATGGGACCAGTTGCCAAGATCTTAGGATTGTTTTGGGGTTTTTTTTTATGTTAAGCTTAAAGCTCCTTTACTAATTACTGATGCACCTAAGTAGGTTATGGAAGGCACCATGGTGCCAATGAAAGAGCTCTGTCTCTGGGAGCCAGAAGACTGGCTTTAAATCAAATCTCTGGTGTTTATTGGGTATTCAGCTTTAGACAAGTCTTTTAACTTCCCTGTGCCTCATATTCCTCATCTGTAAAATATGAAGGTTGGACTAAATTGTCTCTGAAGTCTGTTCCAGCTAAAGTTTTATGGCTCTTTGAACATCCGCATTGTACTTACAGCTTTGCTTGAATAATGCTGCATACCAAGTGATATGGCCTTGCAATGATACTTCTTTCCCCTCCATATAATGGATTTTGCCTTTTTCCTTACAGAATCTGAACATTAAGTAGAATGTTGATATAAAGGTCTGCAGCCTAAGCAGGACTAGCTATATCTAAACTGATTTTCAGGAAAAAAGAAAAACAACACGACTTTTCCCTGTTCTGTTTCTAAGAGTCCTTTGTGTTATGTACAGAATTATTATCAGAAACACTTTTCATTTCTTTGGCATAGATAGATAGATAGACAGACAGACAGACAGACAGACAGAGAGATAGATAGATAGTGCAGTTTCACTGACCAGGGTCTTGTCTTGAGCTTTAAAAAAATGTCAACTTTGCTTTCACAAAGAACTCTTCAGAGGACTTCATTGTGTATTTGTAAAAACAAGACAATCCTTCAATATTTCATGTTGAGATACATGGCATAGTTCTTCAGTGAAAGTAGCAGTCTTCCTTTTTAATGATACCAGCTCTGGATTTAATGATTACATCTCTGATCATGACTAAGGGTGCAAATGAGAAGAATGCTTTTAATCATCCCACAAATTTATCCAACGTATTGTTAGCAGGCTCAAGGGCAGTGAGACGTCTCATTCTCCTTTTGTTTAGACTGCTCAAAGGTCAGGTGCGCAGCATGCTTCTCTTCAGAACTATTTTGTTTTCAGGATACAAGGGAAGTCTCCCTGAATATTAACCCAAGGAACTTGGCTGACTAACTTTAAACTCTTTTATATACCGGGTCTGCTCAGGTGCCAGCTTATCATCACTTGCCAGCCAGTTTTACTTGAGAGCATATTCAAATTGTTTACTTTGGACAGCTTCAACAGGACCCCACTTTCCCTGTCAGAAAGGGTTTGTTCAGTCATTTTTCAGTTGTGCCAACTCTTTGCAACCCTTTTTGGGGTTTTCTTGGCAAAGATACTGAACTGGTTTGCCATTCCTTCCCCAACTCATTTTACAGATGAGGAAACAGAGGCAAATGAGGTTAAGTGTCTTGCCCAAGGTCAAAAAGCTAATAAGTATCTGAGGTCAGATTTGAACTCAGGAAGATGAGTCTTCCAGATTCCAAGTCTGGTTCTCTATCCACTGCACCACCTAGGTGCTTCATTAAAAAAAGGTGTCATTCAATTAGTCAAGAGAGTAGTAGGAACAGTATATGTATAATATGATAGTAGTATAGATAGTAGATATGCATAGGAATAACTTCACTTGTAAACCTGGGTGACTTGAAGAATGGTGACACCCTCAAAAGTAATAGGGGAAGTTAGGATGAAGGGAAGGTTTGGGGAAAAGATAATAAGTTCAGTTTAAGGTATGTATGGAACATCTAGTTTGAGATGTCTGACAGGCAACTGGAGATGCAAGGCTGGAAGTCACCAGAAAGGTTAGGGTTGGACAAATAGAATCCTCTGAATAGCAATGATAATTAAAACTATCAGAAATGATGAGATTCCAAGGTAAAATAATAGAGAGAGAGGGTCTAGGGAAGAGCCTTGAGGGACACCCATGTATAATGGCTATAACATGATAATGATCCAATAAAGGAGATAGAGGACTGGTCAGATAAGTAGGAGAATAAACAAAGATCAGTGTCACGAAAAACTAGAGAAAAGGAAGTATTGCAGAGACAAAAGTGATCAGCAGCATCAAAACCTGTAGAAGGATCAAGAATGATGATGACTGAGAAAAGGCCATTAGATTTGATAACTAAGAATGTGACATTTAAAAATTTGAAGAGACATAGTTTCTGAGTAATTAATCATTTTATTAATAATGCTAACATTAATAAAAGGGGCCAGTGACATGCTTGAATGCCCAAGACCCCTCATGGAACCCATTCAATGCTGATATGCCCTTGGGAGAGGGAGGCAATTGACTCTGATTGGTTAACAAGTAATGAGAGAGAATGAATATTATAATGAGAGATGGACTTATTCTAATGAGGGGTTGAGGGACATGACTTTGATCATGTCATTTACTTCCATTTACTTCCCCAGCCTTGGGAAATTAAATCAAAGAATTTATTTCCCACCCAAATCTGAGTAGAACACAATGGTTAGAAATTCACATAGATAAGATGGTCGAGGTAGGGTAAATTTTTGGCAGAGGTCAGTAATGTCCTTCAAATACTGACTTGGACTAATAAGGTTTCAGAAAGGAAAACATCTTATGTGTCCCTAATACTTACAATTAGTTATTTTAATAATCATTTCTCTCAAGAGATCATTAGTAACTTTGGAAAGAACAGGAATAAAGAAAAAAGGGAATGGAGGTAAAATCACTATCTAGTTCTTATGACTTGCCCCTGATCAGAACCACAGGTCCCTACTTGTCACCACCTTCACCATCCATCTACTATGCCCATCAATTCTCTTTCACTCTCACAAACCCCATTCATGCCCTCCATAAATTCTGCAAGATGACTTCCTTGCAGCTACTTCTCATGACCTCCTCTTCTTCCCATAAGTCTGTTGAAATTCAAGAGGCAAGAGGATGGGGAAACTTGAGAACTATAAGTGTCCTTTGTTGTCACATAAACATCTATGGGCTCAGCATAGGTGGGTTACATAATTATATAATACAAAGCACATTATTATCAGAGAAGAAGAATATCATGAAAGTTCAGAGGAAGAAATTATGAATAGTATAGTGCCTATACCTAGGCAGCTAGGTGGTAGAGGGGATAGAATGTTGGGCCTGGGATCAGGAAGACTTCAATTCAAATCCAATCTCAGATATTTACTAGCTATGTGACCCTGGGTAAATCACTTAACTTCTGTTTTGTCTCACTTTTCCTTATCTGCAAAATGAGGATATAATAGCACCTACCTCCCAGGATTGCAGTGAGTATTAAATGAGATAATGTTTGTGAAGTGCTTAGAACAGTGCCTGGCACACAGTAGGCACTATATAAATGCTAGCTATTATTACTGAGTACTATATTTGGAGGCAGAGGAGCTCAGTGTGGATCCTGGCTTTTTCACTTTAATACAGATCTTTAAAAGCAGGTGGGATTCTAATATATGAAAGTGAGGATGGGAAAATCATTTTACCCATCAGGAAAAGACTATAACCAAAGATACAAAGATGGGAAAGCACCTAGAATATCCAAAGAATAATAAAAAAGGTCAATTTTCACATTCTTAGGATGTCTGTAGTCTAACACTGTCTATTCTAAACAAAGAGGTATTAATCAATCAGTTAAACCCAAATAATTAAATCCGTTTGTGCATAAATTTAGCCACAATCAGTAACTGCTAAATCTGCTGAGCTCCTGTTGTATCCAGTATACTGAACAAAGTCTCATCACAACTGTCTAGATATTGTCACACCTCTATAGATCTCTTATTCAATTAATTTCCACTACTCCTCTCCCCTCCCCCCCCCAAGAGAGATTGCATTTAATACAGGCAAAGAAAAGAAATTCCAAATTTCTGAGTCAGCATACCTAAAATTAATATAAAAGAATAAAGTAGCCCATTTAGAAACCAATTTTTAAAAAACATCATGAAAATGGGTCTTTTCCCATTCACGGGAATTCTCTCATTTAAAAAAAAATGCAAGTGTCTAGGCTTTGTATTTACTTGATGAATCACCACATATTCTCAGAGCCATGAAGCATTTAATTAAAGGAACATAGCTCCAATACAAAACTCAGCATTGTTGGGAGATTCAGAAAACATATCAACCATATTAAAATGCCATAGGATCACCACATACTTTACAAAAGATGCACAATTACTTAATAACTAATGCAATATGTAGTCCTAAGATAATTACTGAAGGCAGAGAAAAACAAGTAATTAAAACTGTATGCGATTGACATCTATTTTTGCTAAGATTCTATGGAATTTACTTTCTTTAGGTATTAGTTGCTTCCTATAGCAATGTATAAGAAGAATGTAGGTGTGGAAATTAAAACAGAAGGAACATATATATGCATCTATATGTATATGTACATTATATTTAACATTTTACACAAAATCTCAAATAAACTTGCTTTATCACCTTCTTATATTAGTGAAACAAGAATAGCGCTCTCACTCTAAACTATAAGAGCTATCAGTTCTATTATACTACTACTCTATATGTAAAACTGTGGCTTTAATATTATAATGTTTTTTTTCTTTCCTACCAGAACTAGGCATGTGTGGGTGAATGTTTAACAACTGACTCTCAAGAGGGAAAAAAAAGTACATGGGACACATTTTTAATTTAATATTCACTATTAACATTTTCTAGCACTTTCTTAAGTCTAGATAATCAAAAAGCAATAAATCAAGTCTTAATTTGTAGTGTTTAGAGATTTCCAAGGTATATTCACACTAAAAATTTAACAACTGGCTCTCCCCATATGAACTAGTTCTAGTACATCACTCAACAGCTATTGATAAAATTGCTGACACTTCAGTTATAGCTTCTAGGTCACCAGGTCAAAGACACAATCAAGGAAAGTTTTAGTAAAGACAAGATTTTCCTGAAGGTATTTTTTTCTGTTCTATTTTTGTCTAAGACAGAAATATCATACAAAAATGATAGCAACAAGAAATATCTACTACGCGGTAGATGTTATACGTTTGTTCAGTGCTTTTTCAGTCACATCTCAGTCTTCATGCCTCTATTTGGTGTCTCGGCAAAGATAATAGAGTGATTTGCCATTTTCTTCTCCAACTCATTTTATAGATGAGAAACTGAGGCAAACAAGGTTAAATGACTTGCCCAGGGTCACATAGCTAGTAAGGTTCGAAGGCTGGATATGAACCTATGAACATGAGTCTTCCTGATTCCAAACACTACACCATCTAGCTGCCACTACACATTTTACCAGGTATGAGAATACAAACACCAAAGAGAGATCCTTCCCTCCAGAAGCTTGTTCTGTCTTTCTGGTTGCTCCTCAGAGAGGATATCTCCTCTGCCACCCCAAATGTTCAGTTTGGCTATAAGGGCTTTTGGCAGGTTGCCACTAAAATCTGAATACATCCCTTGAAAAGCTGTGAAGGGATCATGGACTTAGAACCTTGGAAATTACCTAGCTCATTCATTTCATTTTGCAGATGAATAAACTGAGAACCAGAAAGATTGCCCAAGGTCATACAGAGAGTAAATAGCAAAACTGAGATTCAATCACAATACCAGATCCAGTGTTCTTTTCCACTGTACCACAATGCCTTAGGAGCTGGTGATCTCTGAGTTTCATTGATTGTATGCTGTTTTTGGCTTCTTATTCAGGGCAGCTGGTGGCAAAGAGGACAGAGCACTGGGCCTGGAATCAGGAAGATTTGAGTTCAAATTCAGTCTCAGATACTTAACTAGTTATGTGACCTTAGGCAAGTCATTAGACTTCTGATTGCCTCAGTTTCCTCAACTATAAAATGAAGATAATAATAGCTCCTATTTCTCAGGCTTGTTGAAAGGGTTAAATGAAATAATATTTGTAAAGCATTTACTATGGTGTTTTCTTCCCTCCTTTAACTTCAAACTAGGAATCAAATGCAGTGTGTAGAATCTGAGGCAATTTCAGAAAATTGAAAGGCCTCACATCTGACATTAGAATGGTGGTCAGTATTAATATGGATCTTTAACTTTCACAATATTTTTTATTCTTACACTGAAATGCTCTCATATGGTTAAAGCCATAACTTCAAGAAGAATTTTTAAAGAAGCGTGAAGAACATTTTGGAGCCATTTTTATTTATATAAGTATGAGGTTTCTTCATTTATTTTTTGCTGCAGAACTACTTGTTCTCTGTTTGACCTTGTTTAATTCAAAAGTAGGTTCGTTTTGAACTCAAAACTTGGCATTCATGAAGGCTTCAATGAGGCATGTGATCTCTTTGCAATGGTGAAACCACTTAATTAATTGAAAATAAAATAAAATAAACACAGCCCTCCCTAGTCTACCAGTTTAGTGAGTGTAACCATAGCAGTTAACCCCATTTTTATGGCATTCACAAGACCCATCACATTGGAACTCAAAGTTTAAAGAGGATCCTGGGAAGAAATAAGTTTTGGAAAATCCATCTTGTAGAGTCGTAGGGGGAAAGGTAAAGGGGACAGGTTGGAAGACAAAGGAACGTACGTTTTCTCCCTCCAAAGCCCATCTCTCCCCATCCTCCCACCTCTACCACACAACCTGGCTTCTAACTTCATCACACAACTGAACCTATTCTTTCCAAAGTTACCAATTGTATAGGCCACACCCTAGCAATTTATGTTTGATCCTAGATACTAGAATAAAATGAGACATGCACAGGTCATTCAATAGTTAGCAAAAGAGGTTTTATTTAGTCATAGAAGAAGGATAGCAAGACTACACAAGTTGATTCAGCTGAGCAAAGCTCCCTGGCCTGAGTTGTCCATCCTTTTCCACAAGGTAAGCACTCACTTAACTGGGAAATGATGTCAGTGCTTTAGTTTTTAAACCCTTCAGACAAGCAAGTCTTAAATACTCAATACTTTTTAAGATAGCTTAACCTACATGGGGGGGAGGGGCACATGGTTTGTACCACAGTGATTTTGGATTAAGCCAGTAGCTTTTCTCTTAGTCTTCATTCTTCTTGACCTCTCTGCAACACTTCATACTGTTCATCATCCTCTCCTTCTCGATTTTCTCTTCTATTTTTTCCTAAAACTTTTATTTCTTGACTCAGTCCTGATCCCTCCAGTCTCTGCTGCTGAATTATCATTCATATCAGTCTCCCTAACTGTGAGTGTCCTGAAAGGTTTTATTCCTCTTCACTTCTCTCTCTACACACTCTCTGTCTTGGTGACCCTATCAGATCTCATGGGTATAATTATTCCCAGAACTATATATACATCTGCATAGTCTCTCAAAATCTAGTTTTCATGGGCATTTCAACTATCAAGGATAGCAGCATCCTTCAATCACCCAGATTTGTAACCTCGGTATCATCCTTGACTCCTCACTCCCACTCCATCAAATTAAATACCAACATTTAGTTTCTACTTCAACAATATCTCTCACACAGCTACTCCTATCTCCACTCAAAAAACCATCACTCTATTTCAGGTTATCAGTACCTTTCACTTAAACATTAGCCTTCTAACTGGACTCCTCACTTCAATCCATTTTACACTAATCCACCAAAGTGATAAAGTTCTGACTAAGTTATTACCCTCTACTGAAAAAACTCTAAGGACTCTCTATTTCTCTCTAGGATAAAATATAAACTCCATTTGACATTCAAAGCTTTTCACAATCTTCCCTCATCCTGCCTTTCATGCTTTATTACACATTAATCTATGTATTCTATGGTCCAGTCAAACTTTTCTTTTCCTCAGATATAACCCTTCATCTCCCATCATCATGCTTTTGCATCAGCTATCTTCCATATCTATAACATCCTTCATCATCAGTTCTTCCTCTTAGAATTCTTGGCTTCTTTCAAAACTCAGCTCAAACATCACCTTCTGCACAAGGTCTTTCCTTGTTTCCCCATCCTTGGTAGACTACTTGATAGGTAGTCAGAAAATAGTTCTTGAAACATCGAGTTGTTAAGAAAGAAACTGATAGCCAGCTCATGGAGGTGCTCGTAAAATCATACAGGGAAATTCAATATCAGGCACTAGAGGCCTTTCAGCCCAGCTGAAGTCTAAGGCATCCCCTAAAGCTCCTGTTCCATGTGGACTATTCCAGGAAGGTTACAGAAAGCAGACCACTGAGGGAAGGGCTATCATGAGCTCTTGGGAGAAGAATATGTATAAGTCCTTTCAGCAATCTCTATGCAGGTTATTGTGGACCAGAACAAATGGAAAGCTTGAAAGTTACTCAAACCATTCCATGTAGTTAACAATGAGAGGGGTGAAAGATATTTCATCTTTAGTGATGGAGATGAAGGAAACTAGAGTATTTTCCATGCAAGTGACCACACCTTCCTCTGCTGACCAGTCAGAAACATTTATTAACCATCTACTATACAGGCCAGCCACTGCACCAACTGCTTTGGAATACAAATAAAATGAAGAAAAAGGAGAAGGAGGAGAAGGAGAAATACCAGTACCTGCTCTCAAGAAAGTCACAGTATACTCTTTTCCATATGGAAACAAGGGATCCTATAGCTAACCAATCTTAATACTATTCTATCCTTGTTGCACAGCATTTTGATGCTCAGGTTAACCTTTTTTTAACTGCTCAATGACCTGTGTGTGCTTCATTTTATCCCAATATGAAACCTGAACTAGGGTGCTAGCCTAACATCCTAGACATAGGATGGTCCCATGGCTCACATTGTAGTTGAGTTGAGGGAAGGTCAGCCATGAATACAGAGTACAGGGAGATTGGATGAGTAGCCAAATATGACACCACAGCACATGGTAACAGACCTTCTAGTTTTGTATGCTAAGTTCTTTTAGTGAGATAGAGAGAAGATCCCATTCACACAAAGTGGTTAGCTCAATGGATCCTGGAAGAAGCTACAGGAAGATTAAAGAAAATGCCTTGGCATCTTCTGGAGCATGCCATAGCTAGTATTGATGGTCCTGGAAAAGTTGGACTGAAGATAACTGATCCAGCACATTCAGTGACTAAAGACAGTGTTCTTGGTTTTTAAGAACCATGCAATGAAAACTAAGCAAATGTGCAAATAAAGACAGTTTTCCTAATAGGCATGGGGACCAACAAGCCACAGGCAAGAACCTACAGACCAGAGGATGGAAATATTATTTTTAAATCCAAAGGTATTGCTATATTCTGCTAAGATCAGAGCCATGAGATAGTTGAATGAGTGATGAAGTGAGAAAGACACTTAGGAAATCTTACCAGTGATTTTTTTTTAATCCTAATTTTATAACCACTACAAAGAAGAAGGTGATTCCTTCTGCTAAGGGAGCAGGGGTAGACCAGTTTTCCTGACCAAGGAACTGGGCAAGTTGCAAATAAATGTTCATACAGTAACTTGATGAGTCATTGCAGCAATGCCTCCTAAAGGCATAAAGTCAATGTTGGAACAGTGTCTGCAGCAGAGTTCCATGGGCTTGTGGGGCTCCCTGAAGACTTACTGTTATAGATATAGCTAAACCAATTAGAGGCTCCAGACAAACAAAGCCCCTTAACCCCTTTTAGGTTACTGAGATAGGAATGGGGAGGTAGTATTTATATCTGGCCTCATAAAGATACTTCCTTTGGGAGATCTGCAAAACGAGGGGGCAAAGTTACTGAAGTCTGATGGATTAGATCCACAATTCCCCCTTCTTAGGCCCTTCCTTATTCCTTTCTTGGTGCAGTCAGCTGAGTCTCCAAGTACTCTCAGAGGGCTCCATTCACCCCAAAGAAATAGCTCAGATCTCCTCCAATTGGTTTTCTTTCTTCCTGGATGACTTGGTCTAATGTTAAGGGAATTTGAAGATCTTCCCTGCCCTTAATAGACCCATGTGACCTGCTTTGAGCTTTGGCCCACCCCACAGCTTGAGTCACATGGAGCCTATGGTGGGAGGAGTGGGAAGGGTGGAACAGGAAGTGAGAGTGAGGCAGAGTTGAGGCAGAGCAGGTAGCATGAGTGAGAAAGAGGAATTTTGCCTAGGGGAGCTTGTGAGGAGGCCTAATGGAGGAAAGACTTGGGGATGGTGGTGCTCCCTGCACTGGTGATGTGTATAAGCTTTGTTTCTATGGTGGATTTGACTTTCTAGTATCTGAATGAATATCTTAGCTTTGTCTTTGAGGAAGAGAGTTATGTACATTTTGCGCATTTACCCTGGAAATACACATGCATATTCATAGCAGCTGCTATGGATATCACATTGGCATTACACCTGATTTGGACAATTCCTTCTCAGAAAGGGCAGGTGACCAGGAGGTGATAATGTTGGGCAGTGCTTTGCTTTCTAACAGTATGTCAAAGGTCAAATAATTGCTGTATAATATATATCATATGTGATATATATGCTATATACATTATATATTTTATAATATATAATAGCAAATAATTGCTCTATAACTATGCTGATTGTGTATTTACTTAAACTATGCTGAATGTGTATTTACTTAAAATAGAGGGGATCCCCTAGTTTCTTTTTATTGTATTTCTGAGTTTTTGTATGAAAGTGAGTAAAAGTCCTGATTTAGCCTCCTATGGAAGAAAGTAGGGCAGCTAGGTGGCACAATGAAGTCAAGAAAAACCTGAGTTCAAATCTAGACTCAGACACTAGCTACATGACCCTAGGCAAGTCACTTAACCCTGATTGCTTCTGTTTCCTCATCTATAAAATGAGCTGGAGAAGGAAATGGCAAACCACTCCAGTATCTTTGCCAAGAAAACCCCAAAGAGTCACAAAGAGTTGAACATGACTGAAAACAACAAATAGCAACAAGGAAGAAAGAAGCAGCCCTTCCTCCAAAGCGTCTGAAATGGGAAAAAAAAGATTATCATCCCTTTGATATAGCTCAGGGAAGAGGAGATTTTGTGAATAAACCACATTTTCATTATGGCTACTCCTTTAAAGGAGCTGTTAAAATTATTATTAATATTGTTCTGTGTCTATTTTGTTTTTTCCCCTTTCTTTTCCCCCCCATCATTACTACTTATACCAGCAGCATTGTCCAGTAAAAGCCCTAAAATCATTTAAATGGTGAAAAGAACTCTAAATCTTTAGGACCATGACACCATGGGGTGGCATGTGATAGGACCATAATCTACCAAGGCTCTTTCCTATGTCCTAAAACATGAGTTAGGTTAGATTTTCCCTAAAAGGTGAAAAAGTTTTCCCAAGACTTGCACAGTCAAGGCTCAAGTCCTCCCTTGATTCAATTTCCTAGTAGCTTCTGACCATATTGACATGATTACCTGGTCACCTAAGAGCATAAAAAGGATCACCCATATAGAGTCAGGACACTTCAGACTTAATAGATGTCCCAAGACCTGGGAATCACCATACCCTGCACTGTTGACCAGATGTATTTCCAGGAGGGCAAAGAATGCCTAGCCAAGCTAAGTTCTGTAGTGTCCTTATTGACTATAAGCTTTCTCTTTGGTGCTAATTTTCTTTTCAGTGTTAAATTCCTTTTGTTAACTGTTGAAGGATTGGCAAGTGACTCATTTCATCACAACATTGAACCTAAATTAATCAGGTGCCAACTTGAATTAGACCCACCCTCTAAACAATAATTATAATAGTAACTAGAGTGTCCTAGAATTACTGCCAGACAAGAGCAGACTTGGCCTAGCCCAAAGCTGGGTTTTATCGGTGGCAACTTCCCTTAGTAATCAGACCAGCTCAGAGCAGCTAGCTGCAGTATCTCTTCCAATCCATAAATAGGCATTGGCTAATGAGTCTCCTTCATTCTCCCATGAAAGAATATATGCAAAGTGAATTCCTGGAATCAAATCCAAATAATTTAGAAGACTCAGAAAACTGAATTCAGAGCCATAATTAGCTGAAACTAAGCCTGGTACAAATTCATTTAAGACTGGGTTGAAAACAGAGAGTTTCAATAACAGAAGAACCATTGATTGACCCACTAAGGGAGTAGTTGTTCCAGGAAGGGGAAGCCAATTCCCCCAGAGTATCCAGCCTTCACCTTGTAGAGATTTGGGGAAAATGAAGGAAGGGAGGGTATAGGAATGGGATGTCATGAAGACAGTACCTGATGTTCTACTACCACAGGGTCAGTGGTAATTGCTCCAAGCTCAGACGTAAATCTCTACAAAATCCTCTGAAAGACCCTCTACTTTTGCCCTTAATCACATCCCTTCCCATTTCCACTGTGATCTTAGCCCTTTGACCATCACCTCTCCCTAATATTTAATTTCTCCTTATCTATTAGGCACTTCCTTAATGTTGTATCTTTTTCTTTCATTTGATCCTACCATTTCCTCTATCAACCTATGTTGCTTCATCTTTCATAGCCAAACTCCTAGAAAAAGTTATCTACCCATGTTGCTTCTATTTTCTCATTCCTCTCTACTTAGAGAAAGGAATAGAAAAAAATATTAAACACATGCTAAAATACTCTGAATGCAAATAGGATACAGATGGTTCTACACACTGGGGATACGAATAGAAAGCAAGATTGTTCCTACTCTCAAAGAGTTCACATTCTAATTGGGGAAGACAGTTTATACAGAACAGTTGGGCTCCAGAGACCTATTGGTCCCTCAGGTACAGGATAGGGTGGATATAGTAGATATAGGGTGGGTCAGGACAGCAGAAGATAAGGAATCATAGTCTTCCATCTTGCCAAAAGCATTTTAGCTGGTGACTGCCCTATCACCAACTGCCAGTTGGGCACATCCAACTGGACATCCTTAAGACATCTCAAACTCAAAGTGTCTAAAACAGAACTTCTTATCTTTCCCCATTGGTCTTCTGCTTTTCCTAATTTGACTATTTTCATTGAAGGTAGCAGCAGTCTACCAATAACCCAGATTCACAATCTTAGAGTTATTCTCCTCTTTTGGGTTTACGTCTTGGTCATTCTTGGCAACAAAAAAGTATTTTATGTTTTTTATTTGTTTACTTGGTGCTGATTTTTCAAGTGTTGAATTCTAGCTCTCCTATTCTCTGAGGATTAGACCAGATTGAGAACTTTCCTTTGTGTTGAGCATTTTTTCTTTGTCTACAACTCCCTCTTTTCTAAGGTGGCAGATTAATGAAAGCTGGAGGAAAGACTTGGAAAAAGAATAAATAGCTTAATACAAGAGGTACAAAACCTTACCCTATTAGCAAAGTCCCTAAAAATAAAAGTGGACCAAAAAGAGCTTAATGACTTTTGGTAGAATTATTAAAACAAAGTCAGAAGACTGAGAAAATAGTGGGAAAAATAAGGTATCATATTAAAAACAAATGACTGAGAAAATAGATCAAGGAGACATATCTTGAAAATAATTGGATTATCTGAAATCTATGGTAAGAAAAAAGAACATAGTTAAATAAATTAATAAAGAAAATCAGTAGGACATTTTAGAAAAAGAAGGCATATAAAAAGACAAAGAATCCATTGATCACCTCCTGAAAGAAACCCCAAACAAAAACTTCCAGAAATAACACTGACAAAATTCAGAGTTTTCAGATAAAAGAGAAAATACTACAGACAGCCAGAAATAAAGAATCCAAATATCAAAGATTCATCCACAGGATATAAAGCAGTGGAAACATGGAATAAGATACTTTTAAAAACCCAAACGATAAAAGCCTACAATCAAGAAAAAACTTAGCAGCAAAATTAAGTATATTCCTACAAGGAAAAAAACATATCTTTCAGTTAAATAGAAGATTTTCAAGCATTTCTAATGAAAAAAAATCAGAACGGAAAAGGAGAGTCAAGAAAAAACAGTAAATATAAATAAACAAAAAGATTGATTACATTCTAATGGAAAGTGGGTCATAAAAAGAGTACTTTCAGAATCCTAACAGCATAAAGGGTCACAGGAGTAGTCAAATAAGACAAGGAACCTAAAAATAGTTTTGTTGATTGTTTTTATAAACAAAAAGCTTATATTTGTTTATTAAAACAAAGACAGTTTTTTTTAGTTTACATTTTAGGATACTAAAAGAAAAAAGAAAAGTAGAAAGATACACTGAGGGGTATGGAGGATCGGAGGAAAATATAGGGGGACTTCTATGTCACATAATCGGGGGAAGCAAGAAGTATGTGCAAATGTGGAAGAGATGAAGCGAGCAGATGCCACTTGAACTTTGATTTCATCTAAGCTAGTCAAAAGACAGCAGAATACACACACACTCTCTCATACAGACATACACATATTACAAACACACACATAAAAAGAATTTGGTATAGGAGTACATTCAATTCAAAAAGGGTGCACAAAAGAACTGCAAGTGGGAAAGGGGGAGGAATCAGGAGGAAGGTAGATTTAGGGAAAGAATAGTCATAAGCAAAACAAATCTTAAGCTTGGAGAGGAGATAGTAAAGAAAAGGTTAAAAGGAAAGAAAGAAAGGATAAGAGCTATAATAAAAAGGGAAGGAGGAGAATAGAAAAGAAAAAATAGAATAGGATGAAGGAAAGCATACAATTAAGTATCACAACAATGCATATAAATGGAATGAAATCAGACATAAAAGAGCATAGTAGAACGATTTGGAAAGAAAAATATGTTATTTACGAGAAATACACTTGAAACATACAGAGACATACAGAGTTAAAATAAAGGACTGGAACACTATCTATTATGCCTCAGCTGAACACAAAAATCAAGAGTAACAAGTGACAGATAATAAATTGATTTCAATATTTAGCATATATGAATTGAACGGCATAGCACCTAAATATTGTGGGCCACAAAAATCTAATCTACAACAAAAAGAAACTGAGGCTGAGCTCTGAGCATGATTAATTTATTAGGGAGACCAGCAGTCCCTAAGCTATTGGATTCAAGACCTTCCTCAGAGTCAAGAATGTTTTTGCTCAGCAACTAGGCTATTTTATAGACCTTGAGAAGTCACTAACGACACATTATGTTTGTTCATCTTCAGAAGTAGGGGAACTCCTATGATTGGCTAAGGAAGACATCCATCAACCACTAGTAAGTACTTTGCCACAGAATGTTCTAGGGCTTTCCACAGGCAGTTCTGAACATTTATGCCTAGAGAACAAGGAAGCTAAGGAAGTTGTGGTTTTTCAAGCATAGTTCTTTGGGGGAGGGGGGGACAGTGGACTGATACTAACACAGAAAATTCTCAACAAAAGCTAATATAAATCCTTATAAGAGACCTAATTAATACAACATAAATCTATCCTATAAATCAAAGTAATACATTAATTATGATTCTTGTAAAATTAATTAACATAAGTAAATCTATCCTACTTAACTTACTAATACAATTACTGACATCATTAAATCACAATAAAATGAATAAATACTGATTAAATTAAGTAGGGGTGTCAAAATTATTTTCACAATATTAGAGTAAAAGCTACACAAATTACAAGGACAAATAGATAAGAGGTAGTTATAATGAAGGACTTGAATGTATGCCTTTTGACCCTAGATAAATCTAATGAAATATTATATAAAAAAGAAATCACAGACCAGAATAGAATTTTAGAAGTTAGAAATGATAGACCTTTTGTGATTATTCAATGGAAATAGAAGAGCATGCAGATTATCACCTTTACAAAAACTGACAATGAATAAAAAGCCTTCCCCCCAAAGATGTAGAAAAACAAATATTAAACATATTCTTTACTGACTATAATTCAATAAATATTATAGTCATTAAAGTTCACTGAGGGGAAGTGTTAAAAATCAACCAGAGACTAAATAATCTAATCTTAAAGAATTAGTAAAAGAGTAAAGCATCAAAATAACAGATAAGTTTCACGAAAGATAACAACAAAAAGTATATAAAAATTTCTGGAATATAGCCAAATGAATACTTAGGGAAAATTTATATCTCTAAAGTTTTTAATTAATTTTAAAAATATAAAGAACAAAACAATGAATTGGACATGCAATTGAGGGGGAAAACTTTAAAAAAAAAGTTAAAAACTTTGAAGAAATAACAAAATAGAAATCTCAAAAATCAAGAAAGAAATGAACAAAATAAAAAACCAAACTGAAAAAAACCATTAAATTAATAAATAAAATGAGGAAGTGGGTTTTTTTGATGGGGGAAAAATAAAACATTAAATCATTTGCTAATGTGATTCAAAAGAAAAAAGAAGAAAACAAAAATGTGAGTATTAAAAATGAAAAAAATTGTAATTCATAACATACAACAAATAAAGGATATTGATATAAACAATTTTGCCCAAACATATCGCAATTGAACCAAATATAAAATATCCAAATAAAGAACAAGAAATGAAGAATTTAAACAATTGAATCTAAGAGGAAGAAATTGAGCCAACCATCAATAAAAGTGAAAAAACTCTAGGATCAGAAGAATTTACAAGTCACTCTATCAAGCATTCAAACAACAGTTAGTTCCTATGTTACATAAACTATTTGTAAAAATAGCAAAAGAAGGGATCCTATCAAATTCCTTTGATCATATACAAACCAGAAAGAGTTAAAACAGAAAAAAGGAAACTATAGATAATATCCGTAATGAACACTGATGAAAAAATTTTAAATAAAATATTAGAAAATTGAGGCAAGGGAGACAAGATGGCAGAGAAGAAAGACACACATATGCTAACTCTGAACCCACAACCCATAAAATATCTGTAAAGAAGAACTCCCAACAAATTCTGGAGCAGCAGAAGCCACAGAACAACGAAGCAGAGGAGATTTCTGTTCCAGAGAGACCTGAAAACCTGATACGAAAGGTCCGTCACGCCCCGGACCCAGAGCAGAGCCTAGCCCTGCCTTCGCTGCACAGCACCAAGGGGAGAAGATCTGAAGCAGGCTTCAGGGATGGAATCTCCAGCGGCCGCGCAGGTCCCTCCACCCACAGGCACCAGGGGTGAGTGAGAGAGTCTTTTTGGCTTGCCTAGAGGAGAGCAGGGTTTCTCCATAACTCAGGCCCCCTCGGGAGGCAGCAGCAGGGGTGGCAGCAGACAAGGGCTCCCAAAGTAGGCAGGAGCTTGGATCCATTGTTGAAGGTCTCTGCATAAACCCCCTGAGGGAACTGAGCCCCATGAGGTGGCCCTGCCCCCACCCGAGCAGCTGAACTTAATCTCACACTGAATAGCAGCCCTGCCCCCACCCAAAGCCCTGAGGCTGGAAAGCAGCATTTGAATCTCAGACCCCAAGAGCTGGCTGGGAGGATCTGGAGGTGAGGTGGGGGTGGAAAGAAAACTCAGAAGTCAAGTCATTGGCTGGGAAAATGCCCAGAAAAGGGAAAAAAAATAAGACTATAGAAGGTTACTTTCTTGGTGCACAGATATTTCCTCCCTTCCTTTCTGATGAGGAAGAAAAATGCTTACCATCAGGCAAAGACACAGAAGTCAAGGCTTCTGTATCCCAGCCCACCCAATGGGCTCAGGCCATGGAAGAGCTCAAAAAGGATTTTGAAAATCAAGTTAGAGAGGTGGAGGAAAAACTGGGAAGAGAAATGAGAGACATGCAGGTAAAGCATGAAAAACAGGTAAACACCCTGCTAAAGGAGACCCAAAAAAATGCTGAAGAAAATAACACCTTGAAAAATAGGCTAACTCAATTAGCAAAAGAGGTTCAAAAAGTCAATGAGAAGAATGCTTTCAAAAGCAGAATTAGCCAAATGGAAAAGGAGGTTCAAAAGCTCACTGAAGAAAATAGTTCTTTCAAAATTAGAATGGAACAGATGGAGGCCAATGACTTTATGAGAAACCAAGAAATCACAAAACAAAACCACAAGAATGAAAAAATGGAAGATAATGTGAAATATCTCATTGGAAAAACAACTGACCTGGAAAATAGATCCAGGAGAGACAATTTAAAAATTATGGAACTACCTGAAAGCCATGATCAAAAAAAGAACCTAGACATCATCTTTCATGAAATCATCAAGGAAAACTGCCCTGAGATTCTAGAACCAGAGGGCAAAATAAATATTCAAGGAATCCACAGATCACCGCCTGAAAGAGATCCAAAAAGAGAAACTCCTAGGAACACTGTGGCCAAATTCCAGAGTTCCCAGGTCAAGGAGAAAATATTGCAAGCAGCTAGAAAGAAACAATTCAAGTATTGTGGAAATACAATCAGGATAACACAAGATCTAGCAGCTTCTACATTAAGGGGTGGAAGGGCATGGAATAGGATATTCCAGAAGTCAAAGGAACTAGGACTAAAACCAAGAATCACCTACCCAGCAAAACTGAGTATAATACTTCAGGGGAAAAATTTGTCTTTCAATGAAATAGAGGACTTTCAAGCATTCTTGATGAAAAGACCAGAGCTGAAAAGAAAATTTGACTTTCAAACACAAGAATGAAGAGAAGTATGAAAAGGTAAACAGCAAAGAGAAGTCACAAGTATCTTAGCATTCAAAAATACAAAGACCCCAGTTACTAGAATAAAGACTCAATATTGGACAAAAACTGATGGGCAAGTTGCATAGCAAAAAGGAAAAATTTAGATTTAGGCCAAACCTCACACCTTATACCAAGAAAACCTCCAAATGGATGCATAACCTAAATATAAAAGTTCTTACAATAAAGAAATTAAAGAAACACAGAAAAGAATTCCTTCCATATCTAAGGAGAGAAGAAAAGTTCATGACCAAACAAGGGATATAGAGGATCAAAGAAGATAAATTGGAGCTCCTCATCTTATAATACTCAGATGCCTTCCCCCACTATCTCCTCCTTCACTTCTACTTCACATGAAGTGGTGGTTCTTGTCCTTGCCAAGGCAAAACCCTCTTTGTGAACATTATTCAGCAAATTGCCCCTTTTAATACCCTCACTTTTCCATTTGTCTTCAATCTCTCCCTGTCTACTGGCTGCATCCATGTCTCCCCCAACCACAAAAAACCCTCACTTGATCTTTTCATCTTACTAGTTATCATCCTATATATCTCTTCTCCTTTTTGTGACTCAACTCTTCGGGAAGGCTGTCAACCATCATTTTCTCTCCTCTCACTCTCTTTTTAACTCTACAGTCTGGCTTCTGACCTCATTATTCAGCTGAAACTACTCTCCAAAATTACTCTTAACTGGCAGATCTAGTGGTCTTTTCTCAATCCTCATACTTTTGACCTCTCTGCTGCCTTTAACAGTTATCAAAAGCCCTCTTTTCCACAATATGACACATCTCTCTCCTGGCTTTCCTCCTACCTATGTGTCTTCTCCTTTTCAGCTTTTTTTGCTGGGTCTTCATCCAGGTCATGCCCACTAACTGTGGATGTCCTACATGGTTCTTGTTCGTGGGTCCTCTTCTATTCTCCCTCTATACTATTCGACTTGGTAATCTCATCAGCTCCCATGGATTCAATTAGCATCTCTATGCTGATGATTCTCACATCTACCTATCCTGCCCTACTAACCTCTCTGTTGATTTCCAGTCTTTCATCTCCAAATGCCTACTAAACTTATCAAACTGGATGTCCCATAGATACCTTAAACTCAACATGTCCAGAACTGAAATAATTATCTTTTCCCCAAAACTCTTCCCCCTCTCTTAACTTCTCTATTACTGTCAAACTATCCTCTTCCCAGTCACCTAGGCTCACAATCTAGGTGTCATCTTCTCAACTCCTCGTTGTCTCTTACCACCCCCACTCTTCCATATTCAATGTGTTTCCAAGTCCCAAATATTCTATCTTTATAACATCTTTCTCTTCACTCTTGAAGCCACCTTTCTAGTCCAAATCACAATAGTACATACCTCTACTATCAAAATAACCTACAGGTTGGTTTCCTTGTAGGAGTACCAAGGTCAGGCCTGGTACTCACACCTCACCAGTACCCTCTACTCCTCTGCGTGGAGGGAGTAGTGAAGAGCTCCTTCCCAAATTTCCATTTAAGGAGGGTACCCAGACCAGCTATCTCTTTATTTCCCACCTTGCTCCTCCTTTGGACTTCTTCCCCATGCCCCTGTACTGGGTACCACTCTCCCTTTTTGTGTGCTGTTATTCCCCCATTGATTATAAGTTCCATGAGGGCATAATTCATATATATATTTCCCCAGCATTTAGCGCAGTTCTTGGTACATAATAAATATTTATTGATTAACTGACTGACATGTCCATTTCAGGCCATCTTCCATTCAGCTGTCAATTAATTTTCCTTATGTTTAGTTCTGACCATGCCACTATCCCACCCCACCCCACTCTCATTCAATAAACTTTAGTGGCTTTCCATAACCATCAAGATTAAATATAAAATCCTCTGTTTGGTTTGTAAAGTCCTTCATTGTAGTGGATGGCCTGCATCCCCATGTAGCTCAGTGATGTGGTGAAGAAGAAAGACACGGGAGGCAGGAGAAGACAGACCAACTGCATTTATTGATCTGAGGGTCAGAGCATATATAGACAGAAACTGCAAGTCTATGCGACATTCTGCTTGTCTCCTGTCCTAGTGATTTGGTCAGTCTTATTATCTTAACGACTGTTAGCCTAGAGGGCATCTATTTTACATATCCCTTCTCTGTAGTTCTCTTGTTTGTCTCACCAAGACAGGGGGGCATGGAGGGCAATTCCGGATGATAATGAGCACAGTCTCAAAGAACAGTTTCCCGGAAGGTCTATCCTGAACTTGTCAACTGCACTCCATCCTGGCCCTCAACACTTCATAATCTGTCCCCTCCTACCTTAACCTACTCCCCCATTCCCTACATATACTCGACAGATCCAGTGACGCTGACCTCCTTGCTCTTCCTCACATAAAACATTCCAGCTCCAGACTCTAGGCATTTTCACTGGCTGTCTCCTATTCATGGAATGTTTTCCTTCCTCATCTCTGCAACCTGGCCTCCCTGGCTTCCTTTAAGTCCTAGCCTAAATTGTACCTTCTACAGGAAGATTCTTTGTATCCATCTTAATTCTGATGTCTTCCTTCAGTGGAATTTCTCCAATTTGTCCTGTGTCTATCTTGTTTGTACATATTTGCTTGTATGTTGTTTCCTCTATCACACTGTGAGCTCCTGGAGAGCACAAATAGTCTTTTACCTTTCCTCGCATCCCCAGTGCTTAGCATAGTGCTCACATAGTAGGTGCTCAATAAAAGCTTGTTGACTTACTGGTTGAAAGCAAAAGCAAATTCTGTATCATAATGATTTACATTTTCATGTACAATCTTCTCCTGTCACACAATGTATACAGAAATACTAATTATATTTAGTGTTCTTTAAGTTTAGCATGAAAAATACAAAAAAAAAATAGAGAATTAACTTGAAACTGTGTTGGAAATGATTAGCTTCTCATAGATACCTACAAAGGTAGCAATCTAGACCACTCAGGTAGAGATGGTTTAAATTAAGTAGATAAATACCTTTGTAATTCAGTCTGAAATAATAATAATGACTAGATCAGAAGTCTCCTAATTTAGTCAGGACCTGTTAGAAACAAAGTAAATAGATCTCTTTGCATATATAAATTCCCAGCTTCTGGCTTCTGATCTCATTATTCAATTATTTTCTTCTGAAGGTCACAGTGAAGTTTAGTGTTCATAGATCTTGGACTAGTAATAGTACTTCTCTTTCAATATGATATTCTATATGCCCCCTCAAAAGAAAAAAAAAGACTTTTAAGTAGTTTTAAGAAATCAGCTTTGAAAAAAATTATTTTTTTAACCTGCAAAACTTATATTTTCCCCTCAGCCCAACCATTATTACTCCCCTCCCTTCTTTGTGTTTCTTTCCTAACCTGCCTCTCTTAGTATAGTAAGAAGAATGGGGAATATTCTTACCAGGGGAAAGAGAGGTAGGTTGGTGTCATGACCTCGGACTAAGGAAAATCTGCATTTAAGGTCTGCCTCTGACACATGAGGCTATGTGAACTTCCCAATGTTCTAGAAAATCTGTTAAAAATATAAATTGCAGGGAAGATGCAGACTTGCCTTGGTAGAATGAAATTCCTCACCTAGGAGTTTCCTATATCGTTGAAATCCCAATCCAATAACTATCCCTATATTTGTGATACATAAATTTTTTTAAAAAATCAAACTGTGACATTAAAGAAATTCATTCAATTAAGGATCAAATTAAGATGCAAGTGTGTGTGTGTGTGTGTGTGTGTGTGTGTGTGTGTGTGAGAGAGAGAGAGAGAGAGAGAGAGAGAGAGAGAGAGAGAGAGAGAGAGGCATCTACTAACTAGAGACATTTTCTTCACTGAATGAATAGGATTTGCAGTTCAAAGAGCATTCAAAGTAAAATTAGCACCTACAGAAGACTTTAGTAGAGCCATAAAAACTTCAGGAGCAGCACTAAGGATTTAGGGCTTATGTGTTCCCCTCCCTGGATATCTGTAGCATTTGCTGTGTGTGTATACTTTTAAGTATACCAACAGGTGAACCAAAAGAATTTCTTGTCCATGGATTTACCATGGCAAATAGGCAAATTCAAAGTTTCCCAGTGAATATAGATTTCCATGAACAACAAAACTTAAAGAGTTAGAGGAAATGGGATGATATTAAATTTTTTCTTAGGACTCATACTTGATTTCTTTTTACATTTAACCTGATTTATATTTGAAGAGACAGATAGTCAAGTCTCTTATCCTTACTACACTTGTAACTCAAAGTATAATTTCCATTGATCATTTACAAGATTATCATCTCAGGTAACACATATGGGTGTGAACTGAGTTTAATTAATATATTCTGTTGCATTTCACTGCTTGGGCTTGACTTATTTATATGCTCTTTAGAGATAAAAAGATAAGGTTATAGTTCCACTGTGCTTATATTAGGCAAATAACTTTTCTGGTCACAGAAGTGACTTGTTTGGTCTTGTTTCAGATACTGTCATCACCAACATATATTCAGATTTTTCCCCTTAAGTAAATCAGAAAAAAATAAAGGTAGCTTATTAAAATTAAAAGCATAGTGGCTTGCTCATAAATGGTTCTCAATATGTGATGAGTGAATGAACAAATAAATGCATCATTTAACTATTATAACTATTAGATATATAGATTCCTAATTTTAACTAAACTCAAATCAACAAAATGGAGAACCTACAAAATTAGTAGAGAACTCATTTCTTTTCACAGAGGTTGATGCTTGAAACTTTCGATTTGGAATATATCACACATGCTTTTGGAGGCAAAATATCAGAGTGATCTGACAGACAGGAGTACTGTTTTCTTATCTAGGCTGTGCCATGAGAGAACAGCATACTCCTGTATAAAAGTAGAGGATTAGACTAGATGAATCTTCTAACTAGCATTCTGGGATTTTACAAATGTGTTAGAATACCACTCCTATGAGCTAACTTTGTCATTTATCTCCAGATTGGGGAGCATTTTGAAAGCCAAGAAAAAAAGAAGCTTGGAGCAAAGTTTCAAGGAGCAGCAAGTATAGGATCCCTAGAAGTATGAGGGAAATTCTAATTCAAGAAAGGGTCAGGAAAAAAGGGAAAATGGGAAAAAATGAGAAAATCTTAACAGTTAAGGAAAAGATTACAAAGCATCCTCAGAAAACTTAGAACTACTTATCTGGTATATGTACATATACAAAAATACATGCATTATATAAGTATATATGTATATGCTACATATGTTGTTGCCCAGTTGTTTTCAGTTGTATCTGTCTCTTTGTGACCTCATATGGGGTTTTCTTGGCAAAGACACTGGAGTGGTTTGCCACTTCTTTCTCCAGCTTATTTTACAGATGGAAACTGAGACAAATGGGGTTAAGTGACTTGCCCAGTATCAAACAGTTAGTAAGTTTTAGAGGCCAAATTTGAACTTGGAAAGATGAGTCTTCTTGGGACCAGGCCTGGCACTCTATCCATTATGGCGTCACCTAGCTACCTCATACCACGTATTCATACACAAATATATGGAGTGGGGGAGAGAGTCATTCAAAATTAAATAGTCATTCAAAACTAATCAAGACATTGGCCATATCTGAGAGTATATGTCTCATTCTGTAACAGTTAGAGATGAATCATGCCACCCACCTCTTGGCAGAGAGACGATGAAATTAAAATTCAGAAGAAGACATGCATTTTTGGATATGGCTAATTTAAAATTTACTTTGCTAAACCATATCTACCGGTGATGAGAGTTTTGTGGGTTTTTAAAAATTATTCAGCTGGGGACAAGAACACTGGAAGAGAAAAAATAAATGCCTATAAAATGTAAAAATAAAAATGAACATTGTTAGTAGCCACAGTAGATTAAAGTTAGTTGGCCTATATGGAAATGGATTCTAAGATCTTATTCTCATTATTACCCCATTTAATCCTACTGAGTTAACTTTAATCTGATATTTTTTTTTCTGTCATAGACCATATTTCAAAAACTCTTGCCTTTGGACTGAAATCAACTTTTTCACTTGGTTTAACACCATTTTCCAGTTTATTTACTATCTTTATACTCTAGGCCTGGAGTGTAAACATACATATTTTACATTCTCCTTTTTAATCTATTCCATCAGGGAGTGCTGGAAGGTATTTAGCATCTGAAGATTAAACCCAAGTTATGTGAATGAATTTGAACAATGTTTGTGTTGTATATTAGAGAAATCATCCAGAAAATAGAATCTTGGAAAGGACAAACTCATGTTTTTCTCTGCTGTGCAAGACAAAATCATCACATTTCATCAGATATTTACTCATGTCATGTGTAGCTCTGGGGCCCCAAAAAGGAGACTCTGAGTTCACAAGGACCCAGAGTCATCCTGAGGGTCTGATCACCTAAGACAGTCAATTTTTCTTTGACTATTAATATCTACACCTAGATTTTCCCAGAAAAATCTCTAAAATGAAGCTTAGGTATCACTTATGTCTAGTCTTTCCCAAAAACTAGGGTCCCTTGTCACAAAGGTACTCAATGTACAATATAGATATCAGATATGAGACAGATTTTTTTATTTCTGTTATCACAGAACACACAAGACATAACAAAAACAAAGAATCATAAAAGTTTCAGGTATCTCATTGCACTCTTTACCCCTAGAAGGTAAAGAAGCTTTGTAGGATTGCTAGATATTTTGCATTCACCTAAGAAGTGCATTTATATGAATAATTTACAGTCATGTTCATGGCAAGTTGGCAAGTTCTAGATCTGGCCAACCAAGGCATGACTTTATTTCTTTAGGTATAAGAATATCCTCCTTTTGATGGCCCTTTTATCTGAGAAGCGTGTTATTAAGGTAATCTCCATCTTGGTGTCAATTATCTGACTTAGAACTAAGGATTATCTAAGAAGAAACCACCAAAGTTGGAAATATGTACTTTTCGGGATTGACAATCACCCTCTTCGGATCAGAAAAGGAATGAAAAGGCAGATGCAGTAGCTTGGAATTAGGAAACCTAAGAATTCCAGTCTCAGGCTTTCCAGTATAAGTGCTTCCCTGCTCCATGTAATAATGACAATAACAGCTAATTTTTATATAGCACTTACTATGGGTCAGGCACTGTACAATTATTATCTTATTTGATCCTCACAATAACACTGAGAGGTAGAGGCTATTATTATCACCATTTTATAGATGAAGGAAAGTGAGGCAAACAGAAGTTATCACTTTCCCAAGATCACACAGCTAGTAAGTGTCTGAGATCAAATCTGAACTCTGGTTTTCCTGATTCCAGGCATACCACTCTATACACTGAGTCACCTAACTGCCCTGTATACTTTTGCTATAAGTTACCATTGTTCCTAGGGTTCAGGGAAATGAAATTCCCACATCCCTTAATGGAAAACTAAGGGAGAGATACCGAGGGAGAAGAATGCTAAAAAATAAAAAAGAGAATAGACATTTCCATAGTTTATGTTTATGGATAAAAGGGGAAGTTCCTCCTGCAAAAATTTGTTCTGCCTGAGTCTCAGTAGCCAATCATCAGGAGACAATATGATCACTGGGGACCAAGCCATAGTTCTCTATGTCATTCAATAAAATTTGCTAGAGTATGGGATTATATCCATAGGACATGACTCTTTCTCATCCAGATACCCCATCAAGTTGATTGGGAGATTCATTACACTGATTATGTGTAATATGGGTCTTGGTGACCAATGCTACATGAAGAAAGGAGCCAATGGTAAAGCCTCACAAGTTTATACAAAATCAAATGCAAAAAGGCAAAGATGACTTCACAGGTACCACTGTGATTTGGTGGGAGAAAATCCATAACTGGAATATAGCTGTAGATGGGTATAACTCATTCAAAAGGAAAAAAAAAATGGATACAATTTAGGGTGGGATAGCACTCTATAATAAGAGAGTAAAGATCAATGGAGGATGAGACAGAAGTGATTTTATCATTAAAGTAGATGTCATTCTACCTAGACAATGCATGAGGCATTCAGGAAATAGTTCACAAACCTGAAATAGTCATGATATAGTTGTGATGGGCCATTTCAATTATTAAGACATCCACAGGAATAGATGCTAAAAGCAGAATACCTAATAATTTGTTGACTTACCTTAATATTCAAGGTCACAAATATTTAAAAAAAGGAAATTCCATGATTTCTAATTGTTCCATAATTCCACGGGATTTTTAATTTCATGATTATCACAGAATGAAACTGGGAGGAGGGGTAAAATGGATGAGAACCTTGTGAGAAAGTGACCACTTCCTCCTATAATTTCAGATATAGAAGAAGAAAGCTGGCATGTGTTCTGAATTGTGGGAAAACAAATTTCAAAAGGCTCAGAAGGATAGGTAGGGGAGAGGATTCTTGGAAGATGGTGTAGGTCAGAAAATTCCTAACTCTTAAGATTTTCCCCCACAAAAGGGTTAAAATAGCACCTTAGTGCAAACAAAGTGTAGGTGGAGATAAATAAGAATAGGGGCAGAATCCAGAGTCTTCCCGGGATAAATTGAGAATATTGGGAGAAAAATCCAAGAATGAGGTTTGGTAGCAGAGAAGAATAAACACCTCCAGGTTAGGGTCTAGTTTAACAGCAAGCCACTTAAACAACAAGTGGCAAGGCCTGGGGTTAGTTGGTTTAAGAGGCTGCCTCCACCCCAGCCACAGGAACTTTCACCCCCTGGATAGTGAGAGGAGTTGAATGTTTGAGCCAGAACCAGCTGTGCTATGAAGAGCAACTGGGGGCGAAAGGATCCAGCACATTCCCCATGTGCTCAGAAGCAGTGGGGCTGAATGCCTCTGGCTCTGGGCACTTATAGGAGGTGGGAGATTTGGTTTGGGTTCCAGGGAGGAGGGGGGAACTGAAGATCTGGGGCAAGAGGCACCATTTCCCATACCCTAGGACTAGAAGTAATTACAAAAATTAAGCTATTACCACAAAAAAATGCACAGGCAAAGGAGAAAGAATCCAACCATAGAAAGCTATTATGGAAATAGAGATGACTGGGGTTCATCTTCAAAGAAGGATGTTAAAGTAAAGAAACCCCTAAAGAGTAATATCAAATGGTCATCTGCCCAAAAAGAATTTACAGTAGACCTTAAAAAAGTTTAAAAATCAAATGACAGAGATGGAGGAAAAACTAAAAAAAAAATAAGAATAATCCAAGAAGAACAAGAAAGTTATGAAAGGAAAGTCAACCAATTACAAAAGGAGATCCAGAATCTTAAGGAAGAAAATGACACCTTGAAAATTAGAACTGGGCAAAGTGAAGCCAGTGAAATTATAAGAGATCAAGAAATAATTAACCAAAATATGAATGATGAAAAAAAAGAAGAGAAAGTGAAACATCTTATAAGAAAAACAACAGATTTGGAGAATAGATGAAGAAGTGAAAATATAAAGAGGCAGAGCCAACATGGTGGAGTGAGAGCAAGTACTCACCTAAGCTTTATGACAAACTCCTTCAGATACCTCTAAAAAGAGAATCTGAACAAATTTTAGAGTAGCAGAATCCACTAGGAGACAGAATGTGGCAGATCTCCAGCCCAGGACAGCCTCGAAGATCCACGGAAAGGATCTGTTACACAAGGCTGGAGGAGCACACAGCACACAGGCTGTACCAGCACAGACCCCACCATGGCAAAGCTGAGCAGGAACCACCTGGCTGTCTAAAGCAGTGCAGATTCTCAAACATATCAGCCTAGGACGGGAGTCCAATGGAACTGAGTGAGAGAGAAGAGCAGAACCCCAGGTAAGAGCAGCAGCCACGCCTGAGACTATCAGCCTGCAGATTAAATGTCTGTAAGTCACCTACTTGAACTTCCAGGAACCAAGATGGTGGAGTGATCTGTAAGTGCTCTCCCCCTCCCCTTGATGACCTTGAAAAACCCAGAGAATATTTCCCCAGGAAAAATCCTGGAATAGTGGGATCAACAGAAGGGGTAAACAGTCTCTTAGCCTGTGAGGCTATGAAAATTGCAAAGGGGAGTCCCTCCTACTGTGGCTGAAGGGGACCAGCGTAGGACCAAAGCTGTCCCAGACAGCCTCACCTCAGTGAACCTGAAGGAGATCCTGAGCCCTGGGGGGAGGGGGGAAGCCTGTAATTGCAAACACCAGGACTCCAGGTGTGCCTCAGCACGACGTGGGGAATAGGGAAGACACTACAGCAGATGGGGTTAACCAACCACTGAGCCTGCCTGTGCTCCAGCTCAGGAGAGGAGACCTCCTGCAGCCAGACCACCTCTCTCCCACACCTCACACAGTAAGCTCTAGCAAACACCAAGAAAACTCAGAAAGACTTCACCTGGCCTCTGCTTTGGAACCAGCCAGCTTGGCACCAGGTAAGGTGCAGCATTCTACCTTCTAGATGAAAGAACCAGAGGCCACAAAGCACAAAACCTCAAGTCTCAAGCATAAAAACCATGGGACAGAGCCCCCTGTGCCCCAGAAGCAGAAATCCACTTTAAAACTCAGGAAAAAGGCAATCATCATGAGCAAGAAGCAAAACAGAAAAGACCATAAAATCATACTATGGGGACAAGGACCAAAACACAAACACCAAAGAGGTCAGCACTGAGACTGTACTCCCATCTGAAACTTCAGAAGGGAATCTGAACACGCCCAAAGAGCATTCTTGAAAGAGCTCAGAAAGAATTTTAGAAGCCATATTAGAAAGGTAGAAGAAACACTGGCCAATGATTTTAAAAATATGAAAAAAATTCACTGAAGAGAACAGCTCATTAAAAAGGAAAATTGGACAAATGGAAAATGAAGTACAAAACCTAAATGAAGAAAACAACTCCTTAAAAGGAACAATTGGGCAAATGGAAAAGGAGATGCAAAAGTTAACTGAAGAAAACAATCTAAAAATTAGAATCAGGCAAGTAGAAGCTAATAACTCTATGAGACATCAAGAATCAGTCACACAGAATCTAAAGAATGAAAAAATAGAAGAAAATGTAAAATATCTCATTGGAAAAACAACTGACCTGGAAAAAAGATCCAGGAGACAAAAATCTAAGAATTATTGGTCTATCAGAAAGACATGGTGAATAAAAGAGCCTGGACAATATCTTCCAAGAAATCATCAAGGAAAATTGCCAAGAGGTCCTAGATTCAGAGGGCAAAATAGTCATCAAAGGAATCCACCGATCACCTCCTGAAAGAGATCTTACACTGAAAACACCAAGGAATATTGTTGCCAAATTCCAGAACTATCAAATGAAGGAGAAAATACTGCAATTAGCCAGAAAGAAATAATTTAAATATCAAGTAACTACAGTCAGGATCATACAGGACCTTGCAGTTTCTACATTAAAAGATCAGAGAGACTGAAATATGATATTCTGTAAGGCAAAGGAGCTTGGACTACAACAAAGGATCAATTACCCAACAAAATTGAGCACAATATTTCAGGCAAGGAGATGGATATTTAATGAAATAAGGGATTTTTAGACCTTTCTGATGCAAACACCAGAGCTCAATAGAAAATTTAATCTTCAAATTCAAGTCTCAAGGGAGGCATAAAAAGGTAAACAGGAGGGAAAAAAGCTTGTTATTCAATATGGGCAAACTGTTTACATCCCTATAAGGGAAAATGATATTTGTTAATCTTGAGAATTGTATTTTTATTATGATATTTAAAAGGAATATGCATAGATGGAGGGAATGGGTATAAATTAAATGATGTGATGATAAAAATGTAATTTAAGGATACAAAGAGATTGGAATGGGAGATATGAAAAGGAGGAGGCAGAAAAAGGTATATTACATCAGAGGGAGAGGCACAAAAACATATTATAGTACAGGGAAAGAGGGGAGGGAGATGAGCACTGTTTGAGATTTACTCTCATCTGATTTGGTTCAAGGAGGGAACAACAGACTCAGTTAAATATAGAAATCTAACTAGCTCTATAGGCAGTAGGAAGAGAAAGGGGAAAGAAAAAGAGAGGATAAAATGGAGGGAAGAAGTAGTAGGGAGAAAAGGGAATAAAAGGGAGGGGGGCTGGTAGAAGGGAGGGAAGACTGAGGGAGGTGGTGGTCAAAAATTAAAACTCTGTTGTGGAGGAGAAAGGAGAAGGGAGAACTAGAGGCATGAATGTGGGAAATAGGATTGAAGGAAAGACACAGATATTAATCATAATTGTGAATGTGAATGGGATGAATTCTCCCATAAAACAGAGGCAGATAGCAGAATGGATTAAAAAACCATAATCCAGCAATATATTGTCTACAAGAAACACATCTGAAACAGGAGGATACACACAGGGTAAAGGTAAAAGGTTGGAGCAGAATATATTATGCTTCAGCTGATGTATAAAAAGCAGGGGTTGTGATCTTAATCTCAGATAAAGCAAAAGCAAAAATAGATCTAATCAAGAGAGATAAGGAAGGAAACTATATCCTGCTAAAAGGCACCATACACAATGAAGCAATATCATTACTAAACATTTATGCACCAAGTGATATAGCATCTAGATTCTTAGAGGAGAAGTTAAGAGAGTTACAGGAAGAAATACACAGCAAAACTATACTAGTAGGGGACTTCAACCTCCCCCTCTCTGAACTTGATAAATCTAACCTCAAAATAAACAACAAAGAAGTTAAGGAGGTGAATAGAACTCTAGATAAGGTAAATATGAAGATCTCTGGAGAAAACTAAATGGGGATAGAAAGGAATATACCTTTTTTTCAGTGGTACATGGCACATATACAAAAATTGACCATGTACTAGGGCATAAAAACCTCACAATCCAGTGCAGAAAGGCAGAGATAGTCAATGAATACTTCTCAGATCATAATGCAACAAAAATTATATGAAATAAGGGACCATGGAAATATAGACCAAAAATTAATTGGAAACTAATATAATCCTAAAGAATGAGTGGGTTAAACAACAAATCATAGAAACAATCAACAACTTCATTCAAGAGAATGACAAAAATGAAAAAACCTAACAAAACCTATGGGATACTACAAAAGCAATTCTTAGGGGAAGTTTTATATCTTTGAATGCCTACATGAAGAAAATAGAGAAAGATCAATGAATTGGGTATGCAGATGAAAAATCTAGAAAAAGAACAAATTGAAAATCCCCAAGTAAACAAGAATGAGAAACACTGAAAACCAAAGGAGAGATTAATGAAATTGAAATTAAGGAAACTATTGAATTAATAAATAAAACTAAGAGTTGGTTTTATGGAAAAAAAGCAATAAAACTGATAAATCTTTGGTCAATTTGATTTTAAAAAAAGAAAACCAAATTACCACTATCAAAAATGAAAAGGGTAAACTCACCTCCAATGAGAAGGAAATTAAAACGGTAATTAGAAATTACTTTGCTCAACTATATGCCCATAAATTTGACAATCTAAATGAGATGAATGAATACTTTAAAAAATATGAATTGCCCAGATTAATAGAAGAGGAAGTTGAATACTTAAATATCCCCATCTCAGAAGAAGAAATTGAACAAGCCATCAATGAACTCCCTAGGAAAAAATCTCCAGGGTCAGATAGATTTGCTAGTGAATTTTATCAAACATTTAAAGAACAGTTAATTCCAATACTATATACACTATTTGGGAAAATTGGTGGAGTCCTACCAAATTCTTTTATGATACAAATATGGTTCTTATAACTAAACCAGGAAGAGCCAAAACAGAGAAAGAAAATTATAGACCAATTTGGCTAATGAATGTAGGTGCAAAAATTTTAAATAAGATATTATCAAAAAGAATATAGTCACTTATCATGAGAATAATACGTTATGATCAGGTAAGATTTATGCCAAGAATGAAGAGCTGGTTCCATATTAGGACAACTATCAGCATTATTAATCATATCAACAACAAAACTAACAGAAACCATATGATTATCTCAATAGATGTTGAAAAAACTTTTGACAAAATACAACATCCATTCCTTTAGAAAACACTGGAGGGCATAGGAATAAATGGAATAATTATTTCCATAAAATAATAAGCAGTATCTACCTAAAACCATCAGCAAGCATTATACGTAATGACGATAAACTAGATACATTCCCAATAAGACCAGAGGTGAAACAAGGATGTCCATTATCATTTGTTATTCCATATGGTACTAGCAACGTTAGCTTTAGCAATAAGAGAAGAAAAGGAAATTGAAGGAATTAGAATAGGCAAAGAAGAAACCAAGTTATCACTCTTTGCAGATGATGTGATGATATACTTAGAGAATTTCAGAGAATCAGGTGAAAAAGTACTTGAAATAATAAACAACTTTGGCAAAGTTGCAGGTTACAAAATAAACCCACATAAATCATTTGCATTTCTGTATATTACTAACAAAGCCCAAAAACAAGAGATAGAAGGAGAGACCTCATTTAAAACTACAGTAGACACTATAAAATATCTGGGAGTTTACCTGCCAAAACAAACCCAGGGACTATATGAACACAATTACAAAACACTTCTCATACAAATAAAGTCAGATCTAAGTAAGTGAAAAAACATCACTGGATAGGCTGAGCTAATATAATAAAAATGGCAATTATACCTAAATTAATTTACTTATTTAGTGCCATACCAATCAAACTACCAGACAATTATTTTCTAGAGCTAGATAAAATAATATCAAAATTCATCTGAAAGAACAAAAGGTCCAGAATATCAAGGGAACTAATGAAAAGAAATGCTAGGGAAGGTGGCCTAGTCCTCCCAGATCTCAAATTGTATTATGAAGTAGCAATCATCAAAACCACTTGGTACTGGCTAAGAAAGAGAAGGGTAGATCAGTGGAATAGGTTAGATATTCAAGTCAGTCTACTGTTTGATAAACCGAAGGACCGCAGCTTCTGGGATAAGAACTCATTGTTTCACAAAAACTGCTGGGAAAACTGGATAATAGTGTGGTGGAAACTGGGCATAGACTAATGCCTGACACTATACACAAGAATAAAGTCCAAATGGCTACATGATCTAGGTATAAAGACTAGTACTATAAACAAATTAAGGGAGAAAAGAATAGTGTATTTGTCTGATTTATGGAGAATGGAGAAATTTATTACCAAATAAGACATAGAGAACATTATGAAGTGCAAAATGGATAATTTTGATTATATTAAATTGAAAAGGTTTTGCACAAAGAAACCCAATGCAACCAAGATTAGGAGGGAAGCAGAAAACTGGGAAAGAATTTTTGCAACTAGTGTCTGTGATAAAGGCATCATTTCTATAATATATAGACAACTGAGTCAAAAGTACAAGAATACAAGTCATTCCCCAATTGATAAATGGTCAAAGGATATGAACAGGCAATTTTCAGAGGAAGAAATTAAAGATATCTATAGTCATATGAAAAAATGGTCTAAATCACTATTGATTAGAGAGATTCAAATCAAAACAACTCTGAGGTACTTCACACCTACCAGACTGGCTAACATGACAAAACAGGAAGATGATAAATGCTGGAGAGGATGTGGGAGAGTGGAACACTAATTCATTGTTGGTGGAGCTGTGAGATGATCCAACCATTCTGGAGAGCAATTTGGAACTATGCCCAAAGGGTTACAAAAATGTGCATACCCTTTGACCCAGCAATATTGCTTCTAGGACTGTATCCCAAAGAGATCATAACAATGGGAAAGGGTCCCACATATACAAAAATAGTTATAGCAGCTCTCTTGGTGGTGGCCAAGAACTGGAAATTGAGGGGATGCCCATCAAGTGAGGAATGACTGAACAAGTTGTGGTATATGAATGTAATGGAATAATATTGTGTTATAAGAAATGATGAACAGCAAGACTTCAGAGAGGCCTGGAAGGACTTATATGAACTGTTGCTGTGTGAAAGGAGCAGAACCAGGAGAATTTTGTACACAGTAACAACCCCAGCGTGCAAGGAATTTTTCTAGTAGACTTAGCCCTTCACAGCAATGCAAGGACCTAAAAAATTCCCAATGGACTCTTGAGACAAAATGATTTCCACATTCAGAGAAAGAACTATGGAATTGGATCACAGAATGAAGCAGACTATTTTCTCTTGTGTTTTGTTTTTTCTCATAGTTTCTCCCATTCATTTTAATTCTTCTATGCAACATGACTAAGGTGAAAGTGTATTTAGTAAGAATGTATGTGTAGAACCCATGTAAGATTGCATGCCATCTTGGGGAGGGAGGAGAAAGAGAGAGGAAAAAGGGGGAGGAAGGGGGAAAATCTAAGATTTATGGAAGTCATTGTAGAAAACCGAAAACAAATTAATTGTAAAAAACCATACAAACAGAAAATCAAAAAAAGAAAAAGAAATTATGAACAAACAGGAAGACTTCAGAGAGACCTGGAAGGACTTATATGAACTAATGCTGAGTGAAACAGAACCAGGAGAACTTTGTACACAATAATAACCACAGTGTGGGAGGAATTTTTCTGGTAGACTTAGCCCTTCACAGCAATGCAAGGACCTAAAACATTCCCAGTGGACTATTGAGGCAAAATGCCTTCCACATACAGAGAAAGAACTATGAAATTGGATTGCAGAATGAAGCAGAATATTTTCTCTTGTGTTCTGTTTTGTTTTATTTTTTCTCATGGTTTCTCCCATCCATTTTAATTCTTCTATACAACATGACTAAGGTGAAAATGTATTTAGTAAGAATGTATGTGTAGAACCCATATAAGATTGCATGCTGCCTTGGGGAGGGAGGGAGACAAAATCTAAGACTTCTGGAAGTGATTGTAAAAAAATGAAAACAAATAAGTTAATAATAAAAAACAATCCTACCTTGAAAAAAAGAAGAGAAAATATAAATATAATCAAACTAACTGAAAGTTATAATGAAAAAGAATCTTGATACAATAATACAAGAAATAATTAAAGAAAATTGTCCTGAAGCATTAGAACAAGGGGGAAAATTAGAAATAGAAGACATCCATTGATCACCACCTCAAAGAGATCCTATAAAGAAAACTCATAGGAAAAATCATAGTCAAATTCTGAAACCCCCATCTCAAGGATAAAATATTAAAAGCATCAAGATTAAAACAATTTAAATATAGTGGTACTACAATTAGATTCACACAAGATTTGACAACAGAGACATTAAAGGATCACAGGTCTTGGAACATAAGCTATCAAAGAGCAAAAGAACTGGAGCTACAGCTGAAAATATCATACGGTGCAAGGTTAAGTATTATCTTGAATGAAAAAAGTGGACATTTGATAAACTCTGAGACTTTCAAGACTTTGTTTAAAAAAATCCTGAACTTAATAGAAGATTTGACATACTAGAACCAAGAGAAATATAAGGTACATTTCAAAGACTGATTATAAGGGCAGATTGTTTACTTTTTACTGTATATAAATATATAAAATATAAAATTTATGTCTAAGATTCTTATTAATAATTGGGTAGCTCACAAGTAAGATTGGGGAAAGCCTGAGTAGCATATGAATCTAAAACATAAAACCATTAAGGAATAGCTAAAAAGAGTAATTATTTTATACAAATGAGGTGCAAGAAGAAGAATCGATATAGAGGAATTAGTTTGGGGAGGAGGGCTGGTAGTTCTGGCAACCTACTTTCACTGGGAATGGATTTAAGAGGAAACAATACATATATATTTAGAAGAGTATAAAAGTCTTCTACATTCAGAAGAAATAAAATGGTAGGGGCATAGGGAGGGGGGAGAGAACAAGGCAGGGATCTTTAGAGGGGAGCAGGAGGGATTAGGTAAAAGGGGGTATAGAAGGGTGTTTAGATTTATGGGAATGGGAGGATAGGGAGGGATTCTTGGAGGGGGTAGGCAAATAATAGGAGGGTAAGGTAATAGAAAAAAGTAAAGTATAGGAGGCAGGAGGGATAGGAAACAAGAGATATGCACAAACATAAAAAACAAAGATCTTGAGTAGAATATGTTTGGGAAAGTATATGTCTATATATGTGTGTATATATGTATATGTATGCATATTTGTGTCTGTATTTATCTATAGCTACAGAGAAACATCACTAACCTTTATTGTAGCCTTCAGGTGAGTGGAGGGAGGGGAAAAAAGAACAAAGTTTAAAAGTACACAGTGGAAAACAAAAGAAGTCACAAGGAAGCAAAGATGGACAATTTTCAACACAAAAAAGTATTATTTATCATACAGGCTTTCTTGAAATGAAAATTTATCATTACATAATTTGAATCCTCTCATGTTCTGCTATGCATGACATGCTTCTTTTTTCTTTTTAACTTTGTATTTAAGTTTTAGTATTTAATTTTCTCATGTGTTTCTGGTTTTTTTTCTATTCTGTAATTTGTGTTCTGGCATTGAAGCCTAAAATAACATTACAAAAAAAGAATAGGCAGGGAACTATGGACTAAAATGCTATATAGGTGAAACTAGAAGAAGAAAAAGACAGAATGAATAGAAGCCCAGACCAGGGATGCCACAAAGAATCCATGAAGAGCCTGAAGTAGCATTTTGTGCTGGGGATCAGGAGGATCAAAGTGATGGAACAAGGAGGGAGGCCTCAGACAATTCCCAGAGTATTCTGGTCCATATTCAGGGTCAGAAGCATGAGGACTGGAGTGATACCTCTCAAAAGGGAACAGGCAAGAAGAGAGAAAGAGGGAGATAGATTAAAGAAAAAGGGTAGAGTCTAGGAATAAACAGTGACAAGCAAAAGAAATTCTTCAGTTTCAGAGACTGATCATAAATGGGGAACTAAAAGAAAAGTACAACTAGGCCCTGATTAGCACAAACAATGTGGCCTAAAATGGTCGCATATATTTGAATTCATAATCAAAATTATAATTATGTAAAATATGGTCATTGGTTCTACCCCAGTGGAAATATTCAGTGCAAATTTGAATAATGTGACTATTTTAAGGACTTCTCTAGTCCCAATCAGGACCTTGGTATTTAAGAACTAGTGATCAGCACATGAACAAGGGGAAAAGAGAAAGGCAGTAAAATATAAAAGGATTACTTCAATTATAGATCAATAGTGCCAATCATATACCTTGCCTCTCATCACTTCTTTTTTGTAAAGAGTGGGATGGAGAAAAAAAAGAGAAGAAAGCATAAGAGGATATGATGGAGAGAAATAGACAATTAATAATAGTAGCTATAACTGTGAATGGATCGAAGTTACTCATTAAACAGAAGAGGATGGTAGAATGGATTAGGAAGCAAAATCCAACGATTTGGATCTTTATAAGAAACATGAAACCAAAATCCACACAGAGTTAAAATGAGAGGTTAGAGAAGAATTGATTATGCTTCAGTTGAACTTAAAAAAAACCACAAGGATAGCAATAATCACTAGGATAATCACTAAGGATAATCACTAAGTCAAGGTAATTATAAAAAATTTGGTCTTCTGGTGCCAAGATGGTGGAGTACGGTAGGAATTTCCTAGAGCCCTTAGAAATTCCCCTTCAAACATGGAAGCAGCTTACCACTTTGGGGCCTACAGCAAGGCACTGAGGTTCCCCCCCCTCCAATCCAATCCACCACCTAGGCCATGCCCTCCTACAAGCCAGAAGCTCCAGAGACAAGCCAGCAGCCTGTACAACAAAGCAACACCCCTACCCAGTGACCCCAAGCCTAGCACAGGCTATCAGCTAGGCCTATCCCCATTGTGGACCAGTAGTGAGGCTTGACCCTGGGGCTGGTCAGCAGCAAGACCATGCCCCTGTGGCCAGTCAGTAGTCAGGTAGCATAGCGACTGGAGGCAGCAAAGTCCATCCCTGAGGCAGGCTGGTAGCAAAACCCTACACCAGGAGAGACTTACCCTGTAGTACAGGCCTACATACCTTGCAGCCTGCCAAAGGAATTTGGCAGGTCCATAAAAAATGTAGAGGAAAATATCCTTTGTATGTACAGGAAATCGTTCGGCATGTAGTGAGTGGCCTGAGGGTCATAAATAACCTGTGTACCACAAGTTGTTCAGGCCTTCCCTAGTACAAGTCAGCAGGAAGTCCCTCCCCATCTCCCTTCACCCCTGTCCCCTCTACTGCAAGCCAGTGGCTAGGCCCTAAGGCCCACACATGAAGCTTGGGACACTACAGGAATAAAACCCAATTCTTCCATAAAAATACCAAGTCACAAAATAGGCAGAAAAATGAGCAAAAAAACCAAAAAGGACTATTGAAAGTTGAAAAATTGACTGTTGAAAGTTACAATTGTAACAGGGAGTATCAAGGCACACACTTAGAAGAGGACAACAGTGTCAAAATGGCTACATGTGAAGCCTCAAAGAAAAATATAATTTGGACTCAGGCCCCACCCCCAAAAAACTCCTGGAAGAGATTAAAAAAGCAAATTAGAGAAGCCAAAAAATTTGAGAAAAGAAATGAGAATAATTCAAAAGAATCACACACACACACACACACACACACACACACACACACACACACAGTTAATAGAAATATCATGGCCAAATTCCAGAACTCCCAGGTCAGAAAGCAGCCAAAAAGAAACAATTCAAATATCATGGAGCTATGGTCAGAATTATGCAGGATTTGGTAGCTTCCACATTAAAGAACTGGATGGCTTAGAATATGATATTCTGGAGTGAAAAGGAGTTAGGATTACAACCAAGAATCACCTACACGTCAAAACTGAGTGTAATCTATCAGGGGGGAAATGGATATTTAATGAAATAGAGGAATTTCAAGCATTCCTAATTAAAAGACCAGATCTGAATAAAATAAACGATCTTCAAATACAGGACTCCACAGAAACATAAAAAGATAAGAAAGAGAAAACATGAGATTCAATAAAGTTAAATTGTATATATTCCTATATGGCAAGGTAATATTTGTGACTCTTGAAAACTTTATTACTGTACAGGCAATTAGAAGGAGTATACATAGACAGGGGGTATAGATATAAGGTGACTTTAATGAGATCATCCTCAAAAAAAAAAAGCCAAAATAAAAGGATGAGAAAGGAAACTGCTGGGAGGAGGGAACAAATAGAATGGGATAAATTATCTCACATAATAGAGGTATGAAAGAGCTATTGTAAGTGAGGGGAAGGGGTGGACAAATCTTGAAACTTACTCTCATCAAAATTGGCTCAAATAGGGAATAATATACACACTCAGATGGATACAGAAATCTATCTTACCCTATAAGGAGGTGAAAAGGGACAAAGATAAGAAAAGGTTAGGGCAGAAATTGATAGAAGGGAGGACAGGTGGATTGGAAGAGGTGGTGATCAGAAGTAAAACACTTGGGAGGAAGGACAGAGTGAAAATTAGTCAGAGAGAAGGATAAACAAGAAGAAAACAACATAGAGGGAAATACATAGTTAGCATAACTAAAAATGTGAATGAGATGAACTCACCCATAAAACAGAAGTGGATAGCAAAATGGATTAAAAGCCAGAATATGATATTTACAAGAAACACACATGAGGCTCAGAGACACACATGAAGTAAAGGTAAGGGGCTAGAGCAGAATCTATTATTCTTCAGCTGAAGCAAAAAAAACAGGAGTAGCAATCATGATCTCAGAAAAAACGAAGGCAAAAATATATCTAATTTAAAGAGATAAGGAAAGAAATTATAACTCGCTGAAAAGTACCATATGCAATAAAATAATATCAATGCTAAACACATTATGCACCAAATGGTATAACATCTAAATTTTTGAAGAATTTGAGTGAGTTAACAGGAGGAAATAGACAATAAAGCTACACTAATGGGAGACTTCAACTTTCCCCTGTCAGAACTAAATGAATGTAACCCCTCCCCCCAAAAAACAAGAAAAAGTTAAGGAGGTGAATAGAATCCTGGGAAAGTTAAACATGATAGATCTCTGGAGAAAACTGAATGAAAATAGAAAGGAATTTACTGTTTTTCTCAGCAGTACATGGTACCTATACAAAAACTGACCACATATTAGGGCATAAAAACCTCACAATCAAATGAAGAAAAACAGAAATACTACCTATATCAACTTACTTATTTAATGTCATACCAATAAAACTACCAATGGGTAGTTTTAGAGGGGGAAAAATAGAATTCATCTAGAGGAAAAAAAGATAAAGAATCTGATGGGTCATCATGAAGAAAAAAGTGTGAAGGAGAGAGGTGCCAGATCTCAAACTACAATACAGGGAAGTAATTATCAAAACTATTTGGTCCTAGGCTTAAAAAAACTAGAAAAATTAATCAATGAGATAGATTGCTAACACAAGATCCAGAAGCAAATGAACATAGTAGCATTAATTTTTGATATACCCATGGTAAGGGTTCATTATTCAACAAAAGCTCCTAGGAAAACTGGAAAGCAGAAATTAGGTTTAGAACAAAATATCACACCATAGAGAACAATAAGCTCCAAATGGATACAATACCTAAATATAAAAGGCCACATCATAGACAAAATAGAGGAACAAGGAAAGAAATATATTATAAACAAGTATGGGTAGAGGAACATTTATTGACCAAACAAGATCACAAGAGAGAAAATGCTTAATCTGAAATTGAAATGTTTTTGCACAAAATTAATGCAGCTAAAATTAGAACAGTGAACTGAATAACCAAAGTAGGAATCCCAGGCAAAAAGATGCTCATAATTCTGCCACTTTGAGCCCACAAAGCTTTCTAGATGGCTAACAGAAGCCAAGAGGGGTGGAGTACAACAGCAGGCACAAACTCAGGTCAGAAACCTGGAGATCTCAGACCAGGAGGTAAACAGTCAGTTTGTCCTGGATCAGACCCCTTTGAGAGCACTGAAAGCTTACAAGTCCCTAGCTTGTCCCCAAGATCCTGGATTAAGGAAACACTAAAATACCCCCAAGAAAGCAGCAACAGGGCCAGCTCAGACCTTCTCTTCAAAAGTGTGTCAGAGTCCAGCCCCAATATCAAGTCTGAAGTCAGGAAGTTAGCTAGAAGAATGAGCAAAAAAAAAAATGAATAACAAAGCTATTGTGATGGCAGAGACACTCAAAACATAAACACAGAAGAGAATGACTCCAAAATATTCACAATCAATGTCTCAGAGAAAAACACAGTTTGGGCACAAAATCAAGTAGAATTCCTAAAAGAGATAGAATTTTAAAATGTTTTGTTTTGTTTTGTTTTTCATAAGTGGAATGAGAGTGCTTGAGGAAAAAACTGGACAAGAAATGAGAGCTATGGAAGAAATAATTGGAAAGGAAATTAACAGCTTGGCAAGGAAATACAAAATCTAGTCCAAGCCATAAATTCTCTGAAAATTAGAAGGCACCAAATAGAAGTCAATGACATCATCAAACAACAAGAAATATTAAAACAAAGTCAAAGGACTAAAATAAATGGAATAAAATGTAAAATATCTCAGAGTAAAAACAACTGACCTGAAAAACAAGAGCAGGGGTAAGAATTAAGAATTATTGGATCATCTGAACATTACAATGAAAAAAATAAGAGCCTACACATTCTACTTCAAGAAAATCTAAAAGAAAACTCCCCAGATCTCTTAGAAACAGAGGGAAAAGTGTAAATAGAAAGCATCCTCTAGTCATCTCCTGAAAGAAACCCCCAAATGAAAATTTCCAAGAATGTCATAGTCAAAATTCAGGGCGTCCAGGCCAAACGAAAAAATATTGCAAGCAGTCAGAAAGAATTCAGTTGCCTAGGAACTACATTCAGAATCACACATGATATAGCAGCCACCACTATGAAGCAGCAGATAATTTGGAATACAATATTTCAGAAAGCTAAAGATATGAGCTTGCAGCTAAGAATAACTTACCAGCAAAACTGAATATAATACCACAGGGGGAAAACAGATTTTTTTTAACGAAATAGAGGACTTCAAAGCATTCCTGAAGAAAAGACCAGAATTGTGGAGGTCAAACATGAGACTAAAGAGAAGCATATAAGGTAAACATAAATAAAAAGTATAAAGGACTAAGCAAGGATAAACTGCTTATATGCAAATATGGGGAGATGATATATATGTCTCCCCTGAACCCTGTCATTATCAATACTCACAGAGGGAGTCCAATTAGACAAGATCTGTGAGTGGTTCAGTTATGTTTTGACGGTCTTAAGAAGGGAAAGAAGGGGGAAAAAATATACTGTTGGGGTGTGAGGGAGAGAAGGGAAAGGAAGGTTAGGGAAAATCATCTCACATAATGAAAGTGCCCAAGTAGACATCTATATAAATAAAGAGGAGTGGGGCAGCAAGGGACAGCTGACACTTGACCCTCACTCTAATCTGAACTAGTAAAAAGAAAGAAGAATACACACATACACATATACACACACAGTTGGGTGCAGAAATACATTTCAATTCAACCAGAAAATAAGAAGGAAAGGGGAGAAGGGGAAAGGGGAAATTAGGGGGAGAATAGATTAATGGAGTCTTATCAAAACAAGTTTCTCAGGATGTACAAAAATATTTATAATTCTTTTTGAGATGGTAATGAAATGGAATCTGAGGGGGCACCCCAAATCGAAGAATAAACAAGTTATGGGACATAAATGTAATAGAAAACTATTGTGCTGAACTCTTACCAGCATAATGACAAACCTGTATTCCAGAGGAATAGTGATGAAACATTCTACCCACCTCCTGACAGAGAGGTGAAGGATTCAGAATACAAAATGAAACAAAAAAAATTTGGATGTGGACAACATAGAAATTTGTTTTGATTGACTATATATGTTTGTAACAGTTTTTTGTGGTTCTTGTGTTCTCAATAGGGGGTTGGGGTTAGGGTGGGAGTCTGAGAAGGTGGATCGTGGTTAACTAACACATTATTTTAAAAAAAATAATCTAATGGGGTAAAACATGCAAACAATATGTACAAATAAGATATAGAGATAGATCTGAAATCCATCTGCATAAAACCACAGTAGCTGATAAGATCACCAAGAGAAAAAATAAAGAGAGGAGAGCTACTAATAGTGGGCATGACCTAGATGAAGGTCAACATGGGAGACTGAGATATTGGTCAGATGGGTAGAAGGAGTCATGGAAAACTAAAGAGAAAAGAATGTCAAAGGAAAAAGAATAATTGACAGTGCCAAAGGTTGTTGTAGAAAGATCAAGAAGGAGGAGGATTTTTAAAAAGCCATTAAATGTAGTCTTAGATCATTGGTAACTCTGGAGTGTGCAGCTTCCATTGAATTGAAGTCAGAAACCAGATTGTAAAAAGTTAAGAAAAGGAAAGGAAGTAGAGGACAGAAAGGAAGATACACAAAAATATCATAGCAGCACTTTTTGTGGTAACAAAAAATCAAAACCAAAATAGATGCCTATCAATTGGGAAAAGGCTAGACAAATTTATGTGATGGAATTTATGGCCCAGTAGCGAATGGGCCATAAGAAAAAACAAATATGAAGAATTCAAAGGAATACAGGGAGAAGTGTATGAACAGATGCATAGTGAGATAAGCAGAATGAGGAAAATAATATAATTACTAGGAAAATGTAAATGGAAGAACAGCAAAGTTGAGAAAATGTACCTCTTCCCCTTCACTGCAAGGGGCAGATTATAGTTTTGAGATCTTTGATGTACAGCTGTGGTTGATGTGGCAGTTGGTGTTGCTGAACTTCTCTTTTTTTGCTTTTATTTCTTTTATTTGTTGCAAGGGATGACCTGCTCGCTGTAGTGGAAGATATTCAGAATTGAATGTAATATGAAGACAAAAGATTTTTTTAACTTTTAAAGAAAAAACAAGTAAAGGTATAGCTCATGAATTGAAAAATAGAATCCAAAATAAAACTAAAAAAGTAGAGAAATAAGGACAAAGTAAAGGAAAACTAAGAAAAGAGTATAATAAGAGAAAGTTACTTAAACATGAGATTGGAAGAAATCAAGGGAAAATTTAAATTACACACCTAACTGGATGGGGGAAAAGGTCAAAAGAAGAGAAACAGATGAATTAACTAAATTAGTAGATTAGTAAATAAAGAAATTAGTAATTCAAATAAATTTTAGAAATTTAGAAATTAGAAATACCAAGTACATAAGAGTAGAGTGAAGAGTTTATGGGATGAGATTAGCATCCAAGTAAAAATTAATCTCAAAAATGAAGTGCTAACCTAAAAGAAGCAGATTAAAAATCAATTCAAAAGAAATTCAGGAAACACAAAAGTAACATTCACAAAATGAAATGTGTATGGGTTAAAAAGTCCAATAAAATGAAGGAGAATGTGAATGGATAAGGAAATAAAATCCAACTATTTGTGACATCCAAGAAATGTATATGGTAAATGTATATCTAGGCACCAAATAGTATAACACCAAAGTTATAAGGAAAAGTTAACTGCACTTCAAAAGGACACAGATGGTGACTCAATAATTGTAGGAAACCAATATTTCTCTTTTACAGTTAGAAAACTCCAATAAAAAGAGGAAAAATATGGTGTCTTCTGAATAGGAATATTAAAGAATACATGCGTATATATAGACACATATTAGAGATGGAGATACATATGATTGTATATATGTATATATAGGTATGCATATATGTGTATATGTAAGCACATGTGTGTAAGTATGTATATATATAACGTATACATTACATACACACATTTCTTAACACTAAATAGACCATGTGCTAGGGCACAGAGTAATTACAAAATATTTTAAAAGGCATTCTAAACACTTCCTTAATGTACTAAACTTAAATGGATCTGTACTTTCATCATTTTGGAAGTTGCAACTATAATATAAGTCATAAGCCATCCATGCCTGTTCATCCTGTGTGACTGCCATCCACATCCTCCTATAAGATAAATTCACTATGAGCAACCCATTCAGTGGGCTTCCTCAATTTCTCCTACCCTTCCCCAAGGGTACTAATGAATCATTATGGCTGTCCATTTGTCATCCTTCACCCTTGTCACATGACCATTCTACCTCTTTTTTAAAAAAATATAATTTCTCAATAATACCATTTATTCTTGTTTTTCTTCAAAGAACCTCATAGGTTTCATATTATGGCTTATAACTCACATTTCATTGCATCCTGTGTAATATGCATTTTTAATTCTTCAGAGCCTTTTGTATTCCATATTTCACTACAAGGTAACTAGATGAGGTAGCTAGGCAGTTCAATGGAAAGAGTGCTAGAGCTGGAGTTAAAAGACCTGATTTTAAATTTAACCTCAGACACTTTTAGCTATGTGACCCAGAGCATGTCATTGAACTTCTGTCTCAATTTCCTCATCTGTAACATGGCGATGATAATAATAGCACATCCTTCCTCATTCTGTTATGGTTTAAAATAATATTTGTAAAATGCTTTGCAAACCTTAAATCATTATATAAATGTTATTTTTTTGTTATTATTACAGCAGCACCACTGGAGTATTGCTATTTTTTAAATGACCCCTTGCTTTCCAGGGAAATTTAGGGTGACTAAAGAAGATATTCAATTTCCCACAAGCAATCAAGCCTACTCTCTTTCTATGGTTCAATTATGGGATTAACTCATTATCCATTTGTGCTGTCTTAGCTAGACATGATGGAGAAACTCCAGTGGTTATCCAAAAGAATACATGTTGTAATATACATGCTGTAATCTGCACAAAGTTCTTTGTCCACCTGGTCTTTCACATGTGGCTTGTCAAGCCAAACTATTCTGAGTGCTCATCCAGGAGGCACTATCACATTATGGCATTTGATGCAATCAGGATAATGTCATCCACAAACAAGAACATATAGAGGTCCTCACCATCCACAGGAAATTCCTCTTCAACTTGAATCCCTCTTCAACTCTGTGCTGGATTTCTTCCATTATGGTGCCAAAAACCTTTGATGAGGACTTTAACCTTTTATCTTTGCAACCCTTGCCTCATAGAGCTCTTCAATACTGATAAAAGAATCCTTCCTATGGACCAAATCAGGCCATCCTAGCTGCAGTCATGTTTCATTCTTCTCCCCAGACATCTCCTCAACAACTACCTTACTACCTCATTTGTACCCTCTTCTTCCTCTCCTTGGTCTCCATTTTTCAGTTCTGGAACCATACTTAAGCTTTTCTAATAAATACAGGAATAAAGCAATATTATTTTTAATAGCTCTGGAAATACTAGAAATATCAATAAAACAAATGAAAATGTATGAGAGAGAGCTCTTCTTATTTGCTGACTATAGTGAAGATTCGCTAAGAAAATCCTAGTGAATCACTAAAGAAATTGAGACAGTGGTTCTAGTAAAGTTGTAGCCTACAAACTAAATCATCAGGGAAGCTAGGTGGCACAGTGGATACAGTATACTGGCCTTGAAGTCAAGAGGACCTGGGTTCAAATGTAGACTCAGACATGTAGGAGCTATGTGACCCTGGACAAGTCACTTAACCCCAATGCCTCCAAAACAAGTTGTCATCAAAAATCAACGGTATTTCTGTACAGTCATAGCAAAATCCAAGAGAGGTAACAATACAAAGGGAAATCCCATTCCAAATAACTACAAAATACACAAAGCATCTGGGGCTCAATCCAGTGAAACACACATAAGACATAGAGATTCAATTACAAAATGTTCCTTAAATAAAGAATAACTTAAATAGCTACAGGAATAGTCACCAATTGTGGCTGGTATGTGCCAATATAATAAAGATGATGATGCTACCAAAGTTAATTTGCAGGTTTAAGATTATACCAATTAATTTATCAAATATCAAATATGTATATGGTTTGTTCTTCGTTCTCAAAGAGGACCATGACATCAGGGAGATGATGACATGCCTTGTAATTGACTTTGATTTGAGGGAAGACAATGAAAAGTCACCAAGCCTCACTTTCTCCTCCAGAGTCACCTGGGTCCAGGGACCAGATGTCAATATGGATAATTGGAGAAAGTCCAGGATGCAGTGGGAGACCTTGGCCCTTTTAAGCTAAGGTCTTTTCAGGTTCTCACTTTGAGTGAGGCAATGCCAATTCAGTGAATAGGTCTCCTTAAGAAGTGAATCAAGAGGTGGCCCCTTTAATTAAAAAAAATCAAACTGGGAGGGGAAGACCCTCAGGGTTAGAGTAGCAGATCATATACCCCTTATAGCTATGTGTAAGAGATGTATTCTCAAGCAAACAAGGGAAAGAGGCAATTACAGAAAATAAAACAGGTAATTTTGTGCACAAACAAAATAAATGCACATAAGTTAATAAGAGAGGTAGTTGAATGGAAGAAAAGTATTTGTATCAAATTTCTCTCATAAGGGTTTATTACTGAAGATTATAAAACTGATTGACCTACTTGTACAAGTCCAAAATCCATTCTTCAAGGTGTGGTCAGGGAATATGAATAAACAGCTCTCAAAAGAAGAAGTGTAAACTATTAACAATGCACTCGAAAAAATAGAAAATTCTTTAGAAAATAAAACTATAGAAAAGAACAGAAAACTATTTGAAAGACTGCTTCAAATCATTAACAACAAGAGAAATGCAAACCAAAACAATACTAAGGTTTTATCTTACCCCTGAAAATTGCCAAAGATGACAAAAGATGGGAAGTTAATTTTGGAGAGGTTGGTTGTGAGAAGATGGGCATATGAGTGCATTGCTGGTAGAACTGTGAATAACCATTTTGAAGGCAATTTGAATTATGCAAATAAGATGACTAAAATGTCCATATGCTTTGATTTAGAGATTCTATTACTAGGCTACGCCTCACAAAGGCCATAGATAAGAAGAAAGTCCCTGTGTACATAAAAATATTTTTAGCAGTACTTTTTGAGATAGCAAAGAATTGGAAACAAAGAGAATGCCTATCATCTGGGGGAAAACTAAACTGGGGTACACAGATGTAATGAAATATTACTGTGCTGCAAAAAAAAAAAATGATAACTGTGGAAAATACACAGAATCATGGAACTAATGAAGAGTGAAGTAAATGGAACCAAGAAAAAATACACACACACACTGACTACAACAATGTAAACAAAATGAACAACCACTCATTCCCACCACCACCACCACCACCACCACCAAATCAAGTGTTCAGAAGAGTGCAGGAAAAAGAAAAATAAGAGGACAAAAATCAACATAAGAAGATACATGAGAAGGCACCTTCACCCTATCCTTCTACAGAGGTGGGAGGCCCATGGTTATGGTACATTGCACATATTTTTAGATTTTTTGGATGTGATGATAAGCTTTGCAATTTTTTCCTCTTCTTTTTCTTGTCTTTAAAAAAAGAACATTTGTTATGTGGGATGGCCCCCATGGAAAGGGGAGGAATATTGTTGCAGGGGTCTAAGCTGTCATATTAGCACTAAGTCCAACATCACTGTTGTGAGTCCCAGAAGAAGGGAGGTGTAAACCAGTCTTGAAGGAAAAGAAAGAAAAGAAAGAGGAGAGGAAGTAGAAAGAGAAAGTAAAGAAAGAAGAAGAGAAGAGAGAGAAGGAAAAGGGAAGAGGAAGAAAAGGAAGAGGAGGTGGGAAAGGAAGAGGAGGATGAAGAGGAGGAGAAGAATGAGGAGGGAAAGAAGGAAGGAAGGAAGGAAGGAAGGAAGGAAGGAAGGAAGGAAGGAAGGAAGGAAGGAAGGAAGGAAGGAAGGAAGGGTAGGAATGGAAGGAAGAAAGGAATGGAAGGAAGGAAATGGAAGGAAGGAAGGAAGGAGGAGGAATGAAAGGAAGGAAGGAAGGAAAAGGAGGAATGGAAGGAAGGAAGGAATGCAAGAAAGAAATAGAAGGAAAACCAAGGCATAATCTGCTGAACGTGCCAGTTCCCGTTGAAGCCTCACCTTTCAAATAGTATTGCAATTTATCAAAATCAGGAAAAAGATTAAGTCATCTTAATCTAGATTATTGCGGATTTATAAAAATAAAAAATTAAATAAAATAAAAACTAAGCAGAGAGAACGGGGCTGTGTACGTGGAGAGCTGGAATTGCTTCCCTCGGAGGTACTTGCTTTAATGACCACCAATTCCCACATCATGTCCAACGAGCCCCATCCACTTGATGCTCATTCTACTCTATGTCAATTCATATATACCTTCCGAAGTTTCACTTAAGTTTACCACTCATCACGACATACAACTAATAAGATTCATTAATATACCATATCAGCTATTTTTCAATTGATAGATACTCACTTTATTTCCAGTTCTTTGTTACAACAAAAATCACTTCAATAAACATTTTTGTAGAATGGGTCCTTTGCCTCTATCTTTTACTTCTTTGGGGTTTATGCTTATTAAAGGTATCACTGAATCAAAAGGTAATACAATGAATGACTTTTGAGATACAGTTTCAAATGCTTTCCAGAATGATTGACTGTTTTACAGATCAAATAGTGTATTAATGTGACTGTCCCCCCATCCTCCCTCCAATAATTGGCATTTTCTCTTTTTTTGCTATTTTTGCCAATTTGATGGATGTGAGCTGGAACCTTGGAGTTGTTTTAATTTACATTTTTCTTATTAGAAGTAATTAGGAGCATTTTTTCATGTGGTTGTTGATAGCTTGAAATTTTTTTGAGAAAGGCCTATTCATACACTTTAGCCATTTATCATTTGGGGGAGGAGTGGCTCTTATTCTTATATATTTGTATTGCTTTCACATATATCTCGGATATACAATCTTTATCAGAAAAATTTGTTGCAAAGATCTTTTCTCAAGTTAACTGTTCTGACATGTCTAATTCTGACTGCATTGATTTTGTTTGTGCAATTTTCAATTTTATATGATCAAAACTGTCCGTTTTTATTTTATATAATCATCCCTATCCCTTGCTTGGTCAAGAACTGTCCTCCTATCCACAGTTATGAAAAACATATCCTTTCCTTTCCATCTAATTTGTTTATAACGTGAATGTTTATATCTAGGTCATGTAGCCATTTCAAGTTTATTTTGGTATGTGGCATGAGAAGTTAGTTTAAACATAATTTCAGGCAGAGTGCTTTCCAGTACTCCTAACAATTTTTTGTCAAAAAGTGAGTCCATCAGCCAGTATTTGGGGTCCTTGATGCTACTATGTTCAACTGTTTCTGGGTTTGGGTCTTGTGTGTCTAATATATTCTTCCAATAAATTTTTCTTTTAAAACAAAACAAAATGGATTTGATGATTATGGTTTAGTAGTATAGTCTGAGAACTTCTACTGTTAAGAAATCATTATCATTACATTTAAAATTATTTTCCTTGTAGTTTTTGCCATTTGTTCCCCTAGATGAGTTTTGCTATTTTTAAAAAAAATCTAATTGTATGAAATGACCTCTTGGGAGTTAAATGGTATGCCACCATGGCTGTGAATGTTGATATTATCATCATAACTGAAGCAAATACGATTATTATGTCTCTAACCATTTATCTACCATTATTTCTTTAAATATGGTATTACAGTAGCATTTATATAAAATTTATAATAGGTGGGCTCACAAATATTTTATACATTTTAAAATTTATTCTAAATGGAATGGATTTTTTTCTAACTTTGCTGTTTTATTGGTAATCTGCAGATAAGCTGATGATTAATTGTGGATTTATTTTATATGCTTCTATTTTATTGAAGTTATTGCTTCAATTAATTTTATTTGACTCTAGGATTTCTCTAAGTAAACCATCATATAACTTCAAGTGATAATTTTCTTTCCTATCTGCCTGTTTATTTTTGCAATTTGTTTTTCTTTTTCTATTGCTATAAGCTAACATTTTTAGAACTATATCAAATTACAGCGCTGATAACAGACATGCTTGCTTTATTCCAAATATTATTGAATAGGCCTCTAGTATTTGTTCATTTCAGACAATGTTAGCCCTTAGCTATTTATTACATAATAATTCTACTGTTTTAAACATGGATGTTATATTTTGTCTAAAAAGTTGGCATCTGTTATCATAATCCTGTGATTTTTATTGCTTATGATGTTATTTTCATAGTATTCTAAATGTTGAATCAAGCCTACATTCCTGGTTTAAATCTAATCTGTTGATAGTGCACAACTTTTTGTTTGAACATGTTGCTATAGTCTCTGTTAATACTTTATTCAATATTTTTGCAACAATATTCATGAGGTTATTAGTTTATAATTTTTCCCTCTGCTTTATCTTCCCTGGTTTGGGAATATGGACTATATTTGTTTCATAAAAGGAGTTTGTTAGGATTCCTTCTTTCTCTATTTTTGCAAACAATTTAAACAACGTTTCAGTTAATTATTCTTTGAATGTTTGTTTGAATTAATTTGCAAATATACCTGGACCAAGGATTTTTTCTTATTTGAGAATTTCTTTATGACTTATTCAGTTCCTTTTTCTAAGACTGCATTATTTAAATTCTAGGTTTTTTTATTTAATCTGAACATTTTAGTTTCTAATAATTTCCTATATTTCATCTTCATATGTTATGATTTTTTTTCATTTTGACAATTCAGTTTTCTTCTTTTTTTATAAAGTTTATCTTGGTTTGTCTATTTTAGTGGGGGGTTTTTTAACTTGCTCCTTGTTTACGTTATTTATTTATTGGTCTCATTCTGGCATAATGAGAATTCTATCATATCTAACTTTTAAAACTCTGTTCATAATATCTTTGCTCCATTCACATCTGAGGAAGCTTACTGACTTTTCCTCTCATGGCATCTAGTAAGAAATTGTGAAGTAAGAAGAAAGACCTTAGAACTATTTTCCCCTCTGAAGTCATATCAATCCTGAGAAATAGGACTGAGTCACTGGGCCTTTTTGATCATTAGGTTATGGAATTATGTATCCAACCATAAGAATCTGGGCCACGGGAATCCAGAAATTAGAATCCTGGACAAGTTTAATAGTCAACGTCCCAAGATACCAGGAGTAAATTTCAGGATTCTAGAACAGCAAAAGTACTCATCCAGTAGTCATGCCACATTAAGACATGAATTTGATCAGATCAATGGTATGTAGGAACTGAGCTAAGTTTTGAGCCTACTGCCCCAGAGACTGAGGCGATGTAGCAGAGGATATGGCCCAGAGGTACTGAGGAAAATGTCTGTACTTTCTTTCTGCTCTATCTTTGAGTAAAAATCTCTTTCTAAAAGACTTAGCCTTAATTTCTCTCTTGTTTATCTTTTTGCTAGAGTTTCAAATTTTGAGTTCCAAATTCTCACCTTCCTTCTTTTGTCTTCCCTCCCCCACCCCCACCATTGACAAGGCAAACAGTTTCACATAGGTTATACATGTGTAGTCATGCAAAACACATTTCCATGTAAGTCATACTGTGAAAGAAAATACAAACTAAATAAAAACTAAAAAACTAAGAAAAATAAAGTAAAGAAAAAGTATCTTCGATCTGTATTGAGGTTCATCAGTTTTTTCTCTAGAGATGGACAGGACCTTTCACTATAAGTCCTTCAGAATTATCTTGGATCATTATACTGCTGAGAATAACGAAATCATCCACAGTAGATCATCATACAATATTGCTGTTACTATGCATAATAATCTCTTGGTTCCGCCCATCTCACTCTGCATCAGTTCATGCAAGTTTTTCCAGGTTTTTCTGAGTGCATCCTGCTCATTATTGCCTTTAGCACAATAGTATTTAATTATAATCATATATAGCAACTTGTTCAGCTATTCCCTCAATTTCTAATTCTTTACCACCACTGAAAGAGCTGCCATAAACATTTTTGTACCCATAGGTCCATTTCCTTTTGGTTTTTTTTTTAAATCTCTTTGGGATATAGACCTAGTGGTGTATGCATGGTTTAGTGCTTTTGGGGCATAGTTCCAAATTGCCCCCTAGAATGGTTGAATTAATATGCAACTTCAGCAACAGTGCATTAATGTTTTAATTTTCCCACATTCCCTACATTTGTCATTTTCCTTTTCTAGCATATTAGCCAATGTGATAGGTGTATGGTGGTAATTCAGAGTTGTTTTAATATCATTTCTCTAATCAATTTAGAGCATTTTTTCATATGACTATATATAGCTTTGATTATCTTGTAGAGGATAGTGAGCCAAGACCTGTTTTTATGTCCTGTGTCACACACCACCTCCATGAACTAAAGTAAGTCACTTAACTGGGGAGGAGACGTTGTAGGGGTGGGTTTGGAGTGTAGGAAAGGCCTAAGCTTCAACCTTGGAAACATCCAAGAGAATATTTCCATTTTCCCCTGTATTCTGTAAGTACTTGTGAGAGGAATGTTTTGTATCAATTGTCCTTACTGTACCACCTTTGTAATTGCCCTTTTATAAAAGGTATTTAATAATGGCTAATTAAGGTGACTCTCAACTGACAATTTTTAGGAGAAGCACAGTAGTTGTGGCTTAAACTGCTGACATTAGATAATCTTGATGTTTACAAGTGTTCTAGTCTAGATGAGTAAATGTGGTGCTATACAACAAATCTCTAAAAACTGCCCACTTCTTTTCTGCTCCACTCTTACCAACCACATATTGGCTCAGCTTTCCCTCCAAGTTAGCAAGGAACCCTCTCAGAGAAGTACTCCAATCTGTTGTTGACATTAACTCTTCCAGTGGTAGTCTTGCCTTGAGGTTCCCACTTTTGTTAAATTCAAATATTTAGCTTAGAGAGGATAAGCCTATGATCATTTCAGCACTGTACCAGATACATCACCTTTGATTCTCTCATATTCTATTTGTCTCCTCTCCTTACAATGACATAGTCTATTAAATGCCAATATTTGCTCTGAGGATGCATCCATGAAGTTTCATTGCAGTAAGGTAAGTGGAAGATAGTGTTGATGATGAGAAGGCTGTGAGATGCATAAGTCTTCAGTAGTAAGTGAGCACTGATGTTGCTGTTTCCAGCTCCATTCCTCCCAAGGATTCCCTGTCATGTCTAGTAGTTTGTGCCTGCTCTTGTATTAAAGTCACTTGGAATTATAAGCTTGTCCCCTTTTGGCACATTGAAGATGAGGGTCTCCAGGTCTCCATAATTTTTCCCTTTGATCTCATAAGGGTTCTTCATAGTGGGAGCATACATACTGATGATGGTGACTTGGAGATTTCCTGCAAGTGACAATCGCATTGTCATGAGTATGTTGTTCACTCTTTTTGGTAGGTATACAGTATTGTTGATTGATTGCAAAACCTATACCAGCTTCATAAAACTCCCTTTCACTGCAGTCAGTAGAGAAAATGTGTATCCAGCTCCAAATTCTGTAAGTGTATCTTCGATTGCCAGCCTCGTTTCACTCAGGGTTGCTATTTGAATATGATACCTGCTGAGTTCTCTCACAACAAGAGCTGTTTGTCTTTCAGGTCTACTGGATTTCATCTTGTCCATAAGTTTGTGTACATTCTATGTACCAATGGTGAGTGGAATCATCTCTGCAGAAGTTTTTCTACATTTCTTTTGTGATTTGACCACAGAGTAAGATCCCCACCTACCATGATGCAGGTTAAGATTGGGTGAAACAGACAATTTTTTAGAGTACCTTTTCAAGCCCCTTCCTCACACAAGGAAGTGAGCAATCCTTCAAAAAGGCTTCTCAGACCAATGACATGACCCTATTGCCTGAGTTACCTGTGTACAAGATTGTGACTGCAGCTCACACTGTATCCACACCTGATTCTTCATCACTTGCCTGTTATCATAGGACTTTGAAATAGGTAAAAATAATAAAATTGTATAAGTGATGTCTTAATTCATGCATAAGTTGGATTTAAGCAAGGCAGAGCTATACAAAGTCACCAACCCCTCTCCCTCTTCCAGAGTCATCAAAGTTCAGTGGCAATACAAAATCAGGATGACTGTTGATGGCTTAGGATGCAGTGGATGACCTTGGTGTCTTCAGTTTCTAACCAAGCTCTAAGTGCTCCATAATACCTGCTTCAACTGCCTTCATGGCTATTGGAACAAACTATTTTCATCTGCCCATTATGCTAGGGGGAAGTCTTTACAAGCTTGGGGTAGATATCCCCCTAAATCACCAAAGGGTTTGAGACCCTTCAGTTAACCTCAACATGGTTTAGCCTGTTTGCCTAAACAGTTTACCATGGTGTGGCTGCTAGGCATGCTACAGCTTCTTGGAGCCATAGGTGAGAGTTGGGTGAATGAGGTGGACACCAAAGGTGGAAAGCAGCTCTATAAATGGCTTTTCAGCCCTTATACTAGAGGAACTTGTCTTCCCTGAACATACCCCATAGCCCAAACTGGTTCTCAATGCCTTTTTGGAAATAACAACATAGCTGAATAAGTAGCCCTCAGTCCTATAATTATATATGGACATAGAAAATTAAGGGGTAGCATATGAGGGACCCCAACAGTGAGATAATGCAAACCAAAGAAGGTTAGGATGACCTAATATTGTAATGAAGGAATTGTGAGGTATTTTTTGTTCATTTTGTTTGTTTTTTATTTGTTTTTTAAATATGGCATTTAAGAAGCCAATCAAAATTGTGCTACATGGGCTTTATTTTCATTCTTTAGCAAAAGACTCTAAAGAAGAAAACTGAAAGGATAATGCTTAATTGTTTCAAAGAACCCAAAAACCTTTCTGGAATCAGGCACATAGATAAATGCATCAATTTTACCTCATTTCTGAGGACTAGGGTCCTTGTATCAATTTAAAAAGAAAGACATCTTTTATACTAACACCTGAATTGTGAATTCTTTCCCTCTCCTTCTTTCTCCTCTCTTTTTTTCCCTTTTTCTCCTTTTCCTCTCTCTCTCCCCCTATGTCTCCTAGTGAGTGGCCCCTGTAAAGCCCAGGTCCTAGGAGTTTTCTCCAGTCTTGGTACAAATGACTATTGCTATGTCAATAAAGCAATAAAGTACATGTATTGATCTAGAGCCTTTTTATGTTCTTTGATTTTTTTGTGTCTCTTTCTCTGAGCATAAGAGGGCATGACCCTGAGCTATACATTCCTAGCCTTGGTGTCAGCCCTGGGAGATCAAGATGTTAGATGCTCCAGGACCCCTCAATGATGGTTTACTGACAGCAGGAAGAATTCCAATGTGGCAACACAAATAATGGGAAGTTGTGCTCAAATGAATCCATGCTAAATCCTTGCTAATTATCCTTTCCACTCATTTTCTTAATTGTTAGATGGTCTGTAACTCCTTTCATTCCAATCTAGAACCTGAATCAATGAATGAGCCTGAATCAAAACTGACCTATTTCATCCTCATCTTGCAAATGGTCCAGCTGCCAGTCATCCTTGATCAATACAGTTATGAAGAATTAGTTCAGTGATACATAGTAAGTATACTCTCACCTATGCCAGAAAATGTTCCAGACTCTTAGTGCTACTTTCCTGAAAGAGGAGCCCTGCTCCCTTTGAGTCATAGACTGTCTTTACTATGCTTTATCACATTCATCATGGTCTTTGATCTATGGAGTCTTTGGGATAAAGCATATGAATCTACATCATGTCTTCCTGGATTGTACACTTAGTTCAGAGTTGGCAAGATCAGTTACCTATTGTGTGTGGTATGTGGAATCCAATATGTTACTTGTTAATATATATGTCAGAGGATTATTGTCTCTCCATATATGATGAGCTTTGAATACATATGTCAGAATTGTTCAGTAATGACCAAGTTGTGGTATATGATTGTGATTGGATACTATTGTGCTGTAAAAGATGATGAAAGGGGTGGTTTCAGAAAAACCTGGGAAGACTTATATGAACTGATGCAGTGAAGTGAGAAGAACCAAGAGAACATCATACATACTAACAGCAATATTGTAATGATAATCAACTGTGAAAGATTTAGCTACTCTGATCAATACAATAATCCATGATGATTCCAAAGGACACATGATGAAAAGATATTATCCATCTCCAGAAATAGAACTGATATATTCTGAGTGTAAACTGAAAAATGTTTTTTTACTTTCTTTATTTTTCTTGCTTCTTTGCATCATGTCTAATATGGATTTTTTTTATTTAGGTAACAGCCCACATAAAGAACAATTCCAGCTTGTAGATAGGTGAAAATTGCAATTGATCTCATGGTACAAGATATTCTAAGCCTGCTTGCTTCAGTATGTAATCATTCAACAAACACTTATTAGGCCACAACTATATGCTAGACACTGGTGCTGGGGATACAAATACAAAAACAAAACCATGCCTTCCTAAAGGAGTTTACATTTTACTAGAAAATAAGCAGAAATCAAATATGTAACAAATAAATATAGGCAATTGAGGCAAGATATTAGCATCAGGAAGGATTGAGAAAATTAAATGGTTCTTGAGTTTTGATGGATGCTAGGTACTCTAAGAGCTGAAGTTGAGAAGTATATTCTTGGCATGAGAGTCCAGATCTGTTCAAAAGCATGAAGACAGAAGATGGAATATCATATCTGAGGAACAACATAGAGGCCATCCTACCTGGACCATGAGGTATACAAAGGAGAGTGATGTTTGATAAGACTTTATAGGAAGGCTGAAATCAGATGGTGAAGGGATTTAAATTTTTAAGAGGAATTTTCATTTGATTCTAAAAGTAGTGGGGAGCCCCACCAGAGCTTTTTGAGCAGAAGAGTGACATAGTCAGACCTGTGCTTTAGAAATATCATTTTTTCAACTATGTTGAGGATGGACTGAAAAGGGGACAAACTGGGGAAAAAGTGATTAATTATGAGGCTATTTCAATAGTACAGGAAAGTGATGATGACAGCTTGAACTAGGTTACAGGAGAAACATTGTGGGGGTGGAATCAACATGATTTGGCAATTGCTTGTTTATGGTGAAGTAGAGAGTGAAATATTGAAGAAAATTTCAAAAATATAAAGCTGGGCAACTGAAAGCAAAACAAGAACAGTAAAAATTGAGGAAGGCAACCAAGAACATAATGGGCTTAGTTTGCATATTGGTTTGAGGTATATATAGGATATCTAATTAAAAATGTCTAATAAGGATTTAGTGATATAAGAAAGGAGATCAGGGTGGAGCCAAGATGGCAGAGTAGAAGGACAGACCTGCTGTAGCTCCCTCCTCCCCCCATAGCCCTTAAAATACCTTTAAAAAATGACTAAACAAATTCTAGAGCAGCAGAAGCCACAAAATGAATAAGTGAAATAGATTTCCAGCCCAAGGCAGCCTGGAAAGCTGACAGGAAAGGGGTATCACACAAGACTCAGAGAAGAGCACAGCCCAGCCCTGGTCATGCAGCATGGACAGGACTGGAGCAGGTTTCAGGACATGGAATCATGGGCAGCAGCTGAGCTTCCCAGATTTTTCAACACACAAATGCCAAAGACAGCTTCAAAGGTCAATGAGAAAGCTCTTTCACCTGAATGAGAAGGGAACAGGGTCTGGCCAAAGCCCCAGTTCCAGGGCAGCAGCAGCATTCATTTTTGGAGCTCTAAGCCTAAAGATCCTAGGGGAATTGAGTTCCCAGGTCAAGGAGAAAATATTGCAAGCAGCCAGAAAGAAACAATTTGAGTATTATGGAAATACAATTAGCATAACACAAGATCTAGCATCTTCTACATTAAAGGCTTGCAGGGCTTGGAATATGATATTCCAGAAGTCAGAGGAACTAGGATTAAAACCAAGAATCACTTACCTAGCAAAACTGAGTATAATACTTCAAGGGAAAAAAAATGGTCATTCAATGAAATAGAGGATTTTCAAGCATTCTTGATGAAAAGACCAGAGTTGAATAGAAAATTTGACTTTCAAACATAAGAATCAAGAGAAACATGAAAAGGTAAACAGGAAAGAGAAATCATAAGGGACTTATTAAAGTTGAACTGTTTACATTCCTACATGGAAAGATAACATTTATAACTCTTGAAACTTTTCTCAGTATTTGGGTAGTTGGAGGAATTATATATATATATATATATATATATATATATATATATATATATATATATATAGACAAAGGGCACAGGGTGAGTTGAATAGGAAGGGATGATATTTTTAAAAAAATAAAATTAAGGGGTAAGAGAGGAATATATTGAGAGGAGAAGTGGAGAAATGGAATGGGGCAAATTATCTCTCATAAAAGAGGCAAGAAAAAGCTTTTTCAATAGAAGGGAAAAGGGAGGAGGTGAGAGGGAAAAAGTGAAACTTACTCTCATCACATTTGACTTAAGGAAGGAATAACATGCACACTCACTTTGGTATGAAAATCTATTTTACACTGCTGGAAAGTAGGGGAGAAGGGGATAAGTGGGATGAGTGAATAATAGAAGGGAGGGCAAATGGGAGGAAGGAGTAATAAGAAGTAATCCCTTTAGGGGAGTGACAAGGTCTAAAGAGAGAATAGAATAAATGGGGGGCAGGATAGGATGTAGGGAAATATAATTAGTCTTTCACAACATGACTATTATGGAAGTCTTTTGCATAACTATACATGTACAATTTAGATTGAATTGCTTGCCTTCTCAGTGGGGATGGGGAAGGAGGGAGGAAGGGAAAGAAGTTGGAACTCAAAGATTTAGGAACAAATGTTGAGAACTGTTTTTGCATGCAACTGAGAAATAAGAAACACAGGTAATGGGGTATAGAAATCTATCTTTTCCTACAAGAAAAGAGAGAAGATGGGGATAAGGAAAGGGAGAGGTGTGATAGATGGGAGGGCAGATTGGGGGAAGGGGTAATCAGAATGCACAGTGTCTTGACGTGGGGGAAGGGGAGAGATGGGGAGAAAATTTGGAACTCAAAATCTTGTGGAAATGAATGTTGAAAACTAAAAACAAACAAATGAATGAAGGAACAAATAAACAAACAAACAAATAAATAAATTGATAAATGAATGAATGAATGGAGATCAAAGAGGAGGGTAGGGCTAGATGAACAGATCTGAGAGTCATCTGCACAGAGATAATTAAAACCATGGGATATGATGAGATCATAAAGTCTTGCTTGGATCAGCAAAAGTGAAGGCTTTGGGCTTGGAGACAGACTTGAGGCAAGGAGACCAAACAGGAGGCTATTATAATAATCTAGGTGAGATATGATGAGATCTTGAATTAAGATAATAATTGTAACTGGATAAAAGAAATAGGGTTCAGAAGAAGTTGTGAGATTTAAGAGATGTCAAGTTTTGGCTAATGATTAGATATGTGGGACAAGGGTGAGTTAGAAATCCCGGATAATATTTGTTGGACATTTCAAACCAAATGTCTCAAAGGCATCTCATATTCAACATGTCCAAAATGGAACTCATTATCTTTCCCCAAAAAACCTCCCCTCTTCCAAACATCCCTATTTTTCACAAGGATACTATGAACCATCTAGTCTTCCAGGTCGATAATTTCAGCACTATTTTGGACTTCTTACTCTTTCTCATCCTTTTTATCCAATCAGTTACCAAATCTTGCCATAATTATATCCCATCATCCTTCGATTCCTACCTCTTCTCACCATTATCATCACCTTAGTTCAGGTTTTTGTCACCTCTTGTCTAGATTATTGCAATTTCCCTGACTCAGGTCTTTCCTCACTCTAATCCACCAACCACATTACTAACAAAGTGATTTTCCTTAGGCTCAGGTCTGACCAAGTCACTGTACTACTCAGTCACTTCCAGTGGCTCCCTACTGCCTCCAGAAACACTTTTGCCTAGCTTTGAAACTTCTTTACAATCTGGCCTTAACCTATCTAGCTTCATTGCCCATTACTCTCCTCTTGTATCCTATGATTAACCAAAGTTGTTTTCTCTCTTTTTCTCATGTATAACATTCCTTATCCTATCTCCATGCCTTTGTCCCCATACCTGGAATGCACTCCCTCTCACCTCCTTCTCCTTCAATATGCATACATACTTTCCTATTCTTCCCAACTACTAGTACCCTCCTTCCCAAATTACATTTACTACTATTTCTATTTTATTACTGCTAAATACTACATTATATTTATTGTCTGTATATTTGTTCTGTAAATACTTACATATGTGCTTCTTTCTCCCATTAGAATATAAGCTCCATATGGGTAGGAATTGTTTCATTTTTTGCATTTGTATTCCTAGCACTTAGCACAGCACCTAGTACATAGTAAACACTTAATATAAATGCTTACTGATTGATTAATGATGGCACCTAATGGAACCATGACTTTGGCATAACTTTCATAGGAGTGAATGGAAGAGGAAAGGAACATTTATTAAATACCGATTATGTACTAGGCACTAGGCTAAATGCTTTACAAATATTATGTCACATATATGAGATATAAAGCAATTATGTTCTGTTTTATTTTGTTTTAACTGCTAACCCTAACAGTATTTTAATTGACCAGTATTATGAAGCTTGAACCATTCTCAAGAAAATGTTTGAGATAATGAAAAGTTTAAACAAATGCTTTGAAAAAAAATTAAACATATACTTTCATTCTAATAAAATAAGTTTTATAAAAAAATAAATATTATGTCATCTGATCTTTACAACAACTACCTCTGGGAGGTAGGTACTAGTATTATCTCCATTTTATAATTGAGGAAACTGAGGCAAAAGGAGATTAAATAACTTGCCCAGGATCACATAGCTAGAAAGTATCTGAGGAATAATTTGAATTCAGATCATCCTGACTCTAGGCTCAGTACTCGTATTTACTGAGCCACCTAGATGCTATATAACTGTAATACAGATATACTTATATAGTACTATAACAAGAGCAATATCCTAAGATCCTACCCCACATAGACTAGGCTAATTTTTCTTTTAAAGGTATTGAAACTGTCCTCAAGACTAAATTGGTGTAGGAGACTGAGGCTCAAATCAATGACATAGCTTCCTTGTGCCATAAAATATAATCTATAACTCAAATAGTCAGTAACATCTCCCTCACACTTCTGACTTGCTTTATCATCAACCTGGACAATACAGAGTCAGGGAAGTTGTACCCAAGTGATTCAATGTTGTATCTTTGCTGAATATCCTTTCCATGCTGTGGCTAAGTAATCCTCCTTTTGTTAATTGATAGATGGTCTAAGCTCATTCAAATGCTGAACCTGAACCACCAGACAGGCCTAAGTCAGTCCTGGCTTATAATAAGTATATTGTGTATAGCACCACCCCCCTCCCCCCCACACACACAGAGTATTGGATAGAAAGCTGGCTTTATATTCAAGAAAACATAGGTTTCAGTCCTATCTCTCAAACATATTAGGAGTTAGTTCAGCGTGTGACTCTGGAGAAATTTCTATACCTCACAGTACTCCAGGAAACTCTACAAAATATAAATTCCAGAGCAGGTGCCAATTTGCATTGATAGAGGATGTTTCCTCACCACTGAAATCCCAAGTGTGGTTAAAAAAAACCTACAGATACTGTACGGCTCGTATTAGACAAAGATTCAACAAAATTTACGAGTTAAATTGGTAGTTTTAAGCCGAGTCTCCTTAAGCAATCTCCTTAGAGAGATTCTTCCTAAATACATGAAGATAGATCAACACTTCTAATTAATTCACAGTAGCTGCTATTGTTTTCATGAATTGTAGAAAAATAAGTAGGTGCCCCAGAATTTCTTTGTGACATGCACTCAGATTGTTGGAATCCCATTGAACAGATAAAGAATACTTTCTCCTTCTCCTGTCATTGGGATTTTTTAAATAATATTTTTATTCATTTTAAACTTAAATACAAAACAAGAAAAGAAAAAAAAGAACATTGCCATGTACACAGCAGAACATGAGAGGATTCAATATAAAACAATACATTTCCATTTCAAGAAAACATATAACTACTACCTATTGTTTTCAAAGCTACCCAGCTTTTCTTTGCTTCCTTGTAGGTTTTCTTTTGTTCTCTGCTGTGCACGTTTTGCTTTATTTTTTTCCTCCCTCCCACCTACCCTAAAGAAGCCTACAATTAAATGCATATATATATATGTATATATGTATGTGTATACATACAATACATATATACATATATATCCCCTACATATAAATAGCTATGAACATACACATATATGCATATACACTCATACACATATATGTAAGACCATGCCATGCATTCTTCCACTTACTTCTTTCTCTGAAGGTGGATAGCACCTTGTTTCATTTCATAATTCCAAGATTTTCCATGTTTTTCTAAATCATCCAGCTCATCATTTCCTATACCACAGCAGTATTCCAATATAATCACATCCTATCCCACTCTATGAAAGTTTTTTCCCCCAACTTTCCCTGGCTACATTGGTTTTATTTACAACAAGACAATCTTAACTTAAAATAACTGAAATTATCCATCTTATACTTCAACAATGCTCTTACCTTATAATATAGTTTCTCAGGCTGGATACTGTTGAATCTGCTTCCTTTACATCTTTTTTCCCTGGTTTCCTGTAATTCCTGACCTTTTGTCCTTCCAAATATTTTTTTCTAACTCAGCAAGATAATTTTTAGCAGTTTAATTAGGATGGCATTGAATAAATTAGGTAAAATTTTCATTTTTAAAAATTATGTCGATTTTACCTATCCATGAATAATATTACTTCAGTTATCTAGATCTGACCTCATTTGTATAAAAAATGTTTTATGTTCATGTTCACATAGTTCCTGTGACTATCTTGGCAGGTATGCTCTCAGACATTTTATGCTGTTTAATGATTTTAAAAGGTGTAAAATAATATTAAATAATATTGCTGATACATAGTATAGTTTCCCTATTTTTCTTCTTTTAAATTAAATATATTTTGTTTTTAATTTTTTCTGAGATCATGATTACTACTCCCTGCTTTTTTTACTTAATAAATTCTACTCCTGTCCTTCATTTTATCTTTGTATCTATTTCATTTTTATAGTTTTTCCTGAAAGCATCATATTGTTGAATTCAAATTTTTAATCTGCTACCCATTTCTGATTTATGGGTAAATTTATCTCATTCACAGTCTAAACTTGTGTATTTTCCTCCTTCCTGTTTTTCCCCTTTATCCTTCTCACTCTATTTACCCTATCCTTCCTCACTCCTCTACTTCCACCCAATTCCTTGCCATCCTATTCATTAACTTACTCAAAGTCTGGCCTTGATGAGTAAAATAAGTAGCAAACCAGGATGTACTATTTGAATAGCCTGACCATCCATACCTCCTTTGCAGAAACTCATAGAACAATGGACATCACTGATGATAGCAAGTAAGGAAGGTCTTTGTAACCTAAGACTTCCAAGTTATTCCCTGAAATCTTAAGTTTCCTAGATGGATCTTGAGGCTTGATTTTAGGGATTTGTAAGTGTCCAAGGAATAAAAAAAAGAAACTTCAATACTAAAATTCTTCCACTGTTTAAGTAAGGTATAGGATATGTCCAAAGAGTGACATACACCATTCATTTTCATGACTTCTATTACTTCCAAAAATCATTCTGGAAAATAGCTCTTGCTAATATGGTTGACTTCAGTAACTACTTAAGAGAGCTATAACCCTTGTATATTACCCATGGTAGTATGAAAGAAATCTGAGAAAATTAGAATATGTAGACTACTAAACCCTGAATAACAAACAATGTCATGCCATTTGTTGAGGATGTCCTGGAATATCTACTGGGTAGTAGAAAGATCTCCATGTAAGTCCTGGGTTACAAAGATCTTGTTTGCTACTTATTTTGCTCATCAAGGCCAGACTTTGTCTCAATCAATCAATCATCAAACATTTACTAAGCGCCTATTATGTTCTCAGCTAAACAGTGCAGATACAAATGCAAAATTGAGGAAGTCTCTGACAAAAACACTTAAATTCTACCAAAGGCATGTCCAATGAAGAAATTGAAAAAACATTATTTGGATCTGGACTCATGAATTTCTTTCAAAATTAAGATTTACTATTAGATGTCCTTAATTTTTCAGAGGCCTGTGGTGATTCCCATATCTTCTTTCAGGCACTGTTCTTATAGACCTGTTTCTGGGCATCTAGACATTACTAGTTTCTGACACTAATCCTCTAGGATCTGGCTTCAAAGATAAAGTCTTCTCTCCCATGTATCCACATAATGAATATAACTATCTTATCACAGTTATAATGAAAGACCATTGATTCTTTTAAGTATATTCTTTTGGTACCATTCTGAATCTGAGCTTCCCAAAGTCTCTTGGAAGGATGAAACTGAACTACAGCCCCAGAGATAGATAATAAATTTCAGGAATGTGCAGAGAGCTGCCTTGTCTCTGCCTTGGCATTCATTGCCTACACTTGCACAGCCAAACTCAAGGATCTATGTCAATGACTTTTACAGTATTCAACTACTCTCTTTATCTATTCACTTCACCTCTGATCAATTTGATGAATTGTGAATAACTGGGGAGAAGAGGCAGTGGCAATTTGTCAGTCATAGTTGCTGCAATAATATTGTGACATCTAAGATATCCCTCCCAACCCCCACATCATTAGTGGCTATGTTGTCCTCACTCAAGAACACCTTAACCAGCACTTTATCTATGCAGAGTTCATAGCAGTCTTTACTTTTTTCATTGGCCTCAATGAAACCTAAATAAATTGCCCTCCCCCCACACACACACACAAATCAATAGTTCTTTGTAGGATTTATCCTCATCCCTGTGTTTTAAAAATAAGTAAGCAGTACTGTTATTTCTCACTCTTCCTCCACCCCAAGAATGAACATTAATTGTATAATTGTACAATCCACACCATGAGTATAGTTTTAAAAAGAAGTGCCACCTTGATAAGCCTTCATGAGAAAGGCTCCGTCCTGAAACAAATCAGTTTTCATTTCAGTAAATTCCATTTCTTTCTGTCTTTGCCCTACCCTGCCCCACTCTAGTCCCCACTTCTTAATCCATAAACTTCTTTGACACCACTCAATGAGCTGTCAGCTTCTGGGCTTCCTTGGATATCGTGCCATACTCCTGATGAACTTTTTGGCTTTTTCTTCTCCCTAATATCTTGTAATCTCTTATAAAATTCCAACATCAAAGAGCTGTGAAGAAAAAAACTAGTCGCTTCTGAATGTTTTCTCAGGTGTTTAAGGTAAGGGGAGGTGAAGAAGGGCTTTAGAAAGTCAAGCACTATCTGCAGTGCAGCTTTCTGGGAGAAGAATGTTCTGTCATCTGAGCTACACTACATTGAGACTTCTCCCAGTCTTTGTCTTCCTTTACTGTTCTGTAACATTCAATTCAACTCAAATCAATGAACACTTATTGAGGCAGCTAAGTAGCATGATAAGTAAATCGAGAGACTTGGAATCAGGAAGATCGGAGTTCAAACCCTCTCTCATTTGCTGTGTGTCCCTGGGAAACCTCTCTCAGTCACAGTCTCCTCACTTTAAGATGAAGGAATTGGACTAAATGACCTCCAAGGCCCTTCTGGTCCTGAGTCTATGACTCCATGTGCCACATGCCATTTGCTAGACTCTGGGGATACAAAGACAAAAATGAAACCAGTGTGGCACTTGGGGAGATTTTACAGCTCTTGGAGCGGTATACTATGTACACAGATAAGAAATTATAAAGCATAGAAGATAAATGAAATAATTTCAGAGGAAGAGTGAATTAACAGCTGGCAAGTATTAGGAAAGGCCTTTAGTAGGAAGGAGCACCTGAGCTAGACACTGAGGCTTCTGTACAGCTGAATTATATTAGTTCTCTGCCAGTTGACTATTCTTTTCTCCCACCCTCAAAAAGTGGGCATCAACGTCTCTTCAATGGCATTTGTGCATTCTTCCTTTTGGAGTTATTTGGACATACCTTATTTCCCTTACTAGGTTGTAAGCTTCTAGGGTCAGAGATTCTTATTTATCCTCCACCATACTCAGTGCAATGGCTCACATAGAGTGGGTTATTCACTAAACACTTTTGAATAACTAAATGGTTTGGATAGGATAGAAAAATAGGGATGGAATAGTATATTTCTAATATATTCTTGACTTGGATTTTGTAATTCTTGTAATTCTTTTTCACAGGATAAGAATTAAGGTAATATATACTTTGAGAACAGAGAATCTGTTTCACAGCCATAAAGTGTAAAACTGATAAACTCACTTCAGTTTCTATGCACCTACATTGAATCTTCATGTTGGGGGGTATTCCTAATTTATATCTAAGCACCAGGGGGAGATAGTGAATGAGAGCAAGGATCATCTAGCTCCAAGTGTTGACAGACTCTATAAAATTGCCCAGATAGTCAAAGCCCTTCATCTCTGATCTATGGCAACACAAAGTCTTCATTCTATCAGTCTTGGTCATTCTAGGCCATCAATTCTCCAAGTATAGTCTGGGACAACTGAGAGCCCCAGGATCCTTTTGGAGTTCCTAGAGGTCAAAACTATTTTCATAACAATGCTGTTTTCATTTCAAATATAGTAGATATTGATAGATGCAACCCAAATAAACAAAAACTCTTTGAGAATCCTCAATAAAGAAGCATAAAGAAGTCCTGAGACCAAAAAAACTAGAGGACTCCAGGCTATTCTTTCAAGAAGCTTCACAGAAAGCCTTCTCCATTCCACAGCATGGCTTTTTATCTAAGAGTCATTTTTCAAAAGGAAAAGAAAGCCAAGAGTTCAAATTGGGACTTAGTTTTATAAATATAAAATTCACTTTTTTCCTCTTCAACTCATCTGTCTTCTCACCAGTTTGCACTAAAGGGAAAAGTATCTTGTCCCCTGTAAAAGTATAGGGCCCTCCCTCTATCTCTATCCTTTCAGATAATTTGATAAATCAGTGCAAAGAGCTGGGTTTTCCCTAGACAACAAATTTTCTGATTTTTCTTTTTAAAGTAACAAGTTGTTAAATAACATAAGCATTTAAACACTTGGTTGAAGGACGATCATCTTGAAAGGAGCAATGGAAAAAGAAAGAGTGAAAGGATTGACTGCTATAAGGATGGAAATTTCCATATCTATCCCAAGTATTATAATTATAAAAAACCCATGCACTTTGATTGGATTAAACAAAATTAAACTAGTTGTAAGTAATCAATTTGAAAGAATCATAGGGCTTTGGGTCATTGTGTAAAAGCAAAGAATACTATGTGAAAAATATATTGTGATTGGTTGAAAAATTCAGATATGCCTCTGGGCCTATGGATAATATAACATGGCAGCTTAGAATCATTCCAACAGCAGTGAGATGAGTGGTGGTCATATCAGGTGATGAAGGATGCCTGGCAAGGAAGTCCCTTGGGGAGAGGGGAGAAGATGGAGCCTCCCTCCTCTTTCCCACCCACAATGAGCAAGTGATGACCTTATGAACTTTAAAGGGTTAAAAGACCTCGAGTGTTCGCTAGAGCCAGGTAAGAGTTTCCCCACAGCCAACAGTGAGTAGTGAATTTGAGCCACACATCAAGAATAAACTAGAAACATTTAAGAAAGTCAGTTTCAGGACTCTATATGGCAAGTGATATTCAGAAACCAGAACTACACCTAAGGGCAACATCATGAGAACTCCAAATGAGAGAAAAGGACTTTAAAGGCAAGAACTGTGAGTTTACACTTTGGTCATGTATAATTTCTAAGTTTGAACCCAATTTCCCCAGGGAAACACTTTGTGTGAGCAAAGGGAAAGTACATCTTGGAGGGGATATTTCTATAACAACTATTATTGCTTAGTAAAAATTTTTTTTTTTTTTAAGTTAAGTGAGTCTGGTTGATAATCAATAGGGAGCACATTGATGGGGGCTCATGAGCAACAGTACTAAAAATTCTGTTCCCCTTCAGCAGTGGCTAACTATCTTCTGAGTAACCAGCCTGCCAAATGAAAATTGGAGAATTTCGTGGAGGTGCAATCTTGGCAAACAAAAACAAAAAACAAACCACTTGACTTCTCCCTGGGGACAAGAAGGGAGGGATAAAGGACCACCATCTCTGTTCCCAGCATTCCCGGGCAATAATAAAAGTCCAGTCTCCCTTTAGTTTATGCTCTAAACACCTTCTCAATTCCTCTATTCCTTACCATCATTTTTCAGCATTTTTTAAAGACCCACCCTCCAAGAGTTACGCATGGCCAAAGCACTGCCAGCATTCGCTAGTTCAATGTCATAAGCCATTTGGGAATTCTTCAAAGTCTGATCCCTGATCAAGTGCAAGGCCACCAGAACCAGTGAAATTCTAAGTAGTTTGCCCAACCAGTAGAAGTGTCCCTAGCTCTAACATTTCTGTGGCAGTGCTTCTATGAGTATGGCAAAAGACAGATCTAATAACATTTGTAGATTACATCTCATTTTGTGTGATTTCATATACTAGAATAGGAAATATCTTAACCTTACACTTAATGAATATGAAGATAAAAAGCTAAATAGCTTTTTAATTATTTTATCTCTTAAGATCTAATTTTTTTTCTAAACTTTATCATAGCTAAAAATTGCTGAAACTGAGGCAAAGTACCTTTAAGGAGAATGAACATTCAGAAAAATTTGTAGTTGGAATAATATCAAATGCAATTTTTAAATTATAAGGAAAATAAAAAACTTTACCTACATAGATTACCCTGTAGTTTTCCACTCATTTCAGCAATGCCTGGTCTTTTATAAAAAGTACTTCACAATTTTGAAATGCTATTTTAATGTCATCTGTGATTATAGGTACTGTATCTAATAGTTTTTGGCTTAAAATTAAAGAAAGATTTAGGGAACTTGGAAAGTATGTGGAGGGAAGTAATAAAAATGATTAAATATTTAAGAATTTAGCTTTAGGAGAGAAGCTAAAGGAACTAGAATTATCTGATCTTGAGAGGAAACACTAAGTATATGAAAATATATTTCAAGAATTATGGTGAACAGATGTTCATCTTTTCCACTGGGCACCCTCTCTTCCTTTATACATTTCATCTCTGATGTTTTTTTAGTAGCTGTGTCCCTGCTTTCTTGGTTCTCCTCCTACCTGTCTGATCCATCTTTTTCAATCTCCTCTCTTGGATCAACATCCATGTTCCACTTCCTAACTGGAAGTGTTATCCAAGGTTCTATACTGGACCCTCTTCTCCTTTTATACACTCTCACTTGGTGATCTTATCAGCTCCCATGAATTCAAATATCTCTGTACAAGAGACTCCCAAATATGCATATCTAGCTTTTCCCTCTCTCCTAAACTCCAACCCAACATCACCAAATGCCTACTGGACATTTCCAATTTTACATTCTCATCAAACTCATCTTATCAAATGCATCTCAAACTCAGCATGTCCAAAGCAGAATTCATTATCTTTCCTTAAAAAACCCACAATTCTTCTTAATTTCCTTTTTTCTGCAGAGGGTACCTTTATATTTCCAGTCACAAAGGTTTGCAAACACAAAGTTATCTTCATTGCCTCACCTTCACCCTCAATATCTAATCAGTTATCAGGTCTTGTTGATTCTGTCTTCACAACATCTTTCATATAGCCCCTTCTCTTCATTCATACAACCACCTAACCTAATTACCTCATTAGTTTTTATCTGCATGATTGCAATATCCTAATTGGTGGCCTTTGCTCAACTCATTTAGATACAGTTGCAAAAGTGATATTGATTTTCCTAAAGTGAAGGTCTGACTCCCTTTGTCAAGAAGCTCCTATGGCCTTTAAGATCAGATACAAACTCCTCTGTTAATCTATTTTTTCTGACTTAGTGCACATTACTCCCTTTCAACAAGAGGTACTCCACGGCGGGTCGAGTTGTGAGGGTGTGTGGTAGTGACATCTCCTGCAAGGCCAGGGCATCGTGACTACCTTCCTCATGCTGAAGGACCAGGCAACAATGCCCATACTGGACCTGGGCACTTGGAAGTCCCCTCCAGGCAAAGTGGCTGATGCAGTGAAGGCTGCAATCAATGTTGGATACCACCACATTGATTATGCCCACATCTACCAGAATGAGAATGAAGTAGGTGAGGCCATCCAAGAGAAAATTAAGGCGAATGTTGTCAAATGGGAAGACCTCTTCATTGTCAGCAAGCTTTGGTGCACATACCATGAGAAAAGCTTGGTCAAGTCAGCCTGCCAAAACACTCTCAGTGACTTGAAACTGGATTATTTGGATCTCTACCTTATTCATTGGCCTACAGGATTTAAGGCTGCAATGACTTGGATCCTTCTCTCTTGAATGACCCCAGGATCCAAGCCATTGCAGCAAAGCACCAAAAAACTACAGCGCAGGTTCTGATCAGATTCCATATCCAGAGAAAAGTGCTTGTGATCCCTAATTCGATTACCCCATCAGAGATTGCCGAGAACTTTCAGGTGTTTGATTTTGAGTTGACTGATGAGGAGATGTCTACTATACTCAGCTTCAACCACAACTGCACCTTGGCCTATACTGCTTCTCACAAAGATTATCCCTTCCATGCCAAGTTTTGAAGTTCTGACTAGTACTGCCCAGTGTCCAGATGATGGTCACCTGATGCTTCCAACTCTACCTGGCCTCTCCTTCCAAGATCTGAGTCAACCATTGAATATTGCCATCAGATTTCAGCTTAATTTAGTAACTCCTGGTTTTCTGGACTCTACTTTCTGCCCAGCTGGGAGGAGTACAGAATGACTACCCCCTCCCCATATGGGCCCTACAAACAAAAATTATTCCACCAGCAAATGGTTTTCTTTCTTCTAGTAACAAGTAGATTTCATCTGCTTGAAATTATAAACCCTACCTTCTTGCTTTAAATTAAAAAAAAACTTTCATGTTAAAAAAAAAGAGGTACTCCACAGCTCAGCCAAACTAGCCTACTGCAGTCCCTCAGATGTAGCATTTCACCACTCATCTCTGCTCTTGGATAGCGTATCTTATATGTCTGAAATGCACTCAATCTCAGCCTCTTACTCTTCTAATACCATCAGTTGTTTTCTCAGTCACGTCTGAGTCTTCATGACCCCATTTGGGAGACATATTCCAGAAAACAAGAAGTCCTCTTCTGGGAAGGGTTACCCACCCCTAATCCTCCAAATAGAAGAAGAGGGTCATTGATTAGTTTTATATATAAATACCTGCCTTAGTACCTAGTTGGGTACCAAAAATAATTAGTTATTTATGTGTCCTGTGGACACATAGTCCACAGGAAGTATGATTAATGAGGCTTGGAAAGTGGAGTGGTAATAGTTATAGCAATTTTGTCATTCAGTCATTCAGTTGTGTTCAACTTTTCATGACCTCATTGATCATAGCATTCCAGGACTTTCTATCTTCCACTTTCTCTTGATGTCTAAGTTCATGTTCATTGTTTCCATGATACTATCTATCCATCTCCTCCTCTGCTATTCCGTTTTCCTTTTGCCTTCAGTCTTTCCTGACATCAGGGTCTTTTCCAAACTGAGTTTCATCTTTTTATGTGACCAAAGAATTTAAGCTTCAGCTTCAGTATTTGACCTTCCAGTGAATAGCTAGAATTAATTTCAAGTATTAACTGATTTGATCTCCTTGCTGTCTAAGTGACTCTCAAAAGTCTTCTCCAGCACTTTAATTTGAAAGAATTAATTCTGTGGCACTCAGCTCTCACGATCATACATTACTACTGGAAAAACCATAGCTTTAACTATATGGATCTTTGTTGCCAAGGTGATGTCTCTGTTTTCTAGTATGTTGTCCAGATCTGCCATAACTTTCCTTGTAAGGAGCAAGTGTCTTTTAATTTCATGGCTGCAGTCACTATCTGCAATGCTCTTTGAGTAAAAGAATATAAAATCTGACATTGCTTCTTTTTCTTCTCTCATTTGCCAGGAAGTGATGGGACCAGTTGCCAAGATCTTAGTTTTTTTGATGTTAAGCTTCAAAAAGAATTTAAAAGTCTGTTACAGTCAATAGACTTTTTTGGGGGGAGGGGTGCTTTTTAAAAAAAGATTTGTAATCTAAAACCTTATAAACCCTCAAAATAATGTTAGCTCTGGAAGGAACCTTAGAGACCATTAGGAACACAGACCTGTAGACTAGAGTAAACTAGACTCAGGTAGGTACCCTGGTAGTTTAGCTTCAGTACTGGAATAAAATGAAATGCTCATAAGTCATTCAACAGTTAACAAAAGGAGAAGCATAATCAACAAGGACTGACATCAAGTAGACCATGAGTTGATGCAGCTGAACAAGCAAAGCTGAGTTGTTCATAATGTTCTGCCAGGCAAGCCTCAGAGAGAAGCTGGGGATCATGTCTTAATGAAATCAAATATCAAGTACAGTTTTACTATGGAAGATTGTAATGCCAATGCAGTAGCCACAGTAGCCACTCTGGATATGCATGCATACTTCCAGGGTAAATTCACAAAATGTAAACTCTCTTCCTCAAAGACAAAACCAAGACATTTATTCAAACACCAGAAAGTCAAATCCATCATAGTAACAAAGAAATCTATACACATTATTAATCAGAGGGCATGGCCATCCCCAATCCTCCATCTCTCAGGCCTCCCCATAAACAAGCTCCCTTTGGCAGAATCACTCCCTCTCTCACTCACACTAGCTGCTCTGCCTCAGCTCTGCCTCACTCTCTCTCAGCTCTGCCCTTCCTGCTCCACCTATTTTCAGCAAGCTCCTCCCACCATGGCCTCCATGTGGGCTGGGCCAAAGCTAAAAGTATGTCACATGGGCCTGTTAAGGAGCAGGGAAGATCTTCAAATTCCCTTACCATTACAAAGATATATCTAGATTGTCATGAGGGTGTAGGTTAGTATATTACTCCCACCACACCTTGAGAATAAAATAAGACCCCCAAAGAAGGAAAAGGAATTCTTCACAGTTAGAGAGGAGAAATTCATCTTTTATGGCAATTAAGGCTGACCTGAGGTAAGAGTAACATAGAGTCCCAATCTCACAGACTGTCATTAGAGTCTAAGGGACTTTAGAAACCACCTTATTCAACCCATTCATAATTATGTAACAAGGAGAAAAGAAAGATACAGTGTTGGTATCAGACAAAGGATCTAGAACCTTCCCCTAACTCTCCTGTTTTTTCATCCAGGTTTTTTATATTTGGCCCTCCTCAGGAGAATAGCCCTTTTAGGGTAGAGGTTTCTGTTTCATGACTCAGAACAGGTAACTAAAAAAGGACCCCTCAGTCTTTCCAGGAGCATCTTGACCCTAGCTGTAGCCCAGAGCTTATATTCCACCTTTCCCTACAATGAGAAAGTTGAAACTGGCAAAGCTTAGAAGATATAATAATGGCCTACCCATGGAGTGGACCCTGGTGGCATTATTCTGCTAATAAGAATTCTGGCTAGGACTCTCTTCATAAAATGCTAAACATGTACCCTAGCTACTTCAACGGGCATATGAATGTCCTTCAATGAAGTCTTTCAATACTGAAGGACTTGAGGTTCTGAAGCTATGGATTCCCTTCCCCTGCAACCTCTACTCCATCTCTGACTGTGGCAAAGAGGTGGGGTGGTTGCACAATATTGTGTCAGAGAGGATTGGCTGCCTACTTAGTATACTTTAAAAAGCATCTCTCTTCTTTTCTCTCTCATTACAAGACTTCCTAGAAGGGGTGGGAAGGGCATCTTCCTCTGTCCTGTCAAAAATGATCAGTGATCATGTTTATTTGCTTCTGTGCTAGTAGCATGAATATAGTATAATTACATTTGTCTATTAGCTATGGATATAAAAAGGGAGAAAGGCTCTATTCACCTCAATTCATGTAAACATAGAAGGATTATATATCTCAAATGAGACAATTAATCCCCCCCCCAAAAAAAATTTTTTTAATGTAAAATAGGTTTAGAGGAATCTTCCTACAAGTTCACCTCAATGTGTGGATAAGTCCTTAATCAACCTGATCTGATTATAGGCTTTGTCCACTGCATGAAAGTAGACAATGCCAAGTCAAAAAAACACTAATTAAGTACCTGCTATGTGCCCAGCTCTGGGCATATGAAGAAAAGCAAAAGACCATCCCTGCTCTCAAGGAGTTCACAGTCAAAAGAAGGCTACAATGGGCAAATAACTGCATAGAAACAAGATATATATAGGATAAATTGGAAATAGTCAACAGAGGAAAGGCTAGTCATGAAGAGAGCTGTTACTAGGACTTTTTGCACTTAGGGCAAACAATATGAAAGTTCCCACCAATCCCAGGAGAATCAAGAATGAAGATAGCCAGCTCAATGAAAAGGGAAAAACAGGTCTTTTAGCATAGGATGTAGAGAGAAAGCAAAGGTTTGCTGCTGTTGGTGGTAGTCAAAGTACATAACCAAAATAATGGGGTTTTGCTGTAGAGAACAATGATGTTGCCTATTTTAGCTTACTTTTTGTTCGGGCTCAAATTCATTTACATGCTAAAACAATCAGGATCTTGGGAATGTCTAACTTTATAGAGATCTAAGAAAAGACAGCCTTAGCCTGAGGGCAATCTGCCAGGCTTTTGTTAGCAGGGTGTGGTGGCTAAGAAGCTCTCCTGGGTGGCTTGCGCTTATCAGGGAGAGGTTGTAACCCATACGTGGTTAGACGAATGCACCCACTCTCCACCATTCACCATGGAACCAGGTAAGCAATATTCAGCTGAGATGTACCCAGCAGAGGCATTATGCTCAGGGTGGAGCAATGCAATGAGATCATCAGATGATATCAGTGTCCCTGCAGCCTCGGAGACATGACCTGCCTTTGCATGAGTGTCTTGGCCACAGGTGATCACTGCATATGGGTCCCTCATATAAAATATGCATTCTTACTCTCCCCATTAATGATGTTTGTGTTAATGGAAGTATACTCTACTAGGTTTACAATTAGACTGTCAATAGACATTTATTAAGTGCCAATTATGTGCCAGGCTGCACAGTAAAAATTGAAGATACAAAGAAAGGCAAAAAACTCCCAAGTCTCTCAAGGAGCTCACAATCTAACGGGGGAGACAGCATGCAAACTTAGTGCTAACAAGCTACAGACAGGCTGAATTGGAGATAATCAGTAGAGAGAAGGTACTAGCATTAAGGAGAATATGAGAAGGCTTCTCATAGAACATAGATTCTTTTTTCTTACTAAGTTATTTCATTAGATTTCTTTGCTTTGAACTAATGCTACTCTGGTTCCCCAGTATAAACGCATCAATGAGGGTATGTCAACTATGGTTTTGAATGCATATGGATCTATAGAGTATCTTGAATCTAAAGTAGCTATTCTGGAGATTCTATATTACAGAAGTGAGTCCCTCAGATGCTAAACATAGAATTTAAAAGCTGGAAGGATTATGAATTGGGTTGCCTTATAGCTAAAATACCCTGCTATAAAGCAGGTCAGAAATGAGAAAAAAAATATGCATTTTAAAATAATTATTTTTGTGTTTATTGTTTGGGTAAGGAAAAGCTTTCATTTAAAAAAATGTGCTTGGCTTTTAGGAATACAAAATCACGAACATAACATTCTAACATAGGAATCACATTTGTATTTATCTATTTCTATTGTGCATAGAAAAATCATCACATTGGTTTTATAGAAGGAAGAATGTCCCTTGGATATAGATAAGAAATCAAAATTAGGTCAATTAAAACAAAAACAAGTTTCTCCAGGCATAACCAGCTTCCCCCACCAGGACAGAGTATCACTTAGTTTCCAAAAACGTCATACTATTGACTGGAACTGTGTACTGTACTCTAGTCTGAGAAAAACCCAAAGCATGATTCATAGCTTACATTTATATAACACTTTAAGGTTTGCAAAGCCCTTTACACGTTATATCATCTGATCCTCACAACAGTTTTATGAAGTAAGTACTATTCTTATTCTTCTACAGATAAGGAAACTGAGGCTGAGAGAGGTTAAATGACTTGTCCAGAAATCACACAGCTAGTACATGTTCAAGACTGGTGTTCCTAATTCCAAGACCTGAGCTCTATATACTGGGCCTCTGGCTACGTAGTAGAATCACGAACATCTGTTAAAATGTGACATATAATTACTATTCACTGTGGAAGATGGGACTTCTTTCAAAGAGCCTCCAAGTATCTGTGTCACATGCGAAAAGCCTCATTTTTTTTTTCCATTGTTAGGTCTTAATATAATTATCTTGAATTTAGGTAGTCCTTTCCATTATAATTTGTAAAACTGGAGGGTAATTTTAGATAACTTGTAGGATTTCTTCTGGTTCTATAATTCTATGATTGTAAATAAGTTCACAATAGACAGAAATTAACAGGGAAGTAAGCAAAATGCATATGTTGACATGGCCCGGACTTACGTAGGTCCCTCAAATGAGGCTTTCTCATTCTTGTCCAAGGTCTGTTTGGTTTCTACCTAAAGGACTCACTATTTATAGTGAGTATATATATAAATATATATAGTGAGTATTTATATAGTCACTATTTATATGCTATTGCCATTTTTTCTTCTTCTTGTACTAAACTCTCAATGCTTTCCAAGGTGAGCGTTAATTTGACAAAATAGTTTATATTAAAATAACACTAGGGGAGACGGATTCCCGGGAGCCCTACTTCTCATGTATAAACTTCAACAGCGCCCTGCTGTTGACTGTGCATTCTTTGTTGGTTAACAAAAACAGAACTAAAGCATTGCTTCCCAATACCATCTCATCTATTCAGGGCCACCCTCTGACCATTTTTCTCATATAAAAAAATGCTAATTTGCCTTTTCTGAACAACTTTATTATGTCTCTTATCTTTGCAATTGTTCAAGATAGAAGCAGAAATCATTACAATTTTAGATAGAACTGTTGATCGAGCACTATGGAATATAAATCAGAGTGATTTGATGCTTTAATAACAATAATAGTAATAATAACATGACATTTTAAAGTTTTCAGAGTGTTTTCCTTCATAACACTAGTAGTGGTTGGTTCTACTATACTTGACCAGATAGATAACTCCTCCATCACTACCCTCTTCCTCTTTGTTTCTGAAAGCTTAATTAGTTCATATTTTTAGCCTGGGCAATAAAATGGTCTCTCAGATCCAGCGGTCCCCTCTTGTGTTACTTTATGGAATTTATAGTAAATAAAAAGTTAGTATCACAACAACGTCTCAAAGCCTCCAGCTAGGAAATTTGCTAACATTTAGGCAGACGACTGTCTTTCTGCCCTAATTTAAATTTATTTTTATCTCTAGCTAACCCCTAGTTTTTTTATGGTTGAGGTAAAATTCAGGTTACCAAAAATATTTGGGTAAAGAAGCAAATCATGTTTCTTGGAATTTTTCCTAGTCCTCGAAGATCTGGATACAGTCAGTATCCACAGACTTCAATCTGAGTCTCCTCCAAAATGCCTGCAGGAGCCAATGGCCCTCCACATCTCTCCTTTTTCTGTCTCACTTCAGTCCTGTTTCTTCTTTGTCATTTTTCTTGTCACAGTGTCAACGGTTCTTTGCAGCTCAACTCATTGGGCAGGGTGGGGAGGTCAGCTTTCAGTTATTAAGATCCCCCTCCCTCCTCTCAGTCTGTCTTTCAAAAACTGTATATGTTTCTTAAATAACTCTGAGGAGTTATTCCACCTTCAGGCTCAAAGATTGAGATAGTCCTATATTACTTTCAAAGCTAAGAAGAGAATGCTTTTCCCTGTGAACTACAGATACCAGTCAGTTCTCAAAACTCTATTATAACAATTTATTTTTGTAACTTATGACCAGACACTAAGTTTAAGTGATCAGGTTAGATCCTAGGGAACTAATTCAAGAGGGTCATTTCTTTTCTCATACTCCTTAATGTTAATCCTTGCGAAAAATCTCTAAATATACTCATGAATCCATATCCTATCTTTCTTTTCCTAAATGTGGGAACAGGATCTCTGATTCCTACACAAGCACTTAGGGTACTATATGAATATCAGATATAGCACTGAAGCAAATAGGGTTAAGTGACTTGCCTAGGGTCACACTGCTAGTAGATGTCTGAGACCAGGTTTGAACTCCAGGCCCAGCATTTCATTTATATTAAATCACCTAGCAGGATGAATAGGGATCTCCAAAATGGAGGCTCCTTCTTTCAAGTTCTAGGTACTACATTGCCAATTCTCTTCTTTCTCTCTTTTTCAAAAGTTTTTTCAATGTACAAATTACTCCCACTTCATGAGAGGTATCTTGCAGCAAAAGAAAACAGTTAAATAAAACCAATAATACAGTGCCCTCATTGGAAAGTGCATGCAACATTTTACATCTATACCACCCCCCCCCCCCACACACACAGACACAAAAACCATCTTTTAAAATGAACAGAAATTTATTTTCTGTCTCTCACCCCCCCATACCATTGGAAAACAAAATTTTAAAAAGAAAATTTCTTATAAAGAAAAGCATATTAAAGCAAAACAAATTTCCTCAATAGCTCTATGTTGTTATTATAAAAAAAAAATTAGTATTGGTTAAAAATAGATCAATCAATGGAACAGTTTAGGTATACAACAAAGAAAAGCAAAAATACTGAATACCCTAGTTTTTGATAAATACAAAGACCACTGTTATTGGGATAAGGATCCACTATTTGATAAAAAATGCTAGAAAAAGTGGATATCAGAATGGAAGAAATTGGAGTTAGACTAACACCTCACACTTTATTCAAAGATAAGCTCCAAATAAGTACTTGACTTGGATACCAAAGATCATATCATAAACAAAGTAGAGAAACATGAAAAAAACTATCAAATCTATGGAGGGGAGAAAAGTTCATCATCAAAAAGGATTAGAGAGCATCAAAGAAGATAAAATGGATAATTTTGATTACATAAAACTTAAATGTTTTTGTACACATATCAAATAAAGCAAAGATTAAAAGGGAAGTAATTAATCAGGGTAAAAAATCTTTGTAGCATGTTTCTCTGATAAATGTCTCCTCCTTCTCTAATAAACGTAGTATTGAGGAAATCTTCCTCTTAGAGGCTGGTTCCTAAACTTTTGACATGAAAAATCCTGAACCCGGAATTATCTAAAAGCTAACTCCCCAAGTTGGAAAAACCCACTCTCAGGATATCCCAGGCTGCATGCAGGCACAAGTCTACCTTTGCCATGTGCTTTGAGAGGAACACTGAATTGCTGTCATATTTTAGGCAGAGAAAGTTCATTTTCAGGAACTCTTGTGTTTAGAAAGATGTGAAACAACTAGGAACTTGAAGAACATAAACTTTTTTCTCAGGTTACCTTGACAACCACATGTACCACCTGCTTTTCTTACAGGTCATCATTAACTACTATGGGGGAGTGTGAGTGGGAGAAATACCCTCAATTGCTACCCTCTGGAAATAGCAAGGGAAAAGGTGAAGGTATTCTAAGAGCAGCTAGATGTCTTCATAGACCTTCCTATCGGAACTGCAATGCCTAAGCTACTTGTAAAATTGAAGAGAAATGATAAGGTTTGATGAAGGTTCTGATGGGTCTATCTCTCCTGACTCTCAGTTGCTTTGGAGGTAGCCCCATTTCCTGGGGACCAGCAAGGGCTTACTCTGCATGAAAGGTGCCCTTTAGATGCCTTCATAAATAAAGGACCATGACTTACAATCTCATAAGGTTGCTTATGTAACTCATCAAATCCTGGTCATTTCCCCTATAGGACACTTCTTTCACATAAATTCATCAAATCCTTTACTTTCAGAGTTGAAAGAAGTCTCAAATATTTTGTTTAATTCCTACATTTTACAGGTTAAGGAAAGTGAAGCTTATAAGTGACTTACCCAAAATTATACAATGAAGTCAAGGCCCTTTCCCCAAATCAGTATTCTTTCTGCTACATCACGTTTCTTTATGAAATAAATTTCTAAATTAGTCACTCTCATCTTTTAAAAATAATGTTTTACTGATTTTTTTGCTTTTATATTATAGTCATTTCGGGATATAACCTTCCAGCCAGAAATTATAATTCAACATGATTGTTTTGATCTTTTTTGGTTGTAATTAATGTATATTTTGTTTCCCATATTCCTACTACTTTATTTTGTACCAGGTTATGTCTTCCCATGCTTCTCTGTATTTGTCAGTTATTTCTTGAAGCAATACAATTCTACTATATTCACATACTACAATTTATTTCCATTCTCCAATTTTTCATTTGAATTGCCATTCTTCATTTGAATCGCCATTCTCCAACTGAGTAGCATCTATTTTTTTTTTTTAGTTCTTTGATAACAACAAAAATGAAGCCACAAATATTTTGCTACATATGGAACTTTTAAATTGTCTTTGCCCTCCAGAGGGCCTAGCTATGAAGATCTCTGGGTCAAAGAGCATGGAGACTTTAGTCATTTTCTTAGCGTAATTCCAAGATGGTTCACCAATTCATAATAATTCCTCCAACATTGAATTTGCGGGGTATGAAATGAAATCACAAAATTGTTTTGATTTGTACTTCTCGTTATAAGTGATTTAGGTGGAGCAAGTGTTAATATTTTGTTAACTATCAACTAACTGATTAGCTGTTAACAGTTTGCAATGTTTCTTTTGAGAAGTGTTTCTTCATATCCATTGACTATCTATTAGGGAATAGCTCTTGGTGGTATTATATATTTATTTTAGTTGCTGATATGTCTTAGATATCAGACTATTACCAGAGATATTAGATGCAAATATTTATTTCCCAATAGACTGCTTCCTTTATTTTAGTTGCCTTGATTTTTGTTTGTACAATAACTTTTCAATTTTGCGTAGTCAAAATTATCTATATTATTTTTTCTGATCATCTCTGTAACTTGTGTAGTTAAGCATTCTCCTGTTGGTCATAGCTGTGAAAGATACCTCATCTGGTTCTCTTCTAATTTCTCTATGATGTAATCTTTAAGTTTCATATCCATTTTAAGCTTATAGTGCAAGACATTGGTTTAAATCTAATTACTGCCAAATTCTCCCAGAATTTCCAAATTTTAAAAAATGTTCCCAGAAATTCCTGTCATAATTACCCAAGTAATTATATTTTTCAGTTTATCAAACACTGGATAATATTGAGTTCAATTGTTTCTGATTCTTCCTTATCTAGTCTGTTCCAGTGATTTCCTTTTCTATTTTTAATAAATCAAAAACCAAGTAGTTTTAATGATTCACCAATTTATAGTACAATTTGAGGTCTGGAAGTGCTCTTTCCCCTTCACTCCTATTTCTGTCTTTAGATTCTTTAAATTCTAGATCCTTTGTCCTTTCAAATGAATTTTGTTTTGCCCAACTTTATAAAATATCCCTTTAAAAGTGGCATTGGGACAGCTAGGTGGCTCAGTGAATAGAACACTGGTCCTGGAGCCTGGAGGACCTGAGTTCAAAGCTGGCCTCTGACACTTGACACTTAGTAGCTGTGTGACCTTGGACAAGTCACCTAACCCCAATTGCCTTACCTTCACCCCTCCAAAAAAAAAGAAAAAAGGAAAATGGCATTAAATCTGTAAATCAATTTAGATACTACCATCATTCTCATCACATTGCTATGGTCCAACCATGGGCAACCTGCCAGTTATTTTAGTGAGCATTTTGTAATTGTATCAACTATAACTGAGCTTGACTGTATCTAGGTAGACCAACTTCAAAATAATACACAGGTTCATACTATTTGAATGGGACTTTCCTTGGATTCTGAACATTTTCTTAGATTTCCTTTCTGCTATGAAATTTTACATTGGTTTTGGTGGGTGGGTGAAAATGTTTAAGAAAACTTCTGCTGTCTCTGCAACACTTCATAGTCTCCCACTTTGCCAAAGAAATGTTTCCTCACCTATTGCTCTAGACCAAGACTAGCCATTAACATATCACACAGCATTCAGGACTTTTTGCCCCTTGTATCTCACATAGTTTTGGTTTGAACTTTCGACTTAATTGGCGGAGAAAACTTCCAATGAATACATTCTACCAACACGGACTGGAATGTACTCTGCGGCTTAAAAGAGCTGCTTGGCCTACCCAGACCTGGTCCAGAGCGCCAGTACATGTCACAAGTACGGTCTTCCTGATTTAGGTCTTCCTGATTTTCAAGGCTGGCCATCTCTCCACTAAACCAAGCTGCCTGTCTTCCATTTACATTCTGGGGGCCAAAAGAAACATCGTTTTGATGGTTTTACTCTCTTACTTTGCATCACCTCCTACGTTTCCCAGAATTCCTCGTATTTGTACAATTTGCATAGCCATTTCCCAACCAATGGGGACTTGAAGTAGGCTTTGCTGCAATCCAAAATGCTTCTAATGGAGATCTTGGGGTAGACGCAGGATCTTTTCTTTCTCTTTCACCTCCTTAAGGCATATGCCCAATGGTGGATTTGGGGGTCAAAGGTTATACGGTTTAGTCAAGGTTTTCGCGAACAATTCCAAACTGTTTTTCAGAATGTGTGGAGGCGTTAGGGTTAGGGTTAGTAGCAGTCTTCTTAGTCGCTCCAAGTTACCATTTTTTACGTCTTTTTACAACTTTGCCTGTCACACACGCACATGCTACATTATAAAAAAGCAGGAAAGTCAAGTGACTTGTCCAGGGGCACCAAGATTTACACAGCCGCCCTCAGCCTGGCCAGTAGACAAGATGGCCTCTGGGATTCATTCCAGTTGTGAAGATTATGTGGAGGCGGTTTAATTGTCACAGATAAGGAAATTGCTTGGTATACTGTTCCATGACTAAACTCCCATGAAATCGCTCTATTTAAAACATCAGTTCCACGGGACGGGAGTCATTGGCAGTTCTTTGTTTTATTCCTAAAATAAACCGGGGTGGGGGGGGAGGAAGTAAGCATTCAATCCTATCCTATAAATGACCTCTCCACACCATGTGTGGAAAACTGAACTAAGTGCGAGGTCGCTCGATGGCGCGAGCACCATGGGTCGGAGCCCCAGGAAGATGCGGCGCGGGCTCCCGCTCCCACTCCCCCGCCTCTCGGCCTCCCTTCCTCCTTGGAGACAGTCTTTGGGGCGCCTCGGGGCTCTCGCGAGATTTCGCCAGCCCCGCCGGAGCGTGGCCACAACTTTGAAAAAGAAAAGAGCGAGCCCCAGGAGCCTCCGCGGTAGCGGGGCCGTCATCCCGAGAGCATCCGCCCCCGCGGCGGCGCGAGCACCAGCGCTAGCTCGGGGGGGGCGGGGGGGCGCGAGGAGAAGCCCGGTCCCTTCCCGTCCCTCTCCTCCCCCGGCCTCAGCCAGCCACTCATTTCCCTCCCTCTCTCTCTCTTTCCCGGGGCCCGAGGCAGGACCCGCTTCTCATCACCAAGTGGAGAGGAGGAGGACGGAAGGGGAGGTAGCTGCGGGGAGAGCGCCCGCGGGCTCTTGCCGCAGTTAGGAGGCAGAGGAGGGGTGGGTCCTGTAGTGCTTAGGTCTTGGAAGGTGGAGGGAGGGCGGTCTCCCTTTTGGCCCGAGGGGCTTAAAGGAATCTCCAGGGAGCCCCGGAGGCAGAAGCGGGAGTAGCTGGAGGCTGCAGCTGCTGGGGCTCCCGGCGGTCGAGTCGGAGCCGGCGCGCGCGCGGAGGGCCTGGCCGCGTGCGTGGAGAAGAGCCGGAGGCGGGGGGCGGGGTGGGGGTGGGGCGGCTGGGAAAGGGTAGGCCGGGTGTTTGGGGGTGGGGGCCCTGCCTGCGTCTCCTCGGTGGGGGTCGCCGGGTTTGAATAGTGGAGGGAGGAAGCTTCCTGTGTTCCGCCGGTTACTCGGGCGCTGCCGGGCCGGGCCTAGGGCGGCGCTTAGAGACCGCGCAACTGAGAGTGGAAAGAGGGGTGGGTGGGTGCGAGCCGGAGGGTACGGCCCGAGGAGGGAGGGGAAAGAGCTGAGAGGAGGGAGCTGCGGGCCCCGCCTCCCTCGTGTGGCCAGTGCGGCCGCGGCCCCGGCGGAGGCTTTAAACAGCCTCGACGCTTCCAACTGGGCCCCACGGCGATTCCTTCCCTCCGCATCCTCCCCCCACCCCCTCCGGCTGAGATTTGGGGCCGGCGGGGACCGCCTTGGGAAGCGGGGCCGCGGGCTCGCTGCAGCCCGGCAGCCTCCCCGGGAGAAGGACTCGGGAGGGCGTGTGCGGCTGGTGGCTAGCGGGAGGGCAGCGTCCTCCTCACCTGGGATTGCAGCGGCAGCAGCAGCATCACGCCGCTGCAGCCCTCGGCGGCTTGGGGCGGAGAGGGCGCCGAGCCTGCGGGGTTTGCCGGGGCGGCCGCGCGCTGCTGCGGTTGAGGCGGCGATGGAGGTGGGGCAGAAGCCACAGCACCCGGCGCCCTCCTCCAGCGCCCAGAGGCTGCCTGCCCCGGCCGGCGCTGAGGAGGCGCAGCGCGGCTCTGCCGCGGCCAGCCGGGTGGACCTGCCCGGGACGGCCCTGCAGGTCCAGGAGGATGCTGCGGCTCCCAGCCTGTCGGGAGGCGCGGACAGGGGCGGGGTGGCTGCGGCGGCGGGAGATGGGCTGGGTAGACCGCTGGGTCCCACCCCGAGCCAGAGCAGGTTTCAGGTAGATCTGGTCACTGAGAACGCTGGGCGAGCGGCGGCGGCGGCGGCGGCGGCGGCAGCGGCAGCGGCGGGGAGCCCCTCCGAGCCCCCGAGGGACGGCAAAGCCAGCGGCGAGAGCGGAGCGGGGAAGAGCAGCGAGGAAGCCAAAGGCCGGTTCCGGGTGAACTTCGTGGATCCGGCCGCCTCGTCGTCTGCGGACGAGAGCCCCTCGGACGCGGCGGGGATCGGGGGAGAGGGGACCAATGTCAGCTTCCAAAATGGGGGAGACACGGTGCTCAGCGAGGGCAGCAGCCTGCACTCGGGCAGCGGCGGCGGCGGCGGCGGCCACCACCACCACTACTACTACGACACCCACACCAACACCTACTACCTGCGCACCTTTGGCCACAACACCATGGATGCGGTGCCCAGAATCGATCACTATCGGCACACGGCAGCCAACCTGGGCGAGAAGCTGCTCCGGCCCAGCCTGGCCGAGCTCCACGATGAACTGGAAAAGGTGAGCCAGCCCCCGGCGCCTCTGCCTCCTCCTGACCCTCTGTCTCTCTTTGCTGACCATTCAGCGCTACCTCTTCCTTCCTCCCTGGTAAGGTGGCATGAATGCATAGTTTACTTGTTTCTTTGGAGCCAGATGTCAAGCTTGAGATTGCATGGGAATGGATTTATTCTACAAAGTTTGCCACCCTTTGTGCACTCTACCTAGCACTCTCTTTAACAGCCCCGTATGGTTTGTTTCTATTAACTCACTAATCTGCAACTGTAGTCCTTAGTTTTTAGAATGACCATAAATCTAATTGTTTTGTTCCGGAGAAGTAGGGTCAGTTGCTCAAGGCTAAAATGCAAAAGGATAAGGAACAATTTAGAGTTTGTGCCCTATTTATAGTTTTTATGGCTTAACTAAATCATTTAGGATTTATCCCGCTTGAGAATGTGGAGGTTACTCAGTCCTAAAAGAGAAAATCTGACAGGATGTGTTAGTGGCATGTGAATTATTTTTAAAATCACTTCTTTGAAGCTTGAATGTGCTGAAGATCACAGAAATCTTAAGTCTTAGAACATGCTGTTCTTGATAAATTAAACACATTTGATGGTAAACCCATTTTATTTGGGGAGAGTTTGGATGCAGAATATTTGTTTTCTGTTTGGTTCAATTTTTTTTAATGACTAGAGGATGAACTAACTAGGTTTGCACACGAAAAATATTCAGGAAGCTTTAGGGGAAAATATCCGTAGGAGGTAGTTTTAGGGTATAATATCCTTTGTGTGAGTTACTGTGCTCTAAACTTTAGTTTCTTGTTCCATCAATTCAGTTGCGTTATTGATTTGTATTACTAATACAATGTAATTTATATGGCAACTCTATAGCAATAAGTAACAGTTTATCCCTTAAGACCATAAATATTTAAAAATCATGTCTCTTTATGAGATTATTATTTGTATCTTCTGAATTAAGCTTCTGTAAAATCCCTTTTTACATTTAGCTTGGGAAGAAACCATGGTAGGTTGAAACCACATTTTTATTAATTTGTGTAAATACTTCCAATCCAGACAGTATGAAAGCACCTTGACCCAAAACATTCTTATGTTCTCAGAACCCTGGTGCAGTGTGTGGCTCCAGGTTCAACGGTGGACTAAATAATATGGTTCATTACAACCATTTCTAAGCCTGGAATAGTGAAGGAGAACCCCTTATGACTGGTTGTTTAAAAACCTAAGATAATTTGCTTTAAATTACTGTTTCTTTTTTGTTGTGACTTTTCTGGTGATGTTTACATTCTTAGTTATAAAGAATTTCTTACAAACTTTTGTTTTTTTTCACACTGCTGCCATCTTTTCTCTTCTCTTAGAAATACACATCTGCAAAGTTAAGATGAACTGGTCTGATGTTTGCCTCTGCATTGAGTCTTTACTTTTGTAGAAGTATCATAAAAATGAATGTCTAATTCATTGTTGGTGCATGATAATTTAGTTAAGTCCTAAACTTCCTTAAGAAGTCTTTTCCTTGAGAGCAGTTGTGTATCTTTGAAATGAAAATGTTTTTTTGTTTTAACTGAACCATCAGAATCTTGTGTCTTTAAGAAGAGAGAAAAATGTCCCTTGCACATTGCTTTTGACATATTTAAGAATTATTTTTCAAAAATGTATCAAGTTTTTGTTGTGTATTTTAAAACATTTTTTCTTTTCCTCCCCTTTCCCTCTATAAGTCAACTTTAAAAAAAATCTATGATTCTCTGGGTCCAAGTTCAAGCAAGTTTTGTTGAAATTAACTTGATATATAAAATTTGTCAACTTTTTGTTTCTCCAAGTAGTTTATCTACTTCATTAATTAGTTGTGGTTTCCTACTTTCCACCTGTGGGTCTAGTTCCAGACTGTTAACAGAAAAGTACAGTCAGAAAGGAGATGATGAGGAGTTGACTTGGTCATAAAACCACAAATAAAAAAGTCTTTGTGTAGCTAGTCTTAATAAATGGATTAAATGATAGCTAGCTGAGGCTTGGTTCTTCATAGAATTATGTAAATCTTACTTTCAGATTGGACAGTGCCTGTTTTTAAGCTTTCAAGGGTGTGTAAAAATATGACTTGTCTATATATTATGATTGCTTTTGTCCTCTGAGCATTTATAGTGAATGGCACTTAATCTTGCTTAATATAGTTTTGTCCCTCTCTTAACATCCTGTTTACTCTGGAGAGAAACCCTTTAAAACCCAAGGATTTAACAATTTTCCCTGCTCTAGGAAGAGGAGGAAGACCTTAAATTAGTTTGAGTACTCTTTTCCTGATGTAGAGTTGGTAATAGAGAAGATTTGTTTTGTAGAGGGTGAAAACTACCTTCTCAGTGCCTCCTAAATCAGACCTTCATAGAATAGTTTCATTATTTCTTTAGTTAAATTCAACAAGCATTTATTAAGTTATTTTTCATGGTACTGGGGATACACAGATGAAATAACAGTCTTAAGATGTTTATAATTCCCTTCCCCTTCCTCTTCTCATCCCCTCCCTTTTCCTTTCTTTCCTTCCTTCCTTTTCCCTTCTTTCCCTTTTTTCCTTCCCCTCCCTTCCCTTTACTCCCTTTCCCCTCCCTTCCCTTTACTCCCTCTCCCTCTCCCCTCTACTCTCCCCTTTCCTTCTCCCTCACCCCTCTTTCCTTCTCCCTCTCCCCTTCTCCTTCCCTCTCACCTTCCTTCCTTTCTTCCTGAATCTTTATCTCACCAAACCTGTAAGTGTGGGGCATTCACAAACCTGATTCTAATAATGATCACCATAGAAGCTTTGGCCTGTTCTCTTTTTGTGACTTGGGGTCAGTCAGTTCATCTTTCCTTAGCTTTGTGCTCCTCTCTATTCCCGGAGTTGCACTATATTTGTGGAAACATCCATTCCATATTAGCCCTCTGCAGTGAGGGAGTTAGAACACCAAATGGTAGGGGGACTGACACCATCTTGTGACGGAGTTCTGGAGCTAACTCAGTTCTTTTTCTATTCAATTATGGATCTAGTCCAATTTCTATTTCATGAGAAAACTTTATTTAATTGTGGCAGTTATGAGAAGACCTTATTGCATTGTTTGAACCTAAGAAGCTGGACTGCCTCTACATGCTGCTTAGAAGTTGTGCTGTATAAATCTAGTCAGGTCCAAAGACATAAGTTTTCTCACAGTTAGACATCTCTAGCCGCTCATATGTCTTACTAGAAAATTGGTCTTCTGCTTGTAAATCAGTTATTGTCTCCATATTCCTTTTGACTGTTCGTAGACTCTTGGTGGGGAATGGGACATCTCTTTTTATGATTTAAGGGAATTGTACCTGTTCACTCTCCTCTCCTAATTTGGAAAGCCCTTAACCTTTCCTCCAATTAGAAACAAGATTGCCTAACTTTGTATCCTGGTTAATTGTTTCCTTTAATTAATAAGTCTTATTTGATCAATTATTTTTAATGTATAAAAATCTGCCCCTCCTTTTATTTGGGATCCAGTGCCAAAGTAGAATAGATCTGGTTCTAATTTGTTAGGCAGTTGGCATCCATTGCTTAATAAACTGATATGCTTAGAAACTTGAACCTTTGTTTCCTCAGTCATTTCCTCGTTTACCCACCATAGTAATTCAGAACTGCAAAACTCAAGTGATCTACCAGCCTCTGACTCTCCAGCAGCTGGGATGACAGGCATGTGCCACCATGTCCAGCAGAGCACTATTTTTACCTGTTCTACCTTGCCACATGACCCACTCATCTTTTTCAATCTACCGTTCCCTTGTGACATCTTTTACCTTTATTCTTCTTTGAAGTTATTTATTATGTGTCGTAACCTGTTTAAACCTAGCAAGTGTCTCCGTTACCCTCTGAATCCATCTTATAAAAGCATTCTCTTTGGATGGTGAAATACTACAGATGCTTATATTGATGCATGAGATTGTGCTGGTTGTAGCAAACCCTAGAATGTTGCATAATCTCCTCGAAGCTATCCATAACTATTTAGAGTTTGTCTTCATCCATTTGATCTTTCCAGTGTGGATGGGCAGGCCAAATTATGCCTCCTGTCCCGATTGTTAGACACAGTAAATAAATGGATGGTAGTTGGACTCAATTAAAGAGGGAGAAGAGAATAAGACTTTTTGAATTGTGCTCAAGAAATTGCCAAGCTCTAATTACCTCACACTTCTCCATGACCACAGAGGCCCATCATTTTAATACCAGTAGTCTATCTGAGTTGTACAAGACATGAAGCAAAGTTTCCAAAGAAGTAAAAATGCATAATGTAGAGTACAGGTTAGAATGTGATTAATTGAATAGGACAGGTCATAGTGGCAGCATGAGGGTTCTGAGCAGGGAAGGATCATGAGGTAGGTTGGGGGCACCTGAATTGTGCCTTAAGAAGAGAAAGATTTCAAAAGACAGAGGTAAAAAGTCTTTTGTTACAGTATATGAACAGAGAAGGTATGAGCAGGGCAAAAAGATGAGGAAAAAACACATATCTCAGTTGACCTGGGAGAGGTGAAAAGAAATACTACCATGCAGTAGTGTAAAGTAAGGCCAGATAGAAGGAAGTTGGAGTCATGGAGGAGGGTTTTGAATGTCAGGCTAAGGGATCTGTATCTTTGAGTGTACAGCAGGAAGCCACTGAAAGTTTTTATGCATTAGGAAGATAACTTTGGCATGTATGTCTGGCACATGGCAGGGATTTAGTAAGTGTTTATTTGTCAATTGATTGGCATCACTATAAAGGATGGATTAGAAAGGGGAAAAGGATGGAGGCAAGGCAACCAGTCAGTTAGATTGTTGGAATAGGTCCGTTAAGAAATTATGAGGATCTGAACTAGTGTTGAGGCAGTGGTCATTGGAAAAGAGGGGACTGCTGGGAGAGTGCTCTCAGTTGTGGATTCTCAGAGGTAGAACTGACAAAACTTGGCAAGTCAGGGATGATTTTTTTGAACTTGGGTGATGCCATCAACAAAGAGATAGCAAAATTAGGAGGAAGGGAAGATTTTAAGGAGGCGTTTCAGTTCTGTACCAATGTAGAAGAAATGCAAAGCTTAAGAAAATCAAACTGAGGTCATTTTTTTTTTAATACACAAGAGAATTTCTGCAATATATCACTTAGTCTCCAGTGCCTGTAGGAGAATGTTGGAATAATTGATAATCAGAATGAAGAGTTGGAGGCATTGGTAAGACCCTCAGTCACCAAAGAATAATTTTTTTGGTACATTGTATTGTTCAAGGCACTTAAATCATGTACCACATCTCTGTCAGAGGTTCCAGTCCCTGTCTTACATTAAAAATGAAATTAATTTGCATCCCCTGAGCAATTGACAGTGAAGAGGAAATCAAGAAATATTTAGGCAACAAGACAATGTCAGGAACTTAAAATAATCTCACACAGGTAATCAAAATTTCAATCAATACTTGTTCATTTCTTCCTCACATACACCTGTGTGTATTCTGAGTGCCATTGTGTCTCATTAAAGTATATATTCTTATTAAGTGTCTTTACAATATTTTGGCTTTTGTCCCTGTTATTTTATATGTAAATGTACTTGAAAATATAAAGCACTTATTTGAATTGGCTCCATAGTTAACTGAAGTATATCTGAACCTGTAATTAAACTGTGATATTGAAATAACTGTTCTTTTTTTTTCTAATGGAAGAAATATTATACAGTGGGGAAAGCTACTGTTGACAAAGTAGTTTTTACCGTTGGCCCTGCTGCCAGACTCTGGATAAGTGCTTGTTTGAAAAATGTCTTATACAACTTAACTGGAGCTTACTACCAGATGCTTATTGGACATTTCCAACTGGATGTTTAGTAGGCATCTCAACCTCACTGTATTCAGAACGCAGCTCATTATCACCCCATTCTCCCTAACCTCTTATTCCAGTTAAGTGTATCTGATATCATTTTAGTCACATAGGTTTACCACCTTCTAGGATAGTAGATTTAGACTTCGTATCTAACTCCTCCTCATTTTACAGATAAGGAACCTGAAGCCTACAGAGGTTAAATAACTTGTCCAGGTCCCATAGTCAATAAGTATTTGAAGTGGAATTGAGCCCAAGGTTTCCAGATTCCAAATGAAGCTCTATGTTCACTATGCCAAGTTGCCTTTCATTATCCACTCTTCTCTCTTCTTCACTCCTCTTACTTTTCACTTGCCAGGTTTTAATGATTCTGCCTCTTACATCTTGGATCCATATCTTCTCTGTTCACACCACAGCCATCCTGGTTTAGACCCTTTTCACCTCTAATTACTTCTAATTTTTCTCCATCTCCAAACTTTCTTTTGCTATTTCACTCTCCACACAATTACTAAATTGACATTCCTAGAGTTTGAATCTGACTATGCCACTTACCTACTCAAGAAGCTGCAGTGGCTCCCTTCTGTTTTTAGAATCAAATGCAACCTTCTCTTTTTGGCATTTTAAAGCCCTTCATAATCTGGTTCCAGCTTGTCTTTCTAGGTTTATTACATATTTTTCTCCTTTGTGCCCTCTGGGTTGATCCCTATATAGATTTTCCAGCTTTGTTTGCCCCTGTGCCTTTGCATTCCTGCCATACGTTCCTTACTTTCCTCTGTGTCTTAGGGATACCTAGGTTACTTCAAATGGGCACAAGTTGCTTCTTCCTACAGGAAAAATACAGTGGTCTGCCCCGCCCAATTGCTAGTGGCCACATCCCACAAGAAATTACTTTAGATATCTATAATAATCCTTTTCCAGGCCCTCATTAACTTTGTTGCCTGTTTCTGAGGCTAGCCAAATGTATCCTCTATATGTCTTATTTGTGCATGGTTATTTGCCTGTTTTCTGCCCCCTTAGAAACTGAACTCCTAAAGAACAGACTGTTTTGCCTTTCTTTGAATCCTCAGCTTTTAAAACAGTGCCTGATACACAGTAGATGATAAATGTTGGTTGACTGACTTCTGAATTTACTTTTCTGTGAACATATTGTTTTCACCTTAATAAACTCCTTGAAGGCAAGTCAGGCTTCCCCCCTTTTTTGTTCTCTGTATCCCTTTATTCTAGCACAGTTTCTAATACTTGTCTAGTGGCTTAGGCTTCAACTTAAACTTAACAGTGAGTTTCATCAATAAAAATTACCTTGTTTCTAACTTTCCGTACACTCTTTGTATTGTCTTGCCTGTGGCAGTCTTTTTTTTTTTTTTTAAAGCACTGGTTAGTAGTTATTTCTTCTCACTTTTATTCTAACTGTGCTTAGCATACAGTTGGTACTTTGCTAAATGCTTCCTTACGAAATGACTGATTTTAAGAAGCCCATGTGCTATTTTATAGAGGAATTATTAAAACCCCCTTCAAATTCCATGTCCCTTTGAAAATCTTTGCTTGTTTTCTGAGGATTAATTAGTCTATTTTGCAGCAATTCAGTTCCTGGTATTTTTGTTTTCAGCCATACTTTAGAGCTTTAGTGAAGTCGATCCAATTTCATTTTAGGCGTGAAAGAGCCCTGAAATACTTTGACTTTCCCACATATATAACTGCAGAATTTTGTCTTAACAGTCATTGAAGTGTACTCTTTAAGGTGTTATGTAGCTCTTGTACTTTTGCTTGGAGTAATTAACATTAACTCTTAAATACTACAGAATTAAAAATAAAGATTAAAAATAAAAAGAAAACATTGAAACACACATCTGTGACATAGAATCCAGCACTCAGATGATAGAAAACTAAATATGGAGAAATCAACTCAGTTCAGTTTTATTTCATCATTGAGTCAACCTACTGTCATTAGAAACACAAATATGTGCCCATTGCTATCACAAAATGAAACCATTTCATTATTATTTGTCCCAAGCAGTTTACATATCATTGTAGGGAGATAGAAAATAAACATTGATTAAATGCCTACTACTGTGCTGAGCACTTTACAAAATATCATCTCATTTGATTCTCACAACAACTCTGTGAGGTAAGTAATATTATTATGGGTTTTATGATTGAGTAAAGTGGGGCAGACAGGTTTTAGTGATTTGCCCAGGTCACTGCTAGTAAGTGTTGAATCTGAACTTGAATCTTCCTGACTCCAGGCCCAGCACTCTGTTCACTGTGCTACCTACATGCCTCTGTACTGAACATAGCAATATATTTATTTAAACAGTCACTGCAAAGGTAAAACATATTCAGTATACCAGTGAATCTGTGATTTAATTAATAAGTTTTTTTCTCTCCACTTAGTTTATAATTCATCCATTCCTTCTCATCCTGTGTGATTCTTTCTGTGTTCTCCCATTGATCCTTCTAGAAGGAAGATCTACCCAGTGTGTTGTGGGCCTTCCTCCTAAGTCAGGCATTCTTAACATGGGGCCCACGAACTTCTTTTTGCACATTTTGATAACTTTTAATCAAGTTGGTTTCCTTTGTTTTTTATTTTGGGTATTCATTTAATGACATTCTGAGGTGTCCATAAAAGTTAAGAGGCCCTTGCTTAATTAAGGCCTTGTAAAATTATGTGGTCCCCAGTTCAGCTATTACTTCATGGCTACTTCACTTCCTATGTTTCTTTTATGCCACTTATTTTATCTATGTCATCAGTGGAAGTATGCTGCATCATACACAATCTCTACTATGTTTCTCTCCGTTGCCTTTTGGATGATTTGCAACTGTGATTCTTTGGAAAGTGTGGTATTCCAAGATCAACAGAGACTCTTTGCCAACATTTGTAGTTAAAAAAAATTCTTATGTCATGGAGAAACTTGAGATCATTGTAAGCACTATGCATTTTATTAAATATTAAATATTTTTGTTAAATATTCACCCTAAATCCTTCCTTGTGTTCAATTCTGGACCCAACTCAATTACTAATCAACAGATATTAATTTACTAAATATTTACTATGCTCCAACTACTTAGATCTGTGTGTATATATGTATATATTTATGGGGCAGCTAGGTGGCACAGTGGGTTGAGTGCCATGCCTGGAATCAGGAAGACTCATCTTCCTGAGTTCCTTCCAATCTGGCCTCAGATACTTAATAGCTGTGTGATCCTGGGCAAGTCATTTCATCCTGCTTGCCTAAGTTTCCTCATCTCTAAAAATGAGCTGGAAAAGAAAATGGCAAATCACTTCAGTATCTTTGCCAAGAAAACCCAGAATGGGGTCACTGAGAATTGGACATGACTGAAAATGACCAAATAACATATCTGCGCACATATACATATATACATACATATCCATACATGTACAAGATATGTGGAGAGTAGATGAAAGGTAACCTTAGAAAGGGAAAACACTAGCGGTTGGGAGGACTGGGAAAGACCTGCAGAAGGTAGTGTTTGCACTTAGTCTTGAAGGAAGCCAAGAATTCTAAAAGACAGAGGTAAAATAAAGTAAGAGCATTTTCAGTACAAAAATACGGAATAGAGGATGAAATGTTGTGTGTGAGGAACAGCAAGTAGGTGACTCTAGCACAATAGGATGCGCTAGAAGACTTTTCAGTCTCCTCAGTAGGAAGAATCTAAGATGTAAAGAGCTTAAAGTGACAATAGTTTGTGTTTGATTCTAGAAGTAATAGGAAACCATTGAAGTTTATTCTGGAGAAGGGGTGACCTGGTTTGGCCTGTGTTCAAGCAAAATCACTAAGGGAGCTTTGGGGAGAGACTTTGAGGGAAGGAGAACAATTGGAAGGCTGTTGTAGTAGGAGATAAAGGGCCTGAATTACAGTGGGGGCAATATGAGTGGAGAGAAAGGAAAGGTTGTGAGAGATATGAAGAAACTAATAATGTATTTGGAAACTCAGTGGATATGTGGGGATGCCCAGAGTAGTGTAAGTTTAGGTGACCGGAAGGATGGCGATGCCCTTGACAGTAATAGCAAAGTTTAGAATTTGAAATGCCCATTCAATGACTGAGGGAACCTGGCACAATTTACTTTTTGTCCTGTGCTGCTTCGGTATATTTTCTCTGGACCAGTCATTGTAGTTCAAATGGAGCCAGTTCAGGATGCCTTTAAACACAAATCACCTGGCTTTCATTGAATGGCTTGTGTGTAGCAGCTTCCCTCCCCCTTCTCCTCTTTTCCCTCTCTAATCCCCCCTCTTCCCTAGGCAAAGACCAAACTTTAAACCCAGTTCACTCTGGAACTCAGTCCCTGCCCTCCTAGTGCAGAGTGAATGAATGTAAATACTAAATAGTAACTGTTTCTCTTTTGCCCAGGAACCCTGTGAGGGTCTTCCCTCCCAGTTTGATTTTTTTTTTTTAATTAAAGGGGCCATACCTTGAGTAGCTACTAAAAAAGGCTTATTCATTAAATAGGCATATCTCATTCAAAGGGAGAATCTGAAAAGACCTTAGCCTAAAAGGGCCAGGATCTCCCATTGCATCCTGGGCCATCTCCAGCCCTCCTGATGAATAAATATCAGGCCACTGTACCCAGATGACTCTGGAGGAGAAAGTAAGACTGATGACCTTACACAGCCCTCCTTCACTCAAATCGAAGTCAACTGCAAGTCATATCATCATCTTGATGTCATGGTGCTCTAGAATGAAGAATAAATACACACAGTAGCCCCAACCCAAGCTTCTATGGCTCACTGTATAGGTTTTGTAGTTTAGAAAGAGAGAAGAGGGAGTTCTTAAGTGTTGTCGGAGGTTTGAGAGGAAAAAAGAGTTTGACGTGCTACTGTGTAGTGTGAGATACAGAGAATTGATTTGAATTGAATTGAAAAGAGAGAGTAGGTTTGCCTTGATGCAGTAAGGACCCAGTTAAAATGGGATAACATGAATTTTTTTCTGAAATTCTATCTTAATTTTCATATGTCTTAATCTGTACTGTGAATCTTTTACCACTGTATCAGGAGGTGGATAACATGTTTCATCACAACTCCCCTGAAATTATGTTTATCAGAGTTCTTAAATCTTTAAAAATTTTCTTTATACTTTTTGTACAAATTATTCTCTTGCTTTTGCTCACTAAACTATGCATCCGTTCATACAAGTCTTTCCAAGTTTCTTGGAAACCATGCCTTTCATCACTTCTTGTAGCACAATAGTATTCCATTACATTCATTTAATGTAATTTATTCATTTATTCCCCAGTTTGTTGGCACTCCTTCAGTTTCCAATTCTTTGCTACCATAAAAGACAACTAAATATTTTGGTACATATGAGTCCTTTTCTCTTTCTTTGATTTCTTGGGGATATAGTAGTAGTATCCCTGGATCAAAGGTATACACAGTTGAAAAAGTTTTCAGTCATAGTTCCATATTGCCTTCTAGAAGGGTTTGGACAAGTTCACAGCTCCACCAGTAAAGTGTTAATTCACCTATTTTCCCATAGCCACCCCAGTCTTTGTGTCATTTTCCTTTTTTGTCAATTTTGCTTATTGATAGGTGTGAGATAAAACCTTTAGAGTTGTTTCAATTTATGTTTCTTTAATTATTAGTGATTTAGAGCAGTTTAATACAAAATGTTCATGCTGCTATTGATAGTTGGGATTTCTTCCTCTGAAAAATACCTATTTGTATCCTTTGTCATATGCTTCATATCAATTAGGGAATAGCACTTATAAATTTGAATCAGTTTCTTAGAACTGTGGCCTTTATTAAAGAAACAATGTAAAGATTTTTTTCCTCGTTAATTTACTTTTCTTCTCATTTTAGCCTCATTTGGTTTTGTGAGTGTAAAACCTTTTTAATCTTATGTATTCAAAATTGCCCTTTTTATCTGATGTAATCCTCTATATCTCTGTTTGGACTCAAACTCTTCCCCCATCCATTGATCTGAAAGCTAATTTGTTTCTTGTTCCTCTGATGTCACCTTTATGTCGAACTCATGGACTCATTTGTAGCTTTTCTTGTTGTAAGATGTGGGTCTGTATGTAGTTTCTGCCAGACTGTTTTCCAGCTTTCCCTGCAGTTTTTGTTAAATAGTGAATTCTTTTTCAAATACTAGTCTACTGTGCTCATTTTCTTCTGTACATTGCATACTCAATCTGTTCCACTGATCAACTTCTTTATTCCTTAACCAGTACCAAATTGTTTTGTATTGTAGTTTGAGATCTGATACTTTAAAGGTGTTCGCTTCCCACTTTTTTCATAAATTCTGTTGAGATTTTTTAATTTTGTTCTCCTAGATACAGTTGGGTATTTTTTTTAGCCCTATAAAATAATCCTTAGGTAGTTTGATTGGTATGGCACTGAATAAGTAAATTAATTTTGCTAGTATTGTATTATATTAGCTGGACCTACCCATGAATAATTAGATAACATGAATTTCTAATGACCTGTCCAGTCTCTGCCTCTGCAGGACTTCCTCCAGGTGATGATGGAAAAATAAGTATTTGGGTTTGATAAGAAATGAGCAGAGATAAAAAGAAAAAGAGATTGTAGGATGCAAGGGTAGTGTAAGAGTGGAACTTATATGTGGGGGAGAGGTTATAGATTGGAAGTGGATGGGAAAGTAAGTGCACACAGAGTTAAGAAAGGAGAGGGGTTTGGTCTTCAGCAGTTGGAGCAGGTATTACTGGAATGGGGAGATTATGGGAAAAGGTGTGGTGTATGCTAATCATTGGGGATCAGTCAACCAATGAGCGTTTAGTAATTGTTTATTGTTACAAATACTGTGCTGAGTGCTAGGGATAGTAGAAAGAAAGATGCAAAGTAACAAATCAAATACGATAAAAAACAGACTAGATGGACAGTTACCTTAGTGGAGGTGATACTATCATGTAGGAAACTCAGAAAAGGCCCCTGGGAAGAGGTGACATTTAAGCTAAGTTTTAAAGGAAGCAGGCAATCCTGAGGATCAGAAGGTGGGAGGGAGAGTATAAGAAGCAGTTAGTGTGAGGGCACTGAGAAGGGAGATGGAGTGTCAAAGAAGAGCAAGTAGGCCACTATGACTAGAATGTAGAGTTCATGGAAGTTTAGACAGTAGAATGTAATAAGATTGGAAAAGTAGAAAGTGGCCATGTTGGAAATAGTTAAATGCCAAAAAACCCCTCAGATTCTATACTTTATCTTGAAGGCAATAGAGGATAGTTATTAAATAAAGGGAATGACATATTAGACCTGCACTTTAAGAAGAAAGTGACTTCTTTAGCAGATGTGTAGGGGATGATTTTGATTTGGGAAAGACTGAGCCAGGGAGACTTAGAAAAGAAAATTTCTTTGAGAGGGGTTATGGAGAAAGAAATTAGAGAGTTGGCAGCTAATTAGATTAGTGAAGTAAGCAAGAGAGAAGCATTATAGTTGACACTGATATTACACACCTGGGTAACTGGGATAGTGGCAATAACCCTTAACAGTGAGAGGAAAGTTTGGAGGAGAGATAGGTTTGGGGGAAAGGTACCTAATTCTGTTTTGGAAAAACTTAGTTTCAGATACCTATGGGACATCCAGTTCTAAATGGTAACTGGTGATACAAGGACTCAAATTCAGGAGAGGGATTAAGGCTGGACTTACAGATCTGCATAGGGGTGGTAATTGAATCCATGGGCACTGATGAGATCATTGTGTAAGAGAATATAGGAAGAAAAGAGAATATATGTGGTAAGCTTATAGTTCCCAGAAGAAGGCAGGGGATTAGAAATTAAAGATTTACTGTCAAAGTTGTATTGTAAGTTTCATCTACATGGCCTACTGGCAAGAAATATTGTACAACAGTAGAAGGCATCCACAAGTCTGCCTCATGGCAGGGATGAGCAGGAGCTGTGACCAAAGTGTCCTTGAGCCCCATCAACAGGCAGTAGATACTGTGTCTTGAGACATCTGGAAGTTTGACAAGGAGACAAGAAGTAATGTTGTGTCCCCCTTCTGCCTCAGAATCCACCAGGACTTGGTTATGTTTTACCCTTTGGGACTCAATGACTATTTGTTATGAAGCACTAACCCAGTAGGCCTCTCATCTAGCATGTCATAGGGTAGTGTGCATTTTTCACACATTTAGTTATTCAAGTATTATTGTTAAGCTTTTCTATTTTGAGTAATTGTGGATGTTATTGAGGAAGCTTTTATATGATGGAACTTAACTTTTATAGGTAGTAGCCTCTAGTTTAACAAAATACAAAAAGGACAGAATTTGTCTTCCCCCGGCAGAAGTCAGCTAGGTGGTACAGTTGATAAAGCATTAGATTTGGCATCAGGGAGACCTGAGTTCAAATTCTGCTTCAGATACTACTAGCTCTGTGATCCCAGCTTCAGTTTCCTTATTTGTAAAATGAGAATTATAATGGTACCTAATCTTGCAGTTACTGAGAGGATCCAATGAGATAACATTTATAAAGCACTTGGCAAACTCTAAAGTTTGCAGTCTCTAAATTTCTATTGTTGTTATTTATAATCAATTGAAATTTAAATCTGAGATAAATGAAATCAGATACTCCTTACTGGTTTTAGTCAGAACCTCACTACCTGTACAAATGAGGGGGGTGGGTTACAATAGATTTTTATATTTCAGGTTATCCCAAAACAATAGGAAAACTTTGATTTTTAGTGTAATTGAATGCTATTACTTAATATGAATCTGACTCTTCTTGGGTCTCTGACCTCATGAAATAATCTCGATGCTAAAGTAACTTTTCTCCTCTGTCTTCTTCCTATTATGCAGTTGTTTTATCAGCAGTGCTCTATGTAGATAGGATAATTTAAATTATCATAGCATAATTTAAAAAAAGAATCAAAAGACAAAGAAAAATTGATCTCAGATCATTGGGCAGACCTTATCTTATAGTGGACAAAACTGAGAACTAGTGAGGATAAGTGATTTTCCTTCAAATCCCACTAGTAGAGTCAAGATTCTTATCCAATTCCTATTCCAGTGCTCTTTCTACAGTACTACAAGAAGATACTGGCTTTTGAAGTGAAATGGAAACATTTTAATTGTGCAGAAAATTCAGTATTTTAGTGGTATTGGTTTAAAACTTGACTAGTTAGAGTTAGTGATCATTGAAATACTGGTTTGGAGGAGTTAGTAAAATGACCCATCTTTTCTGTACTGTCACCAAGAACCTGTGTTACCCTAGGGCCTAGACTATTCTTCATTATCTTGGCCTCAGTTTTCTTATCCAGTAAATTAACTGGACCAGATGACCTCTTAAGATCTTTTTACTCTAATAGTATGATTCTAGGTGACTTCTAAGGTTCTTTCCAGTTCCAAAGTTTTAAAATAAAATATAAATAATATAGAGTTGGAAAGATAATTTTGTTTGTTATATTTGCTTTCTTTGCTTGGATTTGACTTGTGATGATTTTTATGCTAACACCCAGGTGGAGGGGGAGGGTTACCAATAATGCCATTTAATTCATTATAAATAGAGGTGAGAAAAGTTATGACCCATCACTGTAGTTTTTCTTTACAGCTCAGTGTGTTTCTTAGGCACTATAGCTTTTTGTTAAGAATAACTTTTCAACTGATTTCAAAAAAAATGCCATAGTAAACTTTTATATGGCACCCAATTGTGTCAAAGGCTTTCACATTATCCTATCTATATAGGTATTATGTGTACTTTGGTAGATTGACTGCCATATATTTTATGTAATTTGTAGTTATTTTCAACAGATCTTCCCTTTCTTTTATTGCCACTAGAATTTTGTTATTATTGTACAGAAGAAATGCTTTTGAGTTTTGTGGATTTATTTTAAAAGTCTCCATATTTGGGAAGCTTTCTCAATTAGCTTTGTTGATTTCCTAGACTCTTCCCAGCTACTGTGATATTAGGAGAGAGAAATAATTTTCTCTGCTTTGCCTATCTTTATGCTTTTAATTTCTTTCTCTTTTGTTTTATTGCTATGGCTAACATTTCTAGAACTATGTCAAATAATACTGGAGAAAGGGATATCCTTGCTTTACTGTTACATATATTAGAAAGACTTCTACAGTTTCCCCATTGTATGTAATGCTAATTCTTGGTAGAAATATTTTGTCATATTAAAAATAGGTGCTTCTTATGTTCATGTTGTGGAATTTATTTGCTTTACTGTATTTTAGCATAAGAGTATGATGTGATATGTAGATGCTTATTTCCAACCTTCAGGTGAGGAAATTGAGGCTTAGAGAGATATCTTCCATGTGGCAGGAATTTAATATTGAATTAATCTGACCTGAGTTCATTCAGCTGTGGTGTAGTGAGTTGGAAGGGTATTTGTGGCCTGGTAACATCTGGGAGGTCACTTCACCTGTCATAGACTTCCTTTCTTCATTTGTAAATAGTGATGATGTTTTCATTATCTAAAGACAAGCTGTTGTAAAGAAATATTTTATAGGCTTTAAAGCACTTCTGGATGTAAATGATTGTCAAGTGGCAGAGAGTTAGACTTCTACTTGTACCAAGAAATAGAGCTAAGAGCTGCAGAGAGACAGTGTTCTGCTTGTCTTACTAGACTTTCCAACAGCTGTGCAGGAGCTCTTCTGTTTCATCAGCAGGTTCCCCTCATTGCAAGTTTACCAATAGAGGACGGAGAGTAGGTTCAGAATATTGTAGAGATTCTTATTAATGCACAAGGTCTGTTCTGACTTTTGGGTAAAGTTGCACTTTAACAGTGACAGAGCAACTGTCAGAACCTGATCCGGTGCTACAATAGAAAAAAATGCTTGCTTTAGATTGAAATATTCTGGGTTGAACCCTACCTATGTTGCTTACTCTCTATGTGATTTTAAGCAAATCCCTTAACTTCTGTTTTCTGACTCACAGAACAGCTGGATTAGATAACCTTAGGTTCTTTCTGGATTTAAGACCATGATCCTATGATTCCTCATTCCAGTTAGGTAAAATAAGAATAATATATTGGAGCTGCAAGATGGAGGGAGTATGGAGTGGGAGGTCTTGGTTGATGGGATAGTTATCTTTTCAGATCCTTCCAGCATAACATCTGATTCTGTACCCTTTTCAAGGATATATAATTGGATGCTAGCAAAGAGGGTAGGATGGAACTTATGGCTCTCAATCTAATATTCTTACCCATAAGCCATAGTTTGAGATATTAGACAATTGCTTTTGTGGTCAAGATATTTCTTTTGAAATTAAAACTGTATTATCATTTTTGATTGTGTTCTTTTTTATGAGTTTAAAAGTATCAAAAATGAAGTTTTGATTATCACTGATTTTAATTTTAATTAACTGATTTTAATTTTTAAAAAGATTTTTAAAAGTTGAATTTAGAGATTTCTATTTTTAATTAAATTAGAGTAATTAAAAATTGGATAAATTAATTACCTATTTATTTGAATTTTAAAAAAAATTTAGATTTAAAAATGAGGCATCCCCATCACAGTGAAGTAATAAAATGTTTATAGTAATTAAAAAATTTGCTTACATCTTGCGTTACACTTTCAGCACACTGTGCTTAAGAAGTCAGAGAACATTTTTGTTTTAAGTTATATCTGTCTTTTGATTTTAAGAATTTTTGTTTTTGTGTTTACTTGTGCCCTTTTATGCTTTGCTGCTTTTATAATTTCTTTGGCTGATTGTCCTTCGTCATCTCTTTTGTTGATGACAGTGTTTAGAGATAAAAAAAGTTTTGTCTTAAGGATTGCTTTGACTGTAGCCCCAAACTTCTAGCTTGTTTTGTTGCTGTAATTTTGCTTTGATAAAATTATTTCTATGATTTGTTCTTTAGGAATTTATTATTCGGTCTCCATTTATGAGTCCTTCCTTAATATGCCACTTATTGATTATAACTTCAATAAAAGTTGGTCAGTAGAATACTATTTTTGTGTTTTTTTGCATTTGTAAGTTTTTTTTTTAATTTTTTAATTTTTTCTATTATAAAGGCACCTTACAAAGCTGAGAAATGTGTACGTCCGTACCAGTTCACCTTCAATAATCTCCAAAGGTCTATTTTTCCTAAAGTTCTATTTAGTGCCTAACCTCTATCTTTTTTAAGGTTTGTCTCAGTCTGAGAAGGGCTCGTTGAAGTTCCAATTATATTTGTGCTATCTTTTTTTCTTTATTATTTGATTAGCTTTTCTTCTAAGTACTTTGATGCCATGTTGTTTGGTACACATATATTTAGCATTTGTATCATTCAATTATTATGTATGTTGCCTTTAAGCATAATGTATTTTCATGACTTCTCTCTTAACCATGTCTGTTGCCTTCTATGAAGTCATGCTTGTCAACCCTTCTTTTTGGATTCAGCATAGGCTTAATAGCTCTAATGTGCTCTAGCCTCACATTTTAACTCTGTGAGTCTTTATGCTTCAGATGTATCATGTAAATGGCATTTTATTGCATTCTGCTTCATAATCCACTCTGTTACTCTCCTCAGTTTTATGGGTAAGTTCTTTCCTTTCACAATTGTGACTATAAAATATGCTTTTCCTTCTGTTATATAGAAAACACCAGCCTGCACACTTTATCTTTGATGGGCTTTTTGGTGGGTGGGGGCTCCTGTTCTTACTCCAATTTGATTGCCCTTGCCCTGCTGTGTTTTAGGATGGGGTAACTAGGTTCTGGTTCCTGTTTCTGTCTTCTTCTGCAACTCTGGCATAGGAGAGTGTAGGTGGGCCCAGAACTTCCTCAACCCATGGATTTTTGACTGTCCTAGTGACCTGAAATGGGCCCTGGCTTTTGCCTAATTTCCCTTGGTTCAGTCACCTTCTTGTACTTAACTTTGTCTCTAATATGATCCTGAGTAGAGATCCTGGCCATCTTCAGGCGTCCTAGAGAGCCCTGAGTGAGAATCAGCTGCTGTGTACCTCTAACTTTTTGTCCCTGAGCAGTCATTTGTAAAGAAGTGTCTTTGTTCTTTGAGACGTGCTCAGTCCTGAAATAGGCTTGTTTCAGATCATCCATACTGGATGGAGTTCATGATGACTTCAGGCCTCTTAGATGACTTAAGGAGTAAGCAGAGTCCTAACTTAGCTACTGGGAGTTCTCCTGTCACCCCTACAGGCCAGAACAGGAGATCCCCTGGCTTCAGTCTTCATTTACTAGAGAACATACTGGTTTTAGTCATTTTTTTCTCCCACTTTCCCCAAATGCCTGTAGGTCTCTAACCATTCTGTGCACTTCTGAACTGGACAGAAGAACTTCCTGGTATTTCTCTTTAGTTTTATTGCATCTTTGATGCATCTGGTGCATTTTTTCCTCCCCCTTTTTGCTGGGGTGTTTCCCACTGGAGGTAGGCTTGATTAGAATCTTGTACATTGCCATCTTTGCTGGAAATCATCCCGTGTGTATATTCTTGAAAGATTGTTAAATTAAAAGAAATATTGTGCTTCAGTTATCCAGAAAATTCTGTTCTGAGATGTAAACCTGAATAAAGCAGATTTTTGCTAGACTTTATTATTCAGAATGCTTAGAAATAGATTTCTTTAAAATGTAAACTGAATACCTGTTTTCTTCAGTTAATACTTAATGACTAGCAGTCGTGTTGTAAACCTATAACCACAGAAGTGTTTAGGGATTGAAAGTAGCAAGTTAGGGAAAAGCATAGTGGATTTATGTTCCCAACACATTCTGGTATGGTTTGTTTGGGAATCTGGTAGACTTTATTTCTAGAAGTAAAGAACATGATAGACCAGGTGTAGATTACTGAGCAATTCTCTTAACTGAAGTCATCAGTTCTGATTTGATACATTATAAAGTAATATGAACAAATCATCCAATTTTATTTGTAGTGCTTGAGAATTGAGCTTTGCATTAATGCCTTTGGATATTAATAGAGCATTGTTACCAAGAAGAGATCAGATTCCTTTAAAACAATACTGTTTTGAATGGGTAGTCTGGTACTGGGAGCACTGCACATAATATGACAAATCGCCGACAGCGCGGATAGGAAGTGTTGGTGACTTTTGGATGATATAATTGGCTAATATTTCAGTTTTTAAAAATACTGTTGTCACAAATGGAATATTAAACATGATCAATTTAGCATCAAAAAGAGGGTATATACACATTATTTAATTTAATTTTAATTAATATTTAATTTTATATTAATTTAATAGTTAAATATTTAATATTTTATTTTATTAATTTAATATTAAACATAGATGTTGCAATGATAAAGTTTGGATTTGAGGATTTCAAATGGATATATTTATAGAATAAAAGCACATCTAGGGTGAATTTAAAGTAATACAATATTTTACTTCATTATTCATAAACAGTTTGTACAGTTTCTGTTTTTCAGGCTAACACATTTTTAATCAGTAGCTATATTGGAGATATATAAGTGTACATATACATTTGCCTATCACATTTCAGTACTATCTCATAACCAAATCCCAACTTGATGTTTTCTACCTAAGATGAAAATTAGAACACTCTTTCTGTGCAACTAACTGCTCCTAGTATGTTTTGCCTAATGCTCTCTAATTGCAGATTAACTGGTGAGGTAGCATATGTAAGTATTAGGGCCTGGCCTGGCCACAAAATGAGGCATTTGTAGGTCATTCATTAGTTAACAATAGATTTACTTAGCCATAGTCTAGAATGGACATTTAACCAGTATATTCCTGTTAGACTCAGCCTCCTTCATCTCCATATGGAAACATGTCTGGTCCCCTAGTCAAGGTATGACAACTCACCTATACTGGGAAGGGACAGCCCTTAAGTCTGAATAGCCTAAACTCTATGTGAAATAAACATCTTGTTACTCTGAAGTGATCAGGAAGTTAGTATGGTCAGAGACTACCAAAAAGCTATGTCAAAGAACAGCTTGATCCTTAATTCTTGGGCTATTCAAGTTCTAGGGATAGTAAGCTGTCAGGGAAAAACCATCCCAGCTGGCATGAGAAAAGGGGTTAGGACATTGCTCTCATCACAGTGAGACCTTTCTAATTTGAATTAATTGGGGAAAGGCTATCTTTGTTTTTGAAGCATGTTTAAGGGACTTAATACTTATGTAGTTCGACTCTTCATTTAACAAATGAGGAAATTAAATCTCCTTTAGAGATTGTGACTTGCCCAAGCATCATATAACTAATAAGTTGCAGAGTCAGGATTTTAAATCTCAGATTCGCTGACTCCAAATTCAGTATTCTTTTTGCTGTTTCATGAACTAACTTTTAACACTATTTCATGAATCACAGAATCAGTCTTAAAATTTAAGGGAATTTAGAGGTTCAAGTACAACCTCTCTGCTCCATAGAGAAGAATATTAGTAGTCTCTACTTGCATTCGTATAAACATTATATATAAGCATTAAAAAGTTAAGCAATCTTGTTGAAATGATTAGCTTGCTTAAAATCCTCACTAATAGAACCAAGGTCATCAGTGAGATTTGTCCTTTTAAGTCCCCACATACTATTCCTCTGTTCCCACTTAGTTTATAAAGTAAGATTATAGATTGATGAATTTAAATTCAGCGACATCACTTCTGCAAAACTCAAAATTTACACTCTTGTGATAGTCAAGATAAACATTATTGTTAATTTTCTTATTAGATTCTTTCCAAAAGATAGCCCAGAGGGTAACTTAAACCCTATCAAGGTCCAATGATGTGGAGCCCTAATTATTGATTTTTAAATATATGTTTACATGTACTAATACCAACTAATTAAAATCATCTAGTAGGCAGAATAATAGTAGATTGATTATTGGTCTTTGATATAAATATGTTGTACCTGAAAAAAAGTCTTTAGCTTTGTGGTTTACATGGTGCATTCTACTAGAAACCTTGTAAATTTGTTATTTTGTCCAAGATAACATAGAAAGTAAATGACAGAACCAAAACTGGAACCCAGGTCTGATGATTCCAAGTCTGGACACTTTCTGCTCTACTATGGTCTGAAAAAGAATTGAAATACACCGTGTACCACATTGGTTAATCCAAGATGATGAATTTGAAAAGTATTTTTCATTAGTCATTTCAGTAGATCTTAGTATAATGCTTCTTAACATGTCTGCTAAGCTGCCTCCTGCTAATGTACCATATCCTACCTCTTTGCCTCAGCAGCAGATTAAACATTCCTTGGAGGAACTTCCATGTAGGTCTCCTTTTCTTCATATATTGTAATATATTGCTTCAGATGTTTTTATCCCCCAGGTTGGCATATGTAAGTTTGGGTTTTGGCAAGCATGTGGTCAAAAGAAAGCTATCCCTGTTCCTATTTCCCTAATATTTGTCTATACAGGAGGAATATAGAAGGGTAAATCCTGCTCATTTTTGTTAGTTAACTTTGTAGCAAACCACCTGCTGATATGGTGCTAGTAGTAACAGTGACATAGCTTTCTTGGCTTTGTTAAGAAATGAATGTTCTAGATAAGCAGAGTTTCCAGGTAACTGAAGCTTACAACTTTCAGCCCCAATGGAACTTTTTCTAAAATGTGTAACATGCTTTCTTGCCTTAACTAGAAGCATACTTGATATAATTTTTCTGACAAAAACTTAGAATCTTTATGCCTATCACTTGATTTGTAAACTACCTATATAGTCCTGTTCCCAAAATTCATGGGATCAGGACATCCATAGAATTTGGAGGGGGGAAGGGAGCTTAGAGATTATCTTGGCCAACCAACACACTCATTTCACCAATGAGGAAACTGAAGACCAGAGAGAGGAAATGAATTGCTTTTTTAAAAATATATTGGCAACTGTTTCTTTTTAAAAATATTTTAGTTAAATACAAATAAGTTGAAATAGCCTATAGAAATATATAAATATACTTTAGGTACTGTTGCTTTGGAAGTAAGTAGCCCCTTTTACACGACGTCCTTTACCTTAGTTTATTTGCTTACAAATAAAATATTTGTTCAGCATTAGCTTTTATGTAACTTGCTGATACACTATACCTAGTATAGGCTATATATAGTTGGAGATTTTTGTTGGGACAGTTTTCTCTCATAAAACTAATTGAAACTGGGTTTTAGCTATATTATAAATGCATTTATCTGGTAATCTTAACCTTTGCACAAACATTATGCATTTAGCAAGAAATTGTACTGTGTAACTGAATGTTATTTAGAAGAACCGTTGAGAAAGAACTGTGATTTTGACAAAGCAGTAATAATTTCAATGAGGAATAAAATCTTGGTAATGATTCTACCAATAGTCATATAAGAAAACAAACTCTTTAATGAGTATTATACTTGGTTTATTACCCTGCAAATAATATTTTGGTATTGATAATAAATCATTGAATCAGTAGAGACTAATTTGTGCTTTGAGGAAAAGCAGCTGTGTTTCAATATAATTGATTTTTGTAATTCTGTATATTTTATTTAATGCATTTCATAACATTCTGAGAAGAGGTCCTGGGGGTTCTCATCATGCTACCAAAGGGGTTCATGATACAAAAGTTTAAGAATCCTGACCTAAAGTTAGCAGATCTAGCACTAAGAAGACTAAGGCTAAATTCAATGTTATTTCCACCACAACATATCACTACTTACTTTTTAAAATTAAGTGTTTGGAATGTTAACATTTTCCCCATAGAAACAATATGATATAAATAAGGTTTAGGTTTCCAAGCTAATCCAGGAGAAAAAAACCTAAAAACTTTTTTTAATCTATAGTGAAAATGAACTATAATAATAGCCAATGTTTTGGATTAATGAAGAAGAGAAAGCCATTGCCTTCTTTTTTTGTTGCAATTAGATCTAAGGAAAACTTCCATCGTTTGGCCTTGTACTGTGTACTGCCTTTGTTATAGCTGTCCCTTACCAATGCCATTCTCTTGGGCTTTTTGTTTTCTCATATTACCTGAAGCCTTTCACTGTGGTACTGGAAAGTATGGGGAAGAGGAAGAGATTTATAAGGTGAGGTAGGTTTCTGGCTCCAAAATTGCTCACTCTTTGTTTTCCCCCTCCCAAATAAAAATGGTGTGAAAGAAAATTAACAACATTCCTTCATAACCTTAGAGGCAGCCCTAGTCTCTCTTCTGAACTCCAGTCCCATGTCACTAATCTCAGTCTACATTTTGAACTGAATGTTTTAGGATTGCCCCCTTGCGTCCAAAACAATTCATTATCTTTTCCCCAAAAGCCCTTCCTTTTCCAAATTTTCATATTAATATTGAGGGTACCACTATCCTAGTAAGCACTCAGGCTTTTACAGCCTTGGTTATCATCCGAGATCATACTCTTACCCTACATATCCAAAAAATTTCTATTTCTGTGACCTCACCCATACATCCCCTTATCCCCATTCAGACTGCTACCACCCTAGTTTACCTTAGCTTTAATTTGTCTAATTAACACAATAGCCCCCAGTCATCTCTGCCTCAAGTCTCTGCTTCTTCTTATGTATCTTTCTGTACACAGCTGCCAACATAATTTTCCTAAAAACTCTGACCATGTTGTGCCCATACTCAATCAACTTCAACAGCTTCCTGTTAGCTCTAGGATTAAATATAAAATTCTCTAACATTAAAGCTCTTTACAGCATGTCCCTAATTACTGTTCCAGTCTTCAGAAGTCTCCACAACTTCTGCAGTCCAGCCAGACTGGCCTACTTGGCTTTTCCTCACAAAAGAGGCTGTATCTCCCGCCTCCATGCTTGTGCACTGGTTATCTCACCATGTCTGCTTGCTCACTTCCACCTTTCAGAATCCTTGGTTTCAAGCTAGGCTCAAGTGCCTCCTTCTCTGGTATCTGCCCTAACTTTCCCACCGGCTAGTGCCCTTCTTCCCAGAATGATTTTTTATTCATTTCTACACCTTCTGCATATGCTTAGACTGTATATGTTGTCTCCCTCTTTAGAGAGTGTCAGCTCCTCGAGGGCGGGGACTCTTTAACTTTTGTCTTTGTAACCCCAGTGCTTAGCTACAGTGCCTGGCACCTAACAGATATTTAATAGATACTGTGATTGAGTTTTGAGTATCCAGTAGCCTCTACCAATTGTAATCAGTAGCTGTTCTACAATTTAATTTTCAGTGAGGTGCTTGGGATACTTTAGGTTAATGATTTGTGCAGGGTCCCTAACTAGTATGTTAAAAATGAGGTTTGAACCCAGACCCTCCCAACTTCAAGGCCTGGATTCTATCCACTATACCATACTGCTGTTAAACCAAATCTCTGTAATTATTAGAATTTAAAGCAGCAAAAAAGTAAAAAGCAGCAAAAGTAAAAAAACTTTTGGCTCTTGGGAATGAGATAATATTTGAACCTTGAATCAATATTCCCTGTACCAAGAGCCTTTGCCCGAGTATTCTCTGTAGTCTTTTCAGCCCCTTCCATCTCCTATAAATACTTTCTGCTTTTTAAAATTCCTGTCTGATTATGAACCTATAGATTGCTTAAAAGCAGCATTTCTTAGCTAGGAGGGGGATCTGGTATATAAGAAGTACAGGGTGAGGAGTGATTATTGTTAGGATCTATTGTACTATTACACTGCATTGATGCTTTAAGGACTATTAAGGTTTGGAGAGCTACTTATCTCTATGCTAAATCATAATAGTCCTTTTCTTTTTAAACAGTGCATTCTTATTGTTATTTTTTCTTATGTCACCCATAATTTTTCCCCTCCCTGTCCCAGAAGTCTTTTCCTTATAACAAAGGATTTCTTTTTTTAAAAGAAAGCAAAAAGATGGAGGAAAAAAAGTCAGGGTGATTGCTTTTTAAGTATCATATACTTTTTATAATTCTTTAGTTTACCTTCTCCCCACCTCATCTCCCCCCACCCCCCACCCCCCCATGATCTTCTGCTGGCTAGATAACAGGATAACTTAAATGGGTGATAATTGTGTCTAAACTTAGAGTAAATAGGCTGAGTGAGGGCCAGAATGGGCTCTGATGATGATGTTTAGTTTAGAGGCCCTTTTAACTTCATGTGGCTGGCATGTGGCTTTTGAACAAGTGAGACTGTTGGATAGGAACCTTTTGATATGAGTGATTAATGGTACTATTCTTAACATTTTGGGGTTTTGTCTTTGAACTCTGAGAATGTAAATGGTATATGTTGTTTTAAACATGTTATTTAAAAAATTCATATTGGACTAGTAAAGTAAAATCTGTGTCTTTGGGTAACATATACCTTCATTTGTATCCTTACAAAGCTTAAATGTTCATACAAAAAAGATTTTTGGTCTGTTAGAATATAAACCTAGAGCAGTATAGATATAGCAGCCTGATGATTTTATTTTGCTTAAAGGTATGTATTAATGCAATTAGAATTTTGAAGTTTCTTGCTTTGTTCCATTTATCATATTGATGGATAAAATGCCCTTGGGTTTGGTAGTTCTGTGATTTACCAGGCAAGTGTGGATGAGATGAGTAAGAACTCTCTCAAACTCAGCCTTTGTCCACCTTGTATCTTCCATACTCAACTTATGAGTATGTTTGAGAGAGACTCCTACTGCCCTCAACAGCAAAATGCCATTTTAAAATTTGGCATAATATAGAATTTCAGTTTATGTCCATCTGTGTTAGAAAGCATTTTGAGAAATATATGTAGTTTTTACACTTTTAATTTTGGTGGACTTCTAAGAAAAGCTTTATTCTTTTAGGAAAGGGGGTTCTTATAACCTTTTTTGTGTCATGTGTACTCTGATGAAGTCTATGGTTCCCTTCTCAGAATCATGTTTATAAATGCATAAAATAAACTTCATAGGATTATGAAGGAAAAATTATTTATGTTGAAATATAACTACCAAAATTTAAAAAAAAAAAAGTTTATGGACCCAAGGTCCAATTCTAGAAAAACTTAAAAATCTAGCAGAATGAATAGTTCTGGTTTTATTTTTCTTAGGTTTGTGGGAGATCATTTTAAACAATTCTTTAGGTTTCAGTTATAACTAATAGAAGCATTTTGTAAGCTGAAATCTTACTACCTCACAGCCCTGTGAAATAGTGCACATATTATCCATATTTTACAGGTGAAGAGACTGAGGCCCAGAAGTTAGTTAACTGCCTCGTAGTCATATAGTTAATATTCTTCAGAGCCTCGACTTTTTTCTGAGTTTTTTCAGAAGAGACCTTTCCAGTGTACCACATTTTAACTTCATTTTCCCTGTTTTTCTCATGTTAGTTTGGGGCCATATTTGGCTATTGACTAGAGAGAAAAAGAGTTAACTGACTCATTTCTAAATAACTAATGCCATGTTAATTTTTTTCATAAATTTTTTTCTACCACCTCTGGTGGTAGTTTGGATTATATACCAGATTATTCTGTCATATCAAGTGCCTTCCCTTTTTGCATTTGCTTTTGAGTCCTCTGTTCCCATCACAATTTAGAAAATAATCAGCATATTTGAAACTTAAATTAACTGATTTGTCATATGTCTTTTTTTGCTAAAATGTTTTCCCGTATTTTCTAGTGAGATAAAGGGATCTGACATATGATCTAGCCCACCACCCTCATTTACAGGAATGGAAACTGAAGCTCGGAGTTATAACTTGCCCAATCTCATTCAGTAATTTGCAGAGGCAGAATTTGAACCGGGTCCTCTGACTACACTGTTCTTTTAATTGCAGTATGTCGCATAATTCTATTTATCCATCTTGGTCCCAAGCGAATTTTCTTTTTGTTTCCTTGACTGTCATTCTGAAAATAATAAATTGATTGGGAAAGAATCCTTAGTGATAATCTAGTCTTGAGTGAGGTGACTTACTCAAGATCACACAACCAGTAAAATGGCAGTCAGGACTTGAATCTGGAGCTTCTAATTCCTAGACTACTTTCCTTTCCTTTCTGCTATACTTGTTCTCTTCCCTTTAGTTATTATCCCTTGTAGCTTAACAAGCTCCAGGGTAGTTCTTTGTTTCTAATCATTTCATTGGTTGATTTGTATCATCACTTTTTTGTTCTTATTGTTGCATTCTAGTGCTCTGTTTTGCATTAACGTCATTAACCTAGAAACCTCCTCATTCCTATTAAACCTGCGTTGTAGCAAAAAAAAAAGTTATAAACAAAATCAGTTATTGCAGAGATCAAATGTGACATTCTAGGCAACTTTCTTTAATCATAATGACCTAGTCAAAATTAGGCTGCTTTTTTTGTTTTGTTTTCTTTTTTGTTGTTCAATTTTTTAAATTTTATCTTTAATAGAACAAAACAAGCATTTCTATGACATAGTACAATAAAAAAAGATGACTACACACAAAACTGCAAATCTGCTAAGCACAACTTTCTATTCCTTTTAAACATACAACAAAATTATTATTTTTAAATTTTAAATTTTTTTCCTTCCTTCTCCCATCCCCCATCATGCTATTAGACACAAATAGGTAAATATATGTAAAATTATTTTATACATACTTCTATTTATCAATTCTTCTTAGGATGCAGAAACCATCTTTCTTCATGTATCCTTTCTAGTTAAGTATTTATAGTGGTCAAAATAACTTATTCACTCAAGTCATTCTTAAAACAATGTTGCTGTACTATTTACAATGTTTTCTTGTCTCTGCTCATTTTTCTCTTCATTATTTTGTGCAAGTCTTTCCATGTTTTTCTAAAATCACTGGGCTCATCATTTCTTGTAGCACAGTAATATTCTATCATACCACAACTTGTCCAGCCATTTCCTAATTGATGAATATCCCTTCAATTTCCAGTTCTTTGCCTCCACAAAGAGATCTGCTATAAACATTTAGAATATAGAGGTTCTTTTACTTTTTCCCTAATTATGTTCAGAAATAGACTAAGTAGTGGTATTACTGGGTCAAAGGGTATAGGTAGCTTAATATCTCTTTGGGCATAATTCTAGATTGCTCTCCAAAATGGTTGGATCAGTTCACAATTCTACCAACAATGAATTATTGTCCCAATTTTTCCACATCCTCTCCCAATATTCTTCACTTTCTCCTTCAATCATTTTAGCCAATTTGGTAGGTGTAAAATGATATCTCAAGATTGTTTTAATTTTCATTGTAATAATGATTTAGAACATTTTTTCACATGACTATAAACTGTTTTGATCAGAAAACTGCCATTTATATTCTTTGACCATTTATCAATTGGGGAGTGACTAGTATTCTTTTTTTTTTTTTTGACATTTTATTTTTGTTTTATTTTCAGTGTTCTACAATCATTACCATATAACTTAGATTCTTTTTCCCTTCCCCCTCCCTCCCCGAGATGGCATACAATTTTATATAGGTTCTATACAGACATTCCTATTAAATACATTTTCATCATAGTCATCTTGTGTACAAGAACTAAAATGAATGGGAGAAATCATGTAACAAACCAAAACATAACACAAAAGAAAATGGTTTACATTCTGTGATTGAATTCCATAGTTCTTTCTCTGGATACGGAAAGGATTATGCCTTAAAAGATCGTTGGAAATTTTTTATGTCCTTGAATTGCAATGAAGTCCCAAGTCTACCAGAAAAAACTCTTGCACACTGTGGTTGTTGCTGTGCACAAAGTTCTCCTGGTTCTCCTCCTTTCACTCAGCATCAGATCATGTAAGTCTTTCCAGGCCTTTCTGAAGTCTTCCTGTTCATCATTTCTTATAGCACAATAGTACTCCATTACATCCATATACCATAATTTATTCAGCCATTCCCCAATTGATGAGCATTCCCCTTGATTTCCAGTTTTTGGCCACCACAAAGAGTGCTGCTATAAATATTTTTGTACGTGTGGAACCCTTTTCCATTTTTATGATCTCTTGGGGATACAGTCCTAGAAGCGGTATTGCTGGGTCAGAGGGTATGCACATTTTTGTAGCCCTTTGGGTATAGTTCCAAATTGCTCTCCAGAATGGTTGGATCAGCTCACAGCTCCACCAGCAATGAATTAGTGTTCCACTCTCCCACATTTTCTCCAACATTTATCTTCTTGCTGTTTTGTCACATTAGCCAATCTGATAGGTGTGATTGGTACCTTAGAGTTGTTTTGATTTGCATCTCTCTAATCAATAGTGATTTAGACCATTTTTTCATACGACTATAGATAGCTTTAATTTCTTCCTCTGAAAACTGCCTGTTCATATGCTTTGACCATTTATCAATTGGGGAATGACTTGTATTCTTGTACATTTGACTGAGTTCTCTCTATATATATTTTAGAAATGAGGCCTTTATTATAGACAGTAGTTGTAAAAATTGTATTAGTAGCTGTAAAAATTCTTTCCCAGTTTTCTGCATCCCTCCAAATCTTGGTTGCATTGGTTTTGGTTGTGCAAAAACTTTTCAGTTTAATGTAATCAAAATTATCCATTTTGCACTAAATAATGCTTTCTGGCTCTTCTTTAGTCAAAAATTCTTCACTTCTCCATAAACCTGATAAATACACTATTCCTTGCTCCACTAATCTGATCATGTACCCATGTGAACTTTATTCTTGTGTATGGTGTCAGGCATTGGTCTATGCCTAGTTTCTGCCACATTGTTATCCAGTTTTCCCAGCAATTTTTGTCTCACAGGTATTGTTTTCATTTATATTATTATATATATTTTGGTTCATCTTGCTTTCACTGTAGCAATTTATATGTCTTCCTCTTTTTCTGAATTTCTGATTCATGTTTTTTCTTGTACAATACAGTGACATACTCAATTTGTTCAGATATTCTTAGTCAATGAATGCTTACTCTGTTTTGGTGGGGCAGGGTAGAAAGGTAGAACATTCCTAGTCACTGAATGTGTTTCCATACTTGTTGGGAATATGTTTGACTCAGTTGTACTGCTTATTCTTACCTGTCTTCCTTTTTGTGAGGTTGGAGAACAAATATCTTGTGACTGCTATTTTAACCATTAAAAAATAACATCGCCTAACTTTGGGAATGGGGAATGGTCACTAGATGCATTTGTACATCTGCTTGGATGTTATGATTAGGATTCAAATGTTTCAGGTAGCTATATTAATATGTCTTTCAAATAACGTTTAAGATGTCCTTCCAACTCACCCTGGTTCTATATTAAATATTCTAATAAATGTGTATGTGCGTGTATGTGTGTGTATACATACATATATATATATATATATATATATATATATATGAAGAGAGAGAGTCAATTTTTTTAATGTTTTCATTGGTAGTTCAATCAACTAAATATTTGTGAATACTTGAGCTTGTGGTTTCTTGACATATGATAAGTGCCCAATGTGCAGATACAGATAATTTGAGTGGTAGAAGCTATATAGAAAATGAAATCTGTATAGAATGCAGAATGACTTTATAGAAAAACAGTGATTTGAGCTCGGCCTTGAAGGATGGACAGAGTTTAAATAAGCGAAAAAAGGAGGGCAGAGGCATTCTAGACTTGAATAAGAGAGAACAGGTTTATGGGGCATATTACAGGACAGTTGAGTAGACTGGGCTGGATACAGCAGGTGGTATAATGGGAGATTAGAATGTTAAATAGGGTAGTTTGGAATTAGATTATGATGGAGCTTGAATGCCAATCTTAGGATCTTGACTTTTTTCTCTATAGGCAACAGTGAGTCATTGAATAATTCTGTGGAAAAATGACATTGAAGTGGTGGTTTATACTAGAAAGAGTTACCTAGATTAGTTTATAGAGAGCTGATTTGAGTCATGAAGACCTTGGTTCCTCCAACACAGTGACTGTGTAGCTCTGGGAAAGTCATTTAACTGTTTTGTGTCCTGGGCTACTTTCTCAAACTATAAATTTCAGAACATGTGTCAGTCTTCATTGGTTGAAGGAGTTAAATGAAGTCCCAGAATAAGTATGTAAAATCTGGTGTAATTGGGGAAGAGAGTGTGAAATTAGTAGTGAGAGAATACAAAGTTAACACACTAGTAGCAAGCAGTTCTAATTTGAACTAAAGTGGTACCATGGCAGTGACTGTAAGAAAGACAAACTATTTGAGAGCTGTTTTGAAAGAACTTTGATATTTGATTGTCTGGTGTAGTAAAATAAATCCAAAGTGACAGATTTATATAGTGGTTCACTAGGATTAGCAAAAATAGAGGAACATTATCATCATCTAAAACTAAATTAGTCACAGGTGAGGTGACTTAAAGGATTTTAAGCTGGAAAAGACTTTTATGATCTTATTGACCTTAGATCATTTCTAGATTCAACCCTTTCCTTATACAGAAGAAGCATGGTTCATAGAGATTCAATGATTTATCCAGAGCCAGGATTTAGCTTAAGTCTTCCAGGGTATTTAGAGATAGTAGTCTGGACTGGATAAAAAATTTAAGTAGTTACCTGCTAAAATAGAGACACTACAGTAAATGAGAGAGAAAGAAGAAATAGCATTGACTAAAATGTTCGTATTTGGCAGATGATATTTTATTACTTGCATTTCTCCTTCGAACCGAAATAGAGTCTCCTCAGAAGTTCAGTAGGCAGCTCAGTGAGTTAGTAGGTAAACTTGCAGATGTGCACCTTAGGTGGATTATGAACAGGAACCAAAATTACCTCTTAACTGACTTTGGGTGGTTTACTTAAACTTTCTGGTCTTCAGTTTCCATGTCAATAAAATGATCAAGTTCAAATGATCTCTTCGATTCCTTCTAGCTCTAATATTATCCTGTGAATTTGCACATTTTGGAGTCTGGAGGAATCTTAGAGACTAAAAGACCTCCTATAATTCTTACTCTCTTAACATAAGTGAGTAATCTGCTTTTTTTAGAATACTCTCTGGTACTTAATGATTCCTTTACTGTAGCTTCTCTCTCATCCTCATGTTGCCTAGCACATGACTTGTCTGACAAATTATGGAGACAAACCAGAATGATACTGAGGACTAGATATGGTGAAAGGATGACTGGGACTTTTCTAATGCCAAAAATAAGTGACTTTCGTGTTTCTGCATCTTCATATGGATAATTGAGTTGATTCTTGACACTTCCATTGAATCATGGGGAAAAAAATCCTTTCCAAAAATGTCATTGCTTTCTCAAGTTGTTTCCCATAGTTATAAGTGATATTAAAGCAATGCTATGTTTTGGACTGAAAGGAATGTCATTATTAAATTGCTACATATGCTTTTCTTTCTTGCCTTTTATTTATAGTATTCATTAATTAGGAATTGTGTTTGTCATCGTGAATATTTATTCTTTTCTAAAGCTTTGGTTAAGTTACAATGAAATTTTCTCCCAGCATGCTAGTATTTGTTGTTGTTGGCTTGTTTACCTACTTTTAGAATTGATGTCTCTCTCCTCCTGTGGAGCCCATTGTGGCCAGACAGAATCACAGATAAAAGATAGCTGGGGGAGATTTAGTCAATGGGACAAACCCCTTCATTTACAGATGAGGAAACTGAGACCCATTGAGCAGACTTGATTTACCCAAGGTCATTCAAGTAGTACATAGTTAAGTAGCAGAACTAAGATTTTAATCCAGTTTTCTGTACTTTAAATCCAGCACTCTTCTTGCTATATTACTCTATGTCTTTTTGTATTATCCATAGCTCCTAGTATTGTGTCTTGCATGTAGCAAGTACTAGGTGTTTTGGTTTGTTTTTTTTTTATTCAGCAAATATTTACCTGAAAAGCATCCTATTTGCCTACCCGTAATCTGATTTATCCAAGTTTTAAATTATTTACCAGTTTTTATGTACTATCTCTTATATTATGTGTTCTCAAGTTGTTATTGTTGATGTTTAATGAAGCTGATGACTTGAGAGATTGTAAGCAATAGGAACAATTACCAGGGATAGAACATAAGAAAAATGTAAAAAATGAAAAACACTGTAACCTTCAGTCCTCTGACTGCCACATAATGGTAATTTACCGTAATTCACCATTAAGGTGATCAGTCGAAAGGAAGGTGGAACATGTTATACTTTTAAAATAAAATTTTACTGATGTATTTTGATTTTGCATCACCTAAATTTCCTTCTATTTCCTATCACCTTTACTCTCCCAAAGAGTCATTCCATGTAATAGAATATTTTTAAAAAGGGGTGGGGGAGAATAATCTATTAACATTTTTAAAAATCAGAAAATATATGCTAAATTTCATACCCATAGACCTTCTGTCTCCGAGGATTAGTTCTTCTTGTATCTCTTGCGGCCATACTTATATTCTGTAATTTTGTAACATTCACCTTTTAGTTAATTTGTGGTGATTGTTCTTTCCATTTATGTTGTTGTTGTTACTGTCATTTTTTGTTGGCTCTGCTTACTTCAGTCTTCCGCAGTTCATGTAAGTTTTTCCATTTTTCTCTATATTGACCTTATTTGTCATTTTTTACAGCATTTTACATCACGTTCACGTACCATGATTTGGTTAGCCGATCTGTTTGGCCATTCCCAAATCTGTGACCATCTACTTTGTTTCCATTTCTTGTTACCTAAAAAAGTGCTACTATAAATTGTATATGGGAACTTTTTAAAAAAATTAATGACTCCCTGGTAATAGAATCTCTGATTCCAGTGGTATGGATATTTTAGTCACTGTATTTGCATAATTCCAAATGAGCATTTATATTTTAAAACATAGTCTAGATAGCCTTTAGGTTTCAAATCTAACCCATACTAGTACCAAAAGTAGATTGTTACAAGGGAATTATGGGAAAATTGAGACATTCTAGGACCTAGGGGAACTTAGATCCATAACACTCAAGTAAAGCTTAAAAAATACACCTTTTAAAAGAGAAATAAGGAGATAGACCTGTAGACTCCTTTACCCAGACCAGAAATGCAATATAGTTAATAAGTTATTTTAATAGTCAATAAGTTAATAAACAGTTACAAAATTCAGTAAAATTTCAGTATATAAAATTCACATATATCATCAGCATTACTGTATATTGCCTACAAAATCCAATAGGAAGCACTAGGAAGAGAAATTCTATTGAAAAGAACTACAGGAGGTTTAAAATTTGGGGGAGTGTATGTACCAATATACACTCGGAATACGTAAATGTAGCTATAACTGCAAAAATAAAGACAAATCTGAATAATTGGAAAAATAGTAATTGTTCATGAGTGGTTAAGCTAATATAATAAAAATGACAATGTTACCTAAATAAATTTACTTCTTCAAAACTGTCCCAATTAAAGAGTTACTTTTTAGAACTAGAAAAAGTAACCAAAAAAAAAAAATCATATGGAGAGGGAAAGGCCAACAGTCCCAAGGGGTAATAATGCTTGTTTTGTTTTGAATGGGAAAGAAGAGGAGTCAGTACCAAAATCTCAATCTATGTTACAATGATTTGGTACGGGCTAACAAATAGAGAGGTTAATCAGTGAAACTGATTAGATGTACAACATACAGAAACAAATAAACATAGTACAGTGTTTGATAAATCCGGATACTCTTTTTACTCAGAGAATGACTCAATATTTGACAAAAATTGCTAGGAAAGCAGTTTGGCAGAAATTAGGAATGGACCGGTATCTCTCACCATATCAGAAGATGAACTCCAAATGGCTTCATGATGCAGACATAGAAGGTAGTGTCATAAGCAAATTACAGAAAAGTAAGAAATTGCCATTTAGATCCATGGATAGAGGGAGAGTTCGTACCTAGACAATCAATAAAGAAGATAATAGAAGATAAAATGGACAATTTTTGTAAAAAAAAAATTTTTAAGTTTTTGCACAAACAAATCTAATGAGTTGTTGTGGGGGCAAATCTTTGTAGTAATTTTCTCCGATAAAGATCTCATATGCAAGATGAATAAGAAATGATTCAAGCATCTAAGACTAAAAACCATTCCCCAATGTATAAATGGTTGAAGGATTAAATAGGCATTTTTCAAAGGAAGAAATCTAATATATCACAACTATATGAAAAAAATACTCAAATCACTCTTCTAAAAATTGAATCAGCTGAGGTTCTACCCATTAAATTAGCATTGATGCCAAAAGAGGAAAACAACAAGTATTGGAGGTACTATGGGAAAACAGAAGTGAATCATTTTGAAATTATGCCCCCAAAGTTACTATGTTGTGCATACCTCTTGACCCAGCTTTATTATTTCTAGGCCCTATATGTACCTTTATCATTTTAAGTATAGCTGGAAATGAAAAGGGCAAACTAATACTGGGGAATAAGTAAACAAATTGTGGTATATGAATTTAATGGAATGTTATTGTGTCATAAGAAACAAAACAGATTTTCAGAGGAAATTTGGAAAACCTCTGAACTAATGCATAGTGAAGTGAACAGAGCTGGAACTATTTACACAGTGACATTATAAAGAAAGACAACTGAAAGACTAGGAATTTTTCAATTCAGTGACAAACCATGAGTCCAGAAAACTGAAGATGAAACATGCCACCTTTCTCTTATGCAGAACAGTGACAAGCTTGAAATGCATAATGAAACATAAGTTTTTAGACATGGCCATTATGGGAATTTGTTTTACTGGACTACACATATTTAGTATATATAAAAGTTTTATTTTTTGTTGTTAAAAATACATTTTTCATTTGAAGGGTGAGGCAGTAGAAGGGAGTATGATAAATGACTGTAAAACTAAATAAACAAGGACTAAAAATCTAATAGTATTTATCAGTGGCAGTTTGATTAAAATCAAACTCAAACTGTTTATTGTTTTTTCCTGTGTTTTTATTTGACATTTCCTCAGTAATAAGTAATAGATACTTAGTATGTACCTGTCATTTTTATTAGCTGTCAAGTTCTTTTAAGCTTAAACATTTTAACTTAGTGTGTGGTAAAATAATTTACTTTACTCTACAAAAAGATAAATACACTAGCTTGTCAGAATTCAGATGTTCATTTAACAGACCACATAAAATGGAAAACCTTTAGTACAATTTTCAAAGACTGTCATCATGTGGCAGAGTAAGTGGATATCTGTGGCTCAAACATTTTGGGATAGACTAGAATATAAAGAGTCAGACATGTTAGGACTTTTTTTTTTTTTTGAGGGGGAAGGCAGCAGTTGGGGTTAAGTGACTTGTCCAAGGTCAAGTGTCTGAGGCTGAATTTGAATGAAGGTCTTCCTGATTCCAGGACTGGTACTCTATGCACTGCACTACCTAGCTACCCTAGGACTATTTTAAAATTAAAATTTAAACTTTATATACAAACTTCATTTTTTTCATTTAATAACTTTTCTCAGTGAAGAATTAGCCTCTTTGTTGTTGAACGTTTTATCACTTAATAACAGAAGTGTTGAAGCATTTTAACAAGCAGAGAAAAGTCACTGATTTCACAGACCTTATAATTCATCTCTTCACCCTGCAAATATAATTTCTTGATTTTTTAAAGTAGGCTAAAGATAACAGATTTTATTTCTGCTTAGAAAATTGCAAGCATGAGTGTTTTTAAGTTTAGTCTTTTACTTAGAAGATAAAAGTCATGAATTTCTTTAAGCCACTAATGCTTCTCTCCAAATTTCCCTTGTATTTATTTATGTGTATATATTTATTCTGTTCATATTTTATATATGTGTATTGTCTCCCTCTGTAAACATAAGCTCCTTGAAGAAAGGGACTTGCATTTTTATCTTTTTGTCCCTGATGCTTGGCATAATGTCTACCACTTAGTAGGTACTTACTAAATTTTATTTAGATTGATCTCTGAAAGGTGGGAAGGTGTCCCTTAGAGCTAAAGGTCCTCCATTTCTAAAATAGTAGGTTCTCTAAACTATCTTCTTTCACAGTTATGGGTTTGTTTTATAAGTTCTGATTATCTTAGCTTAAATATCCTTAAAGCCATGTTGTATTTTTTTTTCTCAGTGACAGATACAGACAGATTCTAAAGGCTTAAGGAATTGCTAAAGGACACATTTCTTAATGGGTGGCTTTGGCAATAAGAATTGTTCATTTTGATTACTTGGAAAGGTTGTAGGGGAGAACTGAAAACATATTGAGAAAGATGCAAGAAGTACCTACTTCCTGCAGCAATTTTTAAGTGGCCCTAGTTACAAAGACCTTTTAACAGGTGGGTTCAAGTCCCACCTGTTAAATATACTGCCTATTTGAATTGGGTTAGTCACTTACCCTTTTGGTGCCTAGGGTAGCTCCCTAAGACAGTGACTTAAAGGTAGTTCTCAATACCAGTGAAATGACGGGTTTGTTTCCCTAACTTTGATTTGTACATTCTCATTAAAGAACTCTGTGAGGTGAGCAGTGTTAAAGGGTTGATTGTCTTCATTTTTATAAATGAGGAAATTGTGCCTCAAAGTAAGAATTATTATGAAAACTGTTCAGAGATTTCATACAACAAGCATTTGTGGATCAGTAAACTTTAAGAGCCTACTGTGTCCCTCTACTCTAAGCACTTCATAATACAAAGAAAGATAAAAGAAGATCCCAGACTCAAGGAACTCACAGTTTAACGTAATATTGTGTACAAACAAGAAGCTTTATATAAACAAGCTGGGGGATAAATAGGAAATAATCAACAGAGAGAAGGTACTAGAATTAAGAGGAATTTACTTGGGATTTTGAATGAGGCCAGCAGATGGAGATGAGGAATAACATTCCATGTGTGAAGGACAGTTAGTGAAAATGCCTATAGTTACGAGATAGTGTTTTGTTCCTAGGAACGACAAGGTCGCCAGGATCGCCACATCAAAGAGAATGGGGTAGATTGTAAGGAGGAAGGGGGAGTATGAGGAGGGCTAGGTTTGTGAAGGACTTTGAATTCCAAAAACAGGATTTTATATTTGATTCTGGAAGATACAAGAAACTGTTGGAATTTGAGAGTATAGTCTGACCTGAACTTTATGAAAATAACTTCAGTGGTTGGACTGGAAACTTCTGGCTGGTGTAACCCACCAGCAGATTGTTAAAATAGTCCAGGCATGAGGGAGATGAAAGGCCTGCTGGTGATAGCAGGAGAGAAAGGAGCATAATCAAAAGGTGTTGCTAAGGTGAAATCAACAGGCCTTAGCAACAGATTGGATATAGAGGGGAAGAAGAAGGAGTCAAGGATAACATTAAGACTAGGAGCCTGGGGGACCAAAAGGGATAATGGTGCCATCAGTAGTAATAGGGAAGTTTGGAAGAACTGTGAGTTCAGTTTTGGACATGTTGAGTTTAAGATATCTATGGAACATCTAGTTCAAAATGTCTTACAGGTATTTGGAGATGTAAGTTTGGAGGTTAGGAGAGAGAAGTAGATTTGAAAACCATGAACACAGAAATGATAATTGAATAGAGGGAAAAGAGAAGAAGGGTCTAGGACAGATTTTTGAGGAATTCCCACAGTTAGTGAGTATAATCTGTTTGAAGATCCAGTAGTGGAGATTGAAAAGATGTGGTCCAGTTGATAGGAAGAAGAACCAAGAGAGAGAAAGCAATGTCATAACAACCTTGAGAGGAGAGAATATCTAGAAGGGGGGGTATAATCAGTCAGGCTGCAGTCATTTTGTGCAATCATGCTAAGTGCTAAGATGCTAATAAAAGCAAAAGAAAGTCCCTGCCCTCAAGGAATTTCTGTTCTAACGGGGGAAGACAAAACATAAAAGAAAGCAAAAAAAGAGGACCGGAGAATGGCAACCTTCCTGGGGCATGAAGAGTCTGGTGAAGTCTTAGCAAAGCTAGGAAGGGACTAAAGCACCAGCAAAAGGTATTCACCAATGGGAGAAGGGGGCTAGTGTGATGGAGGGATGAAGACAACTGAGTTGTGGTGTCAGGCTGATGAGTCAGAGCATAGCTGAGAAAGGAAAGAAGATCGGAATTGAGTTCTAATTTTACTTAATTTCCCAACCAGTGGTTTTCAGGATATTGAGCATTTATTTGGCCAGTACAATATTAGGGTGGATTGAACCTCACTTGCTAAGAAAAACACATTTGCTTAAGAGACAGTAGTACTTAATGAGGCTATGTGAACTTTTAAAGAAATATTTAACTTATTACCTATGTAAAAATGATCTCCAATTTGAGAATATGATTGCCAAAAAGGATGTTAGAAATATTGACACAGACATTCCTACAGATAGGATGATTTCATAAATTATGATTATGATCATATTGGTTTTTCTTCAAATCAGATCGTGTAGTTTTTTGGTTTCAATCTTCAAACATATGGACATATAGAAAGTAAAAAGAGAGCTTGAAGTGACAGTCTACTTAAAAAGCATTTTATTTTAACCTAGTAGATAGGGTGCTGACCTCAGAGTCCAGAAGAGACTTGGTTTCTACATACCCCTGACATGCTTCAGTATCTTGATTCGTAAAATTTAAATAATAACCTGTAGTTCTTATCTCAGAGTTGTTGTGATTTTCAAATAAGATATAAAGTGCTGTATGAATGTCAGGTGTTGATAATGGTGGTGGTTTTGATGATGCAAATTATATAAAACATGAAGGAGTTTAAATTTTAGGAAAATTTTTTTTGGTTTTCCACATCATTTTGCTTTTTTTCTTCATTATTCTGCCAGATATGTATTTGATAATGCATCTGAAGCTCTCAATTACTGAAATTCCTAGGAACTTGGTAATTATTTGCCTCCTCAAATTTAAAGGAAAAGGCCATAGTTGTAGCTCACTGACAATTTTCTTTTCTCTTTTGGATGTAAAACAATGAGAAATATGGTAATCAGAATAATTCAATGGAATTTAAATCATTTGGGAACAAAAAGGTTTTTGTGAGATTTGCTGGAGTCATTCTCTCATCCTTGTGGTTAGTTCCTCTACTGATATAGGTTGAAACTCCTGAGACTCATCCTGTGGGGTTCATGTCGGTATTCTTCCATAAATACTTTGTAGAGGATCTTCTTAAAGGGCTTGAGGCTTTCTTCTGTTTTTAATATTTAGGGGAGTACTACTATCTTTGTGCCATTCAGACGAATCTATCTGTGTGTGGCCTTTCATATTATAAAATTATAAAAAATTTGGTAATATGCTAAGTATACTTACGTATCTTTCTCATTGTGAGGTTGGTAAGACATTTTGAAATACCATTTGTAAATGGTTTCATACTATGAAATCTGACAATTTTAGAATCCTTATAAAATTCTGGAGTCGATTCTTAACTAGCCATGCATAGAAACAGATCTGGCTTTCCATTTTGACAGTGCTTAACTGTGTGTAACCTATAGCCTAACTGAGAATCCCTTCAGATCTTTAGGACTACACATATTCAGGGAGGATTTGGATTTGCCAAATGCAGTGACCTTTTCTCAACCTTCATTCTCCTCAACCCCTTTGCAACCTTTGGCATTATTGTTCACCCTCTCCTTCTTGATATTCTCTTCTCCCTAGGGTTTCAGATACTACTCTTTCATGGTTCTTGTCTTTGCTATCAGTTCCTTCTCAGTTTCCTTTACTGGATCCTCTCCAGATCATGCCCTCTAACTATAGGTGTTCCTCAGGGATCTTGTCTTCTCCCCCTGTACTACTTCATTTGATGATTTCATCAGCTCTGATGAATTTAATTACTATCTGTGTGCCAGTATTTCTCAAATCTCCCTATCCTTTCCTTCTGCTGGATAGGTAGACCTGCAATCTTGTATCTCCAAAGTGTATTTCAGACATCTTGAACTGGATGTCCAGTAGACATCTTAAACTCATCATATTTAAAACAGAACTCATCATCTTTACCCCTATTCCCTTTTCCTGTCACTGTAAAGGGAAATAGTATTCTCCCATTCCCTTGAGCTTACAAGCCAAGTGTCTTCCTCTACTCTTAAGTGTCTTTGAACAAACACATACACACACGCACGCACACGCACCGAATCAGTTGCCAAAGCCTCTCAGTTTCAGCTTTGCGGTATCTTTTCTCTTCTCTGACACTGCCACCATTCTGGTGCAGTCCTTCATCACTTCATACCTAGACTCTTACGTGCACTTGGAAGTTGAATTTGCAATTTTTATACATTTTGCCTATTCCACCTACAAAAGTTGAGAATGTGATTGGCAACTGATGGAAACCCTGGAATCCAAAAGAGTAAGGCAAGGAACACAGCTTGAGCTTTGCTTCCTAGTCCTCCCTCACTTTTAGGGGCAATTGGTAGAGGAGTTGCAGAGTTAATAATAACCTGCTGGTGGGTCTGCCTGCCTCAGACCCCTCCTGACTCCAGTCAGTCTTCCATTCCACCACCAAAATAATTTTCCTAAAGCTGAGGTTTGACCATGTCACCACCAAACTCCCTATCCGGTAAACTTCAGTAGCTCCTATTGATACAAAATGTTCTATCTGACCTTTAAAGTCCTTCGTAACCTAGCCCCCTCTTACTTTTCCAGTCTTCATGTGCTTTACTCCCTGACAGATACTGTGATTCAGTTACACCAGTGCATCCCATCTCTCAGCTTTGGACATTTCCTCTGATTGTCCCCCATGTCTGGAGTACTCTCTCTCCCTCATTCATTCTGCCTACTGACCTCCCTGGGTTCCTCTAAGTCTCAGTTAAAATCCCATCTTCTACAAAAAGTGATTCCCAACCCCTCTTAATTCTAGGGTCTTCCCTCTGTTAATTATTTCTTTATCTTGTACATAGCATGTTTGTACATAGTTGTTTGCTTGTGGTCTCCATCAGTATTATGCTCTGAGCTCCTTGAGGGCAGAGATTGTCTTTTGCCTTTTTTTGTATCCCCAGTGTTTAGCACAATACCTGTGGCACACACTTAATGTTTATGGACCAACTGAGAAACCATCTCAAAAAGACCTCCCCACTTTCCTACCATCTGCTGTCAACACATTCTGTTCTTGCTGCTCAAAAATATTTAATGTTTTCTGATTGCACATGAAATAAAGTTCTGAAGTTTCTTTTGCCTGATTTTAAAAGCAATCTGTAATCTAGCATCACTCTTTCCAACATTCTCAAAAATACTACCCTCCATGCACCTGTGGCTCCAGGCAAACTGATTTCTGTTCTCTGAATGTTCCATGCATCCTTGGGCTTCTCTGCTTTTCCTCAGGATGGTCTTGGTGCCTGGAATGCTTCTCTTCCCTCTTGGACCTTTCTGAATTCCTACCCACATTTCAAAGCCCAATTCAAATGTCATCTTCACTAGGAAGCCTTCCTATGTCAATAACAACTTTCCCCCTTAACACTTACTTTTGTCGTGGTTTTTTTTTTTTTTTTAACTCTGGAAAGGGATATGAGCCCTCTTATTTCTGACCTTCATGGGAAGCTGGAAAAGAGAAATGAAGATTTTTAGGGTTATTTTAGTTTGGATAAACTTTCGTCTTACTTTCTTGATCCATATTCTGCTCGTAGAAATAGTGGGGAAATTTGATCTTTTATTTTTGTTATTTTGTAGTAGGAATCCTGATTTTTAAAATCTCCATATTAAAAATGATAGAAGAAAATTTAATTTTATTATCTAAATAATTTTCCATAGGCTAGGTGACAGTCAAGTTTAAGATTACTTGCAGATCTTTAACTCAGAAGTGGAATTCCAACACACACCTACAGTAGAAATTTTAAAATGCCTCCTTGTTGTTTCTGCATTGCTAAAAAGGCACCCTCTTATATGGTGAGCACTGACAACAATAGCTTATTAGTAAATCTGTACATATGCCTTGATTTTCTTTTCATAGAGGTAATAAGTATCCAAAAATCTGTTTATTGTGCAGTTGTAGCACATGTAAACTATTTTGGATGATCTTAAGTTTTAAGGCATAACAAAATAAATAGTGCTGATCATCATTAATTCAGTTATGAATTAATAAATTAAAGTTATTCTGATTCTATCTTTTCTCCAGAACAAGTTGTATTATGTGGTTCACATCATTAGGACAGATTTACTGGTTTATAAACCAAAATTTATATACTAAACGTCCTTTCAAACATTTGTTTAAGATTTTGGCTTTAATGGGATCTTTTCATTCACCTTGCCAACCTGTGAGTCACCTGCCTTGACCATCTTACCTCAAATGTAGCTGAGAACCAGGAAAGTGGAATGAGGATGAATGTGAAAGTCCATGCTCTGAAGAAGCTCATGTACTAGAAAGACAAACCCCTTAACTCTCACTTAGCCAGTTTATGCTTCCTTTACATATGTTTATGAAATGCATGATTTACAAACCCCTTTGATGTATATTAAAATAGGAAAGATGACCTCCCAACTCGTGTCCTGATAGTAGGGAGAAATGATAGCCCTGAAGATGTAAGGAATATATGACTATAAAAACAGACATAACTCAAAGCACAGTAGTTTGGGATTATTGAGCTTAGTTGAGTACAGTTTGACATACTTGAACTGATACTACTGTATATTATGGTTGATATACATAATTGTGATCTTGGATCATCAAGAAAAGCTTAAATTTTATTCTGTGCTGTAAGAAGACAGAAAAGTGTGCAATGTATTTCTGAAAGACTGATAGCCAAAATGGTTAACAAAGTTTTTGTGGAATTAAAGCTGTTCAGAACAACTCATTCTCTGAGGCTGTACTAATATTTGCATTTGAAAATGAAAAAGCAGAGCTCCTTTTCATTATATCATTTACCTTTATAGAAAGCTATGAAAATAAGACCTCGTTTAAAAAAAAGCAATTTTCTTAAAAACTGCCTTAGCTGCAGTATTATTAAAGTCTAGTCAAGTCAGAGTACTTTGACTTAGATGTAGTCTTTAGAATCTGAAATTTTTGAGATTTAGAAGCTATGCTTTTATAGTATAAATATGGATTCTAGACTGTACTCTTGCACTTATAACATTGATAGTTGTTCACAAGGAAGGCATTGAGGAGTTTTTCTTTCAAATTTGTCCCCCTTTTAAAGAGCAATTAACTAAGACAAAACAAAACAATCTCAGCACCAACGGGGGGTGGTTAAGGTTAGATAATTTGATTCTTTTGGGGTGTTTGAATGCCTTGGACATTAGGATTTCTGAAACATAGCTTTCAGTTTCTTCTTTCTCCTATGTCATCCATGATATATGCGTGTGTGTGTGTGTGTATAGATATAGATATTAGATATAGGTAAGGAGACGAGTTGGTTGAGATGGTTAATATGATTGTTTACATAAAGAAGACCATGTTCAAATAAGCATCAGTTGCCCATTCTCAAGATTGCTCCAAATCTTCAGCCTCCCTCACACAAATCAAAGTCAAGTGCAAGTCATGTCATCATCTCGATGTCATGGTCCTCTTCGAGAACAAAGGACAAATACAACAACAAGAAGTTGCCCATTAAACGTTTGAGTTGTATTCCCATGACTTTGAGTTGAAATCAGATTTCACAGACTGAAGATTGGTCCTATTTGGTTATTTGTATATATCCTGAGGCCTGCCAAATAGTCATTGCCCCAAGGAGACTTAGCAGGCCAACACATTTTAGGATCAATTCAGTTTTCTTTTGTTATCTAGAGCTGCTGCAAATGGGAATAGATTCTTAGGAGGAACTCTGCATTCTGGTATCATCTAGAATCCAGAAACTTCAAGGAATTGACAGAATTGGGTCACTTACAGAGGCAGTAGAGGGACAGGTTTATATAAACTTTTGAAAATTTTAGGGAAAATAGTGTGCCTGATACATAATGCATGCCAGTTTGGGGAGCGGGGAGGAAGTTAGAGAACTTAATATTTTATCATGAGAAGATTTCCAGGATTGGAACCCCATATCCAAGTACTGTAGATGTGTAAGACTGGAGGGCAGGTCACAGGTTGTGTTAGGGATACACATTTGGAAGACACCTGTTTAAACATGGTTGGTAACTTAAACATGGTTGGTAAGATTAGATGAGCTTCCCAAAGGAGTGACTACAAAAAGGAAATAATCATGTGGGGGTTTATTTATTTATTTATTTATTTGCTTTCAATTTTCTATATTCACTTCCCTAGGTCTCAAATTTTCTCCCCCTCCCTCCCCAAGATGACATGCAATCTTATATGAGTTCTACACATACATTCTTATTAAACACAGAAAATAATCATGTATTGAACTTGCCGAATTAACTAGCCTAGACATTGGCAAATATTACTCTGACACTATCACACTCTTATTGGTTTAAAAAGAAAACGAAAGAAAAAATAGTCAGGTTTTTTTCCATTTTCAAAATAACAGGCTATGGGAGGCCTTTGTTTTAATATGGCTTTTCTTCGTTAAGCTCTCCAAAGTGTCTTTTTTTAAAAAGACTGGGTCTTTTGTTAACAAGTATTTATTGAACGCCTTTGTTTAAAGCATTGTCCTAAAATTTCTCCATGTTGATGGCAATTGGGTAACTTAAAAATATATAGTCTCAATTAAAAATTAAATTCTCTATCTGAAATCATCTTTTGAAAAATATTCTTGAATAATCCATAAATTTAAAATTTCTTTCTTTTTGTTCTAACCAGGAACCTTTTGAGGATGGTTTTGCAAATGGAGAAGAAAGTACTCCAACCAGAGAGGCTGTAGTCACTTACACTGCAGAAAGTAAAGGTGTGGTGAAGTTTGGCTGGATAAAGGGTGTTCTAGTAAGTATATAGACATTTTTATACTCACCAGGGTAGCTTCCCATAAAGCACAGTTTGGGTGCTTCTTATGTAAGGCTTTTCTTGATTCCCTCCACTTATTAGCTCTCTCTCCCTTTTGAAGTTATTTTGCATTACTTTATGATTGTGTGTTCAGTATTTTTATTTACTTTTTTGCATACCTATTGTATTCCATCATAGGATACGAGCTTCTTTCTCAAGAGCTATTTTATTTATGTTTTTGTATTCCCAGGAACCTAACAATTTCATGGATATAGTAGGTGCTTTATTAATTTTTGTCTAATTGTTTAATTGAATTTTAGTTATTTGTAGAGTATTATTTATGTATATCAATGGGTTCTCAAGAAAGTTCATGGTTTTCCCCGCTGAATTCTCTTAAATCCTTTAGGAAAAGATGATATTAACTTGTACCTAGGCAGTCTTTTCTATTTGTTATTAATAGATTATAAGACCAAACAGATGTTTCTATCACTAATGTAATCAGCTCATTCAGTGTTTAAGTACCTACTTTGTAAAAGTGGAGAGGTAGTTTAGTACAGTCAACAAATGGTCAGGAAGACTTGAGTTCAAGTCGGCTTCAGACATATTAGCTTGGGTAAGCACTTAACCTCTCTGTCAGTTCCAGGCATCTCTCTAAGACTGTAAGCTCTAAATAGTTGGTGACATGCATCAGGTGGAGGGAACTGATGCACTAGTGGTTTCCCTACATCAATGAAATCACAGGTTCAGATAAAAAATAAAAAGTGTTGAAAACAATGTACAAATTGTTATTCAATGTGCCAGTTTACTGCCTGAGTCACATTCCATGTCTTTACTGACATTGAAAGCCATCACTTCTATTGCTCCCACCTGTTTTTCTGATCTTGTTTCACATGACTTCATTTTGGCCCAAGTGGGTTTTTCTATATAACATGCCATCTCCTGCCTCCTTGTCTTTTCTCTGTTTTCCTCTTCATCTAAAACCCTTCTGTAGCATTTCCTGATTCCCACCTTACCCAGTTGGTTGTTTAGTATTTTCTGTCCCTCGAAATTGTCAGCTTTGTATGTACATTGTGTTTACTTATCTGTCTGTGTACGTGATATGCTCCCCCAGTAGGGCAGGGACAGTTTGTGTGTGTGTGTGTGTGTGTGTGTGTGTGTGTGTGTGTGTGTGTGTGTGTGTGTGTGTGTGTGTGTGCGTGCACGCATGCGCGCACGCAGACACTTTCAAGGTTTGCCATAGTGCAGTACTTTACATGTGATGGGTGCTTAATAAACGCCTCTTGAATTGATGGTAAAATGTATTTAACAGTCAACTTAGATCAGTTAGGATCTTATGTGCACTTAGAAGTTGAATTTGTGATTTTTACACATTTTGCCTATTTTCCTTATGAAAGCTGGGAATGAGGGTGTCAGGCTAATAGGAACCATAAAGTCAAAAAAGAGTAATATGAGGTACAGAGTTGGTGCCTTCTTTTAGGGGCAATTGTTGGGAAGTTGCAGAGTTAATAATAATAGTTTATCAGAGTTTGAATGAAGGAAAAAAATAATCCTTTTCAACTTCCCCTAAGTAGCAAACAATGGAGGATTAATTTGTCCCTTTTTGTTAGGAACAAGGTCTCTAGAGAGAATTGGCATAGTAGAGTTGAATACGTGTCCTTCTGAGAAGGACATCTGCATTATCTAGCTGGGAATCTGGTTGTGAGATTGAGTATATTGCTAATGAGATGACTTAGTGTCCTTGTGGAAGGAGGGCTTAGTTAAGGAGTAACCTGGGATGTGTGTTTAGCTCTGTTCTAGTTAATGTTTTTATTAGCAGCTTGGACAAAGTCATAGATAGATGACATGCTCATCAAATTTGCAGATCCAGACACAAGGCTAGAGGGATGACTACCACAGTACATGAAAGAGCCAGAATCCAAAATGATGATTACAGTCCCTAGGGCATTGGGCTGAATCTAATAAAGTGAAATTAAATAGGGATACATGTTAATTCTTATGTTTGGGTACGAAAGATCAACTTCACAAATACAAGATGTGGAAGTGTGTGGTTAGATAGCCATTGCTGTAAAAGAGATCTGGAGATTATAGAGGGCTGCAAACTCAATATGAGTTGACAGTGTGATGTGGCGGTGACCTTGGGTCATAGCTTCTAGGAATAGGGAGGTAAACTAGTTCCATTCTCCTTTTCCCTTGGCAGTCCTCATCTTCAGTACTGTGTTCACTTCTGGTTGCCAGAGTTTTAAAAAGACCATTAGTAAGCTGGAGAGTATCCACAGTGGTAGCTGGGGGCTATAAGGCCCTCTTAAGCTCCTGAAGTCCCTGTCAGATATGAATCAGTTGAAAGAACTAGACATGTTTAGTCTGGAGAAGAGAAGATTCCAAGAAGGGGCACATGGGTGTTAGTAGGGGATGTGTTAGATTTGATTAGATATGAAGTGGTACTGGGTAATGTTACTTTGCCTACCCTTGTATCTTACATACTTGGCTTCAAAAATCATTTTTTAAAAAGGCTTCTTGAAAAGGATTATGTCAGGTTTATAATCTTATGTTTGGAAAGTAATGGTTAAATGTCATCTATAGAAGTTGAAATCTGTGTAAAGTAAAGGAATGAGAAAAATAGAATTTGATTGAACAGTTTTTAGAGAGGCAATATCATAAAGATCTTCAGAATATTCCTAGTGTCTTGTTCTTGGCTTGTGGCCTCTGATAGTGTCAGATGTTGGTGAAAGGCATTTGTCTTTTGTTTTCATTTCTTGGATTCCTAGATTTTTCCTTCTTATCTGTCCTAAGCTTTTATTGTATTATGTTTAATCTCTTGACTAAAACTGTAGCTTTATAGCAATTGTTTATGAAACTGCCATTAGATATTAGTTTTTCACTGTGTTTTAAATCCCATCTGTGTGTTATTCCTTTTCCAGGTACGATGTATGTTAAACATTTGGGGTGTGATGCTCTTCATCAGACTGTCTTGGATTGTAGGTCAGGCTGGGATAGGTAGGTACACCTTTAAGCTGTTTTATTTAGCTGGGAATTATTTAGGTACCATGGAAGAATGGTGGTGCATGTTCAACAGTACTTTGTTTTGCATTATGACATAAGATTAAGAAGAAACACAGGCATTGTGAACAATATTCTCCTTTATGTCAGTGTTCCAGTAGTGATCCTATGACGTCTTCATCCTCATAAGGGTAGTTTTCTAAAATCTATTTTTAGTTATGAAGTTAATTGGAGGCTTTAATTTGTATTATGTTTATAGAGCTTTGTGATTTACAGAATACTTTTCCTACAAACAACCCTGTGAAGTAGGTAGAAGCAAGTACAGTTTTCTCCATTTTATAGGTGACCAAACTGACACACAGTTGTAACTTGCTCAAAGTGACATAGATAGGGAAAGGCAGAGATTGACCTGGACAGACTACAGGAATAAATCTCTTTCATCTGTACCATATTGTCTCTAATTGACTCAATAGATAAGAAATTCTAGATGTAATATCCCAGAAGTGTGATTTATATGTGTTTTCTCTATTTTAAAACAGTTTTTATTAACTATTAAAACATCTGTTTCTTTTCCTTCAAAGGTCTGTCAGTTCTTGTTATAGCAATGGCCACTGTTGTCACCACCATCACAGGATTGTCTACTTCAGCAATAGCTACCAATGGATTTGTAAGAGGAGGTAAAGTTAATCTTTTTAAAGACCATATGTCTTTCTAGTCTTTTAGACCACTGTAAAATTACTTGTATTAAAAATCACTTTTTAAAAATAGGGTTAAATTTATATTTCTAACCCTTTTGTAATCTTAGATTTTTGAATTGCTGTTATATATAAAATAAAGAATAGCTACTGGATATTTTCTAACATTTTGCTTCTCTACAATGTTGAAGGCAGGGTAGGTCAGAGGAGTTCTTGGCTAAACTAAAATTTTTTTAGTGCTCCTTTAAACCTTTAAATTTGATTAACTTTTTTGTTTTAATGTTTATAGAATATATGTTCTCATTTTGAAGGGTAACTTATAAGCTTAGATCCTTCCATAAGACAAAAGGTATTGTAAACCCATCACAAATCATTATTATGTTTATTGCTTATTATACTTTTGTCTTATGGTTCTACATATATGAATTTAGATAATGATCAAAACAGCTACAAAATTAAATTTTAATATTTAGAAATGTTAGCTAGATGGCAATGGCACAATAGATAGATAAGGTGCTGGGCCTGGAGTCAGGAAAACTCATCATCCCGAGTTCAAAGACACTTACTAGCTGTGTGACCCTGGGCAAGTCATTTAACCCTGTTTAACTCAGTTTCCTCATCTGTAAAATGAGCAGGAGAAGGAAATGGCAAATCACTCCAGTATCACTGCCAGGAAAACCCCAAATAGGGTTATGAAGAGTCGGACACTACTGAAACAACTGAACAATAACAAATTAAAGGTACAAATAAAATAATTAAATTTCCAGACTCACTAGAACTTGATTAACCTAATTATTTTACTATTAGATCATTAAGTATTTTTGAGCATTTATGAGAATATAAAGAAATACAAGGCAGAGTCCCTACCTTCATGGTGAATACAGCCTAGTTGAAGACAGAAAGATTGACCCCATGGAAATATACTAGGCTGTATGTTAAGAGTCAGGTGAATGCTGCTGATAAGTACTAGGTAAGTTTTGTAAGCAGCTAGTTGGCACAGTGGATAGAGTGCCAGGTTTGAAGTCAGGAAGACTCATCTCCCTAAGTTCAAATCTGGCCTCAGACACTTACTGTTGGACCCTGGGAAAGTTACCTAACCCTATTTGCCTCTGTTTCTCATCTGTAAAATGAACTAGAGAAGGAAATGGCAAATTATTCCATTACCTTTGTCAAGAAAATGCCAAATGAGGTCATGAAGAGTTGGACACAACTGAAATGACTGAACAGTACCTCCAGTTTTCCAAGTACTCAGTCAAAGGCTGGATAACAACTGTTCTGGGATGTTGCAGAAGAGATTCTTGCTCAGTGACAAGGTGGTCAACTTAGCTTTCTCAAATAAAGCAGGATGTGTGAACCACACTTTTCCTGAAAGCTGGTCAGCATTCAAATCTGGAATTACAGGACATAGAGGTAGAATTTCACATTGAGTTGATCCAGTTATGGAATTTATTGATAATCTGTAAATCAGTTTTCTAAACAGCGGTAATTGAGCATGCAGATCCTCCACTCAATTTACTACCCTTTGGATCTGGATGTCTGGAAAACACTTATCAGTCCCAGTAACTAGACCTACCTAGAGCTTTATAGATAGATGCTGAGAGGCCCTGGGGAAAAGAACTTGGAGGGTAGGGTTAAAGGAAATGGTTAGGGTCCATGAGATTTTAAATTGCAGCAGACAGGAAGATAAGCTTTGTGTTATACCAACCTACAGTGAGCATACTTCAGCCACTTTTCAATGTGTCAGTCATTAATAGGTTTGATTAGAATAAACATAGGATAGATAGAATTCCTTTGGTTTCAGACACCTAATGAATAGTCAGTTATTTTAACTTTATTTATGTCACATGGGTGTGTCTTCTCTTCCCCCTTCTCTCACCCCCAATAGAATATAAAATCCTTGAGGGCCAGGATTTCTTTGTTTTTTGTCTTTGTGCGGCTAGGCCCTTAATATGTGCTTGTTGAACAAATTGTCAATGTTACTTATCACTGGGGGGCAGGGGGATAATCTTAACTATTTGGGTAGGCTTCGGTTAGGTGGAAGGAGGACATTTTAAGTGCCTAATCATGTTCATTTGGATTTTAAACCAATTTTTATATTAGGAAATTGAGAGGAAAAGAGATTATGGAACAAATCCGGGAAATCTTTACTGAAGGAACAAAAGAACTGAAACTTGAAGGAAGAACAATGAAGATGCTTAGATTACAGTTTGGTTAAATTTATTAATAAACTCTCCGATGGTAATAGTGGTAGTTATCAACACCAGTTTTCTTTGATTTTTAGTGGGACATCACCATACAAAGTACATGGAATGACAGTGAGAGGGACCAAATAAACAGAAGTTTATTTGGTTATGTCATGTTCCTTTGGTCTGATGTAGACATGAGATAACGTAGACACGTTATCCAAAGAAATGCTACATTTTATCATCCATTTTTCATGGTGGTTTGGGATCTGTCTATCTATCTATCTATCTATCTATCTATCTATCTATCTATCTATCTATCTATCTATCAGTGCCTCATACCTTGATTTGCTCATCCTGGATTTTTTTTAATTCTCTGATCACTTTTAATTGTATTACTCTTGGATATTTTATGATTGTTTCGTGTTTCTAGACACTTTATGATGATGACAGAAATACTATGATGACCAATCTGAAATGGGCAATATAGATGGAAAAACTTAAGTATTTCCCCACTGAGTTTTGCTTTTGGACTTATTTCACTGACTTTTTTTTTTTTTTAAAGGACTCAGTAAATTTTTCAAAAGTGTCTGGCTCCATAAAAATTCAGAAGTAATAGTCAACAGAGTCTGTTAAGTATCCATTTGCATAGCAAAAATGGAAGTGTTATCAGTGGTATGTTATAAACAGTATAAAGTGAGCCAGCTGGGTGATAAAGTTCTTGGCTCAGGTACTTATTAGCCGTGTGTTCCTGAGCAAGTCACTTAACTTTGCCTCAGTTTCCTCATCTCTGAAATGAACTGGAGTAGGAAATGGAAAAACCATTCCAGTATCTCTGCCAAGAAAACCCCAAATGGCATCATGAAGAGTCCGACATTACTGAAAAACAACTGAAATTTTATTTAGCAAAATAAAGTTGACTAGAACTTTTGCTGTGACTTCTTTTTTAAAAGTTTATATCATGACAAGGCAAGTTTAGCTTTATTAATTCAGGGTTTTAATTGTCAAGTTGAGTTCAAATTACCTTTCATAAGATTCAAATAAGAAAATATGCTTATATAAAAGTGGAGTCAGCTATGAAAGCAACATGTTTGTGATGGGAAGTTTATAGTGTCATTTAATCTGATTTCTTCATGTTTATGTGTTTAGGCAAAAGTGTTTTAAATCAAAATTCAGCGTCAATTTTTAATATATATTTGATTCCTTGAAATGTTTCTGTTGTCATACATGCTGGCTCTCAGGAAACTTAATGTATATTTTGTATTAAGTGTATATGTTGTTCCCTTTCCCCCAAAAGACAAGCTCCTTGAGGACAGCAACTGGTTACATTTTTATTTTTTATTCCCAGCATCTAGCATAATTCCTAACAAACTCAATATGTCCAAAAACTAACTAATATCTTTCTCCTCAAACCCTGTCCTCTTCTGAACTTCCCTATTTTTGTCAGCTCCCCTTGCTCACCCCACTTATCCTATCAGTCTCCAGATGTTGTCAGTTCTTCTTCTATATCATCTCTAATGCAAGTCTTCTTTTCTCCACTTACATAGCCACTACCTAGGTCAACTCTCATTGCTTTTCACCTCCTAGACAATTGCAATTCAATTAATGTCTCTGCCTCAAATCTTTTCCTACTCCAGTCTATATTCCATTCCGTTGCCAAAGTGATTTTCCTAAAGCATAGATCTATGTCAGCTCTCCCAGTAGATTCTCTGCTTCCCTATTACTTCCAGGGCAAAATATAGTCCTTCTTTGGCATTTTAAAACTCTGCACAACTTGACCTCTTTCTACCTTTCCAATCTTCTTACCTTCTACTCCCACTCTACAGTCTAGCTGTGTTGTCCTTGTTGTCCTCAGCCTTCCATCTCCCAACTCAGTTCCTTTGATGCTGGTTATCCCACATTACTGCAGTGCTCTTCCTCTTAACTTCCAACCCTCAGAATTCCTGAATTCCTTTAAGAGTCACTTCCAGGAGGCCTATCCTAGTCCCTAGCTGCTAGTGCTATCCCTTCTAGTTGCCATCCATCTATTATGTATTAACTTGTATGTTCTGATTAACATGTGTTGTTTTCTCACATTAGAGTTTATACTCCTTAAGGGCAGGAACAGTTTTTGGTTTTCCTTTATATCCCCACTACTTAGTGCAGTGCCCTAATAGTAAGCCTTTAATAAAGACTTACTGATTGATTGGCATATGTTTGTTGATCAAATATTTATTTAAGTTAAATTGGAAATCTTTAGTTATTTCAGCCTGTGCTTTATGTGGACAAATAGTGAATTTAAACAAAATACTGATTGTAAAAGTCAGCAGAATGCTACTTGAATGCTATTAGCTGGCCATATACCACACCAAGTGACTTCATAGCAAAACAGCTAATTGTACTCTTTCTGATATAAGTTATGAATCATTGGCATTCCTTCAAAATAAAAGACAGTTTTGACTAAAATACCAATATTGCCTGTTTCAGTGTTAGGAATATATTGCTTTGCTTTTGTAAATTAAGGCTTAATTCAAATGATAAGTAATGTTCATGAGTTAGCTGCCAGAGTTAGTCTATAGGCTCATTGTGTGAATCACTTTTCTTACCCAAAATTTACTTAATCATGTTAATGCAAATATCAGAATGAGATGAAACTTTACTGCACTATAACTAATAAACATTTCTGTGTATTAATAGATCAGGATATTTAGGATTTACTTCATTGGATTATAGAGTTAAGATTTGGAAAGTACTTAGAAGTTGTATTCTCCAACCCCTCATTTTATAGATTAGGGAAGTGGGGATATAGAAAGTTCAAACAGTGACTGAAATTGATAGTTGAATCTAGATTTATTGTAGAACTATTCAAAGAAATGTTCATGGTTCCACCAATGAAAGTGTTTATTCTTGGACAAGAATCTAAATACTGGTTATTTTTTTTTTCTATTTTTTTTGCTATTTTTCATTTTTAACACAATTCATATCACATAACAGAATTCCAACTTTTGGTCAGGTGATATTTCTTTTAAAGCATTTATAATATGGACCACAAAAGAATTTTTTTTTTAAACATTAACCAACTGAGACACAAATAATATTTATGTATGCTAACTTCACAAGCTCTTGACCTGTCTCCACAGTATTACGAAGAATTAAACGACCCTAACTTATTGTTGTTGGTCTAAATAATAGCTTAATTTTAGACTTAACCTCGGATGTTTCCCTGCCAACAATCTGTAATTTAATAGATCTGGTATTAAGCTTACAAACCTTTTGACTATAGGAAATTGCCACTAAGAGTAGGGACATTGCAGGGAACCAGTATCTCCCCAACTTCATACCAGTTCCAGGTAGGAGTAGACTGTCAGCTTGCATTCAGTGAGGCTTAGAGTCTGCCAGGTGTCAGTGGGGAAATTGAGTTGGGAGAATCCTACCTCAGGCCAGGCTGAACAGCCACTCTCCCACCCTTCCCATGAGATCACCTTTTGCAGTTCATACCAGCATCTCACTGGCTTACTGGCATCGTGGATTGGAGGCTCAGACCACCTTTCTTGCTATCCATACCTGGAGTTAGACTCAGAAGAACAGTCACCTAATAGTCCCATAGCATCTTAAAATAGCAAGTTCAAATAACCAGGTTTCAAGTATGACTATAATTTCACATTGGCTAAGGAACATCTTTTGAGGCAAGTCTTAAGGGGCTTACATGTCTTTCTATACATGTTCTAGTTCCTGATTAAATGGCAATCATAAAATCAAATTTACCATTAAAACCTTAACTTTTCCATCAGTGCCAAATATTACCCGAAGTTACCTGCCTCTAGGAGACTTAGACTAAAATTCATTTCCCCAAATTAAAGATGTCTCTGATATATTCTCAGTAATTAATTCAGTCAATTGTTTTAATACTAATTGCTTTTACATCACTTTGAAACATGTCCAATTTTTCTCCCCATCTCCCCTTCCCCCACTCCCTAATACCTTGCATTCTGATTACCCCTTCCCTCAATGAGCCCTCCCTTCTATCACACCCCATCCTTCCCTTATCCCCATCTTCTCTCTTTTCTTGTAGGGCAAGACAAATTTTTATAGCCCATTCCCTGTGTTTCTTATTTCTGGGTTATATGAAATAATAATTCTCAACATTCATTTCTAATACTTTGAATTCCACCTTCTTTCCCTCCCTCCTTACCCATCTGCACTGAGAAGGCAAGCACTTCAATACAGGCTATATATGTGTCATTTTGTAAAAGACTTCCATAATAATCATGTTGTGTAATACTAACTATATTGCCCTCTATCCTACCCTGTCCCTCCCTTATTTTTTTGTTCTCTCATTTGACCTTGTCTCTTCCCAAAAGTATTTATTTCTACTTACTCTCTTCTCCCATTTGCCCTCCCTTCTATCGTTCCCCTCACCCCACTTGTCACTTCCTCCCCTACTTTCCTGTAGCATAAGATAGATTTTCATACCAAATTTAGTAAGTATGTTATTCCCTCCTTAAGCCACATGTGGAGAGAGTGGCTTCACTTTTCCCCTCTCCCCTTCTACCTTTTCTCCTCTTTTGAACAAGATTTTTCTTTGTCTCTTTTATGAGTTATAGCCTGCCCCATTCCATTTCTCCCTTTCTCCTCCCAGTATTTTCCTCCCTCACCCCTTAATTTTTATTTTATATATATATTTTTTTGTGGATATCATCTCCTCTGATTCAACACAGCCTGTATTGTGTGTGTGTGTGCGTGTCTGTGTGTATGTACAATCCCTCCACCTACCCAAATATTGAGAAAAGTCTCAAGAGTTATAAATATTTTCTTTCCATGTAGGAATGTAAACAGTTCAGCTTTAGAAAGTCTTTATGATTTCTCTTTCTTGTTTGCTTTTTCAAGCTTCTCTTGAATTTTGTGTTTGAAAATCAAATTTTCTATATGGTTCTGGTCTTGCTTGAAAATCCTGTATATCATTAAATGACCATTTATTCCCTTGAAATATTATACTCAGTTTTGCTGTGTAGGTGATTCTTGGTTTTAATCCCAATTCCTTTGACTTCTGGAAAACCTATTCTAAGCCCTTTGATCCCTTAATATTGAAACTGCCGGATCCTGTGTTATCCTGATTGTATTTCCATAATACTCAAATTGTTTCTTTCTAGCTGCTTGCAGTATTTTCTCCTTGATCTTGGAACTCTGAAATTTGGCCACAATATTCCTAGGAGTTTCTCTTTTTGGGTCTCTTTCAGGAGGTGATCCGTGGATTCTTTTCAGTATTTATTTTACCCTCTGGTTCTAGAATATGAGGACAGTTTTCCTTGATAACTTCATGGAAGATAATGTCTAGGCCCTTTTTTTGATCATGGCTTTCAGGTAGTCCCATAGTTTTTAAATTGTCTCTCCTGGATCTATTTTCCAGGTCATTTGTTTTTCTAATGAGATGTTTCACATTATCTTCTATTTTTTCAAACTTTTGGTTTTGTTTTCTAACTGCTTGATATATCTCATAGTCGTTCATTTCCCTGGATGCCCGGGGTGACTCCCGGGCCTTCGCCTTCTACTTACCTATCCCCGGTCCTCGTACGTCTCCGGCCCTCCTCCTGGTTCGGGGGAGGGAATTCCCTCTCCCTGTTGGGGAAGGGGAATAAACAGGCAGAGCACCCGAAAGGAGTTGCAGCCAGCAAGCTTTATTCCGTTTCCTCCCTCTCAGCTCTCATGGTCATCCCCTTTTATTATCCCCTGTCTCCTCCCCCGTACCTCCCATGGGCAGGCGAGCTCCTCCCAAGTGCCTCCCCGTGGGTGGAGCCAGCCTGTTACCAGGGCCATCCCAGTACCTCGTGGCTTGCTAGACCAGCTAGCCTGCCACGTAAGCAGGTTCGGACCCTCAGGCGTCTCACGGTCCTTACGGGGACCCCGGTCCAGAGCTGTCCCCCAACACCTGAACTCAATTCTCTCTTTCAGAGAACTATTTTGTTCGGTGAGCTTCCTTCTCCATTTGGCTAATTCTGCTTTTTAAAGCTTCCTCCTCCTCATTGGCTTTTTGGACCTCTTTTTCCAGTTGTTAGCCTCTTTTTAAAGGTATTATTTTCCTCAGTATTTTTTTGGTTCTCCTGTAGTAAGCTGCTAACTTGTTTTTTAAGGTCTTCTATTTCCTGAGCCCAGTTTAAGTTCCCTTTGGAGGCCCTGGAGGCAGGGGCCTTAACTTCCTATGACAGTATGCCTTGTTCTTCCTCATCTGAAAGGATGGGAGGGGGCACCTGTTCACCAAGAAAGTAACCTTCTATGGTCTTATTTTTTTTCCCTTTTTTGGGCTTTTTCCTAGCCAGTTAGTTGACTTCTGAATCCTTTGTCAAGAGATTAGACTCAGCTGCTTGGTTCCCCTGGGCCTTGGGTGGGGGCGGGCTGTCACTCAGGGCTGGGGTTTAGATCAGCTGCTCCCTCCCAACAGAGGCTTTAAGCTGAGCTGCCTTAACAATGGATCCAGGTTGCTTCCTGGCCTTTCTAGCTGCCTACAGCTGCCATGGCTTCTGCCATCGCCTGGGGCTATTGCTAGAGAAACCCATTCCCTCTCACCCAGCGGGGAAAGCTCTCCCCCACTGACCTTTGGAGCTTTCTTTGTAGCTTGTGGGTTGAAGTGTCTGGGACCTTGCCTGCTAGGAACTCTGCCTGAAGGCCTGTTCAGATCCTGTTCCTCCCAGTGCTGTGTGGCCAGGGCTGGGTTCCGCTCTACTCAGGATCCTGTGAGATAGACCTTTCCTGTCTGCATTCTGGGTTACCTTTGGCTGGAAACCTCTTTCACTCTTGTTCTGTGGCTTCTGCTGCTCTAGAATTTGTTGAGAGTCATTTTTACAGGCATTTTGTGGGCTGTGGGGGAAGCGCTAGAGTATGTGCGTCTTTCTGCTCTGCCATCTTGGCTCCTCCCCCCTAAATACTGGTTTTAAAAAAAACAAACATTGCTTTCCTATGCATGATACAATGAAAATTTAGAAGCAGGCCATTCATCTTTCCTGATAAATGTAAGAAATCTGTTCCACTAACCATATGTACCATCTAAATGTGAAGGTACAAATATCTGTGCATTTTTGACATCTTTGTCATATTAATAGTCAAGTCAAAAGCATTAAGTCCCTTCTTTATTCCAGGCACTGTGCTAAGTATTGAGGATGCAAAGAAAAGCCAAATAAACAAAAAAAACCTCAAATAGCTCTCAGTCTAATGTGTGTAAGACAGCGTACAAATTAAATCTATATGGGATAGGTAGGAGATAATTCCAGAGGGAAGGCACTGAGATTAAGAAGGACTGGAATTAAAATTTCTTGCAACTAAGACTTGAAGGAAGCCAGAGGATTCAGGAGGGAGAGATGAAGAGAAAGAGAGATTTCTGAGTATGGAGGAAACAGCAACAGTCTGTGAAAGTGTCTGGAGTCAAGAGATAGAGTATCATGCTGTCGTGACTTGAGTAATTGCACGGTTTTAAAATGTCATTATATTTATTTTAGTTTTAAAAGTTGTTAGTGTTTTGGAAATGATGGAAGAGCCCCAAACCAGATTCCTGGTTAAAGAACATCAAAGTTGTCTTGACTTTTAAGGTCTTGTTTAGTTATCCAGGACACTTTAGCATGTCTCCTCAATCTACCTTCCACTTACCCAGGACCAGCTTCTTCTCTCCATTTATAAGGTCACAACCTTTTTGACTCTTACCTAGGTTTTTGCAATTGCTTTCCTGGGTTTTAACAGACAATCACAACTTCATGAAATTTACATAAAAACTAGGTTTATTATAGAAGAAATGAACATGCATGTGGAACCTAAAGAGTTCACAATTCATACAGAAGTTCGCATATTTATGACAACAGGACAAAGGAGGGAGGAAGTTTAACTCCACCTAAAGAAGCATGGCATTGGAGGGGGAAAAGTACAATGAAGGTGGGAAAAGGACAAAACCCCTCCCAAGGGGGAGGAGCAAGGCAATAGCAAAAGCATTCTTTTCTCTTGGCAACTGCTAGACCAGGAAGATAAAATGGTCTGCATATCTACAGGGTCCTAGCTCCATAAGCAAATTTCCTAGGCTAGCACAGACTGGCTGGCACCTGTCTTGACTCCTCCCAAGGACACACAGGGAGTTCAGTTTGGGCTGTAAGCAACAAATTATGTTGGGGGTGGAGAGGGGTTCGTCCGTGACATGTTCAAGTCCTCCTGCATGCTCTGGGTCCAATGTTATTGGAATATATGGCAACTCAAAAAGACATGTTCAGAGAGCCCCTTAACAGTCCTTAGCATTTCCCTACCCTTCTACCCCCGGCCATTGGACAAAGGCAACCCCTGGGTACACTGATGGTCAGAGAGAGAGCACACTGGGTAAAACAGTACTATGAATACTACTGGCACAGCCCCAATTACAAAGTGGGATCAGAACCATTTGTGTGGTACAAGCCATAGTAGGAACGACCAAAATCAGGGAGTAGTTCAAGGGAGAAAATCAGACATCAGGATAATTAAGTGAACTTAGCATACAGATACAGAAAATAAAAACCAAAAGGGGACAGTAATGGGCGTCAATGACAACATTGTCTCCCTGCAACTCAGTAATCCTTTCCACTATTCATTCAGTCAGCACAATTCATCCTGGATCTCACACATACTGTGTAGTTGTCTGGTTCCCAGCCCATCTTTCCTTGGGACAGTCTGGAAAATAATTGTGTCCTCAAAGGCACCCCTCCATTAGATTTTTCCATTCTGGTTTCAGGTTACTTGTAGAGGCTACTCATTTATTCTTCCTGGAATCCCTAACAAAACAGATCTCAATACAAGTTGGCCTAGACTCTCAAAATTTATTCCTCTAGTAACAAGTTCATGTTGTGAAAACCAGTTCAGATCTTGCACTTCTACTTTAATCAGTAACAGAACTAAAAGGGAGAACACCAAAAGTAGGAAGCCAGACTTTACCTGAAACTTTAGAGAATTAAGGTTGTAAATACCCCATGCCATTTTTGTCTTCAACACTGTTCATCACAAGCTAAAGGGTTGCTGATATGCGTAAAACATCCAAATACAAAGTAAACATTTTAAAAACCTCAGAAGGCAAAACTCTCAAAATCTTCCCATATATATCTATTATATATACACATATATGTATATATAGACATATATGTATGTATATATATTCATTTGATCTTGTTAGTTCCTCAAAATTTTTACTCAAATCTTTAACTTCATAATATTTATCAGTTAACTAGTATTTTAGAACTCCAAATTTAAGCACTGTTTGATTTAAATTAATTCCAATCTGTTTCAGTTATTCAATATTCTCTCCCTTCCCCAAGCACCCAGGAAGAATAGAGACAGATAAGAATTTTAACCCTCACAGAAGAACATAGATTAGAGAACACTTTACAGGATGACTCTTGATACACAGGTAAAGTTAACATCAGTTATAGCAGAAGACTGGGGATGACCCTCAGGTAACCACGTTGAAAACAGTGTGTACCAAGTTATTTGTAATAAAACATGTTTGTACCCCAGGACATGCTTCACAAACAGGTATTATTTCCACATTAGTAATAAACTTGAATAAAATTGACTTCATTGATGTACACAAAAAATTCCATGTTACTCTAAGAAGGAGAGTACTAAAATTGCACTAAAATTCTTCAAACTAAACTGAAAATGTTTCTGATTTAGTTTCAGAAGTTAATAGAATAGCAGGTGGGTCACACAAACATTTGTATTAATATTCAGTTATTTTTACATCATTTTAAAACATTTATATAGAAATATATATACATTTCTAGTAACAGGCAGATGACTAGGCCAAATACTCATTTACAAAGTTGTTTAGCATATAGAGAAGACTATAGTTCTAGGTTGAATGGCTCAGATCTTAAACACATGCATTTTATTATAGTAGCTCAGATGTATCCCAGCCTTAGTTCAGAGGATAATGATATAACATTGTGTTTGTATCTTTGTTTCACAAACTTCCTTTGCCTTTATCCAGTTATTCCCATATTCAGAAAAGACACGCTATCTCAGGGATTAATCTTACAAATGACTATGTGAAACAAGCAGATGACAAGCCTGAGGATTAATTTGCCTAGTTTTGGGGATATGAAATTACTACACATGTAGACTGAGAATAGTAAGGTCTTACATATTTGCATCATGCTCATCACTTCTGTTGACCACTTGCTCAGATTATAGAAATTTGCTGTAAAAGGAAAAAGCAAGGACATGATTATAATAGCATCAATCTCAGCTCTGTTCGACTTCAGGGAAGAGTCATAGCTGATGATCAGTCATGCAGTGATGATTCCACCTCATAGCCAGGCACAGGAATAGGCAGGTGGGAAACATTCCCGTTCAAAAGAAAGTAACACTATGGGGAGACTGAGGCAGAAGGGTCCTACCCTGGGCTATGTCAAAGTCATCTCCTTGGCTTTTCCCCAAATACAGACCTGCACCTGTAACGGTTCAGGACCACATCCCCTCTGAGCTTCTGGCATTTCTCAGGAGTGGTGGATTGCTGACTTAATGATCCATCAGACAACTATTGCTGAATTCAGAACTATAAAACAACATTGTTATAGTCCCAAGAACTTTCATCCCAAATGGCAAATTTCTCTAAACGATAGGGTTGGATATAGTTATTTTTCCTATTACTACTTCTTCATATCTCCAGTACCTAGTACAAATAACATCTTGTACTTAGTGTACACCTAATAAAATGTTTGTTGAATTGGTTTGCTTTGAACGAAAGTTGGGATTATCAGGGAGTGCTTTTAACAAGGTGTTCTGGCTTGATAGGGAGGAGTTGGGGAATGCAGTTATAATTACACTTTTCTTCATGATATATCCTTGATCTCTTATTCCACAGTTGTGCTGTCCTTCCCCCCCCCCCATATGAACTATTATTTCATTATTACTGTGTATCTCAGATGGAAAGCGCTTAAAAATTGTCCTCTTTAATAATGCCACAGAACTTGGATATTTAGGAGAGAATCTATGAACAGAAAACTAGTTCCACAAACTAAAATGCTCAAATTAAACCATCTTCTAAAAAATACCATCTGATCTTTTATGCTGAATAGATAGGGGCAATTTTAATTTTCTTTCATTTTCATATGTTTATTAGGGGAATGGCAAGCTTATTAGAGGAAAAATACAGAAACTGGTATCTTATTTTTAAAATTAGCTTAAAACACCTAGACCCCAATAAAATTAGCATTACATTTATACTGTGCTTAGAAATATCTGTACCTCACTGCTTCTGGGCCTGTCAGTATAGTTTCATTTTCACTCATCTTCTTAATCAGACATGTTTACTCATTTCTTATTCAGTGGTTCAGTACAAAATGAATGCATATGTAATCTGGAGCTATTTGCATTCAAATCAGTTTTTTTTACATTTATGTCCTCTGTGACTGTGGGCAGGTGTTTACTTGCTTTCCCATCTGTAAAATGGGGATAACAAAGTTTTTCCCTTAAGGATTGTGGTGAAGATAAAATGAAATGGTATCAGCAAACCCCCTTCCCCCCACCTTTTTTTTTTGGTGAGGCAGTGACTTGCCCAGGGTCACACAGCTTGTAAGTGCCAAGTGTCTGGAGATAGATTTGAACTCAGATCCTCCTTGATTCCAGGGCTGGTACTGTGTTCACTGCATCTGGCTGCCTGCCCTTCAAACCCTTTTTAAACCATAAGTGCTAACCAAATATTCTTTTTACAAAAATCTGTGGGATCAATGACTTTTATGTCCTCTGTGTTTTCAGTAGTCCTGAACAAAGAGTTAACTTTGTTTTTAGGAAAGCTTTGTGACCAACTATGTCCATATCTCTGATCTGCTGGTTGGTTTTCTCTACTACTGTATTCTTTGACCTCTTTTTTTCCTCTGAAGTCTGAAGTCCATTCCTTTGACTTAAAGTGACTGTTAAATCTCTAGCCTTGACCCTCTCTCCCAAGTTCTTAAACTCCCTTTCTCAACAACTTACTCAAATTTCTTCCCGCTCTTCAAACAATAACTTTCCCTACTCCTACCTCACCCCCAAAATGGTTCTGAATCCTTATGACTTTGCTATCTTAAGACTGCTAAGGGATGATGGAAAGGAGCCTGCTATTAACTATTTTCACTACTGAAAATGAGAATGATAATATTTGGACGTTATAAACTTTTGTGACATTTAAGATGAGTTATTTAAAATGCATTATAAACCATAAAACTTGTGTAAATATCAGCTATTTTTGTCAAACTGTAAGAATTATAATTACCTAAGTTTTAAATCTAAATCCCATATTGTCCTTTCTGATACTAAAATTCAGGCCTTTTCTGTCTCTGATTTGCTTACTGAATCATTGAGACACTTGACAAATCTGTAATATCATTCCCACCTGAATCTCTCTTTTCACTGTCCTAGATGAGATTTTCACTACTACTGCTAAGGTATACTGGCTATCCAAGTGTACAGCGCACCTAGGTAGCACAGTAGATAGAGTGCCGGGCCTGTAGTCAGGAAGACCTAAGTTCAAATCCAACCTCACATGCTTACTTCCTGGGAACCTTTGGGCAAGTTACTTAACAAAAGCTCTCTGTCTCAGTTTTCTCACCTGTAGTAATTATCTACCTCCCAGGGCTGTCATAAGGATTAAATGAAGTATTTATAAAATACTTTGCAAAAACTCAAAGCACTATATACATACTAGCTGTAATTATTAGGATTATTTTGACAGTGTTTCAACTAGTTACCCCCTGCCTCCACCTCACCTACACAATAACAGATGAATCTTTATGAAGTGAGTGACTCCCTTTTTCTTACATTGCCTGCAAAGTAAAATTCAAAATCTCTATCCTAGCTTCAAATATTGTATCTATCCCTCTTCTCTCTCCTCCCTATCCTCCTTTTGCTAATATCTATGTTTTAAAACCTATATATACTGAAAAAGTCTAGCTTAAGATGCTATTTCTTCATAGCATTTTCTAAGAAATGTTTGCCCTAGTTATATATTTTGATGAGCAAACTATTTACTCAGTATTATTAAGTGCCTTCTGCATTAACAGGAACTGTACTAATCACCAGGGATACAAGGAAAGGCAAAAGACAGTCCCTGTTCTCCAGGAGATCACAGTCTCATAGTAGAGACAACATGAAAACAACTATGTGCAAAATGGAAATAATCACCAGAGGGAAGGCACTAATATTAAGGGGGATCAAGAAAGGTTTCTTGTAGAAGATGGGGTTTTACCTGGAACTTGAAGCCAGCAAAGCCAGGAAGCAAAAATGAAGAGGGAGTGTATTCCAAGCATGGGGAACAGGCAATGAAAATGCCCAGAGTCTAGAAACAGAGTGTCTTATTCAGAAATAGTAAAGAGGCCAGAATTACTGCATGGATTTGGTGTAAGAAAACTCAAAAAGTATGAAAGGGTCAGGTTGTAAAGAGCTTTGAATACAGTGTCAGATGAATGAGTTATCTACTTATCTGCATATTATAGTTTTCACAATAGATATTTTTCATCAACTCCCTTTCCTCTGGGTTCATTGTTAGGTATAAATATGACTCTTAGTTACAGATTTTAAAATTTAGGGAACTCTGCAGTGTTGTGAAGCTTGATGAAATTGGCACATTGTCATCTTCACACAGGAAAACATCACCATTTATATAGAGTCCCTTTGGAGTCTGGATTGAACATGATCCAAGACACCAACACTTTGGAAAATGCATCTCCTTGTTTTATACATTTTCCTTGCTATTTATGATCAGAGGGTATTGAATCAAGTTATGTTACATCTTACAAGGAATAGTGTATGATTGTGTGATTTTGTTTTATTGTATGATTTTTGACATGTATGACATTTTTCATGTAATTTCATTACATATTAAATGCCTTTATATAATAAATATACAGAAGAATATAATGAGGAAGGATGGGCAGTCCAGATAGAAAAAGGAATCACATGGATAAGAAAAAGGCTATTATTTGTAAGCCTTGTAGGAATAAGCAAGAGAATTTAATGAAATTAATTTGGTTAATGAAGCCTAACAATAGTACAAGTTTTCAACCAGGCCACTCATGTCAACTTTCAAAAAATAATTACAGTTCTTAGAATTATGGAGGAGGAATGAGAGTGGTAGAAAAGACAATTATAGTATGAACTTTCCATTTACAGTTTGAAATAATTTCAGTGTGTCATGTCGACCCACTCCTGATGCTGCTTTGTTTTTACATGGAGTTGCATGCTGCTTACCAAGGAAAGAGAAAGTAAAGAAGTGGGTATGTTGCACAGTGCTGCTACTTGTTATTTTACTCCAAGGTGAATGAGTTAAATTATCAGAGTTATTTTGGAAAGCCACAAACCTATTGTACTGCTCCCTCCCTCTACACTTCCCCCCACCCTGGTCAATAATTTTCCACTTTGATTTTTTGCTGTGATAGTCTTGGGTACTACTTTAAAATTTTAGTTTAAAAAATAGAGTAATAATGATTTTCAAACTTATACTGCCTATCAAATAACATAGAATAAATTTTGGAATAACAGAAAAGATAGTATCAAGGGCTACTTTGGGATGCAGAGCTTCACTAATTTTTGTGTACTGCAAATACATTTATGCATATACATACATACATACATATGTATTTATAGGTATGAATTATTTACTTATGTGTTTAATCTTTTCATCACTTTTATTTTCAGTGATTCAGTTTCTTCTTACTCCCCTTGCTTTAGTTTTTCAGAATTTAATCCATGTTGAGAGACAGCACCAAGCAGTCAGAAGAGTGCTGGCTGGGTCTGGAGTCTTAGCATCTTGGTTCAAATCCTATTTCCTAAATCCACTACCTATGTGACCTTGGGCTGGTCAGATGGCCTCTGTGGTCTGTACTACCGTTTATTAGTATGATCTTCCCAGCTTATGATGCTCGAGTTATAAAATGTTTTCAGACAGGTCCTTTTTTTTGTTGTTTAAAAGAATTCTGGGGGATAGAGAGTAGGGTGTTGCACCAATGTGATATTCACAGCACCTGTGGTAGCCATGAATATCCCAGCACAATTCTGAATAGCAAAGTACAACAGACTCTCCCCATGGAAGACAGAACCAAAACATTTATTCAGACACCCAGAAAGCCAAATCCACCACAGCAACAAAAATCTGTACACAATAACAATGCAAAGAACAACACCATCCCCAAGCCTTCCCCCTGCTAGGCTTCCCACAAACCAGCTCCTTTAAACAAATCACAAACAAGCTCTTACATTCACGCTAGCCAGCTGCCTGCTTGCCTGTATCCTTCCTAGCTCTAACTATTCTCATGACTAACTTCCTCTCAGCTCTGCTGTAGCTCTGCCTTTTCCTGTTCTACCCTTTAGCCAGCACCTCCCACCACAGGCTCCTTGTGATTCACACTTCCATGTGACCCAAGCAGGTGACATGGACCTGTTAATGAATGGGAAAGATCTTCCCATTTAAATTACCATTACATAGAGTCATAGATTTAGAGTTGCAGAGTCAGTGTAACTGAGCCCTATCCTTTTTTACAGATAAAGGAACTGAGGTCCTAGAGAGATAAAGTGATGTGCCCAAAGTCCCAGGTGTGGGAAGAGGCAGAACCAGAATGTAACTCAAGCTATCTGACTCCAAACCAGCATAGTTTGTGTCACTCACAAAGGATGGCTAGAAAGGCTGAGATTTAGAAGGCTAAATATCTATCAATGTCACCTAGCTGCATAGCAGTGCCATGCTCAGTCTTCTAGTGCCAGGTTCAGGGCTCTTTATTAGAGAGTAGCAATTGTACATCGTGGAAAAGAGGACTGAATTTGAAATCTCAAGACAGTGGGTTTGAATTCCGCATATCTGTCACCTAGGCAAGTCACCTCCAAGTCATAGTTTCTTTGGTTTTGTTTACTAACTGCTTAGTTTAACTCATAATCATTCATTTCCCTGAACTCAGTTCTCTCTTTCAACGAATTATTTTGTTCAGTGAGCTTTTAAACCTTCTCTTCCATTTGGCTAATTCTGCTTTTTAAAGCCTCCTTCTACTCATTGGCTTTTTGGATCTCTTTTTCCAATTGAGTTAGCCTCTTTTTAAAGGTGTTATTTTCCTGAGCATTTTTTTGGTTCTCCTGTAGTAAGCTGCTAACTTGTTTTTTAAGGTCTTCTATTGCCTGAACCCAGTTTAAGTTCCTTTTGGAGGCCCTGGAGGCAGAGGTCTTGACTTCCTGTGACAGTATGCCTTGTTCTTCCCCTTCTGAAAGGATAGGAGAAGACTCACCTGTTCCCCAAGAAAGTAACCTTCTATGGTCTTATTTTTTTTCCCTTTTTTGGACATTTTCCCAACCAGTTACTTGGGGGCTGAGATTCAGATGAGCCTCTCCAAAGCCTCAGGAGCTTTAGGTGGGGGCAGGGGTGCTATTCAGTGCGAGATTAAGATCAGCTGCTCAGGTGATGGCAGGGAAGCCACACAGGGCTCAGTTCCCTCAGGGAGTTTACGATGAGACCTTCAACAATGGATTCGGGCTACTGCCTGCTTTGGGAGCCCTGCCTGCTTTGGGAGCCCTGTCTGCTGCTGCCCCTACTGCTTCCACCTGAGGAGGCCTGAGTTTTGGGGACACCCTGCTCCCTTCTCGGCCAGCCGAAAAGACCCTCACTGACCTTTGGCACCTGTGGGTTGAGGGATCCACACTGCCGCTGGAGATTCTGTCCCTGAAGCCTGCTTGGTTCTGCTTCTCTAGGTGCCTCGTCTGGTGGGACAGACCTTTCCCGTCGGTCTTTCAGGTCACTCTGGGATGGAAATCTCCATTCCGTTGTTCTGTGGCTTCTGCTGCTCTAGAATTTGTTGAGAGTTCTTCTTTACAGATATTTTATGGGCTGTGGGGGAAGAGTTAGCGTATGTGCGTCTTTCTATTCTGCCATCTTGGCTCCGCCCCCATCATAGTTTCTTTATCTGTAAAATGAGGTTTATGCCTGTAGCACCAACCTCACAGTTGTTAAAAGGACCAAATGAGATAATGTAAATAAAGTGCTTTGTAACAGTAAAGTGCTATATAATTGTTAGGTATTATTATGTATTACATATGATATTTTGGTATCATTAGTTTTTAAAACCCTAAGAAAAATATTAAATCACTTCTTTTCCTTTTTAATTCATTTTAATGTTACTATGTTTTTCTCTCCCTCTCCCCCTTTTTAGTTTTTACTCACTGTTAGAGATAAGTACAATTATTGTATTAAGTGTTACAAATTCAAGTCAAAGTTGTGATAAATACAGAAAAACAGGAATGATATATACATTGAATTGGGACATAATAATAGTAATCCCCTTGTACATACCACTATTTTTCACGTTAAGAATAAACATCTGAAAGTTAATGTAGGAAAAAACCCTGTTGTTACAATCCCAGATTTATAACTAGCCTGATGTTTTATCTTGTGCTTAACCCAATGTCAAGGCAGTTGATTTATCTCTACAACACCTCTGCTTTTATCAGAGCTTTGCTTTTCTTTGATTAGTACTTCTAATTTTGTAAACAGGGTACCTCATCACACCTGTTCCTCTCATTATTATAGCCTGGGTATAGAGGGCTTCATTGGAATTCAGGCATTTTAAGTAAAGCTCTCATGCATCTTACAGCTGCTGATAGGGAAAACAGTGTGCAGACCTGGGCTGGGGCAAATGGCTGTAGGCCAATGTACCCAGCGTTTTGTTTTGTTTTTTTCTGTAGTATTGCTTTGCTTCACAGTTCTTGATATTTTTATTTGCTGCTGCTGCTTTAAATCTTGATAATGAAACCATAATAATTACATTGGGGTATTGAGAAAATATAACAGGTAAAACATTTTAATAATTCTTGTAATGAAAAAAGATATTCATCCAGTAATCTCCTTGACCTCTATTGCATGTTGCTGTAAATAATGTGCTTAATTTTCTGTCTTTAGACTAGCACTGCACTAGTTTTCACAGGAAAGCTTTATTTCATGACTAAGCTTTAAGGAATTGTAGACTTCAAAATACTTACTGATTTTTGCCAAGTAGAAGCTTAGTCACTCAGGTGATGATTTTCCTTAAGAAATAAAAATAGAAACTAATAATGAATGGGTAGGAAAAAAAAAAACAACAGAAGCCATTTTGTCATTTTGAAGGTGCTTATAAAATAAAACAGCCAAATAACACTTCCCATATAAGGTGCTACCTTAAAAAAATATGCAGTTGGTTTTGTTTGTTTTAATATTTCTTTTGTGGTCAAATAACCTAAAAATGCTCCATAAATTATAATTGAACAGGAGACAGCATTCAAGAAGCTGAATAACAAACATCTTATGTGCTAGTTATCAAAGACTCAGAGTAAGATTTTAAAAGTATTGATGAATAGGCTAAAGATTACTTTGTCTATAGGTTTAATGAAGGGATATAATATAAAGAATCTTAACTGGTTCCTTTCTCTTTTTACCAAGGGTGGTATAAGAGAAAATATGAAATTAATTTCAGCAGGACAGTTTTATATTGATTGTGCGGAAAAATTCTTGTCTGTGAAAATTGTTAATGACTTAAATTTATTATCAAATAAATTACATGTTGTCTTTCTCTGAATAAATGCTTCCCTAAAGGATAAAGACCTCAAATCTGTGCCACTTGTTAGTTGTGTGATCGTCACTTCTGAGTCCTGTATTTATTAAAATGGGGATTATAATAATACTTGTAATACCTACTACATGTGAAAATCAAGAGATATATTTTAGCAAGCATTTAATTCAACAACCACTTATTAAAATTGCTACTAATTTGTACAAAGTGCATTCTGTTGAAATGTAAAGTTTTTTGGAAACCGTAAAATGCTATGTAAATAAACTTGCTTTCATTCATTCTAATTTGACTATTTTTTTCTCTCTTCTTAGGAGGAGCATACTATTTAATATCTCGAAGTCTAGGACCAGAATTTGGTGGTGCAATAGGACTTATCTTTGCTTTTGCTAATGCTGTTGCAGTGGCTATGTATGTGGTTGGGTTTGCAGAAACAGTTGTAGAGTTGCTTAAGGTAATTTGGTTCCAATTTGTTTCTTTGGTTGTGATTTTGTTCTTACATATATCAAATACATATGTTAAATAGAGTAGTAGACCTAATGTCCACCATCTAAAATTTAAAAAATTTAAAACCTGAACTTCCAAGCAGAAGGCAACTAGGTAGCTTAATGAATGGAGTCCATTGGAGTCAGTAAGACATAAGGTAGAATCCTACTTCAGACATTTAATAGCTGTAACATCCCAGGCAAGTCACTTAACCTCTTTCTGCTTTCTTACGTATAAAATGGGGATAATAATAGCACCTACCTCACTGGGTTGTGGGAATCAAAGAAGAAAAATATGGAAAGAGCTTCATAAATCTTAAAGCATTGTAGTGATGTTAATTATAATGATGATAAAGTTGTATGACTTTTCCCGTTGCCTGTAACTATAATTGTAAATTAGTTTATTGCTTGTTATATTTAAAGTTCTTGTCATTTTATAATAGCAGATATTAACACTGGTTTTTGTTATCCCAAAGAATGTCTAATTATTTTAAATAATAGCATAACATCGCTATTTTTAATAGATTTTAATACTCAGTTTTCTTTAACAAATTATTTACTTCTTGTGTCAAAAAAAGTACAACACTGTAACTTTACAAAGGCTGAAAATATTGCTAATCCCTGTCCTATTATAGATAAAACACTAGCCTGTTAATATTTCCTTATGCTGGCCATTAATCTATTTATGAATATACTCATTTTTCAGTTAGTATTTATAATAACTTCCTATTCATCTGCAGTCCAACTAGAAAGTTATAATAACCATGTTTTCAGCGATCAACTTTTTAAATTAAATTTTTTTTTTTTTTAAACAAGCATTTATTTTGTCTCCCTCCCATACCGCTCTACACCCTACCCTCAGGGGAACAAAACAAATCTTTCACAATATATGTGTAGTCATACAAAAATATTCTCTTTTTGGCCATGTCCAAAACTGTGCATGTTTATTTTATTATTTCTGTATCAGGAGTTAAGTAGCATTCTTTATTCCTTCTCAAATCATAGTTATTCACTGAATTGTTTAGAGTTGTTAAATCTTTCAAAATTATTCATTTTTACAACTCACCATTCAGCTTATATGAAAGTGAGTAGTGACAAGTGAATGAATGCCAGGAGTTTATTTTTCAAATTTGAGAAATTAACTAGTATTTAAGAGAAATTCATGTTCAACTCATAGAGCCCTCAAGGAAAGTTTAAATCACGTTCACCATAGTTTTAGTGTTGGGTGTTTTATTTCATTATTTGAAAAGTGATAATTTCAAGTGGTATGACTTTGGGGGCCTAAGAGGGGTACATATATGTGTGTCTACATATATATATATACACACATACATATATGCATCACTTGCACATATATACATACACGCATACATATCTACACAAACATATATACATACACGTACACACATTTAATGACTCCATTATTCAGTTCCCCAGTCATTCTCATTTAAGTGAGAATACTATGGTTTGATTTCTGGATATAAAAAATGCAGCACTTGAAGTCATTAAAATCATAGAAAAACAGAGCTTTGTTAAAAGTAGAGTTTGATTTTTCTTGTGCTAGATCAGTGCAGCATTAGACAATTCATTGATCATATTTTGCCTTATGATTATCTTTTGTGTTAAATTCTTGATAAGGTTTTGCATCGAGCTTTGAATAACTTAATCTCTGTTCTAGCCAGTCTTTTGTGTTAATATTAAATACTACCATTAAATATGAATATATAATCTTTTTATAGGAGCATTCTATACTTATGGTGGATGAAATCAATGATATCAGAATTATTGGAGCCATTACAGTGGTATTACTTTTGGGTATCTCAGTAGCTGGAATGGAATGGGAAGCAAAAGTAAGCAAATATATGTGAAAATACAAAAAATAAATGTGCAAAATGTTGATACAAGTTGTTGATGGGAATGAATCTGTTATTTTTGTAACTTTTCTTCTAATGGGTTGCCAGGGATGTTTTACAGGCACATAGATTATTGCATATGGTTGCTTTTTTATTTGTAAGGGTACAAAGGGTGAGAAGTATCTCAGGACACTTGAGCAGTGCCACAGTGTTATTATCACTGCCTGCAAGTATCTTGCGAGTCCTGTAACCATTGTTAACCTCTGACATCATCTTTTCTCTAGTTTGTGGTTTCTCTTAGCCATTTATCCCATGGGATAGACTTTGGTTTTCTGTATTCCCTTTTGTTCTACAGCTGCTTCTTTAATAATCACAGAACTCTAACAAGAAGCAGGGGTTTCCCTCAGATGCAGGTAGACCTGGATTTCAGGCCTGTCTTACATAATGCTGGCAATGTGGTCAGCCTCTCAGTTCCCCAGGCTATTTCCTAAGATTGTAAGTTGCAGAAGAGTTGTTGATCTTCATTGATAGAAGGACATTACTCTCCTTTTGTTCCCTACATCACTGAAATCCCAGGTCTAGACCAGAAGATATTTCTAGTACCATATAACCAACCACTAAACAACTCATGTAGATTTAATTTTACAAAATGCAATTAAAACTTCAGTCTTACATATAAATGTAGAGGCAGTAAGAACTTTAGTTCTCACTACTGGATAACCTGTTATTTTCTTGTAGTTCCCACCTGGAGTTGGTCAGCCCTTACTCTGTCTAAGCTGAATACATATTGAAGCTCTTAGCTTGAGATAGGTTACATGTGGCAAGGCTTGTAGCTTTCTTGGCCTTTCTGCAACCTAGTTCTGGATCTTACCTCCTATCCTGTGGAAAGCATTTCTCATCTGGACCCCTAAATATCCCTCCCATTATCATCTGTCAAGAACCTTATAGTTACTTCTTTGAAACTTTAATGGTTGTAAGCCATCATGAAGTCCAAATTGGCCTCCTGAATAAGGAAGTGTCTTCCCTATTTGAGTTGCAAAGATTCCCTCTGTAAATCTCAGGTTATCTCGCATTGAGCTTAAAGAGGCCAGCCTCTTTTTCCATTTGGATTTATTTAATCAGTCACATTTATTATCTAGCTTTTAGTGTTCTTAATTTTTGGTGAGGCATACCTGCTTCACACCCTTATTCTAGTATCTAAGTCTAGCTCTTTACAGAATCTATAGTCCTGCTTGCTTTGTGTTTTGATAGCATTGTCAGAGTGCTTTGTTTTTTAAGAGGGTTTGAAGAGGGAGAATTCCTGATTGATTGCTACAAAAACTCATCCTAATTAAGCCTCCCACTAAATTCTTGCTTCTTATCACAGTTAACTAATCCAATCTGCTTTCCCAGGTATTCTTTTCTCCAGATCTCTTCCTTCTTCCCTCTCTCAACCTAAATTATACTTTGTATAATCCATATTTTCAATGGAAAAATTAAATTACACATATAATAATAATAATAGTTTTCACCAACAATAAAGAAATGTGTAATTCTTTCATAAGCTACTAGTATATGTTCTAATTAAATATAGTAATAATTGCATGCTTTTTTTTCCTTCTGAATTGCTTTGGGTAGAAATATTCAGGTCAGTGACAGTGGATAAATAACATTTCTTATGAATGTATACATTGTTATTTTAAATAATAGAGGAGAAACACTGACTATTCATTCTCATTATCTAGGCTAGAAAAGCAAGTCATATTTATTTTCTACCACTTCTAGAATCTTTGAAACCAAAGACCATTCCCATCTTTTTTTCATTGTTGGGTGGGAATAGAGAAACTAGTAGGGAAATTGTGGTGAGGCCAGAAGTCAACTTAAACTAAGTGGGGCAGCTAGATGGCGCAGTGAGTAGAGCATCGGCCCTGGAGTCAACTTAAACTAAGTGGGGCAGCTAGATGGCGCAGTGAGTAGAGCATCGGCCCTGGAGTCATGGGGACATGAGTTCAAATGCAGCCTCAAACAATTGACACACTAGTTGTCTGACCTTAGGCAAGTCACTTAACCCCAACTGTCTTGCCTTTCCCCCTCCAAAAACAACAACAACAAAGTGAAGGACAAGGCTCATTTTATTTTTGTGTACTTGGAAATGTCTAATGAAATTGAAAGATGATATATAAATTAATTGTTCAACAGTAAACATTGATTCTTCTTTTCACACTTTACTAGAAGCAGTAAATGATTCCTGTCCCTGCAGATTGCCTTATGTTTTGATGAGATCCCCTCAAATTAATGTGGAAATGAACCAGAAAGAAGGATAATCTTAAATAGATTTCTCTGTCTTTGAAAGTCTTCATACTAATGCCTTATCCTGAGGCTTACCTATGTAATACTCCCTTTTCCTTCCCTCCCTGTCTTTGTATTTCATCTTTTTTTTGTGGCACCAATACCTTTCATATTACTCACATGTTTCTTTCCTATTCCTTTTGTAAATAGTGTACCATTTGTGCCCATAATCCCACCTTGCCAGAAGGATTATGCATAGAAGATGGAGGGAACGTGTGGCAGAGGGTCAAGAATAAATAGTGGAGGAGTCTCTATCAGAATTGTTTGGACTTGTGGGAAACATATGCATCCTGAAAGTGGGAAATCATGCATTGAAGTTCTTTAGCAAATAGGCTTTCCTCAGGATTAGCAAATTTGTCTTCTACTAATAAGATATTAAACATGTAGTATAGAAATAAATTTTCTTACTAGAAATTCATTTGATACTTTTGTGTGATCCTTTGACTTACTTACACTTATCAATTATATTGCATGAATGATGTTTAGGCAGAAATTAATTTTAGAAAATTCTGGGTACTTTATAATCAATTGTGTATTAAAAATGATCATTGATCCTATTTTTAATGATAATATTTAAAATTGCAGGCGCAGATCGTTCTTTTGGTGATATTACTACTGGCCATCCTTGATTTTGTCATAGGAACATTTATTCCATTGGAAAGCAAGAAGCCTAAAGGTTTTTTTAGTTATAAAAGTAAGTTTAAAAAAAACACCGACGAGTTAAAGCATCAGAATTTTAGTATAAGATAAAATTACTAGTATTTTTAAAGAATTTGGACAATGTGCTAATGAGATGGATAATTTTGTTTTATATTAATTGATTTCATTCATTTTGAATCTCTTTATGTAGTATAATAGGACTTAGTTATCTTTCTTTTTAGCATTCCTCATTTTTGTCATCAAAAAGTGATAGAACTTAGAATATGTCTAGCAACCCTTCAAAATTTCATTTCCCACCTCTCTTGCTTTTGAAAGACAAGAAAGGTTCATAGAATTTTCACTTATGTATTGAACTGGTTATAACATGATTTGTTCTTAATTTTTTTTTGGCTTGCATTTCTCCATATTTTGAATCATTGTGAAAGCAAGTAAAAAAAGATTGAGCTTTCAAATAAAGTAAAAGCTCCTTTCTCTAATTAACTTCAGTTTTCATTCAATTTATTCTCTTATGGTATTCTCAGATTTCCTATTTTGTTCTAATCCCCTCCCAAATGTCAGAATTTCTAATTGTATCTTCCCCGGCAAGAACCTGATTACAGAGGTATGGCTAAATTCTTGCTATTTCTCATGTTAACAATTAAGTGCAAAAAATATGAAATAAAAAAATAAGACCACTTCCATTAGCCCCAGAGGTCTGACAAGTGACAGTGAAGGAGGGTTATCCTTCAGTTAAAAGTAAAAAAACCGTAAATGAAGACAGTGAGGTGAGAACAATGTGAAAGTAATGTGGATTTAGAGTCAGGAAAACCTGGTTCAAATACTACTTTAAACTGTGTGACTGTATAACTCTGATCTAGTCACTTAATTTTTCTGTGCCTCAGTTTGCTTATCTGTAAAATGAGGGGTTGAACTCAGTGGACTCTAAGGGCCCTTCCAGCTATTAATACATAAGCCCATGAAGGTTGCAGAAGAACATTTCAATAATTCAAGCCATTTCTTGACTTGTCCATAATAATCTTGCCTGTAGGCACACCCATATGAAATAAATACAAAATTAGGGCAACATTCTTTTCAAAAAGATTCCTGACTTTTACTTTGCAAGTTATAGAGGTTGATAAAGACTGCTTCCTTCCTCACTTATTTATTGGAAAGAAGGAACTGATTTCCAAGGACCTGTACTGTTTGTAACACTACACTGTTAAATGTAGTTTCACTTTTTGTTTGGCAAAGTGTTTAGTTGGGCTGAAATAGCTCCAGTCCCTTTCCCTCTGAAATATTGCTCTCAGATTCAGACTCTTAGATTTGAGGTCATAATCTTTAAAAAATCAAATATAAGGTTGTCTTTAGAAGGAAGCAAGGAAAGACAGAAGGAGGAAGAATTTCATAGAGAATTAAACCTGTATGATCCAGAGAACCCAGAGCAAGTCAGGTGAATATAGTGTACTGATAATATCATTGGTTTTCATCTTGAGAGCCACCTTTTTGTAAAATAATACATCTTTTTTTTCTACCTTACCCCAGAGTGAAGGTTGTCTTCATGTGTATAAACAATCTACATTATATATTTTTGCTTATTATATATTTACTCCATTGACAAATACTAATTAAAATGTGGATGCAGCTTTTGAAAATGAGGCACAATGCAAAATGGGGCAGTCTCCAAACCTGTCCATCATTTGGATGGGCTTCTTGTTCCGCCACCCCTTCCCCCAAAAAATGTCCTATTTGAATTTATTTTATTGGGATGATCCAGTTTTGTCATTAAGGAACCAATTAATCATTAAGGATTTGTCATTAAGGAATCAATAATGTCATATGGCATGCACCATATCTGTCCTGAATTCATAGCCCATGTTTATCATGAACTTAATATGACTTTTTCAAGATTCTTCCTCAATGCAAACTGAAAAATCTTTGTTTATTGACAGGCGAAATATTTACAGAAAATTTTGGACCAGATTTTCGAGACGAGGAGACTTTCTTTTCTGTATTTGCTATCTTTTTCCCTGCTGCAACTGGTATTCTAGCAGGGGCAAATATCTCAGGTGATCTTGCGGTAAGTCACAAATTAGGGTATCAGTTACATAAAAAATCTTTTTCCCTTTATTGTTAATAATTTTATCTGGTTTCTTTCAGGATCCTCAATCAGCTATACCCAAAGGAACACTGTTAGCCATTTTAATTACTACTCTGGTTTACATAGGAATAGCAGTATCTGTAGGTAAAAAACTTTTATTTTTAAATTTATTATTTATTTTAGAACTTTATATTTTACAGTGCAGATTATATTCATGACGTGCATATTGACTAATCAACAAGTGTGCAAGATAATGTGCTAATCACTGGTTTTCTAATAACTGCAACTACTCAACTAGAATTTTTCAGATTCTTTTAATTTACAAGGTTATTTATAGTTATAGATAATAATGTTCAATTTCAAACTGTACTTTTACTGAATGATTTAAAGTTTTAATCAAATTCTGAAAACTAGTTTCCTTCAAAGTTCAGCTTGTTCCACCTCCTACAGGAGGCTTTTCCTGATTGTGTTGCTACTGCTAGTGTCCCCTTAACTGCACCTCTGCCCCTCAATAACCTTATACTTAAAAATGTGTAAGTTGTCTCTCCCAGACTGAATAAATTACCTATTTCTTATACAAAGTGTTATTTGTGCTTCAGGATCTTGTGTTGTACGGGATGCTACTGGGAATATCAATGACACTATCACTATGGAGCTAACAAATTGCTCTTCTGCAGCCTGCAAATTAAATTTTGATTTTTCATCATGTGAAACCACAACTTGTAATTATGGCTTGATGAATAACTTCCAGGTGAGTGTGGTCTTCATATTTCATATAACAGTCTTAGCAATGTTAAACAAAACCAGGGACTACAATTTCTCATGTAAGTCCCCTTCACTCAACTCACACAGTCATACCATCCTAGTTCCTGAACCACCTCCTTCCTGGACTTTTGTAGTCCCTTCTAATTTACCTCCCTACCTGAAGTATCTCCCCACTCCTGTTTGTCCTCCACCCAGTTACCAAAGTGATTTTTCTTAAACTCAGGTCTGATGATATTTCTCCCCTACTCAGTAAAATCCAGTGATTGTTGCTTCTGGAATCATATAGAAACTTCTGTTTGGCCTTTAAATCCCTTCACCACTTGGCCCCAGTATAATATCCTTCTAGCCAAACTAGCCTTCCTCCTATTTCTCACACATGTCCCCAGTGCCTGTAATGTACTTCCTACCCTCTTCCACCTCATAGTGCCTTTTATTTCTTTCAAGACACAGCTCTTGTTCCACTTTCTACATGAAACTTCCAGAAATCTCTGAACTGCTAATCCTCTTTCTCCTAAAGTACCTTGTGTTAGTTGTTAGTGTTCAGTCATTTCAGTCATGCCCAACTCCTCATAACCCCATTTGGGGTTTTCTTGGCAAAAATACTAGAGTGGTTTGCCATTTTCTTCTCCAGCTCATTTTACAGATAACAAATAGAGGTAAACAGGATTAAGTGACCTGCCCAGGGTCACAGAGCTAATGTGTCTGAGGCTGGATTTGAATTCAGGTCTTCCTGACTGCAGGCCCAGCACTCTAATCCACTGAGCCATCCAACTGCCTCTACCTTGTACTTTTATATGTGTGTGCGTACACATACCCACACATACCCACACACACACATACATATATATACAGGTTACTTCCTTCAGCTTTTATCCTCAGCCTAGTACCTGGCATGTACTAGGCTCTTCATAAATGCTTATTGATTGAACTTGGATAAAGTGGAGAGAAGGTGCTCTGAATGGCAAAGTGCCTACCTTAATACCCATGACCAACCTAAGGGAGTAGTTGAGTACAAAATAAGATAGATTAGAAGCAGTGTAGAGCATAGAAAAGATGTGTCCATAGCAGATGTTTAATTATAAAATCTCAGCAGTCTGGAACACTGATATGCTAACATCCCTAAACACCTCTTTGGCCCTTAGGGTTGGCAGAGAGATTCTGGTATTATGGCCCAGAGGAGTAAGTGATCATTGATAACTTCGAGTCTTCAAGAAAATATTAGATTCTATTTAGCATACTCTAAGAAGGAAGAGGGAATCATGCCATAGGTTTTTGTGAGACTAATATAAAACGCAGTTAAAATAATTTTTTTTTATTTTTCATTTTTAACAGTTCATAACACATAAAACAATTACAGCTTTTGGTCAGGTGATACTTCTTTTTAAAGCATTTACAATATGGACCACAAAAGAATTTTTTTTTTTTAAACATTAACCAACTGAGACACAAATAATATTTATGTATGCTAACTTCACAAGCCCTTGACCTAACTGTCTCCACACCATTAATAAGAATTAAAGGACCCTAACTTATTGTTGTTGGTCTAAAGTCCTACGCCTAATAGCCCTCGGATGTTTCCCTGCCAACAATCTGTAATTTAATAGATCTGGTATTAAGCTTACAAACCTTTTGCCTATAGGGAATTGCCACTAAGAGTAGGGACATTGCAGGGAACCAGTATCTCCCCAACTTCATACCAGTTCCAGGTAGGAGTAGACTGTCAGCTTGCATTCAGTGAGGCTTAGAGTCTGCCAGGTGTCAGTGGGGAAATTGAGTTGGGAGAATCCTACCTCAGGCCAGGCTGAACAGCCACTCTCCCACCCTTCCCATGAGATCACCTTTTGCAGTTCATACCAGCATCTCACTGGCTTACTGGCATCGTGGATTGGAGGCTCAGACCACCTTTCTTGCTATCCATACCTGGAGTTAGACTCAGAAGAACAGTCACCTAATAGTCCCACAGCATCTTACAATAGCAGGTTCCAATAACCAGGTTTCAAATATGACTACAGTTTCACGTTGGCTAAGGAACATCTTTTGAGGCAAGTCTTAAGGGGCTTACATGTCTTTCTATACATGTTCTAGTTCCTGATTAAATGGCAATCATAAAATCAAATTTACCATTAAAACCTTAATTTTTCCATTAATGCCAAATTTTACCCAACATTACCTGCCTCTAGGAAATTTAGACTAAAATTCTTTTCCCCAAACTAAAGATGTCTTTGATATATTCTCAGTAATTAATTCAGTCAATTGTTTTAATACTAATTGCTTTTACATCACTTTGTAACATGTCCAGTTTTTCTCCCCCATCACTCTCCTCTCCCAGCTTCCTAATACCTTGCATTCTGATTACCCCTTCCCTCAAAGTACCCTCCCTTCTATCACACTGCACCCCCTTCCCTTATCCCCATCTTCTCTCTTTTCTTGTAGGGCAAGACAAATTTCTATAGCCCATTCCCTGTGGTTCTTATTTCTGGGTTATATGCAATAAAAATTCTCAACATTCATTTCTGATACTTTGAATTCCACCTTCTTTCCCTCCCTCCCTACCCATCCCCACTGAGAAGGCAAGCAATTCAATACAGACTAAATATGTGTCATTTTGCAAAAGACTTCCATAATAATCATGTTGTGTAATACTAACTATATTGCCCTCTATCCTACTGTATCCCCCCTCATCTTTTTTATTCCCTCATTTGACTGTGTCTCTTCCCAAAAGTGTTTGTTTCGTTACTCCCTTCTCCCATTTGCCCTCCCTTCTATCATTCCCCTCACCCCTTAATTTTTATTGTATTTTTTTTGTGTGGATATCATCTCTTCTGATTCAACACAACCTGTGCTGTGTGTGTGTGTGTGTGTGTGTACAATCCCTCCACCTACCCAAACACTGAGAAAAGATCCAAGAGTTATAAATATTTTCTTTCCATGTAAGAATGTAAACAGTTCACCTTTAGAAAGTCTTTTATGATTTCTCTTTCTTATTTACCTTTTCATGCTTCTCTTGATTCTTGTGTTTGAAAATCAAATTTTCTGTACAGTTCTGCTCTTTTCATCAGTATGAATGCTTGAAAGTCCTCTATAGCATTGAATGACCATTTATTCCCTTGAAGTATTATACTCAGATTTGCTGGGTAGGTGGTTCTTGGTTTTAATCCCAGTTCCTTTGTGTTATCCTGATTGTATTTCTGTAATACTCAAATTGTTTCTTTCTAGCTGCTTGCAGTATTTTCTGAAATTTGGCCACAATATTCCTAGGAGTTTCTCTTTTTGGGTCTCTTTCAGGAGGTGAGCAGTGGATTCTTTAATATTTATTTTGCCCTCTGGTTCTAGAATATCAGGACAGTTTTCCTTGATAATTTCGTGGAAAATAATGTCTAGGCTCTTTTGTTGATCATGACTTTCAGGTAGTCCCATAATTTTTAAATTGTTTCTCCTGGATCTATTTTCCAGGTCAGTTGTTTTTCTAATGAGATTTTTCACATTATCTTCTATTTTTCAAACTTTTGGTTTTGCTTTTTAACTGCTTGATTTATCTCATAGTCATTCATTTCCCTGAACTCAGTTCTCTCTTTCAGAGAACTATTTTGTTCAGTGAGCTTTTGAACCCTCTCCATTTGGCTAATTCTGCTTCCTCCTCATTGTCTTTTTGGACCTCTTTTTCCAATTGAGTTAGCCTCTTTTTAAAGGTGTTATTTCCCTCAGCATTTTTTTGGTTTTCCTTTAATAAGCTGCTAACTTGCTTTTCAAGCTCTTCTATTGCCTGAGTCTAGTTTAAGTTCCCTTTGGAGGCCCTGGAGGCAGGGGCCTTGACTTCTTGTGACAGTATGCCTTGTTCTTCCTCATCTGAAAGGATGGGAGGAAATACCTGTTCACCAAGAAAGTGGCTTTCTATGGTCTTATTTTTTTTCCCTTTTTTGGGCATTTTCCCAGCCAGTTACTTGACTTCTGAGTTTCCTCTCCACAACCACTTTCCCTCCATTTCTGCCAAGCCAGCACTGGGGGCTGAGTTTCAGATAAGCTGCTCTAATCCCCCAGGGGCTTTAGGTGGGAGCAGGGGTGCTATTCAGTGTGAGATTAATATCAGCTGCTCAGGTGATGGCAGGGAAACTACATAGGGCTCATTTTCCTCAGGGGCTTTACAATGAGGCCTTCAACTATGGGGGGACTGCTGCCTGCCTTGGGAGCCCCCATCTGCGACTGCATCTGCTGCTGCCACCTGAGGAGGCCTGAGTTATGGGGACACCCTGCTCCCTTCTTAGCCAGCCGAAAAAACTCTCTCACTGACTTTCAGTGCCTTTGGGTTGAGGGATCTGCGCTGCTGCTGGATATTCTGTCCCTGAACCCTGCTCAGTTCTGCTGTTCCTGGTGCCATGTGGCCAAGACTAGGCTGAGCTCTGCTCAGCGTCTGGTGCAACAGACTTTTTCCATTGGTCTTTCAGGTCACTCTGGGCTAGAAATCTCCTCCACTCCGTTGTTCTGTGGCTTCTGCTGCTCTAGAATTTGTTGAGAGTCCTTCTTTACAGATATTTTATGGACTGTGGGGGAAGAGCTAGTGTATGTCTTTCTACTTTGCCATCTTGGCTGCACCCCAAATAATTTTAATTTTGAATGTAAAGGGAATGTTTCACTTGGTTGGAAAACTCACTATGTAAACTACTTTTCCTTGAGTTTTTTTTCTTAATCGCTACTCAAACTACTTTTTCTCCTATAGATAATGTGAGGTACCTGCCTAGTTCTGATTGTCTCATTTACCATTATTAGTGGTACTTCAGAATGTACTTTGGTAATCAGTAATACTCTTTAATCAGATGTGCCCATATAAAGTTGTATTGTTTTGGAGGGTCTAGACCTAAAATTCGAAATTCCCTCTTCAGCATAGCTCTAGAACTGGTCTATAATTTAGAGCATTAGAGTTGCTGGGGGATCTGAGAGTTAAGTGACTTAGATTTGGTCAAATAGCCATTGTAGGGCAAAAGCAGGATTTGAGCCCAGATCTTCTTGACTCAAAGTCTAGTCCTCTTTTCACTGTTCTTTTTAAAAACCTTCAAAACCTTTCCTCAACCTATCTTTCCAGACTTATTTTATATTGCTACTCCTTCTGTTCTTTCTAGTCCAGCTCTGTTCCTCAGTATTCATTATCACTTCCAAAAGATAGTGAGTTTTATTTACTACTTGTTAGAAATTTTGGTAAAAGTTTTGTTGGAGAGGAAATTCATGACTAAAATAAGGATTTGTAATTAACTTAAATCATATTCCACTGGACTATGCCTGTCTCAAATATAAATCCCAAGTAATTTAGGAGTTAAATATGTTTTACAGAACTGTGTTTATAAAGAGTATTTATTTAATAGAGATGAAATAGTACAGCTGTAATTTTGCTTTCATGTCATTCTTCCATTGCATATCTAGCAAAAAACTGAATTTTTTTGTTCGTTCTAAAATTTCAAGCAATATAAGAATAATTGTTGCTTCTTTGAGTGATATAAATATTAAAATATTACATAATCGTTTGTTTTTCTAGTCACAGGACTAGGTAAAATTTCTAGAATCAAAGAAAGTATTCATGCAGAGTTAGTGATTCAGAGCTATTCTGACATTGATATTGTGTGTGAAAAGCACAAATGTTGGTTTCTGCCCAGTGTCTAAAAATGCAGATTCTTGTGATGTTGCTTTAAATACAAAAGTGTGTTGTCTTCATCAAGTCCAGTATGTATTCATGCATGAACTGAGAAACACAGTGTTGAGACAATTGTCATAGTGGAAAGAGAACAGTATTAAGAATCAGAAGACCTGGACTGACATCCTGCTTCTGCCTGCTTATTCACCCAGTTCGTTGTCTATCCAGCTGTGACCTTGTGCAAATTTCCTTATCTGTAAAATTAGGGTGTTGGTCATAATCTGTGGTTCTCAAACTTTTCAGTTTCAGGACTCCTTTAAAATTGAGGACATTCTAGAGATTGTTTTTACATGCAACTAGGAAATAAGATATATAAGCAGTGGAGTATAGAAATCTATCTTACCCTACAGGAAAACTGGAGAGAAGGGGATAGAGGTGGGGTGTGATAGAAGGGAGGGCAGATTGGAGGAAAAGGTCATCAGAATAGAAGTTGTCCTGGGGTGGGGTTAGGGGGTAAATGGGGAGAAAATTTGAAACACAAAATTTTTTGGAAGTGAATGTTAAAAACTGAAAATAAATTTATATGAAAGAGAAAAAAATTGAGGACAATTAGCTTTTGTTTATATGGGTTTTGTCTGTCAATATTTACCATATTCACATCTAAAATATCTTAGTATTGTTATGAAAATAGTTTTGACCTTAATGGACATCCTGAAAGGGTCCACAAGGAACCTCCAGGAATGCACTTTAAGACTTACTAGTCTAGCTCAAAGGTTCTAAGCCTAGATTATAGGTTAGTCTGTGAAATGGGGAAGTGGGGTGGAAGTGCATGTGCACATATGCAAATATGTATACACAGACAAACATACCTATACGTCCTTTATAATCTTATGTACTTGTTTTTATTTATTGAAAAACTATTCTGAGAAAAGGCCTGTAACACCAAAAAAGCTAAGTACTACCCCAGTTCCTGATCATCTCTAAAATCCCTTCAGCTCTAACACTATCATTCTTTATATTTTATTAAATTTTTTCCACATTTTGGAAAAATTTCCACATTTGCTTTTTGGGAGATGAAAAAAGCAATGAAGAAAGTTTTAGGTGGTATTTAGACAATGTTGTCATGTAAAAATTTGATCCACATTCATAATAGAAATGTTTTACACATAGCTGACTTTTGAAATAAGGCTAACTAATCTACTGAATGACAGTAAGGCTCCAGAAAGATTCTCTCTATTATTAAGCTCAGTCTTAGAAGAATGTGTCATATACTTGGGTTCAAAAAATCAGCTTTAAAAGTACAAGTTATAACAGGCCTGTAGTTTGAGAAAGATCTGAGGATTTTAGACTACACACAATCTCAAAATGAGCCAGCAGAATATGGTATCCAAGAAAGCTAATGCAATCTTAGGTCACATGTCCAAGACTATGAAAGAGGTGGTTCTGTTTTACTCTGCCCTGTTCTGACTACATTTGGATTATCATGTTCAGATCTGGAAACCAGTTTAAGAAGGACATTGATGGGCAAGTGGGTTTCCAGAGGAATTCCAAAAGGATAGTGAAGGCCCTTGGGATCATGCCATTTGCAGATCAATTGAAAGACAATTTTTAGTCTGGAAAAAAGAGGCTTTAGGGGGGGACCATGATAGCTCTCTTCAAATATCTGAAGGGCTGTTATATGAAAGATTGATTGCATTTGTTGAGCTTGGCCCCAGAGATCAAAACTCTGTAGATAGAATGTGTAGTATGGTTAACATGAGGAAAATCCTCCCAGTAATGAGAACTATTCAGAACTGGAGGAAGCTATTTCGCTCAGGTAATATGAGGCTGAGGGGGGGGCGGGGGGGGGGGGGCGGTGCAGTTCTCATTTAGTTGAGAGCTTGTAGCTAAGATAACCACTTGTCAAATGTGATGGGATCCTTTTTCAGCTGTGGATTAGACCAGTGGTGTCAAAAGGAAACGGAAAGACCCTTCAGGCCATATGTTCACTTACAAAATCACATATTAACATTATCTGTCTTCTGTTATACTTTTATTTATTCTATTAAATGTTTCTCAGTTGTGGGTGCAACCTGTGGACTGTGTGTTTTGACCATCTCTAAGATTCTGTGACTATCTCATACTCTTTGTTTCAGAACCATTTTCTATGCTAAGGATAACTTCTTCTCCTCTCTTTTAAAAGCAGGGACCTGACATACACAGGAGGGCCTGCTGTCACAGGTTCTTAGATCTGCTTTTCTAAAAGGAAAGCAACTTGTGAGAGGTCAGCAATCAGCTTTAATCAAGCACATGTATCATTCACTTAGTTCAGGGGGAAAAGTCAGCACCCTGAACTTCAGAGAAAATACAGAGGAAATCAAAATCAACAGACAGGGCATCCAGCTGCCTGACAGATCAATGGACAGATAACTGTCTGACCATACATACGTAGTTACCAGAGAAAGAAGTGCCAACATCTGGGTTTTCAAAACAGGGCTGCTTAGCAGCTTCCCAGAGTCTCATCTGGCACACAAACCTTCTTCCAAAAACTAAGCCCCAAAGTAAAATCTCACCTCAGAGTAGTTACATGTTTTTTCAGAACCAGAGGGCATCACAACCGTTGAGAGCCAGTACCTCCATTAGAAAGTGAAAAAAAGATACTTGGGGCCTATTAATGGCCAGGGAAGATCTTTAACTCTTCCTCCTATTCATTTACCTTGAAATTACCATTACATCTCTGTACCACCAATATCTGCCTGCTAAATTCCACCAACTTTAGCTTGAAGACCTCCAGGGAAGGGAACCCCATTATCTCCTGAGGCAGCTCATTCTACTTCTGAATAGTTCCAGTTATTAGGGAGTTTTTCTTTTTATTGAGCCCATATCAGTCTCCCTCAGTAGTAGTTCACAAATATACCCCATCGTTCTAGTCCTTATGAAAAGAATGAGCTATCTCCTTCAGATCTGAAATAATACATTTGTGTTGCCCACCTTGTATATCATATTTTTCAGTAATTATTTGTATATGGAACATTTCCTTACTGATTTGCAGAGACTGTTTGAATTTTATTTCCCCCAGTGCCTTCCACTGTGCTCTTCATATACACTTAATATGAATATGACGAGTTAAATGGAATTGGATTTTTGTTACTATGTGCTGTGTGTCTCTCTGCCTGTCTCCCATTTAACTCCATCTACTTGCCTTTCTGTCTCTACCTACCAGTGCTATCTAAAAGGTCAATGTAGATAGTATAAATTTCTGTTTGGTTTTCGCAGTTGCATGAGACAGAACCTATAAGCCTATTTTTCATCTTTGAGAAAACCCCTTTGCTTCATTTTCTTCATTGTCAAAATGGTGTTGGCAGTGTCAGACTTCATTATCATTTCTTCTTTACTGATAATATAATTTGACTTTTTGAATACCTCAAGAAAGTTGATGCCATCATGTCCTCTGCTATTCCATTGGAGTGTTTAATAGGATTTTTAGAAACATATTCCGTATATTTCTTTCATACTCTTTATATTAAGATGTAAGCTAATTTTGCAGTCAAATTTTTTAAAAGATTGCATATTTCTTCTATTTTGTTAATAAGTGTATAAAAAATGAAATCTTACTCTTATATACCCAGATATTAGTCTTGAGCAATAAATGATGCATAGGATGATTCATCTAGCATCTAGCTTTCAAGTTAGTAGTTTCTTGATTATCTATAGGATTAGTTGTCATCTTAATATCTGTGTTTAGTAAATGCAAAATAATTTAAATATTGCCCAAAGTGACGTATTTTTGGGAAGGTAAATCTTCAAAGAATGCAGTAATAACTAGCATTTACGTAGTGCTTTAAGGTTTTACAAAGCAATTTACAAATATCATTTCATTTTAACTTCATAACAACCCTAGGAGATAGGCGCTATTAGCCATATTCTACAAATGAAGAAACTGAGACCAGTTAAGTGACTCATCCAGGGACCCCCAGCTAGTAAATGGCTGAGATTGGATTTGAACTTGGGTCTTCCTTATTCCAGGTCCCATGCTGTATCTACTGTGCCTCCTAACTGCCATTTTATAATGTCATGATGCATTAGGAAACCAAAAAGCAAGTGCCATTGATTTTGCCCCTTTTATCAAAATAATCTAGAGAAAACTACTATTTTACTTCTCATAATGCTTTTGTAATGGTTTTTACTTCATCTACTTGTTGATAAGATTACTTTTGTTTTATTTTATTGCTTTTAGGTAATGAGTATGGTGTCAGGATTTGCACCCCTGATTTCTGCAGGTATCTTTTCTGCCACTTTGTCTTCTGCATTGGCATCTCTTGTGAGTGCTCCCAAAATCTTTCAGGTAAGTATACAATCAGGTTGTACAAGTTATTGCTGTAAGAAGTTGGTTTGAACTAATTTATAGAAAGAGTGCTGATGCAGGGACTATTAGTAATAATACATATTGTATTTCCTACGATGTTGTCCACTGTCAAGGCATATGTTCTCAATTATTTTTCCATATTGGTAGAAAATAGAGTCTTGGAAAAATGATGTATTGGCAATGATCTATGCATCCTTGCTCACTGCTTCCTTTTCATCAGTGGTGAGTATGTATGAGATAGTTGGCAAGACTTAGGAGTAGTCTGGTTGTACAACAGAAAGAAAGCAAATTGGTCTTTTCCTGATTTACATGTTATTTTAATGAACTAGCCAGTTATAAACATGATTTAGAGTATTGCCTTGTTTAAAGCATATTGATAACCCAGCAGTTATTCATTGTTTAATGAAGACTATTTTTAACCAGTGCTATTTTCCTAATAGCATTAAGAATAATAAATATAAAAAGGAAATTAATTTTGCTTAAAATTGTGCCAGATAATTTTTTAAGAAAATGTTGTAGTTCAGTTACCTAAGATTCTTAATTTTAAGATTTTTGTTTGCATTTGTTTTTAATATATAAGTGTATATGTATATATGTATGTGTACACATATTTGCATGTACATGTACACGTGTGTGCATACATGAATATACACTTACATATATGGATATAACTTTTAGAGGAAACATACCTTTATTATGTGCCTAAAGTATTCTTGAAGGAAGGAGCTATTGAACTTATTCAATAGCCTAATAACAACCTATCTTTTAAAAAAAGATAAGTTATAAATAATATGTATTACTATGTATTATTATATACAGTATTGTTAGATATAATAAATTAAATATAAATAACAACATTGTACTGCATAATATGTTGTTATGTATGACATATAATAATTATAAATAAATGATAGGTGTGTGACAATCAATTTTTATTAACTCTCTACCTAGAAAAAGCAGGTGGAGTAAAAATTAGCTCTTAAACTAAGGACCAGTTTTTTAAAAGCTGCTTTTTAAACATATTTAATCAGTTTGACCTTTAACACATTGATATTAGAAAATATTTCCACCTGCAGTTAGTCAGTTCTAGAGGTAATATGTATATATTTTGGTGATAAGAGTAAATATGATGAATGACTATTTCTGGTAGAAAGGATATGGGAGCTATATGCAGCTCTTGCAGTCAGGTGTACAGTTTTCTTTCTTTAAAAGAACCTCTCAACATTTGACTAGATCAATTAACCACCTTGGACAATTTTAAACACTCCTCTTTTTTTTGCTTTTGAGTATAAAGGATTGTTTATTCCTAACCAAATAGTCTGTGCAAACCTTTAGAGATCTTTTCACAATTAAAAGTATAAGGTAAGAGGAAAAAATATCTAATTCAAGTAGATTAACCTGAGCCTTTTTAATTTGGAGAAATACCCTTGGCACAAGCTATCTTTTATTTTAATGTTTACCTTTCTTTATTAGGCGTTGTGTAAAGACAATATCTATCCAGCTTTCCAGATGTTTGCTAAAGGTTACGGGAAGAACAATGAACCACTTCGTGGCTATATCCTAACATTCTTAATTGCGCTTGGGTTCATCTTAATTGGTTAGTTATTTAAATTGCTATAAATATGAGTTTGGGGGTTTTACATTTTAACTCATAATTATTTTGTTTCTGACCCTGGATTTCAACATGGGTCTGTGTTTACTGTAATTGGTTTCAAGTTAACCAAGTCCCCTTTGCTTCTAGAAGGGACTGTCAGGAAGGAAGTACTGAAAGCCCATGTAGTTGTAAGATTCACCAAAATAATTCATATCTTAATTCTGGAAATGTAAAGTCCTTAATTCATCTCCAGAACTCTGAGTTATTAGGAAACGCTAATTCCTATCCTGTTATCCACTATAGAACCTCTGAGAATAGAACACAATTAATACAAAGGGGTAATGGAGTCTCTGGCATAACAGTAATCTTTAATTTGAATATGTAAATAGCTTATCTCTTTATGTGTTGTTCTTTGCAGCTGAATTGAATGTTATTGCTCCAATAATCTCCAACTTCTTCCTTGCCTCATATGCGCTGATTAATTTTTCAGTGTTCCATGCCTCACTTGCTAAATCTCCAGGTAGTAATTTTCCATTTTAACTTTTAAAATGTATAATGTAGAACTTGGTCATCGATGTATTGTTTGGCAGTTTTAGAAAAGAAACTTAATCTGCCAACCATAGTTATGTGTTCATGTGTATCTCCGCGTAATTTTTATTTATCTATGAAGCATAAACTAATAGAAAAATAACATTCAGAACTTTGGACTATAACAATTGAGAATGATACAAACCAGTGCTAGGCAATTAGCAGGACTATTATGGACCAGAAAGGGTATGAAATGTATGCAATGGAAGCCTTTGTAATTTTTTTAAATAAAGGAACCATAGTAATTAGAGCTGGCAGCCACCTTAGAGATCTTCTAAATCAATCCCCCTCAATTTACATCTGAGGAAACAGATGTAGAGAACTTAAGACCTGCTCAGAATTACACAGGTAGCATATTTAGGATTTAAATCCAGGGTATCTGTCTCCCAGTCCAGTGTCCTTTCCACTATATCAAAATTTAATAGTTGGTATATTTTAAAAATAAATATATTTTAATTTTTACTTGTAAAATATTGTTTAAAATACTGTGTTGTTCATGTCTTTGTCACCTTTAAAATCTAATAGCTATAAATATATATAATATATATATAAATATACCTATATATAGCTATGTTATAAAACAGATACTAGTTGAATTATAAATTGGTGATCTTTTCCAAATTAAAGATTTTGTATAGAAATAGCCTGCCATTTTATTAGCATGGATGTTGAAATTATTTGAATCGTCCATTTTTATATTTTCCTTTGAAATATATATTTTGTATGTTGATTAGGTTACATATATGTTTGCCATGGGTATTTCCATCATTTAAAATAAAATAACAAAATCAGTAATGTGCACATTATTGGACATGCAGTATTGGACATGCAGAAGGTAGACCTCTAGTGATATGATTTCATGGTTTTTTATAATAGTAGATATTTCTTTAATTGTTGAATCTTCTTTGTTTTAACACTTTTCCAGGTGAGGGAGGTAAATGTACTTCTTGCTCCATACTTTCCCATGATAGGTTACTTGGTTACCTAATACGTTTCTAAATCTTGACTCCAAAGGGGCCTCAGTAGATAGTGTTCTGGTCCTGAAGTGAAGAAAACCTGAGTTCAGATCTAACCTCAAAAGGTTTTTGCTGTTTGAACAAATTATTTAACTTCTGTTTGCCTTAGTTTTCCTAACTGTAAAATAGTAATAATAATAACATCTACTTCTCAGATTTGTTGTGAGGATCAAATGAGATAATTGTTCAAAGTGCTTAGCATAATACCTGACACATAGTAGGTGCTATGTAAATACTTATTTCCTCTACCTCTTCCCCTACTCAACCTCAAGTGATGAAACATATGACCCTCCTTTAAATAGAAAAGAGGTGAATTATGGGTGTTGAATGGGACATATGCTGTCAAATATGCCTTGATTTTTTCACTGGGGAGGGCAGGGTGAGTCATTGGAAAGTGCTATAAGAGCACAAATAGTTTTTTTTAAAGTAAGCTTTACAGAATGGGAACTCATGTAAACGTGCAGTAATGTGACCTTACCTTTATTTTTTTGTTAGGTTGGCGTCCTGCTTTCAAGTATTATAACATGTGGATTTCACTTATTGGGGCAATTCTCTGTTGCATAGTGATGTTTGTCATTAATTGGTGGGCTGCATTGTTAACATATGTCATAGTTCTTGGATTGTACATTTATGTTACCTACAAAAAACCAGGTCAGTGAGTTGTATGATAAATACTTTTAGACTGAAATATTGTTATAAGTATTGTTATTTTATGCTTAGGATCATCATTTACATGTATTTGCTTTGCATTCAAAGATAAGTTTATGCTTAATATACAAATAAGAACACTTCATTTTTAACCATTTTGGTAAGAAAGCTATTTTAAATTCAATTACCAATGCTCTCATTTTATCCATTTACTCAAAATGACATTTAAGCTAATCTTATTTCTAGAAGATAATGTAATCTGGTAATATTTTAACTTGTCTTACCAAAATCAGCTATTGAAGTTTCTTTTTAAGGCTTAAAGCTGGAAGTAGTATAGTATAACAGCTATAGCACGAGTCAACTGGCTGATTCAGCTGAACAGGCATTTATTGAGTGCCTACTTTGTGCCCATTACCAAACTAGACATTATTGCATTTCTAAAGGAAGCCACAGCCTCTTTGAGCTGAGTAGTTGAGGATACACAAACAATAAATAAGAAGCAATTATAAGATCATATTAAAAACATTATCAAGTAGTTTAAACTTTATAATTAAATTCTAAAGGCATGCAACTTAGAAATCCTTAGAAAAGTAGATAGTTACTGATTGGGAAAAGTTAAGCTTGAGCCAGATCTCAAAAACAGTCATAGATATCTGTTGGTGAAGAAACAGCAGATTGGCATTTCAAATAAGAATGTTGTGAGAACAAAAATATAGAACCAAATCTGTGGAGAGGGAGGGGCTGACCTGGGTAGGATGCAGGGACTGAATTGGGTAAAAAAGAATAGGTTTGAAGGGATTCAGTGATAGAAGCTTTCTGATAATCTATTTGCTCGTAGCTAGTGCCAGGTTTTTCAAAAGAAGAATGAGTGTTAATGAATATTCATATTTTAAAATGCATTTGATTGCAGCAGAGGCAGGTGTCCTGTGTCAAGAAAATTGGCCAGGATTCCAGTCCAAACTCTAATTCACACTGATTTTGTGACCCTGAGCAAGACAGTAATATTTGCAGTTTTCAGTAGTATTTGTCTCTAAGACCGGCTAGAAACTGCTGGCCTGCCTTGGGACAGCGGGGAGAGGTTTCCTCACCCAGTTGTCTTGGAATCACAGATCTAGTCCCTATTCCTCTTAGACAGATTTTTTTGACAATTATGTAAAAACAGGAATAGATAGGGAGGAGACACTAGTGGCAGAACTAGAAATAGAACTAAGAGGCTGTTACAGTAGTCCAGACATAAAATAGAGATCTAGATAAGGATAGTGACTCTAAAATAAAAGACTACATTTATCAGCAGTTCTCTAAGGTCTGCTTTCTTTGGTGGTTAATCTTTAAAATATTCATCACTTACATAGTTTAAATTACCAAGCTGTGGTTATTTTCACAGGAATCTCTTAAAAATCACATTATCAAAACAGTAGAAATGAATGAACATCTAGAACACTCCTTAATATACTTTGAAATCCAAATTGCCAATGAAACCATTATAGCTTTAAAACAATAAGATAGTCTTCATTTATCTAAATGAAAATACCTTTTTTGAGTTGACTTCACCACATACTTACAACTATATGTATGTACATATATGCATACACATATACATACATGTACCTGCATATGAACATATGTGTCTGTGGTTTCATGGGTGTGAATCTTCTTTCCCTTGGTACTGGTACCCCATGCATTGGTAGACAGTCTTCATGTATTTGCTGAGACACACATTTCCTTCCCCCTCAAAAAATACAGTCTTTGGTGGCCAGCCATCTGTTTGTGAACCTCAGAAAACTTAATTTGGATGGTAAGCCACCAACAGACACAGCCTTTCACTTGATCCATACTTGAATGCTTTCCATTGTGGTAGGACTTGAGAGCTTAAACTTTGTGGGTGTACTCTAAGCTTCAGTAGAATAGGGTTACCCCCATGCCACGATGAGGCATCCAAGTAAGATTTTTAGTGAAAGATTTAAACAAAAAGCAATTAAAATTTGAAAAGCATTCCCCCCCACAACCCTTGGTTAGATTAGTAACAATTGACAATATTGTATCTTCCTGCAGATGTGAACTGGGGATCTTCCACACAAGCCCTGACATATCTGAGTGCATTGCAGCACTCGATTCGTCTTTCTGGTGTAGAAGACCATGTGAAGAATTTCAGGTAAACTATAAGATGGCATATAGAGATTCGTTCTGACCCCCAGCAGCTCTTTGCTATTACTATAATGAAAGTGGTTGGGTTTTTTTTTAATAGCCTTTGGTCGTCATCATTTCTTGTGAGCAGCAATATAGTTTTCTCATCACTTTGGTTAAAAGTCTTAGAGACAGAGTCAGTTAACCTAGCAATAATTATAAATTAAATCAGAAGTTAACCTAATTTTCTTGTCACTTCTCTCTTTACGAAATGTTGGCAATAGCCACCTAATAGGCATTTGTTATAAGGGTCACCATCTCTATTATTTGAAGACTTCCTGAAGATAGAAACTTGACAATAATTTATAAACAGTCCTTTCATTATAACTTTGAGTTATCACCACCCGCTGCTAAGTTTATAGTGCCTGTATTGCTACATTCGTTTGTGATTGTTTCTTGCTTTAGATATGACTGAAACTTTTCTTGGAACAGCTAAGTAGCACAGTGGATAGAGTATCAGACCTGGAGTCAGGAAAACTCATCTTTCTGAATTCACATCTGTCCTGACGTATATTTTCTGTGTGACCCTGGGCAAGTCACTTAACCCTATTTGCCTGTTTATTTATCTGTAAAATGAACTCTAAAAGGAAATCTCAAACCCCTTCAGTATCATTGCCAAGAAAACCCAAAATGGGGATAAGAAGAATTGGATATAAGTGAATACAAGTGAACAAAACTTTTCTCGTGTAATTGCTTTTATCACAGCAGTGTAACTGGGATTTGGGGAATATGTATGTAGGCAGGGATAAGTATTGGTTGCCTTAATTCAAATTTAGAGTCATAGGTTTGGAAGGGAGCATGTACTTTGTTTTTTGTTGATTAATAATCCTTATTAAGTACATTTCATTTTGGTAGGAGCTTATTATAACCTCTTTACTGCTGTCACTGATTTTAAGTCTCTTTATATCCTTATTTAGCACTGTTCTTGTTGCTGCTTCTAATAACTTAGATTTACTTACCGAAACATTATAAAGAAATGCTAGAAATACAATATTAATGTCTACGTTAGTCTCAAATTAGGCTTGTGACTTTCTTTTTTAAAAGTCAGATCATAGAATAGTTATTTTTTAAATTATGCAACCCCAGATCTCTACTTAAGTCATGGTTGAAATCTTAAAATCTTGTTGATTGGTTTTAAAATCTCAGGTGAACTGTCTTTTTAAAAAATTTATATGATTATGTTACTTTATGTATTTTTCATTCTTTTCTTCAGATGTCTTCTAGAAACTTATACATTACATTTTCATGTTTTATTCCTTTATTTCTTTCACCACCAACTTTCTTTCATTTACTGTTAAACGCTGCTTATTTTTAATATTAAAATCTGTTATTTTATGCTTAAACAGATGACAGAATCACACATGCTTTTCTTGAAAGGTTCCTATTGATTTGAAAATATGTGTCATGATATGAGAAACATCTCTTTAAAAATTCTTCTAAGTAATTTTTAATCCTTTAAAAAAATAATTTTTCTGCCTGTACTTTAAAATTAGTTATAAAAACAGCCTATTGATATCAGGGAATTTAAAAAATAATTTTATACAGACTTGACCATTTCTTTTATACCTTTTTTATTCCTGCTGTGGTTCAGTACCACAAATACTGATGACTGATCCCAATGATACAGAAATCTGTAGTGTGTTCTTAACATTAAACTAGGTTCAAATGGATTGTAGTCAGATGAGAAAATGGGTAGATCCCCATAGGGATCAAGTGACTTGGCCAAGGTCACACAGGTAGTAAGTGGCAAATCAGAATTCAAATCCAGGTACTCTTTGAAATCACTTTTTTTCACTGAATTTGAAAATTAGCATTCAAGTGTTTTGGTGCAACTGTTAATTAGAAGGCCTGGGTTCTAGTTGCTCCTTGGCAGTAGGAACTAGTTTTTTTGTTTCTTTTTTGCTTTGTACTTTAAAAGCCAGCTAGCACAGTGCCATAAATGTAATAGTGCTTAATTTTTATTTGTGATTTGAATTGAATATACCAAGCACTTTACTGTATGTCAGCAACGATACAGAGATTAAATAAGAGAAAATAAGGCAGAGCTTGTGATGGAGTAAAATGATATGACATATATACACATAATTTTGATATAAAATAAATACATTGAAGAAATATAAACAAAGTCTTTTGGGGATGACAGTTGACCGGGAATATTACAGAAGGCATTTGAACTAGATATTGAAGAATATAAGTACCTGTACTTAAGGCAAGTCACTTTGTTAGTTCTGGTAAGAGGCTTGAGGCAGGGAGCTTGCTATAATTTTTAGATGACAAGTGCTGAGGTGGTAATTGTGTAAAAAGACAGCAGTCAGATGTAGGAGATCTTGTAGAGGTAGAAATAACAAGATTTAGCAACTCATTTGATATGTGGGATGTGGGATACAAGATGATGTCTGGGTTATGAACCTTGGAAACAGGAAATATGATGGTGCCTTTGACAGAACTGGAGAGTTTTAGAGGAAAGATAAAGAGCTTTCTATTTTGGATGTGTTGAGTTTGAGAAGTCTCCATCACAGCCATTTTGAGTGCAATATCTCCAATAGGCTGTTGGGTATATGGGAGAAACTTGGGGCTGAATACAGATTTCTGTGAGTTACCTGCCTAGAGTTGAAAATTAAACCCATCGAATGAGGTGTGGGAGAAAGAGGATTCAGGGTGTATCACTTTGGAGGAAACTCACTGTTAAGGGTTTAATCTAGATGATAAGCCAGCAAATGAAACTAGATTGGAGTAGTCAAGTACACAGAACCAGGGGATAGTAATCTCACAAAACAATCTAGAGAAAAAAGAATGTCCAGGAAGGGATAAGGGTGGCCAATAATGTTACATGCAGTAGAGAGATAAAGAAGGATAAAAATAGGAGGAGGGGAAGAATTAGACTTGGCTTTTAAATGAATATCCAAGTTTGGGGGTTTTGTTTGAAGTTTGGTAAAGACTGGCATGTTTTAAGAAAATGAGAAAGGAATCAATAGAAATAAATGGAAAAGTTGAAGATGAAGGGTGGGAAAAGATAATTGATAGAGCTGTCCGTTAGGGAAGATCCAGGAAGGGATGAAATGAAGGGTTCTTGTAAAGTGGTTGGCTTTGCAAAAGGGAAGAGCCTTTTCAGTGTCAGACTAGGGAAAAAGAAGACAGAATGACTTGATGTAAGAGAGTTTTGAGTAAAGAGAAAAGGAACAGGGAACTCAGCAACTGGCCTCAGTTTTCTCATTTAAAGCAAGAAGTTTGAAGAGAAGTGTGGGAGGCTGAGGAGAAAAAAGGGTTTATAAAATCAATTAGGAAAAAATAAAAAGATTGCTTTTTTTTTGCAGTGGCAGTCCAAAACAAGTTAAATAACCTGAATATATAGTACCCATTCACCACAGTTCTGTGACTTCCTCCTTATACATTCAGTTGTTGTGTTTGTCCTTCATTTTCAAAGTGGATCATGACATCAGGGAAATGATGACATGATTTACAGTTGACTTTGATTTGAGTGAGGGAGGGCTGTACAGGGTCACCAGCCTTAGCCTCACTTTCTCCTCCTGAGCCATCTGGAGGTATTCATCAGGATGACTGGAGATGGCCCAGGATACAATGGGAGACCCTTGCCCTTTTAGGCCAAGACCTTTTCAGGTTCTTACTTAAAGTGAGATACTGTCCATTCAGAGAATAGGCCTCTCCTTTTTAAGAAGTGAGTTAAGGGTTGGCCCCTTTAATTAAAAACTAAACAAAACAAAAAAATCAAGCTGGAAGGGGAAGACCAGAACATGAAGAGGTAAATGGTGGTAGTGATTATGAGGGGTTGATTTTCCAAGGGATGAGTGGTAGGACAAAGGAATGAGGGATTCACTGTTTGAGGAAGGCAAAATTAAAATGAATTGGTTAATTAATCTAGATTAGGAAGAGAGAAAAGTCAGAAAGTCAAATAAATAAGCATTTATTACTCACTATATTCCAGGTACTATGCCAAGTGCTGGGAATAAGTAAAAATAAAAACAGTCCCTGCCCTGAAGGAAAGCTAACACGTAAAAGGAAGTGGAAAGTAAAGTGGGATGGAACAAAGATGGTAGAGAAAGAAACCGATAGAGTCAGGAATAGAGCCTGTCATGTTTTGAACATGGCTGGCCTGAGCACTTACCTTAAAATGGACATTTTGGGTGAACTGACCAGTGAAGCCAAAGCACAGAAATCTTCCAGGGTGGAGGCTAAGTGGAGGTAACTGATGTAATTGTCTGAGAAAGTGAAGTTAGAGTAGGAGACAAGATAGAAGTTTGTTCATTATAGAATGGGAATATTAAAGGGTATGATGAAAGGACTAAGCAGGATTGGAGTTGAACATAGATAGGGTAGAGTTAAGGAGCAGGGTATGAGAGAACATGGTGTAGAGGTTCAGAATACTTTGCTCTCAGATAGATAAGTAGTATAGGGAGATTAACAGGTAGTGGTTGTTTGCTAACCATATAGGTAGTAGTGGAGAGGTAGATGAATTATGATGCTTACAGTCTGAATGGGGTGTTGTTATGAAACAAAATCCAAGACCACTGGGTCTTGTTCACCCATTGCTGGGCAGTGCTGCAGCTGGTCCTACTAGAAAGGAATCCCTACTACACCACACCGGACAAATAGTTATCTAGCATCTGCTTGAAAATCTGTGTTGGTGGGGAGTCTATCACCCCTTGATACAGCTCATTCCATTAAGAATAGCTAATTAAAAGAGGCAAGAAAAAGCTTTCTCAATGGAGGAGAAAAGGGAGGAGGTAAGTGAAACTTACTCTCATCATATTTGGCTTAAGGAGGGAATAACATGCTCACTCAATTTGGTATGAAAAATCTATCTTACACTACAGGAAAGTAGGGGAGAAGGGGATGATAGAAGGGAGGGCAAATGGGAGGAGGGAGTAATTAGAAGTAAACACTTGTGGAGGGACAAGGTCAAAAGAGAGAATAAAATAAATGGGGGGCAGGATAGGATGGAGGGAAATATAGTCAGTCTTATACAACATGACTGTTATGGAAGTCTTTTGCAAAACTACACATATATAGCCTATATTGAATTGCTTGCCTTCTCAGTGGTGATAATGGGGATGGAGGAAGGGTGAGAAGTTGGAACTCAAAGTTTTAGGAACAAATGTTGAGAATTGTTTTTGCATAAAACTGGGAAATAAGAAATACAGGTAATGGGGTATAGAAATCTATCTTGCCATACAAGAAAAGAGAGAAATTGGAGATAAGGGAATGGAGGGATGTGATAGAAGGGAGGACAGATTGAGGGAAGGGGTAATCAGAATGCATGGTGTTTTAGGGGAGGATCATTTTTGTACTTGAACCAGTTATTTCAAATGAACTGAAACTTAAATTAAGAATGAAATAATTGATTATGTTTAGAATCAGAGCACCTGTGTTGTTCTATCTAGGGAGGAGACTGAACTAGAGAGAGTTTCTGGGGTGATGTAGGAGACCCAAGCTGAACTGAGTCAGAAGAGAAAGAATCCTGGCTCTTCCACTCACTAACTAGTTGTATGATCCTCATTCAGCTAGTAATTAGGAAACATATATTAGGCATGGTAATCTGGTAGACACTGTGCTAAGGACTAAGGCTATAAAAAAAGGCAAAAAAATAGTCTCTGCAATCAAAGAGCTCATAGTCAAATAGGGGAGACAGCATGCAAACAACTGTGTGCAATCAAAGTAACAGGATAAATTGGAGATAATCACAAGGAAGAGGGTTGAGAAAGACTTTCTTTAGAAGGTGGAATTTCAACAGGGACTTAAAGGAAGCCATATCCGTATCATATATGGATTTCATTTCGGGAGAGGGTTCAAAGGTAGGGGACAGCCACTGGAATACATGGAGTCCAGAGAGAGAAAGTGTCTTGTTCAAGGAACAGCAAGGAAACCCATGTTACTGGATCTGTAAAGTACATGGGAGATTGCCCTAAGTAAAGTGCAAGAAGACTAGAAAGGTAGTGAGGATTGGGGCTAGGTGAGGTTATTAAAAGCTTTGAATGCCAATGGGGGATTATATATTTGATCCTGGAAGTGATGGAGAACCACTGGAATTTATTGATTAGCTGGGAAGTAGGGGAGGGGTAGCATAGTCAAACCTGTGTTTTAGGAAGATCAGTATCAGTTTAACATTGGAATGGAAGATAGATGGGAGTAAGGAGAGACTTGATTGGGAGTCAAGGGAGGAAAATAAACGAGCAGACTGCTGTAGAAATCTAGGTGTGAGGTGATGAGGGCCTCTACCAGGATAGTGGCACTGGGTATTTGGTTTCCTCATGTGTCAAATTAGGGGTTTGAGCTAGTAGTTCTCTGAGGTCTTTCTAGCATTATAGTTAAGAGGGCTTTCAAGTGTACAACATAAAATATTCAGTACAAATACATGGTAGTTGTATTCAAAAGGCCTGCTGTTCCTCTTAGAAAATCTCCTTTTAACTTAATATGCTGATAAGTTATGTTACAAGGGTCAAAGGGGTCCCTATCCAGGAGAGCCAAGAATGAGGAGAGTTCTAGGCAAAGTAAAGAAGGCAGGGGAAGCATATTATGTGTTAAGGACACTGTAAGGCATCTCTGTTTCCAAGCAAGGAAGAGAACTCTTAAGGCAAATTTCTACAAGGTGACATCTAAGACAAATCAGACCTTGAGCAATTAGAAAGGGGTAGGAGACAATATATGTAGTTTAAAAAGCCATCTCTACTTCATGCCTTCAGTTCTTTCCTCTGTTTCAGATCTCTGCAGGCTGGCTTTCAACCTCCTCTTTAACTGAAACTGCCATTTTCAAAAAATACCAGTGATATCTTAATTGCCATATACAAATGCCTCTTCTCAATGATGACCCTCTGCTTTTTTGCTACACTGCTCTCTCTTGGTTCTCCTGTCTGACCATTCTTTCCTAGTCTCCTTTACTAGATCATTGTCTACATCAACATCTGGGTCTCTGTCCAGAATCCTCCCCTCTCTCGCTACACTCTCCTACCAAGTTGCCTGTTGTCAGTTTTAAAATTGACATCTCAAACTCAGTATCTCTGAAACGGAACTCTTCACTCCCTCTCCAGGCCACCTCTCTTCCAAACTTCTCTATTACTGCACCACATCCTTCTAGTCATCCAGGTTCCCAACCTCAGTGTTGCTCTTGACTCCTCACTCTTACCACACATCCAGTCAGTTGCCTAGTCTTGTCTCTGTCTATATACCATTTCCCCACTTTCTCTGTTCACACTGCTTCCATGACCCTAATTCAGACCCTCATCACTTCTCACCCTGGACTGCTGAAATAGTTTTATTTGGTCTTTCTCAAAGAAATAAGTCACTCCAAAATGAATTTCTTAAAGTTCTTTGTTACTCCCTTATTCAGTAAATACCACTGGCTCACTTTTATTTTTTTATATGATCTATTTTGTCTGTCATTTAAAACTCTTCCCAACCTGATCCCTTCCTCCTTTTTCAGTCTTTTTATATATCACTGCCCTCCCCACACTCGATGGTCCAGCTACATTGACTTATTACTTGGTGTTCTCATATGTGACATTCCATTTCCTCTCTGCCCCTTTGTCTTTCATACCTGGTAGGCCCTTTCTTCTCATCTCTGCTTCTCAAAATCATTGATTTCTCTTAAATCTCATCTCAAGAGCTACCTCATCGTACATGAAACCTTTTCTTACCTACCTCCCCGCCTTCAACCCTCATTGTCTCATCTTGATAAAATGTAAATCTTTTTAAGATTAAATTTATTGTTGTCTATATATTCCCAGCACTCAGTATAATGCTTTGCGTATAGGAAATGCTTAATAAATGCTTGTTGATTCATTTATTGGCCATCAACAAACAGTATGTTGCCACTGGATGTTGTAGTGGGAAGATCACTGGAGTTAGAGTCAGTTGAGACCTGGATTCATATCCCCTCTTAACTAGCTACATGACCTTAGGCAAATCACTAAGCTTCCCAAGCCTCAGTTTTTTCATCTGTAAAATAAGAGCATTACCACCCGTAGTACTTCAGAAGGTTTTTTTTTTTTTTAAGGTTAAATGAGACTGTATATGTTGAGTAAAACAATTTTGCCATATAAATGTCATTTTTTATTATTGTACCTTTTTGGACATTGTGTGTATATGTGTGTATGTATGTATTCATGTGGTGTGTAACCATAAAGAATTGAAAGCCACACCAACACTACACTTAGTGACGTTCCTTGTACAAAAGTTAGTCTTTAGTAAATTTACCAATTCAACACATTTACTAGGAAACTAGCAAAACCCTTGCACTTGTACTGATTTTATGTTTGTACTTAGCATGTACTAAGTGATAAGATAATTCTTCTTTTCATATGTTAATCAGTTCAGTTACTAAGTCAGACTTTTTTTCTTTGCTTTTTTTTTTTTTGTTAGTTTACCTCCATTTAATTCCAGATCTTAAAGTCACCTGGGCATTTTCACTGAAAATGCAAAAACAAAAACATTTTTTGATGAGTTAGAAGAAATCCATACTTAGGAACATGAATACAAGTCAGATTTCTGAATCTTTTCTTCAGCTTGTTTTTGTAGACAGAAGATCATGTTTAATTTTAGTATTTAATGTATCAGAATTGAAAATTAAAGTTGAAATGGAAAAATAATCTTTCTCTGAGCCTTAAGCATTGCTCATGTGGTAGAATCACTGTGCCTCTTTTTTATTTGATCAAAATTGTTCCCAGTCTGAAACAAAGAAAAACCTAGTTTGAACATAAAGTGGCTACAGTTATGCTCCATCAGAAGGGATTTCCATATGAAAGACCTTGTTATAAAGGGATCACACAAGAGCTAGTCCCATACTGTGGCCTTCAGGAGGACAGTGCAGAGATGTTATTACATCTTACAGAAAGCATCTGAAAATAAGATCATGCCAGTAATTGATACAGAAAACCCAAGATTTTCTAATTTTTGTTTTTCTTTTTTAATCTTACATTAGGCCTCAGTGTCTTGTTATGACAGGTTCTCCAAACTCACGTCCAGCTTTGCTTCATCTTGTTCATGCTTTTACAAAAAATGTTGGTTTGATGGTCTGTGGTCATGTACATATGGTAAGTGTTCATTTTTTTCCTGTGTTACAAATTTTTTCCCATTGTTTACTGTGATATTTTATAATGACTTATTAGAAGTGAAATGTCCTTATAAGGTGTTGACCTGAAAACTTGGTTCAAGAAAAGGCAACAGGCTAAATGCATACATTTTATGATTTAATTAATTAATCAGTTCCCCATAAAGATAATAGTTACATAGCGCTTTGGAGCCAGGATCGGAACTGGCTGACTTAGTACAGAAATTGACTGTCTTAAGTACATTTTGCCATGAGAAAGGAGTTCTCACATTGTAATTAGGTTTTGTGATCCCAGGCTATGGGCATCTTCCTTCCATAGCATGCCTTTGTGATTCAAGGTAAGGAAAAGTCCCATCACCCAGATTGCAGACATCCTGTCCTAAACAGGCCTTTGAAATTGTTTATTCACAACCCAAGGTGTAGGCATCCTCTAAACAAAGGAGACCATTAGGTCCAGACTCTTCTTAATTCAAACTTTGGCCCTTATTAAAGTCTAAAATTTATATTAAATATTATCAAAGGTAAATGTGTTTTATAGTTATTATTTCTTTAAAGTAAAATTTGTTACCTTAAATTATGTCTCTTCCTTTATTTCAGAACGTTTAATGCTCCCCTCTTTGGGAAGAGCTTCATGTCTGTTATTTAACTCCAAAGTGTTCAATCCTTCTTAACTGCCTTTTTTTTTTCTGGTTACCATCTTCTACTCTCTATAGATAAGGATTCTCTTGAACCCCTGTAGATATTTTTCTCAGTTCTGATATTGAAGTCCTTATTATCTTCCAACAGAACACTTCATTCTCCCTTATAATCTACATAGTGGAGAAGCTTTTCTTAGGGCGTCTTCACCTCCACTTCTAGGAAAGTGACTAGCTTATGGTCAGTCAGCGTGTGTTTGTCCTTCCTTGGTGAAGAAGACCTACTATGTGCCAAGCACTGTGCTAAGCACCTGGGACACAAATTCAAAATTCAAAGGAAAGTCAGTCCCTGCCCTCAAGGAGTTTATAATCATCTTAACCACCTGCAGAAGGAAGCTGAAAAGGAGCAGTGGGAGGATCCTAAGGCAGTGCAGTTGAGGGGGAGACCCTTCTTAAATGGAAATTTTAGAGATTATGGCTTTGCTCTCCAACCAAGACTAATTCAGTCTTGCCAGGATAATGATGAATTTCCTGGGGCATGAAGGCATGATGGAGAAATCCAAAAATAAATATCATGCACTCCATGTATATGACTGCAGAATTCTCCTTGCTTCCATTATTTGTTAAAAATAAGAGCCTCAGTCCTTTGTTATTCTTGCTAGTCACTGTTATTACCCACTTCCTCATGAAACTGCTCTGGCAAACCTGGGTATCCTGTACCTGACTCACTGTACAATATTGTGCCTCGGATTTTAACTATGTAATACTGGCAGCTGGTAGCCTCAGCTGCCACCTTTATTCACTGAAACAGTTCTCCTTGATCTTTGAATTACAGTTAAGTATCTGATAAATTGCCTTCCATTCCAAATCCGCATCCAGACCCCAGTCGTGGCTGAAATAATTATTGGAAGTGGTGTTATTTCTAGAAGCTGACAGATTATTCAGATGTCATGGTTCTGTCAAAGGCCAAAGAAGAGAGTCTAGATATATTAATTGTTAAATATAAGGAAACTAGACAGGAACAGGAAGTGCTGGATGCTAATTGATTGAGGTGCCCTCAGTCAGCTAGTTTGAGCTACGGTATTGTTCTTAAGCCATTTATAAAGACAATCAAATTGAAGAAATGTCAACAACTCATTTAACACAGCAATAAACTAATTGGTCTACTCTTAGCATTTTGCAGGATGATGTTTTCTTAATATCTTGTAATAGCTTCGATGTGACTTTGAATGAGTGGTCCCCTTTTCCACTAATATAATTTATGGTTAATGTAAATTATTTAAATCATAGTTTTCAATTCAATTTGAGACAGAGAGTAAGGAAATATTAACAAATAAAGTTCTGTAGAATCTCCATGCATATGGAAACTTTGGGAGATTTTTTTTTATTCTTCTTGGCCATAGATGCTTGCTATGTTTGGGGTATTTTGTATATGTTTGTCGGTTTTTTGTTTTGTTTTGTTTTTCAGTCAGTGTAGGACTAATCTCGTTTGTTTCTGAAGTTGTTTGGGAAACAAAGTTACCTAACTTCAGGAATAAAAGTTACTTGAGAACTGCTACTGTGCATAAGAGTAAGCCTAAATGAAGAGTTTAGATCAAAACCTAAATTTTTTTGTAAAAATTTTTTATCCCAAGATATAAGGTACATTTTTTTCTTCCTGGGTCAAATAAAAGTGTTCTCACTCTCTCTCTCTCTCTGTTAGGAAAGTTAGTTCTAGGGGATGGATTATGGAATACTGCAGTACAGGGAATAACAATAGCTTTTTTACTCCTGGATTCATCTTCCTGTTGTTGGTCCTTGTCCCCAAACTGATCAGCAAATCTCAAAGAACTTGTGAGTGGAATGGTTAAGTGTAGGTCTGCTCTGTTTCTGTGTAACAAGCGTTTTTACATTTGTGAAAAATTCATTTTAGTTTCTTGATTTTATGAATCCTTGATGGTTATAGGTTATTTTTTTTTCCCATACTCGTTTTGGTTTTACTTAGATTTAATCTGTTGTAAAGTCCATATACAGGCCATACTCCTAAACTGAGATCCCTTTAAAAAGGAAATATGTGTACACACACAGAGTGAAAAATAACATGATCGTAAGTTATGGGTAGGTATTATACAAGCCACAGGTTGGTGGAAAGTCTGATCTATATTCAGACCAATGTCTGTTTGCTGTCAATTATCTAAAAGCATTATAATAGTTGAGAACAGTTATTTATTTGAAAAAAATATTTAGAAAAGCTAATCTCCTTCCTCCTCCTCTCCTTTTATCCTTTGAAGGAAATTCTGAAGAAGGAAAAAAGAGGTATTTATGGTAGATGGTTCATGACAATTTAGACTTACATTGTGTTGATTATTAACCAGAAAGTCACACATTACTCTTTGCCACATTCCCATCTATTTCAGTCTCGTTATTAGGTTGATTCAAGTTCCTTCTGTCCACTATTTAACATTTAAACTTCTTAATCATCAGTTCAGGTTTTTCCTCATATTTCATTATCTCTTTGTGATTTTTTTTTTCCCTGAGTCCTCATTTTATTTCTACTAGGAGCATGGAAGACAACATGAAAGCTTCATCCTTTCCCTTCGGTTCATTTTAGCCTCAATTGTCATATTTTCTGTGGATATTTTGCTTCAGATCGAGGCTTTTCCTAGTAGATTTGTGATGGATTTTCATTTTTATAAAAATATAACCCTGAAGTGTTCTTTAAAAGTCTAATTTCTTTATGAAAATGAAAATTAAAAAAAATACCTGAATAAAAATATTCATAATGGTTTTTTATTTTTAAAGGGTCCTCGCCGTCAAGCCATGAAGGAGATATCTATTGATCAAGCAAAATACCAGCGTTGGCTTATTAAAAACAAAATGAAGGCTTTTTATGCCCCAGTACATGCCGATGATTTGAGAGATGGTACACAGTACTTAATGCAGGTAAATTATGTTATGACTTTTCAAAAGGAATTGAATATCTACCCACAGTACTTTGTTAGAGTGTGGCTTTCTGCTAATTACAACCATCTTATTCAGGATGATGAAATCGATCTTGTAGAATTGAAGACCAAGAATGGATCTTAACGATTGTCTAGTCTAACCTCATCTTTTTTTAAATGGAGAAATTGCAACCCAGAAGAGAGTTAATTAAAAACTTGCCCTGAGAATCCCATAACTGCGTAGTAGCAGAGCTGAGATAAGAATTCAAGTGCATGATTCCAAATTTTGAACTTTTTCATTACAAAATGCAGGTGGCTCAGAAGGTGAAGTCAGAATCCCTCATTGAGGAGGAGAAGTCAAGAATTAAGCCTATAATGGCATGGTTCACCTGATATAACAAAGGTTAATGTCTCTCTTAAATGACCCAGAATACCAGCCAGTTTCATATTGATCATTATTACTTAAAATTACATTTTATAAAATATCCCTTTTCTACTGACAAGATTAGAACTGGTCTCAGCCAGCACTGTCCTCTATCAGAGCTCACTACGCTTTCTCCTCCTGTTGGTCAGCTGTGCCTGTCAAGTCAGCCAGCCCTTTGTGTAACAATAAATAAAGTCAGACCCCACTTTAGTCACTTTAGATTTCTTTGCTTGTTCATTCCATTTAAATTGAAATGTACCATTTCAGTTTTTGAACAAACCCTTGTTTTCTGGGGCATGATACTGAGGACTTAATCTGGTGGTAAAGGAGTTGGAATTGCTTCTGCTTTTTTTGAAGAGTCAGTAGAATTGTTTCAAAAGCCTCTGCTTGCTACAGGAAAATACATAAAGAGAAAAGAAAGGCATATGTGTTTGTGCTTATCTACACAGCCTCTGAAAAATATGTGAGCAGGCTAAATCATTCCAAAAATCCCATTCTCATTTCTAAGGCAGCAAGTGAAAATAATTTAATGTTTAATTATTGTTTTGGCTAACATAATTTTAGGTCATATTTATTATCTAAAAGAATGGATATTCATGAGGTGAGTATCAGGAGGGAAAGGCAAGATATTTTACAATATATTGTAATATGAGAGTTAGAATTCATAGAGGCATACTAAACTTTATGTAGTAAAGGTTAAATAAAAATCATGCAGCTGTGCTAACCAGATCTGCTACAAACTTATCTCATCTGGGTACTTACTGAAACATACTTCTATTCTTCCTTTGTCCTTGATTCTTTGTCCCACTCAAAACAGCAGACTTGCTAAGAATAATAATAATAATAGTAATAATAATAAGCTTGCACTTATTAGCAGAAAATGGTAAAAAAAATACAAGATACTTCTGTTTCATTAAAATATACCTCATAAATACCTTCCTCCAACAAAGTGTTGTTCAAGCATATTCCTTGACTAATACGTGGAGATATTTTTCTTCATTGATTATCATAAATATTGATATTAAGGTAGACTTATACCTGTGTCATGGAGTATATTGCAGAATCCAAAGGGAAAAGATAAAGTTTTCTAGATGTTTCCATTTTTCACATGATATTGTACTGATTTAAATCAAGCCCTGAAGCTACCAGGCTTCCTCAGTGAGAGCCCTGGCTAATCATGAAATCAGACTAGCAGCCTGCACAGGAAAGATTAAGTGGATAAAGCAAGGATTTGCCCAGATTATGGCAGAGGCAGTGCAGTGTATGACCGACAAAGTCAGTGCAGCTATTTTGAATAGGCAGGTATTTCAAAGTGCCAGACCTTGCTATTTTGAAACAATCCTTTTAAAGAGATCTGACAATTATTTTAGCCATTTTCCAGAATATAAATATTTAAAATCTATAACATTTCTAGAACATAGGCTGTGTGCAAAGCTATCTTTTTATCATAATGATCTCCACTAGAGTAGAGTCTCTAGACTACAGAACATACAACTTAAATAATGCAAAGTACCCTACTTTCCATTTTGAAAGTTGGAAGCACTATGCAGTTTAATATTTCATCTGTTCCATACACCACTACTATAAAGCAGGGTAGAGATAATATCCCCATTTTACAGATGAAGAAACTGAAGATAAGATTTCCTGAGATTAAATAGGTATCTATTGAAAGACCCAGGAACGGATCTAAGGGCATGTTTTTTTAGCCCTTTGCGTCATGATAAAGGAAGAGCCAGAGTGAAAAGGGGTTCGTTAGAGCATACTTACTAGAATAAGTGAGTTTTCAACTACATTTTGAAGGAAGTGAGAAATATGAAAGAGCAGTGAGTAAGGAAAGTATGCAAGTGGAAATGCTAAGGAGTGGAGATGAGAATGAGAAAATCATTTTAACAGAACAGGTAACAAGCAGGTTTGATTAACTGTAACTGGCATTCTGGGGAATAATGAGAAATGGAATTAGTTTGTAACTACCTCGGATTTTCCCCCACCTCTTTTTTTTTAAAAAAAAGAGGTGGGGGAAAATCCGAGGTAGTTACAAGGCATTTAGGAACAGACAGAAGAGTTAGAAAGTTTGAAATATATAGTACAAGAGAATGCCCATCTTTTTTTTGTGAAAAATATTTTTAGCCCTTCTGTGAATTAACTGGAATAGGGAGAGATTGAAAGTTGCCAAACTAGAATCTAGGTGATTTTAACCTGAACTTTTACAGTAGCTGTAGGTAGAATGAGAAATTGAGAGTGCAAAAACAAACTGATCATTTTGCAGATGAGATGGGAGGCAAAGGAGACAAAGTGATGTAATAGGTTTTTCATTTGTATAAATTAATTTCAAGATCTATTTCCTTCAGTTTTATCTTGTATTTTAGGCTGCTGGTCTTGGTCGAATGAAACCAAATACACTTGTCCTTGGATTTAAGAAAGATTGGCTACAAACTGATATGAGGGATGTGGATACATATATTAATATTTTTCAGTGAGTACACGATTTTTGTTTTAGTACCTTGTCTGTTAAGAGGTCTATTTGGGAACTGTCATTGTTATGTAAAGCACAGTATACAACATGGTTTAAGTAAATAGAGAGCTCGAATTCCTCTTCTGACAAATATTGGCATGTGACCGCTGTACTAACCTCTCTGTGCCCTAGGTATCTCTCTAAGATGTTAAGTTGCAGAGCACGTTCCAGTCTACCTTGGTAAGAGGGAAACTGGGAGCTCGCAACACCAATAGGTCTGGTCTAAAAAATACTATTCTCAAATCATCTATTCACAGAGTCACATGGAATGGACTATTTTGTAGACATTTGGTCCATTTGTCTGCTTCCTGTCAGGCTATTTGTGTATCTGTTTTTTTAACCATTCACACCTATTGAATATGAGGTCTGGTAGTTTACTAATAATTTTTGTGTCATCCTTAGCTTTGTGGAGTGCCCTTCATAATCTGGCTCCAGGCAATGATGCACACTGATCCCTTGTACATTAGCTGGAGTGTTGCTCCAAAACAGTCTGTTCTCCTTTCTTATCTGTCTCCTGGAAGCTGCAGCTTTCACCAAAATTCAGTTCAAGTACAGTCCTCCTTCAAGAGGCCTTTCCTGGTTCCTACAGTTGTTACTGTTGCCCTCTCATTATGTATTATTTTTCCCATATGTTGTACATATTTTTCTGTGAGCATGTAGAATGTGTATTGAAAGCAAGAACTGTCTCAATTTCCCATTGTATCCCTAACTCTTGGCATAGTATTTGGCACGTAGTAGAAATTTGTTGATTGATTTCTAATATTTTTACAAACATTCATCTATTTCTACTGTAAATTACAGGATTCATTCAATTCAGCCTTTGGGTTTTTAGCCTAAATGGTAGAATCTCTTCTCTTTTGCACTTTTCAGGTATAAAATTGAGGAGAAGGGGATAGAAAATGGTTTTATTAAGCTCTTACAATGTGCCAGATGCTGTGCTGTTTTACAGATGTTATCTCATTTAATCCCAGTAACAGCCTTGTGAGGTGCATGCTATTATCTTAATTTTTACAGTTGAGGAAGCTGAAGCAGACCAGGGTCACAAAGCTAGTAAGTCCCTGGGACTAGGTTTGAGCTCAAGTCTTCCTGACTCCAGGCCCAGCATTCTATCCGTTGTGCTACCTAGTGGCCTAAAAAGGTTGAGGAGGAGTAAAATTGCTAATTTATGTCCTTCATCCTAAATACAATGTAGGAGGAATAGCAGCAGATACCTAGAAGCCCAAGCAAGTGGCTAATTATAAAACCCTTAACCTCGCATGTCAACTTTTACTTCACTTTCACAGAAATTTAGAAAGATGACTTGGAGAATCAGAAAGCTGGCTTCAACAAAAAGCCAAAAGAACCTGGGTTTGAGTGCTACCTCCAACAATTTGTGTGACCCCTGGGCCAATAATTTAATTTTTCAGTGCCCTATCCAACACTGTCAGGAATGCAGCAAATGATACAAACACACAGAATAATAGTTCCTACTTTTGAGAGAACTTACATTCTAAAAAACTCTTTAAGTTGAAGAGAAAGAACTGACCTGTACTAGTACCAAAGAAAGGAGCATGTATCTGATTGTAGGGTTATAGGGAGTCACTGAGCTATTGAGTAGAAGGGTTACATGGTCAGACCTACCAATGTTTTAGGAAAATCACTTTGGCAGCTGAGTGGAAGATGGATTGGAGTAGGAAAAGAGTTGAGGCAGAAGGACCAAATAGGAAGCTATTATAATAGCAAGGGGGTACTGGTACTGTGGGACGAGGCCAGATCTTAAGCGGTGATTGTGTGAGTGACAAGAAGGGAATGAATGATGCAGCCAAGATTAGGAGGAAAGCAGAAAACTGGGAAAGAATTTTTACAACTAGTGTCTGTGATAAAGGCCTCATTTCTAAAATATATAGAGGACTGGGTCAAATTTACAAGAATACAAGTCATTCCCCAGTTGATAAATGGTCAAAGGATATGAACAGGCAGTTTTCAGAGGAAGAACTTAAAGCTATCTATAGTCATGTGAAAAAATATTCTAAATCTTTATTAATTAGAGAGATGCAAATCAAAACAACTCTGAGGTACCACATTACACCTGTCAGAGTGGCTAATATTGACAAAACAGGAAGATGATAATGTTGGAGAAGATGTGAGAGAGTAGGAACACTAATTCATTGTTGGTGGAGCTGTGAGCTGATCCAACCATTCTGGAGAGCAATTTGGAACTATGCCCAAAGGGGTGTAAAAATGTGCATACTCTTTGACCCAGCAATATTGCTTCTACGATCATAAAAATCAAAGAGATTATAAAAATGGGGAAAAGTCCTACATGTACAAAAATATTTGTAGCAGCTCTTTTTGCAGTGGCCAAGAACTGGAAATCAAGGGGATGCCCATCAGTTGTGGAATAACTGTACAAGTTGTGGTATATGAATGCAATGGAATACTATTGTGCTCTAAGAAATGATGAATAGGCGCACTTCAGAAAAACCTAGAAAGACTTATATGATCTGATGCTGAGTGAAATGAGCAGAACCAGGAGAACATTGTACACAGTAACAGCCACAGTATTCGAGGACTATTTCTGATATACTTAGGCCTTCATAGCACTGCAAGGACCTAAAACATTCCCAAAGAACTCTTTTTTGTTTCCCAGATCAACCCTGGGGTTAGCTTGTTAGGTGTGTGGGAGGTGTGGTCTGGTCTCAGGATATCTCCTCAGCTGACTTGAGGCAAAGGCAAGGTCAGGGGATGGTGGTCCCAGCTTCCCTATTGTCTTCCCTTTTCCCCTGGAGGGCTGGGGCACGCCTAGAAGCTAACGCGTGTTCCCGCCCCTCCTGGGGCTCGTCTCCCGGCTCTGAGGCTTGCCTGGGTCTCAGTGCGAATTTTCTCTGCCCTGGGTCGTCTGTCCCTCCAGATCGCCTCCACCACAGTAGGAAGAATCCCCCTTTGCCACTTTTCCAGCCTCTGGTGTTATGAGACCACCCGCCCCCTTCTGCTGTTCCCGCTGATCCAGGATTAATCTGGGGAAGAATTTTATGGTTCCCTCACGGTCATCAGGGGGGAGGAGAGAGCACTTACTGATCACTCTGCCATCCCAGTTCCTGGAAGTTCAGGTAGTGACCCACCGGAGTCCGTCTTCAGGCTGAAGATTTCAAGGGCTGCTGCACTGATGTCTGGCACTCAGCGGCTCTCACCGGCTCGGCCTGGCTTATCTCCTGCTCCGCTGGTCTCGCCCGCCACTCTCGGGCTCCTCTGGTCCCCTCCGCCCTGCCGCGCTGACCGCGCTGCGCTGTCCCAAAGAACTCTTGATGCAAAATGCCATTCACATCCAAAGAAGAACTATAGAATCAGAACACAGAATGAAGCAGACTGTTTTCCATTGTGTTATGTTTTGTTTTGGTTTTTTCTCATGGTTTCTCTCATTCATTTTAATTCTGCTATGCAGCATGACTAAGGTGAAAATGTGTTTAATAAGAATGTATGTGTAGAACCCATATAAGATTATATGCCATCTAAGGGAGGGAGCGGGAGAAAATTTAAAACTTATGGAAGTGATTGTTGAGAACTAGAAACACGTATATTAATAAGATATATTGTATGTAAAAAAAAATGGGGAATGGATGTCAGCAATCTTACAGAGATTACAGAAATAACTAAAATTCAGTAACTGATTTTGTATATATGCAATAAAGAGTCAAGGATGACTCCAAAATTGTAACGCTGGGTGACTGAAAGGTAATGGTACTCTCGAAAGAGTAGAGAAGTCAGATTATACATGCACCCACATGAATCTGAATGTTTTGAACTAAAGAGAATTTTGAAAAACATCCATCCCAGGTTTGTGATTTAACAAGTCAGGAAACTATACCAGTATTTTATTTTTATAATTTTACCCTATTTGCAGTGATGCCTTTGACATCCAGTATGGAGTAGTGGTTATTCGCTTGAAGGAAGGCCTGGATATTTCTCATCTTCAAGGACAAGGTAAATTTTATGTGAAAGAGTTTTTCATTAATAAAAGTACAGAAGTTTTTAAAAGATAATTTCATAGCAGTTGTAAACACTATGCAAGAACACTTATGGTGAGAATTTTCTAAAAGAAAAGCAGACATAATAGCAATGACTTAAATTTCACAGTACCTAAAATGAAATGTTTTTGACTATAGATTTTTTAAAAGTTTTCTCCTTTTTCATATTTACACAGAAACTTATATGCAGATGATAATACCAGTATACGTTGCCACTTTTAGTGGGCATCTTAGAATTTACATGTCTTCAGAAATAGCATTGTAAAATCAATTCATTCCTAAAAATTGATTATGAATCCAAGATTACATTTTGCATTTGTGTAGCAAAAGTTCTAAAGAAATATCATGTCATCTTTTTAAAACTGGGAAATTGTTATGTTTTTGAAGTTCCTAAATACATCCTTCAAAACACAGAAAAATCATATATACACAAGAAATTAAATAAAACAATGGAATTACAGATATTTCGCAATACCAGATGTTTCTTAATTAATAATAGAAATTACTGGATTTGGAGTCAAGTCAGAAGAGACCTGGGTTCAAATCTCAGCTCTGCACTTCTTGTGTGACCTTCAGCAAGCCACTTGACCTCTATGATCCTCAGTTTATTCTTTTGTAAAATGATGGAATTATACTCTTTAGGTCCATTCTACCTCTAAATCTATGCTTCTGTAGCCACAATTTACAATACTTTCTGCCATCTTTCTTCCTCTCTTCTCCCATTCCAATATCTTAAATCCAAAAAAGCCTGTACTTTATTATAATTTTTTAAATATACACAATAAATACACAATGAAAAGTGAATTTTTCCTTTATGTCGACTTGACAAAATACTGTATATATTATATAATAATTATCCCTTACTGTCCCCCAGGACATTGTGTTGATTGAGGTTTAATCAGTTTATGACTTAGCATTAACTTTGAAATGTTATATATTTATAACAGTTATAAAAAACATTGACAGTGTTATTATTAAATATTAAAAGAGTTAAGTTTATTTCTCTACTGATTCTGAGTAGTACAAGTATTTGAAAGAATTGAAATACGTGGTCTCTTTTGATAAACTCAAAAGATCGTTAGGTTATAACATAAGAATTGAATCACTGTGTATTTTCACTCAAGAAATAAACGAGGATGAATTTGGAGCTTTGTTCTTGGGCTTTAACCTTACAGTTGAACTGATAATCAACACAGTATACTATAATCAAGTTAAATAAATATTAAGTGCCTACTTTATGCAGTACTGTGTGAGACCTGAGTGGTGATGCAGTTTAAATAAGACAGTTTCCGTCTTTGTACAGTCTAGCAAGTGTTTTGTCACAAAGAAAAGCTACAGAGATACACATTTTAAGGTTTTCATATGTGTAAACTTTATCATAAATTTCTAGCATGGGTTTATATTTTCAAGGAATCCTATTATTACTACAAAGTAGATATCTAACCCATTTTTTAGAATGTAAGAAATTTATCAAAATTACATCTTTAAGTTCACTAAAATAATTTAATTAGACCTAAAAAATGAAACTTGTTTTGACCCCTGAAGTAAGATTCCTAATTAATCTAACATTTTTTGGGATTGGGGGTGGTTTTATATATTCACAGAAGAGTTACTGTCATCTCAGGAAAAATCTCCAGGTTCTAAGGATGTTGTACTAAGTGTAGAATATAGCAGAAAGACTGATGCTGATACTTCTCGACCATCTGATGAGAAAAGTCCTGTTATGCATAAAGGTAATTTCTCAAATACTCTTCACTGTTAAGAGTCATTATAGATTACCTTCATTTCTACTTAATTTTAAATTTCTCCAGAAAAATGTGTTCATAATAATTAGTCATATATGACCAGTGTACTATCTAATATAGTAACCTTTGCCCAATATTGTGCTGTTTATTGAAATTAGACCATATTCCATGTCTGGTATAATCTTCCATTTTGTACTTTCAGTTCCAGATGTTAAATTGCCCTTAACAATTATCCTAGGTATATAGGAACCACCCCGCAAAACTGTAGATACTTAAAGCTAATATAATATGCCACATTTGAGTTTAAATTAAATTGGAAGAAAGTTGGAGAAGGTTCAAAAGTTGAATACTGAACTTATGAATCATATGTGTTTGGATTCAGATTATAGCTCTGTTATGTTGTGCCTTTAGGAAAGTCACTGAACCTCTTAAACATTTAGTTTTCCAAGCTGAAAATGTGGTAGTTAGGGTGTTACTGTCCCTTTTAAGCACTAGCATTATCTGATTATTTCTGTATATATGGCATTGATTATTCTTAAGTGACATGCTGTTTAAGTTTTATCAAATTAAAAAGTTGTTGTTACATTGTTTTTATTTGTGGAATGAGAAATTTTTAAAGTGGTCTTCATAGAATCTTAAAAAATGAATATTGCAGTATATCTAGAGAGGAACATTAGTGTAGTGAATAGAATGCCAGCCATAAGAATTAAGACTCGTGTGATACATACTGACTGTATAACCCTAGACAGGTCACTTATCTTACCAGTGCCCTTGGCGTGTCCCTAAAAAGCCATAGGTTGCAGATAAAGTACAAATCTGCCGTTAGTGACTAAAGATTCCCCATCAGCTGTTCCCTATATTAGTAATGCACCCCCCTACTGCTTTCCAAAAAAGCAGCTCGGACTTTGACCCTTACCACTGACATATTTTACTACCAAGTATTACCCTGTAGTGTGTATATGTGTCTACACATATACCTATTTTCTTTTCCTAGCCAGTAGGAAGAACTTTACTGGTAAGCATTTTTACAGTTTTTTTGCATTACAAGAAAGTTTTAGATAACTGATTGCACAAATTTATGCTTTCTGTTTTCATTTTCAAGGATGAAAAAGCTATGAATGACTTCCAAATCTGACTCTCCACCCTGACACTTCTACCTCTACTCAATCTAGTATCTCCATCTGTCGTGCTGCCAGCTTAACTAAGCTAAACATGAGAGTTCTTTGTATATCATCCATCTATATCATATATATTCCCTTTTCATCCCTATTAATAATCACTTTCTTCCCAAATTCCAAACCTTAATATGTTATTTCACCACCTACTCTCCACATTACTACATGGCTGATATTTCTACATTTGTGAAATTCATCTCTTCTTCTTCAGTCTCTATTAATTCCATTGAAATTTTGATGTTAGCTTTTTTTCTCAAGTTAATTTTTTTATTTTTTAAAAAAAGTATTGAATTTCCCTCTTAATTTAGACTATCATCCTCCTTTTGGGTTCTTTGCTCACAACCTATTTACTTCTTGGTTAATTTATTTCTTCTCTTTATATTTCATGTTAGATACTCTTTACTTTGTCCTCTCTGGTAGACTTCTAGTCACATTTTCTCTTGCCAAAATTTTTGTCTTTGATGCAAAATAATATCCCTCTTATTTCTATTCATTATTGGCCTTTTTCTTGTGCATAAAATATCTTTTCTAGTCATTCTGCAAAATCCGTTAGCAATAGGCATTCACTTTTCAATTTTTATTATCTAACAACTTCATATTTATTAGGTGTACCTCAGTTGTAATCATGAAACATCAAGCTTCCTCTTGATTATAAATCTTTAAAGGCTGGGTTTGTATGTTTTCCTCTGCTCATTTGAAAGTATATACCCAAGCCACTAACTGTGCTGTGAGAGTCCTAATATTTTTATCTATGTGGTCAGTGGTTTAAAAAAGTAGAATTTTCCAAAAAAGTAGTGTACCTACTTCTATAAGTATTATGTTAATGAAATGACCTTTATTTTGATTTATAAAAATTTAGAACATTATTCAGTCAGATATATTTAAAATGTAATTTTGCTTATATATAGTTGAAGGTTTTGCTTCTGCTTGCTTATGTAAGTTTTCCCAAAACAGCAACCTATGACAAGCTTAATTTAAAGTCATTTCTATTTAAAGCAATAAACTAAAGAAATGCAAGTTTAAAAATATGTAATTGGAACTTAAATTTTTGGTTAATTTAAATTTAAATATTTGATTCCTAAAAAAATTATTTATACTTGAAAGGATTTTACACTTCATTTATAAAGAAAAAGAGCTATTTAAAAAATCATATCCTATCTCTTCAAGTTCCCGGTTATTTCTTTATATCATATTTGGAGGTTTATATGACATTAAAAGAGATTCCCTTGCCCCCCAGATTGCCTTTTAGTCATCAGCATAGTAGTATATGTACAATAGCACATTTATAATTATGTGATTTACTTACACATGTATTTAGCTTCAGCAGTTTTGCTGTAGCTTTAATTCTACAGTGTAAAGTTATCTCCTCTGCTGATTTTAGTTAGGAGACTTTTTTAACCCCAATGGAAACTTGTGGCATTTTTGCAGGGACAAATTTAAGGAGGTTCTTATTTTAGTAGTCTTAAAGTTGCTGTCCATGATATAGCTGCTTTTAAAATCTTAATCCCTCAGTACAAAAAAATGGTTCTTCAATCTTGACTTAGTTTCTCACGGACTAGTTTCATGCTATGTTTTGTTTAGATATATGTTGTTAATTCTCATTATTTCATTAATAATACAAAGGAAATTAACCTCTATTTTGTATTTTTTAAACAAAATCTAGATGAGGAAGAGGATGGCAAGACTCCAACACAACCACTGTTGAAAAAAGGCAGGCATTTTCCATCATTTTGTTTCAATCCATTTTTTTCCATGCTGTCAACGCCAATTTTTTTTTAAAGTCTTTATCTCCATGGTGAGGTTGTAATACAGTTATTTGTGGATTAGAGAAATGATCACTGATTATTCCAACTACATACAGCAGTTCCACACAGCTAAAATGAAATCACATGAGCAAAATTGTAAAATAACATGTTATTGGAAGTGTTCAGATCATAAAAGTTAAGATTTTAGTGACTGAATGTTTTTGTTTTGGCCCATATTTTAGATAATTAGGAGTAAAAAAGTAAGAGTTTCATTCATGACCATAAATTACATCCATTTAAATATTTTTTGTAATAAAACTTTAATTTTTGTAATATTTTTCATATTTTTCATAGTTCTGCTGAGCCTTGGGAGATACATAATCATTATTGAATTAGAGGGTAGAGGTGAGAGTTTGGAGGAGTATGGTTTGGTAGCCATGTTATTTCATCATGAATAATTTTGTACTCTGCATACATGCCGTAACATTTCGTGGTAGATGTTATGATTTAAATGACAGTAATTCTGTATTGGTGACCAGATTTCCTCTTGTGGATTTCTGCTTTATAAAACTGGGTAATATTTTCATGAGTAAAGTTAATGACCTACTCTCAGAGCTCAGTTTTTCTTTGTTTTGGTTCAGAGATCCTGGAGAACATAGTTATTCACCACTGGTACATAGTACCTTTCAATCATGTTGGAAGTGGATTCTTTCCTAACTAGTTGCCTGTGTGCTCTGATAGCAGGTTGTGGGATCCCCAATCCAAACCTCTTTCCCACCCCAATTTTAAAGATAACAAATGCCAAGGCAAACAATGAGTAGAATGTTTCTCAGTGGGTAGTTTTAACTGTAAATTATTTTTCATAGATGCATTTAGTTCTTCAATTTACAGCCCCCTTTTAAAAAATGTTCATGTGAGTATCAAGTCATTGACAGGCCAGATTGTGAGTTATAGACCTCAGGTTATCCAACTAGTCTAAAAGATTAAACAGTTTTTCAAGAATTGTGTTTAGAATTTCTGGGCCAGTTAAAAAAATATATACATTTTGTTAGTACTTTCAGAACACTAAAAATGTTTGGTTTTATATAACTCATTTTAAAATGTTTAAAATTCTATAAGAAACTAACTTTATTATGGTTGACACATTAAAAGAGGAAGCAGTGTAAATTTTTGCACAAAAGTGAGGAAATGGTAAGGAAAGTGATTAAACAAAAGGAAGTTTAAATTTTTTTCTTACATATGTTTGGTTCCATCCTTTAGAACCTAAAGGCCCTGTTGCCCCATTAAATGTAGCTGACCAAAGACTTCTTGAAGCTAGTACACAATTTCAGAAAAAACAAGGCAAAAATACTATTGATGTCTGGTGGCTTTTTGATGACGGAGGTAAAGTTGCTTCTAATTTGTTTATTGATGCTTTTTGCTAAAAATGTTTTCAGTAATTGGCACAGAATGAATTGTTAAAAGCAAATCTGTATACAGAGTTGAACATACTTAATGACTTTGTATTTTATTATTTAATCAGGTTTGACCTTATTGATACCTTATCTTCTGACTACTAAGAAAAAGTGGAAGGACTGTAAAATCAGAGTATTTATTGGTGGAAAAATAAACAGAATAGATCACGATCGGAGAGCGTAAGTTACTCCAAACGAAAATGAATTTTGCTTAGTCAGTGGTGTGTCAGTGTTAGATTTTACCTTGAAGATATATGTAGGATAAAAACTACGGAGAAAATTCAAAAAACTCTCGTTTCAAATTAACATTATATTTTAAACTTTTGATGTTCAATTTAGCACTGTAATTTAAATATTTTAAATCTGGAGGAAAAAAATTAATTTATCTTGAACAAAATTTGGGCACACATATATATGTATGCCCATATATGCGCACATATATATCTCTATAATTTAGTCAACTAAATATATATTTGGTACATATATGGAGAGATACACCCACATAAATGTATAATTTTATTTATATTTTAAGATTTAGGACCTATCAAAACTAGCTAAACCCTGGTTGAAATAACAGAACTTATGCAGTTACTTTATCATTATCTGTCAATAGCCATGTTGTCTTATGTAGTCCCAGTATCTCCAGACTCAATTCCAGGACTACAGATATTATGCCATAGCCTGATTCTGTGCTTCTCCATATGAGAGTAGAATTTTAGAGTATTTAGAAATAGGTAGACCTTCAGCACTTACTGAATGAAATTAGAAAGGAAAGTACATAATTCTCAGTTATATAGGGCACCTTCACACAAATGACCATATGATTCTGTCAATTGATTATATGCAGTGTCCACTATGTTAAAAAACATTGAAACTTTTGGGAATAAAGAATAAATATGGTATATACGTTCTATAACTGAGAGCTAGCATCATTTGTAATAGTTCAAACATTAGAGCCCTTTCCAGTGAGCTCAGTGGTAAAGATTGGGGACACTTTTTTTGATATTGATATAATCCAATCTCAATAAGACAAGAAGACCAAATTGAAGGAAAATTATCACATTTGCAGATATATTGGTTACTTAGTCTTAGAGAACTGTAGATTCCACTAAAACATTAATTGAAGCAATTAGTACTTTCATCAAAGTAACATGGTATAAAATTAATCCACAAAATTACATATTACCAACAAAAACTCATTAAGAAGCAATTTTTAAAAATTGGTCCATTCAGTATAACTACAGAATGTATAAAATACCTGGGAATCCATTTACTAAGAGACTAATCATATGAATACAGTTATAAAACGCTACAGAAATAAAGAAAATCTTAATTGATTGAAGAGTGATTGGATGGGCTATATAAAATGAAAAAATAAAAAGGCTTCCAGAATTAATTTACTGACTCAGTATCATACCTATCATGCCACCAGTAGATTGCTTTATGGCACTAGACAAAATGATAAAAATTCATCTGGAGGATAGAAGGACCAGAAAAGTAAAGGAGAAATAATATTTTTAAGTGGGAACAAAAAGAGTCTTAACAGCACTAGATCTCAAAATATGCTTCTAAGCAGTAATCATGAAAACTATTTGGTACTTCTTAAATCAAGAAGTCATTAATTACTAGAGTCCACAAAAACCCAAGAGTAATTGAACATAGTTTGTGGTAAGAATGCCAAATACTGCAAAAAATAGTCACTATTCAACAAAAACTGCTAGGAAAATTGGAAAGCAGTCTGAGAGAAATAAAACTTAATGGACAGATTAAAAGTGTAAGGAATTTCAAATATGAAAAACATGATGAGTTCTTGACCAAATACAGGATAGAGAGGATGTATCATAAAAGATAAATAGTTTTGATAGCTTAAAAGTTCTCATTAAAAACAAAAGCAATACAGTTAGAATTAAAAGGGAAACAGTGAACCGAACCTTTGTAGCAAATTTTTTGGATAAAAGTCTAATATGTAAGATATAGACAATATATACAAACATAAGCAAGAACCATTCTCCAGTAGATAAAAGGTCACAAGAAAAATGTAAATAAAAATACTTCAATTTATGAGAAATAAAAATTAAAATAATTACGATTATTATTAAAATAACTATGGTTCCTCCTTATTCCCATTAGATTGGAAAAGAAAGCAAAAAAAAAAAAAGACAGTTCTTGGAGGGACTTTGAGAATACACACATATTAACTCCTACTTTATAGGTGGGAACTGTAAATTTGGACCAACTTTTCTGGGAAGCAATTTGGAAGTATGGCCAAGAAGTCACTAAACTGCACCTTTTAACCCAGTGATACAGTTAACCTGATATATATCTAAAATAAATGAAAGAAAGATCTACTTGTACAAAAACATTTATACCATTTTGTTCTGACACAGAACTAGAAATAAGTTGGGTTTGGCTGAACAAAGTATGGTATACGATATTACTGTGCTGTAAGAAATGACAAAAGGGAGATATATTACAAGAAACATGGAAAGACTTGTGTGAACTGATGCTCAGTGAGTAACTTGTCCAATAACTATAATGTTTAAAAAAAAAGAACAGCTTTGAAATCAGAACTCCAATCAGCTCATTGAGAAGTCACAGCTGCAGAAAGCCTCATGATGAGACATTCTTACCACCCCTGGGGAGAGAAGTGGTGAACTATATCCACAGGATGTGACCTATGTTCCGATAGTCAAGCATTTATTAAGTTCCTACTATGTGCTAGGCTATGGGAATACAAATACACAGAATGAAACAATTTAAAATCTCAAGAGACTTTTGCTTGACTGTACTTATTATGAAAGAAACTATTTTCTTTGGTGTGAAGAGGATCTTGGGGCAGTTTGAGGGAGATTCAGAAACAATAAAAGGAAATATTGTCAGTGAAATCTTTTAAAAATATATAGAAGAGAACAGAAGTTCAGAAGGGGATACAGACAAGAAGGGTAATGTAGGTATTACCACGATAAATGGAATATATACCTTTAAATAAAAACGAACTATGTAAGAGAAGCACAGTTTCACATGCAACCTCTTTTCCTTTTCTCTTTGTGAGGAAATGTTCATGTTTGTTGAGGTCAAGTCTATAATTTTTAAAAGTTATTTAAAAAACAAAACAGCCTTAACCCAAGGACACAGTAATTTTCAGGAGGTTGGGAGAGCAGTAGAAATAAAATGCCCTACCCTCAGAGAACTGAAGCATGTGCTATAAGTTTCTTCTATTATAAATTTAGAAAGACCCCGAACTTGTTTTTCAGATCAACAGCCTTAATGTGAGAATTGAAACACTTCTTAAATCTTTAAGTTTACAACTTTGTGTCTCTGTTTTAGGATGGCAACTTTACTTAGCAAATTCCGGATAGACTTCTCAGACATCATGGTCCTGGGAGACATTAACACAAAGCCTAAGAAAGAAAAGTAAGTTACATAAATGTCTTCTTGAATTGAGTGGGTCATAAATGTGTTAGAAGAGTTCCTGGGGAGAATACTCCATTGAGAACTTAAATCTTGTTCAAAAAATGGGAGAAGTACTGGATTTAGAGTCAGACAAACTGGGTTTAATAGTCCTGTCACTTAACCACCTTCCCTGGGGCTTCAGTTTCCTCGTCTTGTAAAGATTTGGTTAAAATGCTCTCTGAGTTCTCTTCTACTATTTTTGATCATATGTCTTGTCTGTTGACAACATATACAGAAAAGTAATTTGGCTTCTTGTGAAAGATGATGCTATGAATCTTCCCTGTCCTTTCCCTTATATCACAAGAAGATTGCTTTAAAATATGTTATGATTTGGGGCAGCTAGGTGGTGCAGTGAACAGAGCCCTGGCCCTAGAGTCCGGAGGACCTGAGTTCAAATATGACCTCAGACGCTTGATACTTACTAGCTCTGTGACCTTGGGCAAGTCACCTAACCCCTACTGCCTTGCCTTCCCCCTCCAAAAAAATATGTTAAGGTTCATAAAAATTTAATTCAATTCAAGAACATACAAATATTTGCTTAAAGGCACTCAGAATCCTTCCATAAAATCAAATTTTATTCAGAATTACCTTCTTCCTTTTCTACCCCTCTTTGAAAATATGGGCTCTTTTTTATTTTCATAGAGGTGTTATAAAATTGAAATATTTGTTCATGTTTTTTTTTTTTGTGAAACTGTACAAGACTTATTTCTGTAATAAGTTATCTGACTTCATAAAGTAATGAAGTGTATCTTCTTGATTATCAAATATTTAAAATCATTTAGGGAAGTATGCTTTGTATAGAGTGGGGTGTGTGTGTGTGTGTGTGTCTGTCTGTCTGTCTGTGTGTGTGTGTGTGTCTGTGTGTGTGTGTGTCTCTGTGTGTGTGTGTGTCATTGTGGATGCTCACTTTTCTTATCTTGTACTCCTTGGGGTTGGGGTGGGAAATGGGGTTAAGTGACTTGCCCAGGGTCACACAACTATTAAATGTCTGAGGCTGGATTTGACTTGAATCTGCTTTATCCATTGTGCCACCTAGCTGCCCCTTCCCGTGCTACCCTAGACCATGGCATTCCCCTAAATCTTTTTGTCTGGGGATACAAATACAATAAAGAAGGAAGCAAGCTTTCCTTGAGATTTTTTTGACATTGTATAGATGCCAGTGGAGTAAATGAGTTGTCCTTTTACCCCTTGCTCTCTTAGCTAGTCATATATTGCTTATATGCCACATAGTGTATTCACATCTACCATGTGCCTCTCCTTTGTTTTTTTGATAACTTGTGTTGTGGCAAGGTAACCCATTTTATTGCAGTTTAGAGTAAAAGGCTTTATTTCATATATTGTCACAAATCATTGCAAGGAGAAGTAGACAAACAGAGAAGTTTAAATGATCTCCTATAGATATTTGTGGTATGTAGAAAACACATAATTACACTGGTGGCCTTGGGAACAACTTGCTGTATTTCAGGGGAGCCAAGGAATGCAGAGAATATCTAATTGCTAGTCTCATGTTGGCCTGAGAATGCAAGATAGTATGGCCTCCTTTTGTTCAGCCTTGTATACAAATTGAAGAGGGATAGGCATTAGCTCACTTAACATTGAAATAGAAGTTTATTCTAAAATTGCATGACTCTTGTCAAGAAAGGGAAGGTGTAGTGACTATCTTTCTCTGATACCATATCTGTACCTTTAAATCTTCATAGATTAGTATTCTAAGACTGCCTTACCTCTCCACTTAGCAACATTAAATGGTTTGTTTTGGTTTGGTTTTTTCTTTTTGGCTGCTGTGATTCCTAGGCTTTTTTTGGCCTCCTCATTGTGGCTGTTGATTTACATTGATTACTTCCTTAGAGAATAGTGATAGTTGGTGTTGATAGCCACTCAAATGATCACCTTGTCTTCTCATGTTTATTTTTCTACTTTTGTTCTTTTTTTATGATTTTCTGTAACAAATCAGTAGCCAAATCTATACAGTTAGTATACACAACTTATTCGGAAATCATTCCCACCTGAGTAACCAGTCACTCATTTTCTGTGATGTTACTTGATTGTTGTTGTGTCCATTGCCTACGAGACCCTCTTCGTAAAGAAAATATTCCTATTTCTATGAGCACGAGTCTCTTGTGCATCCTTGGCATCTTTTGTTTCTTACACCTGAGCCATATATTTTGTTATTTTTTTCTATGCCCACCTTTGCATGAAATTACTAAGTTTAAAGTATGTCTTCACTTGATTGAGACAATCTTGTCAGATTTGTTGTAGAATTCCTTGATTTCCTCATCCTCTGCAAGAGATGTTGGTGTTTAAACTGCAAATATTTCATCACTATCTTTTTGCAGATGTTTGAGTCCTGTAATACAAGACACAACAAAGTAAATGTTTAATTTAACATCTGCTTCTGCAAGGCATGGCAGTATAAACAGCACTTAGTACAGTGCCTGGCACATAGTAGGTGCTTAATAAATGTTTGTTGACTATTGAAATTCAGAAACCAGATATTTCTTGCCCTCAAGGAACTTTTTTTAATTTTTCAGTCAGCAAGTGGCCCTGCTATGTGATAGGCATTAGGGATACAAATATAAGAAAGAAGGAAAGAAGTTCTCAAAGAACTGATATGCTATCAGTCTCATAACATCATAGATTTAGATTATAGCTGAAAGTGACCTCAGAGACGAACTTATCCGTCTTTGTCATTTTATAAGTGAGGATAATAAGAACTTGACCCTGAGTCTCCTGGTTCCAGAGCTACTGCTCTTTCCAGTGTACCATACCTTGAAGTCAGCTTCGCCCTAGGGAAGCACAGCATTAGTGTACTGGCTTCAAAGTCAGGAAAGATTGAGCTTTGAGTTCTGACTAACTGGGAAAGGCACTTCCCCTTCAGGGATTGGCCAGCTCTGATGTTCTTTGAGCTGCAGGGGAAAGGTGCCAAATAAAATAAATCACAGAAAATGAGTGCCTTATAGAGCAAGTTAGTCATGATCCGGGTGGCCTTGGGGAAGTCACTTAATCTCTCTTTTTTTCTTCAGTTTATAAAAAGGGGATTGGACTGGATGGCCTGCCTTGCCAGCACTGTCCCTTCTAGCTCTAAATGTATAATCTGAGACTATTTAACTAAGCATAGAATTTAGTAAAAATATAAAAGTGCTGTTCCTGTCCATCCACACAGAAGACACTTGCTTAAAAAGGAGCTAACAGTGGTTATAATGCCACATTTTGGCTTATTAAGTTTATCCCACCTCCCCCACCACTAAAACAAAAATCCTGAACAAAGATCGTTGTCAAAAATTCTTTCATTTTCCTATCAAATAATCATTTACACAATTTCACCTGTAAATTTCATTCATACTCTTTCTAGTATAATTTAAAAATTTATAATATACTAATTGTACTATTAGAAGGATAGCCTCTGTGAAGAGAAATTAGGTAATAGTATCACAAAATAATCTAACAGTCCAGAAAATGCTTATAAAGTTTAAGCACTTTAAACATTTCAAACATGTTCCAATAAAGGAAAAAATAGTTAATTGCTTTTCCCCACATAAAAATAATAGGAAATGACAGGAGGGATGATTGCATTTTTCTGAGATGGTCATTTCACTACAAAGAGTTCAACAGATATTCGGCGTTTATTAAATTACTGTGAGTAAAACACTGTGCCAGTTCTTCAGAGACAGTGACTTGAAAGAAAAAGCTGCGAATGTGAAAGAACATTGATTGGCTGATTGATGAATGTACCTCTTTTCCATTGTCTCTAAATATATGCTTTCCTTTCTAGCTAGTCCATTCAAATATATAATAATGTTATTTGACATGGTTACAAAGATACATTCTTCACAATCCAGCTATTATTTGTAAACACCCTACCATAAACTTTTATTTCTGTTAATATTCATTTCTGTTTTCCAACATTTTTTTGTAATCTCATTCTACCAAATTTATTTTAACCATATTTTCCCATTTCAGTTCTTTTCTAGTAAATAAGCATATTATTCTTCCTCCAGTTATTTAAAAGCATTTTTGGAAGTTCATAGACTTCACCAGGACACTAAAATTAATTTTTTAAAAATGATTAAGAATCATTGCTCTAGAAGCAACAAGAGTGTAAACCAAAGTCAGAGCAGCAGCATGTCCATGGATTTGTATATTGAGAATAAATAACAAGGACATGAGGGAGAAATAATACTACATTCTATTAGAGATGACCAGTGTCCCATGAAATAATTATTAATTCCCTTTGAATACACAATAAAATAAACTCTGCAAACTCCTTATTTGTCTCTCCAAGGAAAACGTGTGAGCCATCTTTCCATCTAATGAAACTTTCTTTTGTCTTCATATTTGAATTAAAGCAAGAATTTAAAATTTGATATGATTTGATTCCTCCACTGATATGCCATTCTTTGGTCTCTGGATACGTGTCTCACATGTAGAGTTTGAATAATATATTAATATTCATAAAGAGTTAAAACACTACATAATTCCTAGCATCCTCTTCCCTTTTCTACCACTGTGCCAGCATCACTTGGGAAGCTGAAAAGGATAGCACAGGATTCAGAGCCATTTTGTAATTTTTTGTTGTTTTGTGGGATGTGGCTAAAAACTTAATACCCAGTGACCAGTCGTCTAGTGATGAGCCACTGTATATTTAGTTACACTAGTCCTTAGAAAGCAAAACGTCTTAGCACAATTATATCCAAAGCCCTTCCAGAATGATAGGACCTGCTAGAGTTGGAGCTCCACTCGTAGCTTGAGCCTCCTCTAGGCCATGAAAAGTCACAGAATTCTTTTACCTAGAGGCAAAATTAATTGGGGGTGAGAAGCAGCATTGCAAAGGACAGTCAGTTGTGGGGGAGTGGGAGAAGTGACACAAAGGATGGTGTATCACAGGCATAGCTATAAATAACAAGAGGGTCAGAGAGTCCAGGTTGTGCCCCTGTTGGGAGTTAAGGCCTCAGAACAGTGGACTGTGTGCAGAGAGGGGAAGGATTGTCCCATATTGCCTGTCCAGTAGAAGAATGGCAGGGAAAACTCCACTGCTACCTCAGCCCAGTGTGTGCACAAGATAAAACATCAGAGCAGGATTTTATGAAGAATTATGAAGATGTATTTAGAAATTTTGTTTGCCTTGTAGAAATATTGAGAACGATAACTGATTTTAAATGCTGTCTGTTCCTTTGAAGTATTATGGCTTTTGAAGAAATGATTGAGCCATTCAGGCTTCATGAAGATGATAAAGAACAAGATATTGCAGACAAAATGAAAGAAGATGAACCTTGGAGAATCACAGATAATGAGCTTGAACTTTATAAAACAAAGGTATTCTTTTTCTTCCTATACGATAAGTCTTCTCAAGCAGATTGCTAAATTTTTTTTATCTTGCGCAATCTTGATTTATCATGGCTCATTTGTTTATTTACTCTCTTATATTTTTATCTTTCTTAATCATGATAGATGCTAATTTCCTAAATTGGGCCTAACTCTTCTCCTTTGCCTTTTAGACATACCGCCAGATTAGATTAAACGAGTTATTAAAGGAGCACTCAAGTACAGCTAATATAATTGTCATGTAAGTAAAATATGCATATTTGATTGTTTGATTTGTTTGATACACTTTTTCTGGTAAACTATTATCTACTTTAGATGGATGGGTAGGGAAACCTAGGTAGATAGATAACATTTTCATGTTTTCCAGGTTAGATTTTTTGGTATTGTGTTGTAATATACATTTTAAGTTAAGTGACTTAAAAGACTGCCTTTTAAACATATGTACTTTTATCATAGTGAAAAGTAAATATCTACTGCTTAAATTTAATTACAAAGACTATTTTACATCAAATATGATGTTTAATCAGTTTAGCTTTCCTTCTCTCACATTAAATATAAGCACCTATAAATCCAGTGCCATTTAGCCAAATTCCTTGCTATATTTTTCCTACTTAGGGGAATCTTTTGGATGTTGCATTGCTTATTAGAAACAGTCTTCAGTGTATGAAAAAGAAAGTAAAATATCCCTTATCTCTGATGTCTTCAAGTTTTGCTGGTTTCTAGACCTATAATTGGGAGCAGTTAGGTGGCACTGTGGACATAGTGCCAGGTCTAGAGTGAGGAAAACTCCTCTTCCTTTGTGACTCTGGGCAAGTCACTTCTCTCTGTTTGCCTTAGTTTCCTTATCTGTAAAATGAGGTAGAGAAGGAAATGGCAAGCCAATCCATTATCTTTGCCAAGAAAACCATAGATAGGATCATGAAGAGTTAGACACAACTGAAACAACTAAACAAGACCTATGAATATGTATCCAACAAACCCTTTATTTAGTTGCTTTTTTCCTCTCTCCTGATATTAAGAGGCCTAACTCAGATCTGTTGATGTATCACTTGTTTTCATTTGATATGGACAGGGGTCACTCTGTTTTCATTTCACTTGCATTTCTACTTTTTTCTATTTCATTTGGAGCTTTTGTTATTTAGACAGACAAAGGAAAAATTAAATAGAAAAAAGCAAAACAGCATTAGTGAATTGAAGCAGAGATTTTCTTTTACTGAATACCACAGAATGATTATTTTAATTAAAAAGTTATATCTTTAAGTTTAACTTGTTCAAATAGTTTGTTTAATCAGCTTGTTTTACTAGTCAGTAAAAGACTTTCTGGGTAGGAGATAGAGAGTTCTGGAACTGAAAAAAGACCTGAAAATCCAGCTGTGAAGATGGAAATGAAGATTTTCTCTGAACTGTCACACATGCTGTCCCTTTCTTGCCTTAGTTTTAAGTAGATGAGTAAGCTATGTATATTTCTTGTTTGAAATAGAAATATTTTTTTTAATGATTCCTTTCTGAGAGAGGAAGCTTAATAGTGATGTATTTACACATCAGTGTAAAATGTGTTCAGCTTTGTGCATCATTATGGGAAAAAATTGTTACCATCTTCCATTGGCCAATTTGAAAACAATCAGGACGGTAAGGTTATTGTTGATGCAGTAGAATGAAGTAGTTGGTAAGTTTTTCTTGAATTTCTCTGTAATTTTGATTAAATATTTTCTTGTCTTGCTAACATTAAAAATTTTTTAAATTATGTACTGTTATTTTTCTTACTCTTAGGAGTCTCCCAGTTGCACGAAAAGGTGGTGTATCTAGTGCCCTCTACATGGCCTGGTTAGAAGTTTTATCTAGAGACTTGCCACCAGTCCTTCTTGTCCGGGGGAATCATCAGAGTGTCCTTACCTTCTATTCCTAAAAAGTACAGCATGGACAGCCCTAGGGAAATGGCACTGCAGTCCCTAGGAAAGTGACTTGAAACCTTCTGTGAGACTGCAGTGCAATGGCAAAGCAGTGACTTTTCTTCCATCATTTCGCTGATTTGAAAGCACACGGGGAAGTCGCTCCATTTGCATGATTGTGGAGACTTCAGTTTTATTTCTTATTGTTGGACATAAGATTTTTCTTTGCTACTTGAATAGCAATAAAAGTGTGTTTTTATTTTCAGTTGGTGAAAGAAATATAGATTTATAAAAGCCTTTTAGCCTTGAGGTGCCTTCTGAGATTAACCAAATTTCATCCATATATACCCTCTTTTATAAATTTATATAGAATATCAAACTTTGCCTTCAACTAAGACTGTAGCTCAAATGTAAGTTGGTTTCTAGTCTCTTCCACCTTAAAATGAATGCTGCTTTTCTGTCTTCCATTGAGCAATTAATTAGTTTTTTTAGTACTGTATGTTTTCTATTACTGTACTTATTTTTTGTGGTCTCTGTTAGATGTTAATGGGGTAAGAATTAGGGCAGGTCTTTTGTCATTTGAGATGAAACACAGGAATCAGAATGTCCAAAAGTTTGATTCATTTAAGTATGCATGTATAAAATATAAACCTTAAGAAAAGAATTGTTCTAGCTTTTATGAAGCTTTATATTATTGTCATAATTTCCAGTTAACTTAAGAAGTGTCAAAAGATTTATTCTCAAGTTTTATATGACGTATTCCATTCTACAGCCTAAAATACACATAATTTTAAATTATTAGAGGGGACCGACCTGTCCATGTTTGTCCTTCAAATCCAAGTGATTTTGCAGTAAGAACTTAGGTTTCCTGTAGGAAATTTGGGTTAAGTGATGCCATCTTACAGAGTATTTCAGTAAACACTATGTGGCATTCTACCATCCTTCTAAAGTCATACAATTTCTTTAGTTTATCATCAAAATGGTTAAATGGACCACTGGTTACTTAGTGAAATGTTTTTAGGCTAATTCATTCATCAAATACACTTAGTCTTAATATACTCAGGTTTCAACATTTAAATTTAGTCCATCCTTAATATGTAAAGTCCATATTAAAAGCTGCCAGGTTGTGCTTTTTGAACATTTGTTTTGACATCATAGTCTGCCAGTATATAATAGTGATAATGCATAAGTATTATCACTGAAAGCTTTCTATACAAATTATTAATGTGAATTTTTTTCATTCTTTTATATTCAAGAAAAAATTGCCTAAAAACATTTCAAGAGTTTTAAACACACATACACACACACACACACACACACACACACACACACACACACACGTATATCATATATATGGTATATATATTTTATATGTATGCATTATATATTTTATATACACATATACAACAAACTACATGTTACTAGGCCATATTGCTGGTTGTTCAGCAGTGTTCAGTGATCAAAATTCATTAGCTAACAATTTTGTTAAACATAAGATCAAAGTAAATTATCATATGGTTTTAATGAACAAAGTTTTAGTCGTTTGTAAGATACGTTGTAACTACAAATGACTAATTTGTAATAGTGAAATGTTCAGTAATTCATCCACATTGCTATTCAGTCCAGTTATTTATAAGTTTAAAAATAGTTTTAAAAATATTTTGTTGCTAGTTCTCCAGATCGTTGAATTTTTTCTTCTTCCAGAATTGCAGTTTTTTTACTTTTGCTGCATGAATACAAAGGAAATTAGTTTCAGAATGGACCTGGTAATTTTTAAATGTAAAATATTAGTATATTTGTAATATTTTATTTTCCAAATTTGTTTTCCTAGCTCACAACTTTATTGCATTTTTTACAGGATTTGCAGTAATTGTTGGGGAGAAGAGTAGGAATGTAAAATTACTCGAATAGGCATGGAATTGTTACCATGTTTGAACTTTTTTTCCTTTACACAGATGGACAGTAGGGCATGGACTTAGTGCTGCTACCTTGAAATGTGCACAGGTACACTTACTTTAAAAGTTTTGCCCATTCAGGAAACCATCACTTACAATCTGTACCACAGGAACCAAATGAAGTGTGTGTATTCATACATGTGTAAAAAGTATATTTAAATATGCATACTTGGGTTGGGGAAGGGAATTTTAGTCTATGAAATAATGTAAGATGCTTTTCACTTATGGATTCTTTAACACTAGATACCAGGTCAAAAGGTTCAGAGTTATCGTAGCTCTCCAATAAATTTCAGCAGTTTATTGTTAGAAACAGATCATTTTATGCTAGTGATGAAGTTATTCTATTTTGTTTATACTGAATTTTGATTGTTTTGATGCCAAATTTTTTTAGTTCTAATCATTGGTGGTGACTTGAAATAAGCAGTTGTGTATTGGCATTTGGCAGTTCATTATTTCTGTAGACAAAAATTTATAGGGGTTTAGCTTAAATAGCTTTTAAGTTGACAAATAACAGTAGCTGACAAAATCAATTATTTATTTGTTACATTACATTTCATATTTGTATTTTAAATTTCCTTTTACATAAATTCTTTTATGACATTACATATTTAAAGAAAATGAGGAAATAACTTAAATAATTGTGTTTTGATGGATAATTATCAGCTAAGTTTGAAATGGTAATATTTTGATAAACCCATAACTGTCACATGAATGCTTTTCTAATGTTTTAACACTGAATATTGCAGTTTCAACTTTGTGTAAAGATTACTGCAATAAAGGAAGTGAATCTGATAAAAATAATTTGTCTGTTGCATAAATACTCTTCTCTATCTTTATGCTTTGTAAATATCTAAAACAATAGCATCGTCAGCTTCATTTTGATAAGATTACTTCATAGATGATGATATTTTAAAAAGGAATAATTTTTTAAATTAACCATAGATTAGCCAAATTCTTATAAGCAGCACACAGTTTGTGTTAATAAAGTTATGAATGACTTTCTATTACCGATAAGCATGTCATGAGAAGGAATGACATTAATGTTATATAAGTAGACTGTTAAATCTTGGACTGTTAGAATTGAGATTTTATAGATTAGCCTCCTCATTTTATAGGTAAGGAAACAGACCCAGAAGAGTCATGTTGCTTGCTTTAAGGACATTGACAGAACTGAACTGAAGCAGATACTTCACTGCTCCCCAACAACGTTTTAGGTAGCAGGTAGTGGAGTATAACATTTCACTTCACTTTATCCAATAATTTTGAGTATCACATCTTACTCAGGAAACCTTGGGTACTGCAAGATAAATCCCATTATAACATTTTTCGAAATAATATTCAGTTCACTGGCACAAACATAAAATTGCAGTGTTACAAAAAGTAAAGTCCTGGAATTCAGTGAGTTAACAAGTAAAGTTGTTTGCAAACTCTCAAATGCAATATAAATGTTAGCTAATGTTTTTCATTATTTAGTGGAAACTTAAGCTCAGCTCTTCTTAGTTCCTCCTAGTCACTAATTCATTCTCCTTTAGTCAGCAAATATTTATTCAGTACTTACCATTACTGTCTAGTTCTTTTCCCCAGAACCAATCTGGCCCAGTTGTGTCTGGGACCAATCTCTATGACTTTAGAATTGAGGTAGTTTTTCATTGGCAAGACTGATGTTTCTTGGCCTCATTTAGAAGTTAAATATCTGGCCTCCCGAAAAGAAAGAAAAGGGAATAAGCATTAATATAGTACCGAATATGTGAGAAGCACTGTGCTAAGTGTTTTTTTATAAATACTATCTCACTTGATATGAGAATCTATGGACTTGACCCTTTTATGGTCTGCATTCTTCTGAAGATCTCACCCCTGACTTGATCCTGTCCTTTTTGGTTGGACTAAAGCAAATATATTATTTCAATTGCCAAGGTGACTCTCACCTGTATTATAAAGCTTGGTTTTTCTTTTTTCCCCTTGGCTTAAACTGACATCTGGATCTAATTTCTATTAAATACAGTGTGCCTTAATGATGGGTTTTACTCCCTGAAACCTTTTATGCCTGAGACACCCCTTACCACCTTTAACCTGCAACACTTTCTGGCCCATCAGCTAATTGTCTTGTTTTCCTCAAATGTTTGGTTCTTGCTTGGATGTGTCTCTAAATTCCTTTTTCCTCTCCAAGGAGTCCCAGAGGAAAAACTGAATTGCAAAAAAAAAAAAAAAAACTATTGATGAGCATATATATCCTGATAAATTCATTCTTATTCAGTCCAAGTTACCAGTTAGACCTACTTCTCTAATTGATCTCATTTCTCATAGTTCCCCCTCACCTCATTGCCCATGGATTGATCTTCCAATACTTTTTAATTAATTCAGTTCCTGTGAAACCTCAAAAAAAGTTTTTCTTGAACTTGTGATTTTTTTTCCAAGTGAATTATCTACTATGTAATAGACTTGAAAGTTGCCTAGGGCACTGAGACAGTACTTGTCAATATAAGTCAAAATTGGGACTTGAACCTAGTTGGTTCTGATTTAAAGGTTCCACGAAGCCACCTCTCTGGCTTTCTGTTGTTTGTAGGATAAAATACTAATTCTGCTTAGCTTTGAAAGCTTTTCAGAATCAGGTCCCAGCTTACTTTTTTTCCAGGCTCATTTTATCTTTCTTTGAGCACACATACTATGTTCCAGAATTCTGTGTCCCACCACCACACCTTTACATTCCATACTTGAAATTTACTAAGACCTAATATAATTACTGATCTCAAATCATGTTAATCTCCTACTCCTGCCCTCTGTCCCAGTCATTAATGACTTCTTCATCCTCAGATTATCTCCTATATATGTATTATATATGAATCTCCCTCTCCCCCAGTAGACTGTAAGTTTCTGGAGGGCAAAGGTTGTTTTTCATTTTATTCTTAAATTCCCAATGCTTGGGAGGTTGTAAGATTAAAGAATGGTAGCGATACAACTCTGGATTATTTTGTCATCTGTGGACCAAAGGTAATGTGAACAAGTTGGAATTGTTCCAGAAATGCAAGGTTGCTTCAACACTAGGAAAATTCTAAATAAAGTTCTTATTAGTAAATAACCATGAGAGGCAATGTGGAAGAGTAGATAGCTAGCCTTAGAACCAGGAAAAAGCCTTGTTTGAGTCCTGCCTCAGCCATATGGGCTGTATGTTCCTGGACAACTTCCTTAACCTCTCAGTGCTCTGAGTAACTCTCTGGCTGTAAATTGCAGAAAATGTGTCACTTTATACTGGTTAGAGGGGTTTTCCTTATACCAGTGAAATCACAAGCCTATTCCTTATCCCTAATCATAATAGAGCAATAAATGCAGGAGGAAAAAAGACAATACAACTCACGACATGGTTTTTAAAAAAGCATGAAAGTAAAAAATTTTCAGTGTGATCAAAATTATCTATTTTAAAGAAAGAGCTAGTATCATTTGTAATGGAGAAACATGAATATAGTCCTACAGGGCAGGAAATGAACCTGTAGTGGGAAAAGAATTTCCAAGTATTCTTGATGAAAAAACCAGAACTGAACAAACATTTGGAAGTGGAATTGCAGGCACCAAAAGTAACATGGAAAGGTACCGTTATGTGATTGAGAACAGAATGTGTAGGGATGACTTGTGTATACAAGTTGTTAATAGTGGGATAAGAAACAAGGGTCTTCTCGGGCCCTGGAGAAGAGTTAAAATGATTGTATGTGGGTAGCTTAGTTCTAGTTTAATGGTCGTAGAAGACAGACAGAAGTGGGAGGAAAATCACTTGCATAATAAATGTGCATAGATGAAAAGTGGAGGGGGCAGCTAGGTTTTGCAGTTAAGTAGAGCACCAACTCTGGAGTCAGAAGAACCTGAGTTCAAATCCAGCCTTAGGCACTTAACACACTTACTAGCTGTGTGACCTTGGGCAAGTCATTTAACCTCAATTGCCTTGCCTTCCCCCTCCATAAAAAAAAAAAAGTAGAGGACAGTGGAAGGGAAAGAGCATTCCATGAACTTTACATTTGAATCAACTAAAAAGGAACACTGAACACGATTACACACGCACACAAAGATAGAAATACATTAAACTTAGTCCACAGACATTAAATGCCTGTCTGCCCTTAAGGAGTTCATAATCTGGAGGGATAGATTGCAAACCACTATACATAGTGGGATTTAAAGGAAGCCAAGAAAGCCAGGAAGTAAGAAGGGAGAGCACTCCAAGCAGGAGAAGCAGCCAGTGAAAATAGATAGAGTTGGGAAACAAAATCTTGTTGGAGGAATTGGAAGGTCAGACAGTGTCACTGCATTACAGTATGTGGGGATAAAGTTTAAGAAGACTGGAAAAAGAGGAAGAGGCCAGATTGTAAAGGGCTTTGAATGTCAAATGGAATCATATTTGATCCTGGAGCTGACACTGTACTTTAGAAGCCAGGCCTGTACTTTAGAAAAATTAATTTGTCAGCTGAGGAGATGGACTGGAGTGGGAAGAGATTTGAGGCAGGGAGATCATCCTGTGGATAATAAGGTAATGAGGGCTTACATATGAGTAGTGGCAGTATCAGAAGGGAACTTACGTAGGTAGGGAAACAACCTGACTTGACAGCTGAATGGATATGGGGGTAGGGGAGAGAAGAAAGTACAGAGTTGAGGATGAACCCAGATTGTCAGCCTGAGTGAACAGATAGTGGTGCCCTCAACACTAATAAGGTACTTCGGGAAGTTTTGAGGGTACATATAAAAAGTTTTGAGTTTAAGATGTCCAGTTACAGATATGAGAACTGGAGATCTAGAGAGAGATTGGGGCTGGTCAAGTAGACCTGGGAGTCATCTTCACAGAGATAATAATGGAACTTATGGGAGTTGGTGAGGTCACTAAGCATGATAGTTTACAAGGATAGGAAGGCCTGGAACAAACTTTGGGGGACACCCACAGTTAACAAGTAACCTTGATGAAAGAGACTAAGTTTTCAGACAGGAGAAGAACCCAGAGAAAATAGAGAAGAAAGTATTACACTGAAGAACAATGTTGAGGCCAATGATGAGTGCTGTTGACAAGATCAGGAAAGACCTTCGGAGAAACTGTTCTTTGAGACTGTGCTCATTATCATCTGGAATGGCTCTCCACGCCCCCTAGACGTTGCTGTCTCCGTGAGACAAACGTGAGAATTACAGAAAACAAGGGATATGTAAAATAGATGTCCTCTAGGCTAACAGTCTTTAAAGACAATAAGACTGGACAAATCACTGGGACTGGAGATGAGCAGAATGTCATGTAGACTTGCAGTTTCTGTCTATATATACCTTGACCCTCAGATCAATAAACGGAATTGGTCTATCTTTTCCCGTGTCTCTTTTCTTCAACCACATCACCTAGCCGTGTAGGGACGTGGGCTGTCTGCTACAGAAAAACTCCTTGGTGCAAAGTCACAATGCTGCCCCTCTATCCAAGAGAAGGGATTTCAGAGTAAGACACAAGGGAAGGACCATGTCTCTATGATCTAAGGAGAACAATAGATCAGAGAGATCAGGACAAAACAGTCCTGCCAGAAGTGTGCAGAGCCTAACCCTAACTCAAAGTCTTAATTGAGGAAATAAGACTAAAAGACTAAAAAAACTTAAAAAAAAAAAGCTGTTTGATGAAGAAGGATAATAATAGCTCTGAAATACCTATAACAAAGCTTCAAAGAAAAAGTACAGGATCAATTAGAATTCCTAGAAGAAACAATGCAAGTTTGGGGGGAAGAAAAAATCCAAAGATATTATAAATTAAATAATGCTAGAAGAAAGAGTTGGAAAAAGAAATGAGAGCCATGAAGATCTGAAAAGTCATCAAGCATTTATTAAGCACTTATTACGTACCAAAAGATAGTCTTTGCCTTCAAGTCTAATGTAGGAAGTAACAACGATTACATAAATACGAGATGTGTGCAGGATAAGTTGGGGATAGTCTCAGGGGGAAGGCACTGATTAGGAAGGAAATGGAAAGGCTTCTTATATAGAAGATAAGATCCAAAAGTAGGTAGGGTTTGATGAAAGATAAAGAAGCCATGAGTAGATGTGTAGGTAAGAATTCCAAACATGGGGGACATCTTTTGAAAATGCAAGGAGAAGGGAGATAGAGTATCTTGTGTAAGGAATAGCAAGGAGCCCGTATTACTGAATTAGAGTATGTAGAGATGGATAATGTATAAGAAGACTGGAGGAGAGGGATAGGTTACAAAGGACTTTTAAAAATGCTAAACAGAGGATTTTATATTTGTTTCTGGAAGTGGGGAGCCACGTGAATGGGATGGGGTGGGGAGTGACTTGAAGGACATTCAATTTAAGATGTCATATAGACAGTTAAAGATGTGAGACTGGAGAGGTAGAATTGAGAATCATCCATATAGAGATGATAAATGAATTTACAGGAGTTGATGAGATCACAAATTTAAGGAATATAAAGGGAAAAGAGAAGAGAGCCAAGGACAGAGCCCTTAGGGACACCCACCATCAACAAGCATGGCCTGGACAAGGATCCAACAAAAGACACTGAGACATGACCAGTTTGATAGGAAAACCAGGAGAGATTAGTCACAACAACCTAGAAAGAAGAAAGTATCAAGGAGAAGAGGATGATTTACAGTGTCAAAAACTGCAGAGAGGTTAAGAAAGTAAGGATTGAAAAAGGCATTAAAAGATTAGTAATTAAGAGGAAATAAGTAATTAAAGAAATAAGTAACTTGAGAGAGAACAGTTTTATTTAAATGATGACATTAGGAACAAGACCATAGAGATTTAGGAGAGTAAGAAGAAGTTGGAGGCATCAATTACAGTATATCTCAAGCTCGTTTAGTCACAAAAGAAAGGAAAGATAGGACAAGAACTGGCAGAAAAGGATGGATCCAAAGGCATAAGGCATGTTTGAATGCAGAAGGTAAGCAGCCAAGAGACAAGAGACTGAAGATTAGAGAGTGGGGTTTAAAGGGGCCAGTCTAGTGGAGAGGAGATGGAATAGAACCACTTCTACATGAAGTGTTAGTCTTGGCAAAAAGAGCTGCCTCTTCATGTGAGACAGGCGTGAAGGTGATAGTGGCAGAAGGCATCAGTGATGTGAGAGAAGGAGGAAGGGAAAAGAGGGAGCTCTTGTCAAATGTTCTCAAAATGTTGAAATATGAAGCAAGATTCTTAGCTAAAAGGACAGGGAGACAAAGCTTTGAGAGGTTCAAGGAGGGATGGAAAGATCTGGAAAAATTGCTACAGTGAGGAAGATAATAAGTCAATTAGGGAGGCATAAAAGGATTGCCTTACCAGTCTAGCACAAGAGGTACAAAACTTTACCCAACCAACAGACTTCTTAAAAAGGAGGATGAGCTAAGCAGAGGTTGACTCAAAACTAGCCAAGATAGAAGGACGTAACGCAGCAGAACTAACCCTCACAACTACTCTACAAAGATCTAGAAAACTCCATAAATTGAGTCCCAGTCAGTATTGAAGAAAAAACCCAGTCATTATTCTAGCCTACAACTACATAAGGAAACAGAGAAATCAGAAAGACACTGGGAAGTGAATCCACCCAGGAGCAGCTATATGGAACCTTCCAGAATAGAGACTGAACAAGGGCCAGATAAAGTCCCAGATCTACTACACAGAGACTTGACCTGTACGAAGCAGAAGCAAATGCCAACAGACATCTCTGTCCCTCATTATCTACTGGTGTGTCACAAATGCAGTGCAGAAAGGAGGGTGCCTATGCTTAATGGATGATGGTCCAAAACAACAGAGTTGTGGACCATGGGCTTTATCTTGAATGATAACAACAGAAGCAAGCAGCAGCTATGAGATTCTAACCCCAGGAGCTGATCATGGGCTCACATCTAGCCCCCAATATAGTCTGAAGCTTTCAGTAGAATAACCAGAGCGGGAAGCCCAGATCAAAGGGGAGTCTGTAGTTCTGTTACTCTGAACCTGCAGAGATCTTGGCTAAATCTAGAAGCATTCTACCAGAGCTCCAACCCCAATTATATTTCTCAGACACGCAAGTTCCAAACTTGTACCTTGGGCTCACTAAAAACTTATAGGTTCCTACCCCGAGCTGTCCCTAAGGTCCTAGAATAGCACAACATTCAATACTCTGACAAAGTAGCAGAAGAACCTGAGAGTGCACAAAACAGGACCAAGCATAGACCAGCCATTCCCTTCAAAAGTGTGCAGAGTCTGGGCTTAACACCAAGTCCTAAGTCAGGAATTATGACTAGAAGAATAAGCAGAGAAAAAAATAACTCCATAAAAAACTATTAGGGTAACACAGATGCTCAAGACACAAATCCCATACAAGAGAGTGACTCCAAAATGCCTACAAGCAAAACTTCAAATTAAAACACGGCTTTGTACTGAACACTCTCTCATCATTCTCTTCTGGGTGACAAGAAACAAAGAGAAGGAAAATAATAGAATAATATGGTGGAGGGAAATACAAATTAATTATCATAGCTATGAATATGAATGGGATGAATTCACCAATAAAATAAAAAAGCATAGGAGAATACATTAGAAAGCAGCATCAACAATATATTGTTTACAGGAAATATATTTGTCTCAATTCTTACCTCGTGTTTAACCATTGAATGGGTTTGCCTCAGGCAAATAGATCTGGGAAAGGCCTTAATTTAGAAAGGCCAAGGTCATCCACTACATTCCAGGCTATCTCAAGATATCTTGCCTTTTATCTTGTCCAGACTTCCGTGACTGAAGGAGAGGGTGGGACTGACAGGACAACTAGCAGGGTACTGCTATGCCTCACTGAAATCCAGTTCATGCACAAGTCAAGACATAATCCTCATGATGTCAGCAGTCCTCTTTGAGAATGAAGGACCAACAACAACAATATGAAACATAAAGATTTACACAGTTAAAATAAGAGACCAAAGCAAAATCTATTACACTTATGGTAGAGTAAAAAAGGCAGGGGTAACCATCATTATCTCTGATACAGCAATATCAAAGACTGACTTAAGGAGATAAATGGGGAAACTACATTTTGTTGAAAGTTACAACAGTAACATCAATACTGGACATATGTAAGCCAAATGGTACATCGAAATACTTTGAAAGAATAGTTAAATGAGTTACATGAGAGACATGATACCATTTAGGGTTAGAACCGATATCAGGTACCTCAATATACCCCCTTTAGGATATAGAAAAATCTAATAAAAAAAAAAAAGAGAAAATTTAAGGGCCTGAACAGATTTTAGAAAAGTTAAATATGATAGAACTCTGGTGATTATTGAATGGGAATGAAAAGGAGTAAAGCAAGAATCATTTTTGCTATTACTACTTGGCTAAGATAATCCCCAAATGGGATCACAAAGAGTTGGTTATGACTGAAATGACCAAACAACAACAAAAATTTTGCATAAATGTAAAAGTGCACTTTATCATAATATTGATAAGAAAAATAGAATGAATAAGGATAAGTAAAGAGGAAATAAAATCATCACTTTTTCCAGAAAATATAATGATTTGCCAAAAGAACTTAGAAAATCAACTAAAACACTAACAGAAATAATTGACAACTTCAGCAAAGTTGCAAGATAACAAACAAACCCACATAAACCATTGGTGTCTCTGTATGTTACCAATAAAATTTAGCAGAAAGACATAGGAAGAGAAATTCCATTTAAAACAACTAGAAAATGTGGTTAATACTTGGGAATCAGCTTGCCAAGCCACAAACAGTCAAAATACCAAGGATTACTTTATAGAGGTGGAAAAAAATAATAGTAATGTATCTAGAAGTTAAGAATCTCAAAAGGAACAAGAAAAAATAGTGGGAAGGAAGAGTCATATGAGAAGTACTCAAAGGTATATTACAACTGTGTCATATCAAACTGTATTGCAAAGCAGTAATCAAAACAATTTGATACTGGTCAAGAAATAACTTAATTGGGAGGGGGTGGGTAGGTAGGGGGGAAAAAATCTAAGTTTTATGGTAGTGATTGTAGAACATTAAAAAAAAATAAATCCCCTTAATGGAATAAAAAGAAGAAAAAATAGCTTAATCAGTGGAACAAATTAGGTAAATAAGATACAGAAGCAAATAAGCACAGTAGCTTGATATTTAATAAACCCAAATTGGGAGTTTGACGAGCTAGTGGGGTAAGAACTCACTATATGACAAAAAAAAAAGTGTTGCTTGGAAACTGGGAAGTAGTGAGGCAAAAACTAGGTAGAGATCAGCAGTACACACAGTACAAAATCAGCTCTGGGTAGCTAAATGACTTACACAATCAGTGATATCATGAACAAGTTAGAGGAATAGGGGAAAAGTTGCCTTTCAAGTATATGGAGAAGGGAAGAGTTCATGAACAAACAGATGGAGAGAATCACAGATGAAATCAACAACTTTAATTATATAAAATTAAACATTTTTACCCAAATTCCAGTGGAGCTGAATTTGGGAAATAGATAACTGGGGAGAAATATTTTAGCATATTTTTTCTTTCCAATTAAAGTCCAGTTTCCAAAATGTACAAATCAAATTTATAGGAGTGAGAACTATTCCCTAACTGGTAAATGTCCAAGGAGTATGAACAGAAAATTCTAAAGGGAAGAAATCCAAGCTATTTGAAAAAATTTTGAAAACTAACTGAAAAAAACATTTCAAATTTAATAATTAGAAAATGTACATTAAACCAACTCTGAGGTTCTACCACATTGTCAAAGCTAATAAAAAGGAAAATGAGAAATGTTGGTTACTGTTGGGGAAAACTGATATATTGGTACACTCTCAGGGGGTTTTCAATCAATAACACCATTCTGAAAGGTAATTTGAGACTATGCCCAAAAAGTGACTAACTGTGTATATCCTTTAACATGGTAATGCCACTACTAGACCTAAGAAATGAAAGAAAAATGACCCATATATATATAGAGAGAGCAGTTCTTTTTATGGTGGCAAAACCTGGAAATTAAAGAGATGTCTATCAATAGGGGAATGGTTAAACAAATTATTGCATATGAATATATTGGAATATTATTGTGCTATAGGAAATTAGGAAAGGGATGGAATGAGAAAAAACTGAGGCAGCTTAAATAAATTAATGACTAATGATGTGAGGAAGAGTAAGAGAAAAAGTTGATGATGATGATGGTTGTGGCATTTAAAAAAATAAAGAGAACATAAGGAGGATCAGGAGACAAAACTTGGAAAATAACATATTGAATCTATTATGCTTCTTTAAAAATGTGAGCTATACATAATAGGGTCATGGTTTTATGAAAATAACCAATATACACTTATTTCCGAATGCAACCAGCATTGAAAGGCAAAACTCTGAGAGATATATGCATCAATTTTTTTTTTCAAAACAGATTTGGAGATGCATTCATCTAGACTGATATTACTAACTTGATGTCAATAAGTTTTGTTTTATATTTTAGTTCACAAAATCATTTTATGTTGGCACAATATTTCAAAGTTCCTTGTATCATAATTTAGAAAATATTATATAGACATCTTGTTATATGTTTGCAAAGAACACCAGGAGTGTGATACATATGTAATATTAGGAAGTTGGATCCTTTTTCACCTCAATGCTTTGACAGACTATAAGAATTGGAGTTAACGTAAAGGCTATTATATTAGTACCAGACTTTATGCAGGCAAACTTCTGGCTTTAATTCTATTGCAACTCAGAACTGCCAGTTCAAGTGATTCACCAGCCTCAGTCTTCTCTCATAGCTGAGTCAAAGGGATGAACAATCATGCCCTCTGGGCCAGCCCCCCCATAAGCAAGGTCATGTCACACTTTCCAAAAGAAGATGCTTCCTTCATGATTAGTAGCTCATAACTATATTCTTTTATTTCTTGGAATTCTTCTCCATTTTATTTTTATTTATTATTAATATCCTTTTTTAAAATTTTGAATTCCTAATTCTTTCTCTTCTTCCAACTCCTCTGCCCACCCATGGTGAAGGCAAAAAAATGCGATATCAATTATATATATGTGAAATTATGCACAATACATTTCCATGTAGAATTATATTCTAATAAAGATGGCAATGCACATTAACAGTGCAGAGCCTTATTTATTCTTCTGTGAAATACCAAATAAATTTAGCAGATGATGAAGAGGGTCTTAGGGAAAAAGGGAAAAAAATGGTGGAAGGTAGGGGAGCAGAGCCAAGATGGCGGAGTAGAAGGACAGACCTACTGTAGCTTTTCCCCCATGGCCCATAAAATACCTGTAAAAAAATGACTGTAAACAAATTCTAGAGCAGCAGAAGTCACAAAACAACAGAGTGAAAGAGATTTCCAGCCCAAGGCAGTCTGGAAGGCCAACAGGAAAGGTCTATCTCACCAGGCTCAGAGTAGAGCCTTGGCCGTGTGCAACAGGGGCAGAAGTGGAGCAGGTTTCAGGTCACAGAATCATGGGCAGCAGCTGCAATTCCCAGATTTCTGAACCCACAAACACCAAAGACAGCTTCAAAGGTCAGTGAGAAAGCTCTTTCACCTGGGTGAGAAGAGAGCAGGGTCCTGCCCTAGCCCTGACCCCAGGGCAGTAGAAGTCACTGTAGCAGGGTTCATTTTTGGAGCCCTCAGCCTACAAACCCTGGGGGAACTGAGCAGCCCATCTAAATCTTAGGGATGAGGAGGAGCATTAGCATTGTGGAGCTGGTGGAGGCTCTGGAGAGGGAATTCTACTCACAGATCCTGGGCAGAAAACCTTGTGGTTGCATCCAGACCAGAGCACAGACTAGGAGAGGAGTAACGTCCTCTCCCTTGATTGTGCCACCTAAGAGGAACTGAAACCTTACAAATCCCTAAAGTACACCTCCACTTGACAAAGGACTCAAAAGTCAAGTAACAGACTGGGAAAATGTCCAAAAAACGGGAAAAATAATAAGACTATAGAAAGTTACTTTCTGTTGAACAGGTATTTTCTTCCATCCTTTCAGATGAGGAAGAACAATGCATACCATCAGAGGAAGACATAAAAGTCAAGGCTTCTGCATTCAAAACCTCCAAAAAAAAAATGCAATAGTCTCAGGCTATGGAAGAGTTCAAAAAGAATTTTGAAAATCAAGTAAGAGAGGTGGAGGAAAAATTGGGAAGAGAAATGAGAGTGATGCAAGAAAATCATGAAAAGCAAGTCAACCACTTGCTAAAGGAGACCCCCAAAAATGCTGAAGAAAATAACACCTTTATAAATAGACTAACCTAAATGACAAAAGAGGTCCAAAAAGCCAATGAGGAGAAAAATGCTTTAAAAAGCAGAATTAGCCAAATGGAAAAGGAGGCTCAAAAGCTCATTGAAGAAAATAGTTCTTTAAAAATTAGAATGGAGCCGTTGGAAGCTAGTGACTTTATGAGAAACCAAGAAATTACAAAACCAAAAGAATGAAAAATTGAAGACAATGTGAAATATCTCATTGGAAAACCAACTGACTTGGAAAATAGATCCAGGAGAGACAATTTAAAAATTATGGGGCTACCTGAAAGCCACGATGAAAAAAAGAGCCTACACATCATCTTTCATGAAATCATCAAGGAAACTGCCTTGATAGTCTAGAACCAGAGGGTAAAATAAATATTGAAAGAACCCACAGATCACCTCCTGAAAGAGATCTGAAAAGAAAAACTCCTAGGAATATTGTTGTCAAATTTCAGAGTTCCCAGGTCAAGGAGAAAATATTGCAAGCATCCAGAAAGGAACAATTTGAATATTGTGGAAATACAATCAGGATAACATAAGATCTAGCAGCTTCTACATTAAGGGATCAAAGGGCTTGGACTATGATATTCCAGAAGTCAAAGGAACTAGGATTAAAACTAAGAATCACCTACCCAGCAAAACTGAGTATAATACTTCAGTGGAAAAAAATGGTCATTCAGTGAAATAGAGGACTTTCAAGCATTATTGATGAAAAGACCAGAACTGAACAGAAAATTTGACTTTCAAACACAAGAATGAAGAGAAACATGAAAAGGTAAACAGGAAAGAGAAATCATAAGGGACTTACTAAAGTTGAACTGTTTACATTCCTACATGGAAAGATAGTATTTTCTACTCTTGAAACTTTTCTCAGTATTGTTGGAGGGATTTTATATATATATATATATATATATATATATATATATATATATATATATATATATATATATATATATATATCATATGATATGATATGATATATATATATTGTATATGAGTTGAATAGGAAGGGATGATATCTAAAAAAATAAAATTAAGGAATGAGAGAGGAATATATTGGGAGGAGAAAGGGAGAAATGGAATGGGGAAAATTATCTCTCATAAAAGAGGCAAGAAAAAGCTTTTCCAATGGAGGGGAAAAGGGAGGAAGTGAGAGGGAAAAAATGAAGCTTATTCTCATCACACTTGGCTTAAGGAGGGAATAACATGCACACTCAATTTGGTATGAAAATCTATCTTACACTACAGGAAAGTAGAGGAGAAAGGGACAAGTGGGGTGTGGGAGATGATAGAAGGGAGGACAAATGGGAGGAGGGAGTAATTAGAAGTAAACACTTGTGGGGAGAGACAAGGTCGAAAGAGAGAACAGAATAAATTGAGGGCAGGATAGGATGAAGGGAAATATAGTTAGTCTTTCACAACATGACTATTATGGAAAGTCTTTTGCATAAGTACACATATATAGCCTATATTGAATTGCTTGTCTTCTCAGTGAGGATGGGAGGGAGGAAGGGAGAGAAGTTGGAACTCAAAGTTTTAGGAATGAATGTTGAGAATTGTTTTTGAATGCAACTGGGAAATAAAAAATACAGGTAATAAAGTATAGAAATCTATCTTACCCTACAAGAAAAGAGAGAAGATAAGTTTATACACTAGTAGTTCATGAAACTCTATAGAAAGAACCAGTTATAAGACTTTCAATAAAGGTCAGCCTTGGAGAGTACAGGATAACCAAGGGAGAATCCAAGTATTGCACAGAAGCCCTCATATTGTTAAGAGGAGCATTTCAACACTACTGGCAGCTTCTTCATGGAAGTTTTAGGAAACATATGAATCAACATCACACAGGATGAGAGGACATGAAATGTTTATTTAGGCAGGGGAAGAAACCACACCGGTGAGATAATTGATCTACAGTATCAAATACAACTAAGAAACAATCTTGTTCAGAAATACTGTTCTTTCCTTAGTTGAATGAAATCTTTTACATGTGCAAGAAATGTCTTCAAGAACAGGATGATTTTGTTGTTTAATTGTTAATGAAAATATGCACATTTATAGGCTTTATAATCTTTTATTTTTACATTATCTAGATTTCCCCAGTTTTCTTTCCCTTCCATCTTTGAAACCTGATGTTTTTAGACAATTTCTATAATTAGAAGTTCAGACATTTCATTTTGCAGGTACTGTGTGTAGCTGTTAGGAGTTCATATGGTTGATGATTTCTTTGATCACAAAATGTTCTTTTGTAAAATATAGTTTGGGAAAAGATTCAGGGAATAATCTTGAAGTATATGCCCACATTCAGGTAATGTACTTCTTTGGTTTTTGGTTGTACTGAATTATTACTATTCCAAAATCTCTCTTGTCTGATAAGTGGTATTAGGATTATGATGTTGGTTATTTGTAAAAGAAAAGAAGTACCTTTTTATCTGTGCAATCTGTTTCCTTTTTTAATGATTCTGCTAAATTAGACTTCAGCCAGAAACATTAGTGTTGGCAAGATTTAGCATAGTGATAGTGTTGCTAGTTCAAAGAGTAGTGATGAATTATGAATTGGTCATAAGTAAAACTTTTCTAAGTTTGAATTATTATTATAATAACTTGTGTTACTTTAAGCTTATTTCATTTACAGTATGCTTAACATACAATTTTATAGTTAAAGGTCTTTTTACCCCCTTTGGCCTCTGGCCTGTTCTTCATTTTGATGACCATACTAAAAAACTGACACTTCCATTCCAACAAATTTTTTCTTATATGAAACACACTTAACACAAAAATATGTTTCATTAAAATTGAGGCTAGTTTGAATATGCAGTTGCAAATTCAAAAACAGGAATGACAGTGTTACCTGAAGAGGAATTTATATTTTGAAACATTGACAGACAAACAAGACCATCAAGACAGAATGGTAAAAATGTCTGGCAAATTTATATTCATTCTCAATTTAGCACTAGGAGAAGAGCAATCTGGTACATATATAGTGCATAGGAAACTGCCATTTATATATGCTGGTTGTATGACAACAGTGTTAGGCAACTTGCAAAGAATATAAATTGCAGAGGAGCTACTGACCTGTGTTAGTAGAGAAAGTTCATAATACCAGTGAAATTACATAGGCAAATTACATAGGTCAATTTCTATTATGTGTAACAGAAGTTAAACAGTTAAATTCATAGCAAGAAGAAATTAATTATTTAATTAATTTAATTGATAGAATTAATAAGAAGAAACAGACTTGTAGGCATCAGAATTATATCGATATATGAATGAATAATCCCTCATCCTTACCCAGTGATCCATCCCTTTAATTAAAAAAAAAAGATTTAAAAGAAAAGAAAAATGAGGCAATTGAATATAAAATAATCAACACTTTGTCCAAGCCTCACAGAACATTCTGGGCCCATAGCCCCTTACCTCTGCAAAGAAGGAAGGTGAGCTTCCTTTATCTCTTCTGAGGCTAAGTTTAGACTTTTCTACTTTTTAAAAACTCTTAAAATATTTTGTAAAGAAGGTAAAATCAAGAATAATAGTAATAAAACATTTACTTACTAGAAAGCAAAGGTGGGAATATCCAAAATACTAAAGTATATTCATAAAGTCACATTTCAAGTAATGTTTGTAAGTACATAATTATAGAATCCTAGCAGAAATGCATATGATTAGGGAAGCTCATGATTAGGGAAGCTCATGCCCAGGGCAACAGGCAAGCTTTGATGCCCTTAGACTATTTTACTTTATTTTTAATTTATTATTATTATTGTTACTACCACTTTAACTGAGATCTCTATAGCTAGATGTTTTACCAAATGACTAGGTAAGAAAGTCTCCTAAAACTTTGGGCATGTAATAGTTTATTTCCTAAATCTATGCTCTCTTTTAAATGGAGAAGTTACGTACCCAGTAACAGCAATATTGTGCAATGATCAACTATGGATGACTTAGCTATTCTTAGCAATACAGTGATCCAAGACAATTCCTGAAGACTCATGATGAAAAATGCACTTCCAGAGAAAGAGCTAATAGAGTCTCAATGCAGATTGAAGCATGCTATTTTTCTATTTATTTTTTTCCTGTGTTTTTAGTTTTGGGGGGTTTTTTGGTCTATTCTTTCACAACATGATGGATATGAAAATGTTATGTATGATTGCATGTATCACCCATGTCAAATTGCTTACCCTCTCAGAGAGGGAAAAGAGAGGAAGACGATTTAGAAACTTAACATTTTAAAAAGTGAATGTTAAATTGTTTTTACTTATAATTTTACTTATAATTGGGAAAAATAAAATAAAATATTCCAAAAGACATAAAAAATTTTAAAAATCCACCTGAGATGTCCTGTTTTAAAGTTTTATTCAAAATGTCTGTGGGGATAGAGGTCAGTGTGTGTTCCAGCTACCTTCTTGCTACTTGCATGGTCACATAAGAGCTCACCATCTCTTGGATTTGTACTACTCTCAAAATTTAAAACTTGGATATTCTGTTCTGACTGCACCCCTCCTAGCCTTCTCCATCTAACATTTTTTCACTCACACTAAGCCTATTCTCTGCCCTGGTTGACAACTACAATCCCTTAATCATTTTGTCTTCTGTATTTCCAGTGCCTGGCACAGTGCTTATAGCATACTAGGTATTTTAAATGCTTTTTGATATCAATGATTTATCTTTATCCTCAGTCCATTTCATCCACTCTGGGCTTCTTTGCTTTCAAACCCAGTCCTGCAAAGGATAACTTGCCATTTTTGTAGTTTCCTAGCTACTGCACCTAAAGTCCTTTGCTCTTTGTCATTCATGAGCTGTGAACTCTCATTTCTGTGAGTGATCTCCATTGTCAGTTTTCTAGAATAGAGATCTCCTGACTAGAAAAAAAAATCCAAGATAAACTTAGTTGACTTCACCTACTAAATTGTTTAGTGCCTCAGGTGGTGGATTGATTCCCTATCATTTCTCAAACTTTCCCTTTGCCCAACTTTGCTTTCCAATTGTAGAACATTTGAGTGAGACCATCTAATATTTTTCTTCTTATACCACTTCCCCTCCTACACACCCAATTCCTGGAAACTGCATCAATTGGGAAGCATTTATTAAAATTTTCGCAATAATCTGACTTTGGTAAAAGTTATTTTTTATGGGTTTTATAGTCTTTCCCAGTTTCTGTATGGGAATCAGATAATTTTAATTTCACTCTTTCACATATAATTTCATGTATCATAGGGATAGCTAGGTAGTGCAGTGGATAGAGCACCAGTGCAGGCATCAGGAGGACCTGAGTTCAAATCTCACCTCAGACACTTGACACTCACTAGCTGTGTGACCTTGATCAAGTCACTTAACCCCAACTGCCTCATCCTGGGTCATCTCCAGTCATTCTGATGAATACCTGGTCACTGGATTCAGATGGCTCTGGAGGAGAAGTGAGGCTGGTAACCTGCACAGCCCTCCCTCACTCAAAAAACAAAGTCAAGTGCAAGTCATGTCATCATTTCTCTGATGGAATGGTCTTCTTTGGCAATGAAGGACAAACACACATATATTCTAACTTATACAGATCTAAAAGTTAGTTTTTCTAGAGAAAATTCTCAGTCTTGCTTATATAATTTTGAAGACAAAAGATGTATTTTTTCTTTAGCAGTCTTTAAAAATACTTTTAGAAAGTTTATATTTTTTTCAAAATTATTTTATTTCATATTTTGGAAATTATAATTTAAAAGAATGCTATTTCATGAGGAAAATAAAGTAAGGATGGCTAATAAGACTTCACAGCATTTCTAATCAGGCATTTATTTGTCAGACAATTTAAAAATCTGGATCATCTAGGACGTGGTAAAAGAAATCAAATATTATGCAAACTTTACATTCTTGACCTAGTATACTCTCTAGTATATCATTATTGTAGTGATATGAATTCAAATACATTCCACTACAAAAAAAAATTCAATTTCACAGACATTTTACAGTCTCAGAGGTCATCTAGTTCAATGCATTTAGAAATAAGATTCTACTCTAATATTTCTGATAAGTGTTTAGCTCCTGTGCCTAGTGTGTACAAGTCATTGTATTAGTGGAATATGGGAAGAAACAACCATCCTTGTTATCTATTAATTTAGTTTTAACTGAAAAAGTTGAAGCAAGTTGGGTTTTGTTTGAGACATAGACAGGAAATACTTGAAAGTTTCTTTTTTTTTTCACTAATAAAAACCACTAACATAATCAGGTAAATTTGGATAATTATAGCTTTTATTTTGTTTAAAATGTCATATTCTGCTTTCCTTATTTGAGTTCATTATCAGGAAACTAAATGTCACCTGTTTACAAACTCTGCTTAGCCTTTACAACTCTCTTTAGCCTTTACGAACTGGGAATGACTTGTAGGTTATATGATATGTAACTAGAAGAGAATGTATTGTTAAAATTATCTTCATTAAATGTAAAATTGCTTTGAAAACTAAAACTGGATTTAAGATGGGTATTTTGCTGTGTACAACTTAATTACATTGTAGTCTGTTTTAAGGAAACAGTAGCAATAAATATTCTTATTTTCTCCCATTCACTTCCCAAACTCCACTTAATGACTCTTTTTCTAGACTCTCCTGGCTTCGGAGTGATTATCAATAGTAACTGTTGCTCTTTCCCTCCCAGCATGATTTACTTATTTTTTTCTTTGGCTCATTAAACCCATTGCATCCTGGGCCTTCTCCAGTCATCCTGATGAGTATCTGGTCACTGGATGCAGATGGCTCAGGAGGAGAAAGTGAGGCTGGTGACCTTACACAGTCCTCCCTTACTCAAAGCAAAGTCAAGTGCAAGTCATGTCATCATTTCTCTGATGACATGGTCTTCTTCGAAAATGAAGGACATACATGATGAACTTCCTGAGAAGTGAGTCTATTTTTGGGGGGGGAGAAGAATGGGATTTTAATTGTCAACCTCTCTCTCTATAGAGTAGACATATCTATAGGCACTTTAAGAAGAAAAAATGAAGAAATCAAAAGTATTTATCAAACACACAAGCACCCTGCTTAGGACTAGAAGTACTAATACAAAATCAAGACAGTCCCTGGCCCCAAGAAGCATACATTCTAAGGAAAAAGGCAACAAATATGGACAAGAAGAAAATTTGGGGATGTCACAAAGATTTGGAACAAATGGAAGTAGAGTGACACTCTTTCCAGGGGCAATGGCAGTATTAATTTGATTAAATTTCTCAATGCAAGAAGTATAAAGGGGGACGGCAAAGTATGTGCACAGTTGTAGGGCAGAAAGTAGCTAGGGCAGGGGTGGGGAGCCTGAAGCCTTGAGGCCACATGTAGCCCTCTGGGTCCTCAAGTGCAACCCTTTGAATGAATTCAAACTTCACAGAATAAATCCCCTTAATAAAAGGATTTGTTCTATAAAACTTGGACTCAGTCAAAAGGCTGCATTTGCAGACCTAGAGAGCCACATGTGGCCTCGAGGTTGCAAGTTTCCTACTCCTGGACAAGACTGCATGGTGCCAGGGAATGCAGAGCCAAATGGGTTAGTCCCTCCCAGGCATTGTCCCTGGTGGTCCAGATGCAACAGCAGTAACAGGAGTTTCCACAACTAAAATGTGGCTTTGGGGAAAAGACCCAAAGATGCCCACCCACCATCATGGTGGACAGAGCCACCTCACCAGGATGTGAAAACTACAGAGAAGCTTCCCTTTTAAATAGATTGCAAACTATGCATGTAGCTGGATGAAGACAATGCGTATGAAATGCAATGTGCATTTTTCATGTAATTATATATATTCATTGATGTACATTTACTGCATGCTCCTGTTTTATTTTTCTCTCTTGTATATTTGTTTGCTTTGTATTATCTTATTATTACATAGTCAACTACACTTAGCATGTTGTTAGCTATGTACATATAATTTGGCTATTTGGCACAACTTCCTGATGTTATCAGAATGTAACAAGTCATTACAATAAGGCTTGAACTGACAGTCTTGGGAGGGGCAGAAAGTTTGGGAGTTAAGTTGACAAAGACCTTGGAAATTATATTTCTTCCCAGCTCAGAAAGTGAGGAAGTTATCTCAAGATCAGAACTGGAGGGTGGAGTTTTTCTGCTACAGCAAGAACTTAAATCATCCAGAGAGGGAACAAATGTTAATTACTGGCTTTGATTAGGAGCTGAGCCATACAGACTTTTCTAGAGACTCTTTAGTAAGGCACTGGAGAAGGCATTCCAAAAGGCTAATGCAGAATCTCCTCAGGTCACTTAGGAGCTATAAAGGATTTAGGACAACAGACTTTGCCCAAAACAACTCCCTAGAACCCTCCTCTGGATATGAGACTTGCTAGCAAGAAGGGGAGTTAAGAGAGTAGTTCTGGAACATGTGTCACAAACTGGATCTGATTGTCATTAAAAGGGAGGAATTGATTTCTGGAGAGGAGGTGATGGGATCATTGGTCTTGCAATAATCACTGAGTTTATAACAAAGAAGAGGAAATCTGGGTTCAGAAGAACATAGAGAGGATCCTGGGAATAAAAATTTTAGAAGGAAAACCAGGCCAGGATTGATGCGAGATGCTGAAGAATTAGATTCTGAAGACACACACACATACACACACACACACACACACACACACACACACACACACACACAAAACATTCTAGTAAGGAGGAAAAATGGAAGCTATAGGAATAGTCCAATGTAGATGAACAGAAAACTCACCAACAAAATTATATATTGAGTTTTGTACAGAAGATGAAAGTAAGGGTAAGTAATGGAGGATAAACATGATCCTGTGAGAAGAATACATGGGGTATTGAAGCTAGGAATGAACTGAGGCTGGCAAGGGAAACCAAGGATAACAAAAATATCTTTTAAAGGCCATAATGAGAGAAAGAATGGGATCATAGAAGAAAGAGGACTATTACTTGGGATGAATGAGATGATAACAACTAGTGGCAAGGAGAAGGCAGGGCTGTTCAGTTATTTATTTTGTTTCTGTCTTCCTATCAACAAGAATGACCTTACTGGAAATGACAGAACACCAGTGGCCTACAGGGGGCAGATGCCCAAGGTAGTGAGATGGGAAGCCTATTGCCTTTCATACCATTCAAATTACCTGGGACAGAACTACATCCTCAGGTACTTAAGAGAAATGGCAGATGGGTTTTCTCAATCACTGTCAGATATCTGAAAGACTATGGGAAATGGGAGAGGTACCACAGGAACGGAAATTGGTAAATTTGCTGATTTTCATAAAGGAAAGAGAACAGTCTAAGAATCAGACCTGCACAACCTACCTGGGGGGCCACTTGTGGCCCAACAAAGGTTTTCAGGCAGCCAGCAAAAAAATGTAGAGGATGTAAAGGAAAGTAAAGATGTAACGAGTGCTTTATCTGTGCCCTGCATAACCCACCTTCCACTAGTCCCTAATGTGCCCTTCCTGTGACTTGGCTGGTGGGTTGCACCATGCTCTCTCCTGTTTGTCATGTGACCCATGGCAACCAACTATCATCAGTCTGTCTCTAGTCTGAAAGGAGTGAGAGCTGTATCTTTTCACCGTTTTTGGTCCTTACTGGCATTGAACCCAGCAAAGTGAGTGCAGCTATGCACCAACGCAGCTGATAGCTGCTATGCTACGCTATGAGTGGAAACAAAGCAATGGCTTCTTCTCCTCCTTCTCTGCGCAAGGCCCTCCAAGTTACATGATGGTCTGGCACTCTCTTCGAGGTCAGACACTCAGTTCAGTATTTCTCTGTACGTGAGCAACTGCTGTGGAGATTTCTTGATTCTAACATTAAAGTTTTGGGTGCCTTTAAATGAGTGATAAAAGAAATGGAAGATCGAATCTGAACATAGAGTGTTTAATTCAGATTGGACAAATAGATACTTGTTTATACACAAGAGACAAAATAGTGTGCCTTGTTGTTGAGAAGTAATAGCCATTCTGAGGGAATACCATCTTTGTCACCATTGTGAATGAATTGAACTTAAGCAAATTGGACACCAATGAGAAACAAAGTAGTGTCCCAAATTATTGAAAATTGATTTCAAATATGATTCTGGAGTACAATAAACTGATTGCTGACAAGAAGTGTAATACATTCCATTAACTAAACGTAAACAGTAAGAAAACCTGAAAAATGTACTAAACTTCTATCACTTAGCAAAGTAATTTTTTAACATTAATGTGATTTTATGATAAAAATCTTAAGTAATAAGTGTAATTCATTGCTATTAATTGAAATTTCCCCTTGATGGTTTATTTACCAAATAGTTTAATCATTAATTGTACCTTTACTTGGAAAGTGAGCCAGTAAAAACATATCTGCTGCCCAAAGAAATTTAGTCTGTTTTAATTTTGGCCCCTACCTATTGCCAAGTTGTGTGGGTCTGCTATAGACTATTGAGTAGTGAGTCTAACTTCGATTTCTGTGAATATTATAGAAGGTAACATTAAGGAAATGATGAGCGACCACCTTAAAAAGGAGACATCTTAAAAAAGAACCAGCATGACTTCATTATGAACAAGTCCAAACTAACCTTCTTTCCTTTTTTGACAGGGTTACTAAACTAGTAGAATCAGAAGAGTGCCATAGATATAGTTTAGTTAGACTTTAGCAAATCATCTGATGAAGTAATTTATAATTTCCTTATGAAAAAGATGGAGAGGTGACAACTAGACAAAAAATACAAATAAATGGTTTGGGAACTGGTTGAAAGGGAAGACTCAAAGGGCAGTTGTTGATCATTCAATGTCAAAGTGGAAAAGGGTACCCAGTTGAGCACCCTGAGATTTGTTCTTATCCTGGTACTATTCTGCATTTTTATCAATAACATGGATAAAGCCATAGACAGTATGCTTCTCAGGTTTGCAGATTATACAAAGCTGGCAAAAGGAGCTAGCACATTGGATGACAGAGTCATTCAAATTTCTTGACATTGGACTAAATCTAAAAAGATGATTGTCATTAGGGATAAATTTAAAGCTTTACACTTGGGTTCACAAAATCAACTTTACAATTACATATGACTAGATGGAGGAATATATTTGAAACTATTGACATAGAAATTTTTTAAAATAACAGGGAAATTAATTATTCATATTATTATTGTTATCAAGAAATATCTCTTGATACCTAATCCCTAAGTATAGAGAAATGTGCTAGACTTTGAGGGATACAGAAATATATAACGCCTTTAAAAGGTTTATAAGGTCGTTGGAGAGAAAGAACATAAATGGAAAAGCTAGAAAAGGATAAATAACAGTACAATATAGATTATAAATGTCACCACACACATAGCCTTCAAATTCTCCTTCTCCCTAAGCCCTACTCTGTCAGTCAATAAACATTTATGAAGCACCTACTATGCTAGGCACTATACTAAGTGCTGAAGATACAAAGAAAGGGGGAAAAAAATCAGTTCCATTTCAAGAAACTTACAGTCTAATTGGGGAGACAATATGCAAAAAAAAAAATTATGTATAAACAAGATATGGTAGGATAAATTATAAATAATTAAAAGTGGGAAGTGACTAACATTAAGGGAAATCAGGAAAAGCTTCACATAGAAGGTAAAATTTTAGCTGGGACTTGACAGAAGCCAAAAGGCAGAAAGAAAGAGAGATGAGGGATAAAGAAAATGCCGATGGGCAAGAGATGAAGTGTCTTGCATGAGGAACAAGGAGGCCTGAGTATGGGGGGAGAGAAGAGGGAAGGAGACGAAATGGTTAAGGTGTAAGAAGCTTAGAGAGGTAGAAGGGGACCAGGTGGTGAAGGGCTTTGGATGACAAACAAGATTTTATATTTGATCCTGGAGGTAACAGGGAACCAATGGAGTTTATTGAATAAAGAAATCATACGGTCAGATCTGTGTTTTGAGAAGATTAATTTGACATATTTAAGAAAAGAAGAGATTTAAAGCAGAGAGAGACCAACCAACAAACTTTTGCAATAGTCCAATCGTAGAGAGAAGAGTCAAAGTGCAGAGAGGTCAAGGAGAATGAGGACTGAAAAAAGGGTCATTAGAATCAGCGATGACTTTGGAAAGGGCAGTTTCAGGTGAATAAAGAGGTCAGAAGCCAGACTACAGAGAGTTAATGAATGAATGAGAGAAAAGCAGAGGTATTGACAGCAAGCAGATGACCTGCAAAAGAGAAGGGATATTGAATGATGGTGGAGATGGACAGACCAAGACAGGGCTTTTCTAGAATGAGAGAGTTATGAGCATCTTCATAGTCATTAAAGAAGCAACCAGCAGACAAGGAGATTGAAAATAAGCAAGAGCGTGAGGATGACAGAGGGGGCAATCTGCTGAAAGATAGAATGGAATGGGATCACTCATGCAGGTAGAAATGTTTGCCTTTGAAATGGGAGTGAGGATGAAAAGACAGTGGTGAAGGTGGAGACAGTGGCAGAAAGTCACTGAATGCTATGAGATGAGGAGAAAAAGGAATTCTTAGTGAATTGCCTCAGTTTTTTCAGTGAAATATGAAGTGAAGTTTTCAGCTGAGAAGTTGGAGTAGGAGAAAGACATTAGGAAGCCTGAGGAAGGATGAAAAGATTTGGAAAGCTTCAGTGGTGACTGGGATAGTGAATTAATCAGAGAGGTATATAAAATTTACACAATGAGGTTCCCATTCTGTTGTGTAAATTGTATTAGCTTACCAGAGTCCTTTGTACAGACTAGGTTCTTATTACAATGCCTGGCACATAGTAGGCCAGGCATTGTATATTGATTGTTTGCTGAATATGGGAGGGGTCGCCAATTATTATTGTTACAACAGTACAAAAATAAAATGAGGTCTGAGGAGTGACTAAAGCACAAGGGAAAAGTTTGTTGCAGAGGGAATATTTGATCTGAGCCTTGAAGAAAGTTCAGAGGTACCAAAATGAACACTCAAGAACTCGGAGAGCAGTAGACCAACAGAACAAGCTCTGTTCAAGGCAGAAGCCAGAAATAAAGTGGATAGGGGCCAAATTGCTAAGATCCTTGAATTTGCCAGTAGCTTCTTAGGGAGAAGTAAGTAAGTAGTCCTCCAAGTGCTGCAAAAAATTCTTTGAAGCTTAAATTCATACATAAAATATCTCACCATAGTTGTGCATCTCTTTTGTACCTGTCTACCAGACAGCGTGCCTTGTTTCAGGCCACCATTCCTCTCTGAGGATTAATTACCCTGGGAGGAGATTTTAGATTGAGTTTCCAATAGTACTTCAGAGAGTTAATCATCACATTTGAAATGCTGGTTAAAGTGGTCAACTTTTTAGAAGTGTTTGCTTGTGGCATTAGTCAGCCTACTCCAAACTAAAACAAATAGCCAGTTGTTGAGTTCTCATCTTAACTTCTCTTTGAAATTCCTCTTCCCAGATTTGGCTGCTTGCCCCAGCAGAACAACTCAACTCTACTGGTACTGGCTGTGTAGATAAAGTATTAAACTAAAGATCTTCCCTTATTGTTAAATTTCTTGTTATTCAGATGTTATGTTTCAAAGAGAGTTCTCTTAACAATAAACAGAAAACTGAGGTAAATGGACTCTATACCAACCCAAACTCCTTCAAAGATAAATTAAAGATAGAAAAGCACTTGAGGATCAAGGTATCAATCAAAATAGCACTTTTCCCTTCTTTTCCTACCTGGTCTCTTCTCCCTTCCCTCAATCCCTCCCCTTCCCCCTCTCCCTAGAATTATAAGCTAGTAAGAAGCACTAGAGATCTTTCCCCCTCTTCCCCCACCCCCTCATCCTCCCTCGTTGTGTCTCTGACTCCCCCAGACTTCCCCACCAGGATTCCGCTCTTTCTAACCCTGGGACTTCTCTTGGTGCCTGAGATCTTTTCACCTTTGAACATTTTTCTGCCCTAACAGCCTCCCTTCTCCCATTGGTGAATTCCTTTCAGGGCCTCCGTCTGGGGGACAGGCCCAGGCTTTTCACTTCTCATTCTCCTGACTTTGCCAGTATAACGCTGCATGGGTACCTTCTCTGCCTTCCTCCTTCCCCACTTTTCAGTTCCCTTTTATGTGTTATTTTCCCCCATTAGAATGTGTGCTCCTTGAAGACAAGAGTCTTCTTTGTCTGTATTTGTATCCCCAGATTTAGCATAGTTTCCGGCACATGGTAAGCACGTAACGGATGCTTGTTGCATGTCTAACTTTCCAATCAAATCAGACTGAAAGCAAAGCTTTCTATTTTCACCACTGTTATTTGATTTAGTTTCAAAAATTCCTGTTAATAGGAATGATGAGAAAAAAGAAACTGAGATGGATTAAGAATAGGAAATAATGGTATTTATTTTTTGAAGATATGATAGTCTACTTAAAGAATACTAGAATATCAACTAAAAATTAATTGTAACTATTAACTTCATTGCCTCTGCATTTGGCTAGGAGATAAAATGTTGCAAGACAATGTCAACAAAGTATCAAGATATAAAACAAATACATTATCAGGCTTTTTAAAAATATTTCTATGCATTACTCAGTAAAAAGAAATAGCAATACAAATTCCATTCAAGATAATTACAAAACACACACAGGAAATACATGAATATGACTACAAAACATTCTTTCGATTATAAAGACAGAAGGGATATTAGTTCCTCATGAATGGGCCACAAAATATAATAAAAATAGTAAAATTATCATCATTAATTTACTTATTCAGCCCCATACCAATCAAACTACCAAATGATTACTTTATAAAACTAGAAGCAATTAACAAAATTCATTTGGAGGGGAAAAAAAGTCAAGAAACTCACGCATAAAAATCCCCCAAAAAGTATAAGAGAAGAAAACTAATTAGTATCAGATCTCAAATGTAACACAATAGTAATTTACAATTTTGATTTTATGAAGCTGAAAAGCTTTTGCCCAAAGTCTATATAGCTGAAAATAGAACTGAAATAGTTTCCTGAGGAAAAAAAGTCTTTGCAGTAAGTTTTCATAATAAAAATCTGATATCCAAGATATCTAGAAAACTGAAATTATATATATATATACATACATACCTATATATATGTATATATATGTACATATATGTGTGTATATATGAAAAAGGAAAAAGTCTATGGATATGAACAGGTAGTTCTTTAAAAAAGTAAGCTACCAACATCCATTTAAAAAAAAATTCACTGTCACTAAAAATTAGAGAAATGCAAATGAAAATAACTATGAGGTTCAACTTCCCCAAACTGGAAAAGATGAAGAAAAAAAAGAAATTGGCCACTATGTATAGGGGTTGGAAGTAAGGAATGTTATGAGAAAACAGATACATCAATGAATTATTGATAAAGCTGTGAATTGATTCAATCACTCTGGAAAGCAATTTCAAATTATCCCTTCAAAATCACTAAATTGTGAGCCACTGCTGCCACCCAGAGATTGCTAACCCCACCCTGTCCATATGCTTCTAATACTTACTCCAGGTACAGACTAATTCAATCAAGGATAAAAATGAGTTGAGGCAGAAGATCAAATTGACTGAGAAAGCAGGCTAGGAGATATCTCGACACGGCAGCTTGCATAAAGTTTATAACAAAGCAAGAAGTTGAATTAATTAGTAATTAGTTACTAATTAGCTGAATTAAAGAGGAATCTTTTTGTTGCTTATTAAAATGTCATAGGGGCCCAAAGGTCATCTTGGAGGGTCATTTCAAATATTGAGCAAAAGACAGAAAGTGCTGAGAAGAAACAGCAGATAATCCAAGAATACAGAGAGAAAACTGAGACCAAACTAAGAGATATCTGTAATGATGTACTTTCTCTATTGGGTAAGTTTTTAATTCATAATGCTTCACAAGTAGAAAGCAAAGTTTTCTATTTGAAAATGAAAGGAGATCACCATGTCCAGTTCAAGTCACATTTTTAAAAGTGCTTTTAGCTATCTTAATAGTAACTTAAATAATTGACATTTATATGGCGTAGTCAGAAACAAATATACAGAATAAGTAAAATAAGTCATCCATCAAACTGATAGTTTTCATCTTGTTCAGCAGACATATCTGTTTCAGTCTAGTCCTGATGAGTAAAAGTGCTACCTAATAGAAAAACAGCAAACTTTTATTACCTCCTACCAGGGTTCTAATATCCTGAAAGAGAATTATTGACAGATTTTTTTATAAAATAGCTTTGGAAAATATATAGTTATGAAATATATTCCATATATTCAGTACTATATACGCTATGTATATAGTTATTAAAATACAACTACATGCCTTTGGTAACTATTTTAATTATATGTGGCTATGTGACTAAACTATCACTTATCACTAGTTATCCTTGATTTAAAAAGTAAATTAAGCTGTCTCAGAAGCTGATTTTCTATTAAAAATTAAGTCTTACTATATATTATGTATTTTTTTTTTGTATATTTGACAAAAGCACCAGTTAATTTCCTGGTTACTCAAGGACATGTAGACATCTATATGGTAAAAGGAGTTTGCACTGCATGATACACTATTAGATTTGGTTTCTGTCTTGACCACAGAGAATGGCATTCTGAGTTCACTGGTCACATGAAATCAGAAATTAGCAACAAATAATTTTTTTTTTTGCTAATACAAGTGTAGTCTCCCCTTGATGCTTCTTCCCTAGCTCCCATACACATTGTTGGACTGGGTTCCCCCAAAAGGTGGCTGACTACTATTTTCAGAATTCTAGGGATAGAACAGAATTGTAACCCAGGGCTGATCAGGCCATCAGGTTAGATACTACTACAAAAAAAAAAAAAACCAAAACGCTCATAGAAGATATTACTTAACAAAAGGAGATCCATTTAGCTACAGAAGGTATATATTCAATAAGGATATTCATGGAGGATGCTAAGTTAATATATCTAAGCATAGTTCCTCAGCTTCTGTATTGTCTGTGGTATCAAGTTAGATCTGGAGTTGTTTGAATCTTTTTTTTTTTTTAATTTAAGGGATCAGAAAACCGTAGCAACAGAGTAAGCCTTAGTTTTGTGAGCTAATTTTGAGGACTGTTTCCATATCTTTTAAGGAAAAACTAGCCCCACCTAAATAGGAGGGGCCTTAGGAACTTGGTCTCACCACAGGCTGGGTTTCTAGGAATGTCTAATAATGTTGATTACAGTTTCCCACCAATATTCTTCCCTCTAACAAACAGATAGACAATCAGCTTTTTAGTAAAAGAATTTACTAAAGATTGTCTAGTAGGGTTTTCTCTGTGCACAAGAATGATTGTGCACAGAGATTCCCTTATAGGGCCTTGGTTCCAAGTCTTGGGCTATTATCTTTTACACCAGAACTCTTCTACCACCATATTGGTTTACAGATTCAGTCTCTCCATTGAACTGACTGCTATTTTTAGACACTGGCCCAAGAGAGCGTCTTATTCTTTTGATCAGTTACAAAATGGTTCTTGTGTGGCATCATCTTCATGGGATAAAAGTCCTCAAATTGATTGAGGACTTACTCATACCTGATTTACACTTTTGACTGATGAGTCAACTGAGGTATCCAGGCCTTCTGTCATTATATTAATTGTAGCAGTGTTGGAATCCCATCCTAAGAGAAGCAACCAGTAACCTCTGAGTAAGACCCTTGTGAGAAATTCAAGGTGATAATCATTTAATACCATTTTTGGACTTTAATAAGGGCCAAAGCCTGAACTAATCAATTAGACTGCTTTGTTTTGCTCTAAGAATGCCCTTTTCTGTGCCAGCAACTTCAAAGACCTGTTTATGACAGGATGCCTGAAACCAGAGCTTTGGGATTCTTCTTATCTTGATATACAGAGACAGAGAAAAACAGACATCCTGGGATTGTAATTTCCAATTGACCTTACGTTGTCAATTGTTATGTCTCACTGTGTTTACCACTTACACAGCTAAGAAAATCCCTTTCTCATAGTAAAGTGTATTTAAACCTTGTCATTCTTGTATCAGTCAGAAACTTCCTTCTGGCGCCATGATCTTGCTAGCTTTAAGGGAATAAACACTATAAATCTGCGTTATCACCTCACCTGTTTGCCTCTTTGACCAAACTTTCAGGTCGACAAAGACAACAAATTAATAATAGTTCACCAGGAAACAAAATACTGAGCATAAGACAAAAAACAAAGTTTTATATCTGAGTAAACAAGGTGAAAAGACATAGGCAGTTTAAAAAAAATTTTAAATTAGAGCCAATATTCCTCAGACATAGATAGGGATACTCCTAATTTAGATTTCTGTTAAATTTTATACTAAGGGACAAGAGAAGCAATTTTATAAGCCTGTTGGTTTGTCTTCCATGTTGTGCTTAGCTTATGCTGACACCTGGTGGTGCTTTAAAAACACTGAAGAAAGGTATTGTATACAATTTCTTATGATTAGCATTTCTTTAGGAATCTCTTGGCAAAGTTGTTTTCAGGGATGTGCTGCCTGTAAGAATTCCATAAGACCTGTCCCTGAAGAAAATAGATTTTGAATCAGATCTAATGTTAAGTAAGCCTATTCATAACTAACTAATTATCTTAGTCTATTTGTATATAAATATACCTTTTGGAGACTTTTTAAAAAAGCATAATGTTAGTAAATTCCTAAACACAAAAACGAATACATTTCATGCATCAGGACAAAACTCAAAAAGGATGAGAAAACAAGCAGTGAGCAGGTCTAGTTTCTTTCAATAACATCAGACTTACAAAAAGACAAAGTGGAGGCTGAATAGTCTCATTTATTTTTGACACAGAAAAAAGTTAGTTTTGTATTGTAGAAATAGCCCACAGATAAAAAAAATTAAGAACTTATGATTGACTTCTTGGGTCTAGCACTGATCTCCATACACACTGAGTATTCTTAGAGCCTTAGTAACTGTGAAGACCATGAAAAAGCAGAAATGAAAAATGCAACAAATATTTTTGCCCAAACGCAGCCATACTTTATTGATGCTTTCCTTTTCGCCATAATTGTGACCCTGAAAGTTTGTGTGAAAATTTTAATTTCAAAAATCAAATCATTTTAAAATTAAGAGCTACTATAGAGACATTGATGCTCCAGACATAAAACCAGAAGAAGTGAATGACTCCAAAACATCTTTTAAGCAAAGTTTCGAAGAAAAACACTAGTTGTGTACAAATTCAGCAAGTGTTCCTGGAAGAGAGGAAGCAAGAGTTTAAAAAAATAAGCTAAAAGTGATGTTACAAATGAAATGAGAGCAGTAGAGGAAATAATTTGGAAAAAAATGAGAGCAATAGGTCAAGAAAATTGGGGGGAAATGAAAGAGGGAAGAAAGAATTAGAAAGAGAATTAACAGCTTGCACAAGAGATACAAAATCTTACCCAAGCAACAGATTCCTTGAAAATTAGAATGGACTATATAGAAATCAATGGATCCAGGAGAAAGAGCTTAAAACAAGTGAAGAAGAAATAAAGGAACTTAGAAACTATTTTGCCCAAGTATATGCCAACAAAACTGATAACTTAGAGTAAGTAGATGAATTCTTACAGAATATCAAATATGCAGACTAACAAATGAAGACACAGACTATTTAAATAACTCAATATCTGAAAAAGAAATTGAAAAAGTCTTAAATGAACTAAAAAAAACCCTCCAGGATCAGGTAGATCACAAGTGAATTATATAAACAATTAATTCCAATACTACATTAACTGTTTGCAAACATAAGAAAAGGCAGTACCCTCCCCAAAGCTCTTTCTATGATACAGTCTTGATACCTAAATAAGGTAGAGACAAAGCAGAGAATGAAAACTATAGACCAAGATAATGAACACTGATGCAAAAAAAAAAAAAATAAATTAAATACTAACAAGAAGGCTACCACAACATATTATAAAGATTTTATGCTTATGTCCAGATTGGATCTATAACAGGTTGGTTCAGCATAAAGGAGATTATAATATACTATAACATAAGTAATAAAATATTAATTATTTAATAACAAATAATAAAAACCATATGTTTATATCAATAGATGTTGAAAAGGCTTTTGACCAAATCCAATATTTGTTTCTATTTAAAATTTTAGAAGTCTCAGGAATAAATGAACCATTCCTTAACATAGTGTAGAATATTTTTCTAGATCCAAAAGTAAACACTATATGTAATGAAGAAAATAAGAGTTTTTTCCTGTGAGATTTGTGTAAAACAAGGATGTCCATTATTACTACTACTAAGGTAAGAAAAAGAAAATGAGGAAATATTTTCTTCAGATTTGTACCTCTACCAAAATCTGGCCATTTCTGATTTTTAATAAGTTACTTCATTCAATAATTTTTATACCTCTTTTATCAAGGTGTTCATTCTCATTTCATAATTTTCTTGCATAGCATTAATTTCCTTTCCTAATTTATCCTCTACCACTCTTATTAGGTTTTTAAAAACTTTGTTTTTGTTATCTATTTCCTTGATAGCCCTTGGGAAAAATTAAGATTTTGAATGGACACTAATGAATGACACTAATGCACTGTTGGTAGAGTTGTAAAGTGATCCAACCATTCTGGAAAGCAAATTGGAACTATCCTGTACCTCATACCCATTAGATTGGCAAAGTTGTCAAAAAACAAAAAAGGAAAATGTTAAAGACTGGAGGAGCTATGGGAAAACAGGAATATGAACACTGCTTGTAGAACTGTGAATGGCTCTAGTCTAGCCATTCTGGAAAGCAATTTCAAATCAAATCCCTAAATATTCTGAACTATGCAAACCTCCTACTTAGTGATACTACTATATCTATGCTCTAAAGAGATCAAAGAAAGAGAAAAAGAATCCACATATACAAAAAAAAAATTATATTAGTTTTTTTGTGGTGGTGAAGAATTGGAAATTAAGTCAATAACTTTAATTAGGGAATGGCTAAACGAATTATGGCATATAAATGTGATGAATACTATTACACTGTAAGAAATGACAAAGGGCATAGTTTCAGAAAAACCTGGGAAGACTTGTATGAACTGAAGCAGAGTAAGTGATTAGAAAACCAGGAGAACTATTTTTGCAACAATAATACAAAGAAAAAAAACTTTGAAGGATTTAACTCTGACCAATAAAATGACCAATGCTGCAAGAATTTTCAGGGTCTCTCCACAAAAAAAGTCAGCACAGGTTTCAGACAGATACGGTCACAACAGTTTATTTATGCATTTATGAACATAATGCACCATTAGTAAGTAGGTGATGGACATGTGTCTCAGTATTCCACGGATTTCATATATATTCATATCTATCTATAGATAGATAGATAGATAGATAGATAGATAGATAGATAGATAGATAGATAGATAGAGACAGAGACAGAGACAGAGACAGAGACGGAGAGACAGAGACAGAGACAGAGATTGGGGTAAGATCAGATAGGTCATTTAGACAGGAAAAAGTATATTTTTAGAAAAAGAAAAAGGAAGCTTGAATTGTTACCTCAGCATAGACATTTACACCACACGAAAGGAAAGAGCAGCTTCTATATCAGAGAGTTAACCAAAATTTGTTAAGCTCCTAACTGTGCCTTATTAGACAGAATAAAGAGAAGTGGACAATTTTCTGAGAACTATTCAAAGTCTTGGGGCCACTAAGTGACCCATAGATACAGTGCTGGTATTGGAGTTGGAAAGACTCTTCCTGAGTTCAGTTCTGGCCTCAGACACTTAGTAGCTGTGTGATCCCAGGCAAGACACTTAACACTGTTTGCCTCAGTTACTCATCTGTAGAATGAGCTGGAGAGAAACCACTCTGGTATCTTTGCCAAGAAAACCCCAAATGGGGTCAGGAAGACATGAATGAGTAACAACATTCACATTCCTATGAGTTCTTTTCTAATTGTAAAGTGATAGGTGAAAGTTGGTGCTGAAGGAGATATTCTGTAAGCAGTACATTTATATAATAACCGCAAATATAGCACAAGATGTTGTCAGTTACGTTTGACCAAAAATTGTTGATATAACTCTTAGCATTATGACAGAAAATTGTAAATACCAAATGATACTTGCCACTCCCTTAATGATCCTAGTAATGTCAGAATTTCAGCAAAATCTTTATGTTCCTACTCTTAAAATATTTACTCTGGATTAGGTTTAGCTGAATCACACCCTAAATCCCCCCTTCCAAGGATTTTACCTCATAAAGGAGTCTAGCTTAAGTTGGATCTCAGTTTCTAATGTCCTTCTCCCCTTCTGTTAGGATTCTTGGCATGAAGGGTAAAACAGTCAAAATAAAGTGTTTTTCCTTGCCTGAATTGCCAAGGGTCAATGGAGTCTCATGACCAGTTCTTGCTACCTCATACTACCTCCTTTCCCTACCCTCCTAAAAGTATAAAGAACTTCTCATGGTTCTCTTGTTTGGGAAATTCATTGTGCTCTGCACTCATGGGACATGCCCTAAAGTGGAAGTTTTGCTACCTTGTTATCTCAATTAAAGACTCTTTATTCCTCAACTCATGGCTTTAGGACTTGACATATTCTTCCAAAAATCCACTTTTGACACTGTCAAGTAAGCAAGCAGGTATTACACAAAACAAAAAAACATAGGGAAGAAGTAAAAAGGGAAGGGTTCCTTTCATTGGAAGCAGAAACAGAAGGGTAACTCATTCCCATATGTCCATTAGTTAGTCCGTATCTTACGGTTTGGACATCTCATAAAGTTGTTTGGTTTCTGAAAACATCTAATGCAGTCTTCTGGTCTCTCCTTTTGGGTATTATGGAGTAGATAAGGTTTCAGAGGAGTTTCTAATAGATTTGCTCCTCAGGTTCAGGTGACTTGTAGAGATTTCCTTGTTCTGTTAAAATCTCTTATAAAAAAGGTCAACACAATTCAAGTTTGCTTTGTTAATAATAACCAAGTCAAGTAGTGAGATCTAGCTCACACCTTATAAGAACATCAAATTATGAACCAGAGAATTTACATTGTTCCATACTTCTTGCTACTCCTATCCTTATCCAAACCAAATATTTGGATACTCCCAAAAACAGACTGAAAGAAGAATCTAAAAAGAATCTAATTTGTAGAAAGACACCTTTTTATTATGAATTTGATATCTGCTAATCTAGTTATGGAGGCAAAGGCTAAAAGGTACCTAAGTTGGCATAGACTCCACCATTGTTTAACTACTGGTGTTCATCTATTTCATCCTTCACCTCAGATTCAAGTGTCAGAAAGGGAAGGAACTTAAGTTTATTTCCTATATTTGTCATGTTGATATATTTATATGGAAATTCAAATACAAACTGAAAAATCAAAAAATTCTGAACTCACTTCTTATATTTGACATATGTAATTATCTGATCTTGTTATTATTAAATTTTTACCAAAAATAAAATCTAGTTATTTACTCATTTATCCCTCAGGATGATAAGATTTTGCTAAGGACCTAATAACAGAACATTTTTTAAAATAACATGATGACTTCTAATTCAAAATTAAATTCATTTAAAAGTTGCCCTATTAACTTCAATTGTAACAAAAGGCTGTGGGATGGGATGTATAAATACATTGAGTGACCAGTTTCAAAACCATGCATATCAAATAAGTTGTTTATAATAAAACATGTTTGCACTTCAAGACATGCTCAGTACTCAGGTACAAATTCCAAATTATATAATAAACTCAAATAAAATTGACTTTTCCCATTTAGGTAACACAAGCTATTTCACAAATTACTCTCCTCTAAGGAAACTGATTGCACTAAAATTCTTTCCTTAAAATAAAACTGAAAATGTTTCTGATCTAGTCTTAAAAATTAATAGAATACAATATAAACTGTTGCATCAATATCCAATTATCCTTATATTGTTTTGAAACATATGAGTACCTTATACACAAATATGGAATTAGTAATAGACAAATGACAAGGCCAAATACCCATCTACTTAGTTGTTTAGAATATAGAAAGGACAAAAATTCTTAGACTAAATAGCTCAGATTTTGCATGTGCATCTTATTATAGTAGCTCAGATGTGCTCCAGTATTAGCCTAAAAGATAAAGATCTATTACTGTTTTATACTGAGCACCTATCATGCTTACAGAAATTTGCCATAAAAGAAGAATCAGGGACATAGTTACACAGTAAGGGTAAATGTTCCCTTAACTTGATGTCAAGTCCAGACTCAAGTCATATAGGTAGCCAATTGCACTGAGTCACATCTAAAGTCAGCCATGTGGGATATTTTCCATTCAAGAGGAAATGTCATACTAGGGAAATGGAGTCAGAAGACTCCTATCTCAGTTCATGTCAATGAGTCGTTCTCCCAAACTCTTCCCATGAGAACTCCACCTACAATTCAATGATGTCAACCCCATAGGGTTGGGGGTATCATGGATCATTGGGTTAATAGCACTCTTTAATGATCACGCCTGGAGTCAGACTCAAAATAATATCAGTTACAGTCCCATAAGGTATTAAATAGCAAATTCCAATAATCATAGCTTTGGGTGGATTCAGTTGTCAAGGATCACTATTCCTTGATAACAAATATTGACTATAATCTCACATTGATAATAGTAAGAGATTCATCATTTTAAAAAAATCACAGTTTATCTTGTTCTGGTCAGATATATTTGCTATTAGGGGTAAAAACAAGGATATGAATTTAACACATCAATAATATTCTTAAATGCCCATGCCCAAGACTCAGAATGACTACAGGCAGTCAGATATATGGAACCATGTGAGCAGATGTCATGTATGAGAAAATGAATTAAGAGAGTCCAACCTTAGCCTTCTTAAGGTTACTGTCCTAACCATATTCCCAGGGACAGATAGATATCGGCTGGTCTTAGATCTCAGAAGTCACTCCTATTGAGCTGCTGGCTTTTCTTGAAGCCTCATTTAAGGTTGGCCCAAGAATACAACAAACCTAAGAATGAAACTTAAAATGAATATTCAGGGTCCTCCCCCCCCAAAAAAAAACCCCAAGTTTTTTTCCTCACACAATAAAATCTCACTAATCATGATAGGATTGGACACAACTGTTACCAATACAATCAAATCATTGCAATAAATTGGCTTAGAAATTAAATTTATCAGGCCTTCTAAAAATCACACAAACAATTTTTACTTAAACATGGACACAAACGATACTTAAATGTTCCTTGCTAAAAGCATTTCTCTTTCTTAAAAACAGCTTAAAAATTTACCCTGATATTAAAAGGCAGTCATTGGAATCTCCTAAAGTAAATTAGTTGGAAAGCTCTAAACTTACAGGTATCTCTTATTCAACCTTAAAGCAAAAATTAATCCTTAAAATTGGAATTGATCAAAACTAAGTTGTGTAAAATACCTTTAATTATCATTAATAAACCCCAAAAGTATCATAAGCACAAACAATTCCAAAATACCACAAATTCCTAAGCACTGCCTCTCTCTAGTCAAAAGGTGTTTGTAATGGGGAGGAGATTCGATTTTCTAAGTGAAACAATTCCAAAATTAAGACCAATTAGATTAGCGTTATCAAAATAATCTTACAATTTTCATAAGTGATAGCTAAATAATTTTAGATGAAATTTCCTCTTTATTATAGGCAAGTACTTCAGAACATTGATAGTTTGCAAACCTCTTCTTTTTCTTTTTTAACAGTTATGCTCATAATAAACCAGCATCTAGATTAGAAAGAAGTTGTGAGCTCAACAATATATCTACACAATATCATAAACAATATTACAGATTTGGAACATAAAACAAAACCCATTTCTAGTCAAGGCATTTCAATTCAGTTGAATAAATCTCTAAATTATTTTCTAAAGAAAATCATTCTGAACAAATTTAAGTGGAATTTATATAAACTGATCTATGAACTTCCTATTTATGAGGAGTGCTAGGTATTTTTACTTCTGTAACTCTTAGGTTTAAGTATCACAGAATTAATAACCTGTCACCAGCAGAGTTGAAAGAAACTTATAACCATATCAGACGTCTTATCAGATAAAAACCAAAGTCTGTGGAGAAAACTGAATGAGAATAGAAAGGAATAAACCTTTCAGCAGCACATGGCATCTACACAAAAAATGGCTATGTATTAAGGGCATAAAAACCTCACAACCAAATGCAGAAAAACAAAAATATTAAATGAATCCTTTCTGGATAATAATGCAATAAATTACATTTAATAAAGGGCCATGGAAAGATAGATTAAAAATTAACTGGAAACTAAATAATCTAATCCTGAAGAATAAATGAGTCAAAGAACAAATTCTAGTAACAATCAATAATTTAAAATTAGGAGCTGGTTTTATGGGGGGAACCCAATAAAATAAACCACCGGTTAATTTTATTTTAAAAAGGAAAGAAGAAAACCAAATTACCAGCATCAAAAATGAAAGGGGTGAATTCACCACCAATAAAGAGTAAATCAAAACAATTATTAGGAGTTATTTTGCCCAATGAAATAGATGAATATTTACAAAAATGTAAATTGCCCAGATTAACCGAAAAGGAAATAGAATATTCAAATAACTCAATCTTAGAAAAAGAAAACATAAGAATAACCACACTACCTAAAAACTATGATCAAAAGAATCTTGATACAATAACACAAGAAATAATGAAAGAAAATTGTCCTGAAGCATTAGAACAAGAGGGGAAAGTAGAAATAGAAAAAAATCTATCAGTCACCACCTGAAAGAGAGTCTATGAGGAAAACTCAGAGGAGCATTATAGTTAAACACTGAAACCCCAGCCCAAGGATAAAATATTAAGAGCAACAAGAAAAGAAAACAATTTAAATATGGCAATGCCACAATTAGAATCACATAAGACCAAGAAGTGGTGACACTAAAAGACCGCAGGTCTTGGAACATTATATGTTGAAGAGCAAAAGAATTGAGGTTCTGGCCAAAAATATCATACCCAGCAAAGCTAAGTGTAATCCTGAACAAAAATAAAATGGACAGCTGTCAGATTTTCAAGACTTTAAGAAAACAAAAACAAACCAATACCTGAATTTAATAGAAGATTGGACATAAAAGATCTAAGAGAAATATAAGGTACATACCAGAGACTAATTATTAGGGATTCAATAAGGACAAACTGTTTACCTTTAATGCATGTAAAATATAAAATATATATCTAATATTGTTATTGGTAATTGGGTAGTTCATAAGAAAGACCTAAATGTGATATGACTTTATAGATTTAAAGCATTTAGGAACAGCTAAAAAGAGTAATTATCTTATACAAATGAGGTTCGAGAGGAAGACTTGACACAGAGGAATTAGATGGGGGGGGAGGGCTTTTAATTCTGGAAACCTACCTTCATAGGGAATGGCTTCAAGAGGGAACAATACATATATATCTAGGAGAGTATAAAAGTCTTCTAAACTGAGAAAAAAATAAAATGTTAAGGGATTAGGGAGGAGGGAGAGAATAAGAGTGGGATCTCTAGAAGGGAAGGTGAAGGAATAGGTTAAAGAGGGGTATAGAAGGGTGTTCAGATTTATGGGAACAGAAGGATAAGGGAGGGATCCTGGGAGAGGGGGAGGTTAAGTAATAGGAGGGCAAGGTAGCAGACAGAAGTAAAGTACAAGAGTCAGGAGGGATAGGAAATAAGAGACATGCACAAACACAAAGATCAGGAGTAGAATTTGTTAGGGAAAGTATATGTTTATATATGTATGTATGTGTATATATATAGTATATGTGTATGCATATATCTCTATATAAATATATCCACACTTAATTGTGTGTGTGGGGAGGGGAGAACAGGGGAAAAAGAACAGAGAACAAAAGAAAACTTACAAGGAAGCAAAGATGGACAGTTCTCAATACAACATGTAGTATTTATTATACAGGCTTACTTGAAATGGAAATTTATTGCTATATATTTTGAATCCTCTCTTATGTTCTGCTGGGCACATGACATCCTTTTCTTTTCTTACTTTGTATTTAAGTTTCAGTATTTAAGTTTATGATATGTTTCTTTTCTCTATTGCATATTTGAGTTTTGGTGTTTGAGTTGAAAATACAAAACATAATCACACACACACACACACACACACACACACACACACACACACAGAAAACCATCATAGAATTCCCTAAGAAAAAATTCCCAGGGCCAGATGGATTCACAAGCTAATTCCAGCAAAAATTTAAAGAAGAGTTAATCTCAATATCAAATAAATGATTTGGGGAAAATAGGCAAAGAAGGAGTCCTGTCAAATTTCTTTTATGATACAAATATGGTATTAATACTTAAACCTGGAAGAGTGAAAACAGAAAAGGAAAATTAAAGACCAGTTTCCCTAAAGGATATTGATGCAAAAATTTTAAATACAAGCAAAGAAATTATAGCCATATATCACAAAGATCATGCACCATGATGGGGTGGGATTTATACCAAGAACGTAAGACTGGCTCAATATTAGGAAAATTATCAGCATTATTGACCATAACAATTAATAAAACCAACATAAATCATATGATTATCTCAATAGGTGCAGAAAAGGCCTATGATGAAATATAACACCCATTTCTATTAAAATCAATACAGAAAACAGAAAAAAATGGAGCTTACCTTAAAATGACAAGTAATTATTTATCTAAAACCATTAGCAAGCATTGTCTGAAATGGGGATAAACTAGAAGTCTTCCTAATAGGATCAAGGGTGAAGTAAGGATACCTATCATCACCATTATTTTTCAATATTGTACCAGAAATTCTAGCTATGGCAATGAGAAGAAAAAGAAATCAAAGGAATGAGACTGGGCAATGGGGAAACAACACTATCACTCTTTAAGGTAATATGATGGTATACTTAGAGAATCCATTCAAAAAACTACTTAAAATAATGAACAACTTTAGCAAAGTTGCAGGACACAAAATAAACCCATGTAAATCCTCAGCATTTCTATACATTGCCAATAAAATCCAGAAGCAAGAAAAAGAGAAATACCATTTAAAATAACCGTAGACAATTAAAAATACTTGGGAGTCTACCATATAAATACAATTACTAAACACTTTTCACATAAATAAAGTCAGATCTAAACAATTGGAAAAATATTACCCATGGCCAAGACAATATAATAAAAATGACAATTCTACCTGAATTAATCTACTAATTCATTGCCATTCCAAAAATAAACTTTACAGAGATAGAAAAAATAATAACAAAATTCATCCGGAAGAACAAAAGGTCAATTACAAGGGAATCAATGAAAAAAAATGTGAAGAAAGGTGGCCTAGCCATACCAGATATCAAACTGTATCATAAAGCAGTAATTATCAAAACAGGCTTATACTGGCTAAGAAATAGAGTGGTGGATCAGTGGAACAGAGTAGATATACGGTACTGTATATGACCATAGTAATCTAGTGCTTGATAAACTCAAAGATCCAAGCTTTTGGAACAAAAACTGCTGGGAAAACTATGGCAGAAACTAGGTAAAGATCAATACCTGTACACCAAGATAAGGTCAAAATCAGTACATGATTTATATACATAAGCAATTTAGGAGAGCATGGAATACTTTACCTGTCAGATCTATGAAGAGGGGAAGGATTTAGGACCCAAGAGGAGAAAAGAGAGCATTAAGAAACATAAAATGTATTATTTTTGATTTTATTAAATTTAGAAGTTTTTTTCCACTTAACAGTATTTTATTTTTTTCAATTACATATATAGTTTTCAACATTCACTTTTATAAGACTGAGTTTCAATTTTTTCTCCTTCCTTCCCTTCCCCCCGCCCCAAGACAGCAATTTGATATACTTTATACATGTACAATCCTATGAATCACATTTTCACATTAGTCACGTTGCAAAAGAAGAATCAGAACAAAAGGGAAAAACCATGAGAAAGAAAAAGAAATAAAATGAAAATAGTGTGCTTTGATCTGCATTCAGACTTTATAATTCTTTCTATGGATGTGGATGGTATTTTCCATCATAAGTCTTGGAATTGTCTTAGATCACTGTGTTGTTCAGAAGAGCTAAGTCTATCACATTCTCCTGGTTTTATTCATTTCACTCAGCATCAGCTCATGCAAGTCTTTCTAGGTAAATTAAAAAGGTTTTGCACAAACAAAACTAATGCAATCAAAAATTAGAAGTAAAGTAGAAAACTAAGGAAAAATTTTATATCAAACATCTCTGGTAAAGGCCTCATTTCTCATATATATAGAGAATTGAGTCAAATTTATAAGATTATAAGTCATGCCCCCATTGATTAATGGTCAAAGGATATGAAGAGGTAATTTTCAAACATCTAGAGTCTATCCATAGTCATATGACAAAATACTTTAAATCATTTGAGTAGAGAAATGCAAATTAAAACAACTCTTAGGTACCACTTTTAATATGACAGAAAAGTAAAAGGTTAAATGCTGGACAGGATCTGGGAAAACTGGGACACTAATGCTTTGTTGATGGAACTGTGAATTGATCCAAACATTCTAGAGCAATTTGGAACTGTGCCCAAAGGGCAACCAAACTGTGCATACCCTTTGATCCAGCAATACCACTGCTAGATCTGTATCCCAAAGACATAAAAAAAAAAAAAAAAAAAAAAGGAGAAAAGGACTTATTTGTACAAAAATGTTTATAGCAGCTCTTTTTGTGGTAGCTAAAAATTAGAAATTGGAGAGAAACATCAATTGAGCAATGGCTGAACAAGTTGTGGTACGTGGTTGCAATAGAATATTATTGTGTTATAAGAAATCACAAACAGGATGATTTCATAAAAACCTGGAAAGGCATGAAGTCAGCAGAATCAGGAGAATATTGTGCACAGTAATAGCAGTATTGTACAATGAAGAACTGTGAATAACTTGGCTACACTTAGCATAACGCCTATCCATGATGCTGTCATGAGCTATCCACCTCCACAGAAAGAACGGGATGTCTAAATAGACACTGAACTCTATTGCTCTTTCTCTCTTCCCTCCCCCCACCCATACTTGTGGGTGTCTTAGACCCAAATCACTCTGGATTTCTTGATTGGCCAACAATAAGTCCCAAGCCAAACCCTACTTGGTCATTGTTTGGGTCCTGATTGCCTCAGAGTGAATGTAAAGAACAACTGTTTCTGTTTTGGCCAGAAACCCTTAGGGTTTTCCCCTCCCAGGTTGATTTTTTTTTTTTTGACTAGGTAAAAGAGCCCATTCTCTGCCTCATTTCTTTCTTAATCATGGATTGAGTGCTGCCTTGGTCAAACTGTGACCCATTAAGAAGACCTTAACTTAAAAAGAACAAGGTCTCCCACTGCATCCAGGGCCATCTCCAGTCATCCTGATCTATGTATCTGCCATTGGACCCAAATGGCTCCAGAGAATAAAGTGAGGCCGGTGACTTTTCATCCCTCCTTCACTTAAATTCAGTTTACTTGCATGTCATGGCATCACTTCCCTGATGTCATGGTCCACTTTAACAACACAGCACAAAAGCCAACAACAATAGGAAATTGTATAATCTGTAGATGGCTTACCATCTCAAGAAGGGGAGAGGAGAAAGAGGGAGGGATAAAATTTGGAACTCAAATTATTTTTAAAAACTCAAACAAATGTTAAAATGTTTTTACAGGTAAGGGGGGTGCTGAGGAATAAAACATTTCTCTTTTTTTTCAGTAACTCCTGGCATATACTATTGCTCTCCTCCCAAACATTTCCTGCTTCTAAATATTAAATACAGACTTTGCAAATCTGAAGTGAGAAAAGGAAACTTCCTTTTTGTTTTTTAAAGCTTTAAAATGTGGTTCTTTTCCTTTTTGCCTATTCCCAGGCGGAGAAGACACTCAAATCTAATTCACGGGATCTTTAAGGAGCAGGCACCCTCCTGCTTGACCTCTCCTTCTATACAGGATTTTTCCTTTCAGAGGATATGATGGGACCTCTTTAGGAGTGACAAATATAGGGGCTGGAGCTGGAGAAGTGAAAAACTGAGTGGCAGCATGGGCTGACAGTTGGTGTCCTGAAATTCCATTTTCCTTGTTGTGGGTGTTATTTCCCTCCTTAATTTCAAAGAAAAATACTGGCACTGAACCACTTTCCTTGATAAAACAGAATCCATTCCCAAATTTTAGAGGAACTCTATTTCCTATCTTCCTCAGTGTGCACAACCAGTTACAAATCAAATTGGTAAATTAAAATTAATTAAATTAATTAATTAAAATTAATTCCTTCAAATTGTAGGGGGAAAGAGTTTATACTCTTATACGACTTATTAACATGCTCTCACTTAGATACTCCAGCCCCAGCCCCACAGGAGGCAACCCCAGCTGGTCAAGGACATGATGCTTCCACGTGCTTGCAGGTTGCGCCACTCATACATATGCAAATTCTTTCTCTCTCGCCTCCTCCTTCCCCCTCTCAGGCCCTCCCAACAGCATTTCTCCCTCCAGCCAGAGGGGGGCTGTAGAGAGCACCAAGATAGTGGTACAGTCCACGTTGTACACCCCTGTCTTCCGCGAAGTAATGGTGCCTTCCAGCGTGGTAGAAAAGCCGGGCGGGGAAGGCGGAACGCTCTTTTTCCGCTCCCAGTGTGACTCGTCTCGTGTTTTCATTCCTGGTAGCAGCGAGCTTCCAGGCCCCATTATGGCGCGGTGCCCTGGGGACCCCGGGGGTACGGTCCTCCGGGGATGGGGTTCTTCGAGGTCGTGCCCGCGACCACCCTGAGGTAGGTAGTCTGGCGAGGCCAGGTCTTGCGGGCCATGGCAGAGCAATTGTGGGTATCCCTGCGTCCTCAGCCCCGGTCCCTATATGCGCGTGCGCGTCCCGCAGCATCGCGTGGCTGCGCATGCGCGGCCCGGTCCTTTCCGCCCTGCACCCCTCTCTGTGCTTCCCGGTTAGTGAGGACGCGGCCTTGGAGGCGCCTTTACTAACACGTGGTGGTAGGGGTGAAAGGAAGTTAGAGGCGGGAAGCACGCAGCTTGGGCGTTATTCAACGAACCTTTAATTTATTAAATCACTTTTGATGTGCCAGATAATGCACGGGGGATTCCAAGAAAAACGTGCCGGACCATTCGAATGGGGGGGACGCGTCAGGGTTTCAACTCCCCTGGGGGCAGGAAAAACTTTTAAAGTTAATCAGCATTATTTAGTGTTAGGCTATCAGCAAAACAACTCGTCACGTTTCCCGATTTCGGAGGTGAAATGTTTACCCAGGAAATTTAATTAGGAAAGCAAGTTAGAACGAGTTTCAGCAAACTCCCGGACGAGATGGAAATAATTCAGCTCGGGACCCTCGGCGAGTAGTGGTGGAGAGGAGACGGAAGGCGCAGGCGCGAGTGTGTTCACGGAGACGGGGTTGACCTGGTCAATATCCTCTCTTAGGCCCGAAATTGACGATTGACCTGGTCAATATCCTCTCTTAGGCCCGAAATTGACGAGAAAATGAATGGAGCACCTCCCCTGCGGTCCTGGGAAACCGAATGTGTGGAAATCCTTTCAATCTGTGAGTAAGCTTGTAACGTTTTAAGATCTTGCATCTCCCACAGAAAGCAGATTTAATTAATTAAAACTACTGAAGTCAGGGAATGTTTAGCTCATTGGAATTTTTCAGATTTTATTTTATTTCGCCCCAGAGAAAGAAAAAACGTTCTAAGCCAAATAATTCCGTTTCTGTCTCTTTATGTGAGAAAGTAGTTGTCAGGCACTATTTCTTGATGTGAGTCTGTGCCCTTTGATGCTTAACAAGTGTTTGGTAGACGGAATGTAGGCTATTTGCCTTTTGTGTTGCCGGTTCACTTTGGTCGCTAGTGGATGTGGTGTCAAAAAAGGCAGAAATAAAATACTTAGCAGCATTTCCTCTTGCCTTGGAATTTTTGTTCCATTGACAGGTGTGCTGTATAAGTGACAAGTTACACTTTCAAAGTATGAAGACATTGTGTAGGATGCAGAAGAGGAGGCTCCTACTCTTAGAGCCATAATGTTTATTATTCCTTTACCTGTCGTTGCTTCTGTTTAGATGAAATGAGCCAGGACACAAAAACCAGAACCAGCAGCTGCTGTCAGCATTTTTGTGGACTCTTAAAGTGACTAAGGTATGGGTTTTTTTTTTTTCAGCTTTTTGATGGGAATTGTTTTATTGGTTCTTGTCATAATCCACTTGATCCCTTTCTATATAGCTTTGTCATCAATTGCTTCTCTACTCATTTATCAGCTCTTTGAGAAGCCATTTCCTAGCATATCCTATATTTGTTTTTATGTGCTGCTTTGCCTTTTACTTCCTTTCCTATTTTGCAAGCAATTGTTTTTCTCACTCAATTTTAACAGAAACCTATCCGTTAGAGCTATGACTGTTTATATCCAATCAGTTGCTAAATCTTGTCCACCTTCTTTTAAGATGTCTCTTGCCATAAATGCTTTTCTGTTCCTACTTAGCCTAGCTCAAGTTCTTCATTAGTACTTTGTTCTCCCCACTTCTATTTTTCTTCAGTGCTCATAGCCCATGCTCACTTTTTGTCTTCCCCTGGCTTTATTTCAATACCCCACATGTAGTTTAGCCAAACTAGACTACAGTAGGTAGCTTTGTTTTGAATGACTTTTTTTAGATAGCATTGGATTATGTGACCAAATCTCACATGCCATGTGTGTTTCATAAAAAATTTGTTTTGTAGAGGTTGAATGCTATAACCACCATGAAGAACATGCTTTTCCAGGAAACTTGGGTTCCAGTTCTTGCTCAGATACTTGGTGTGTGATTTAAGTGAATTCCATGCAAATTCACCACCTTGGTGAATACTAGGTCATACTAGAATAGGTTTCTAGCCCCAAGTAATGTGACTATTAAGATCATTTTTTTCTTCCTTTTAGGACTGTAATCCTTTTTCATACATTGGATCTCCAAAGAAGTTGCTTAATGTTGAATTCCACAAGTAATCTAAGATCTTCATGGACAAAAAGTTCTTACGGCTTTGTACTTGGGTGATAAGTGGTGATTTTAGATTATTGAGCTCTCCACTAGGGCACAGTTGGTGTTTGTGATTTTATCCCTTGTTTGGTGTGGATTCTGTATATTAAAAATATATGTAAAACAGCTTGTCTTCAAGCCCCTTTCGTTACCTTATTGTCTTGATAGTAAAAAGCACTTTTCCTGAGAAGCAACTATTTTTTTTTAAATAAAGAAATAGGCCCCCCAAAATTGCTTGATTCACCCTCAAGGTATACAAGCTGTTTAGTAACCTAGGCATTCTGATTCCGACTAAGGTATGGTCCCTGTCTACTCCTTTCCCCTCCCCGTTGCATTTGTGTCAGGTCCAATCCCTATTCTGAGAGATAAATATTAATGAAAAGGGACTTTGATTATAATCAGCAATGCCCTAAAATTCATAGCTAGGACTCCAGTGTAAGAAGCCAGTATGACTTCTTAACGGACACAAATTGACGTTTTGGATAAAATAAATGATTTATAAAGAGCCTGTGAAGATTAAATTAACATTTAAGACTATGTTTCTAAGTTTGGGGAATACAAATTAAAAAGGACAAGATAGTTCCTTGTTCAGTTCTAAGTTAAGTTTTAAGTTGGTAGAAAAGCCCGGAAGTACTTAGGGTGTAGCAGAGGGACCATTTCTGAAGCATCTGGCCTTGGTGATACACAGTGGAACAGTCTTCTCAACTTAGAAATTCTCTCTCAGGCCTTTAAACCAAAACATACATTTAAAGATCTTTCATAATTTACAAATTCAAAGGAACAATACTGGTACTTTGTCACAGATCAAGTGTCTATTTTGAAGCGGGATGTTTGTATGGTCTTTATTTTTGTGCTGTGTTTTCCATCCAAGTTGCTTGTAGATACTTGAGGTTTTTCTTGTATGAGGCTGTCTTTAGACCCGATTCTAATCTGAAAAAAATGTTTGAAACAATGCTGAAAATTAAATGTATAAATTAGATTTTTCTTCATGCATCAAGCACAGTGCAAGCAATTTAAGGAAAATGTTTTTCAGTGTTAATCCCTTTTAAGAGAATGGGATGATCTTACCATACATACTAAGTGAGCAATTAATATGAAGGTTCAGCACATGAAAGTGATTTATCAATTGGACATAAACAGCAATTGTAAATCAGGTGTCAAACAGGACACCTCTGGAGGGCAAGAAGCAGTAAAAATAGTTGGGGAATAAAAATAGAATAAAGGATAAGGTATGTATAGAGTTTGATAGATGCTGTAAATTTTATATCGACAAACAGTGGGGGTAGGGGAGGGGGCAATGTAAGAGTTTACATGGAGATGAATTGAAGTCTGACATTACAGTGAGTTATTTCACCATTCTAGGCCTCACTTTCTTCCTCTATGAAGGTTAAGTGGACTAGTTGATCTTTCTAGTATATGATAATGGATCATTTGTGGATGGTACATGTGAGAAATACTTTCCAGTACCCATTTTATCTAGTGTTCTCACACCTAGAAATACAGGGAATATCTGTTAGGGTGTTTTTCTTTTTCATTGTTCAACTGACAAAGGAGAGAGAATAAATGCTTAAAAATAATATTTTAAAAAGTGGAATAGGGTGCCTTGTTAGATCATGACATCTCTGCAACTGAATGTTCAAATGTAAGTGTAACATAGAAGAGATTCCTGCATTTATTGAACTGCCAAGGATACAAAAAGATGTAAAAGACAAGTCTTGCCCTCAAGCTTAAAATCTAACGGAGACAAACAAATAAGTTATAAACAGAAAATATAAGATAGGCGCTAGAATTAGGATTTGAGAAAGACACCCAGTAGAATTCCTATAAATTGGATTTTTAGTTGGGACCTGAAGCTAGGGAAAGCAATAGTTGGAGGTGATGAGGGAGAGCTTTCCAGATGTGGAAGAAACCAGAGAAAATGCTCAGGTAGGAGTATCTTGTTTGTGGAATGGCAAGGAGACAGTTTGGAAGAATATGTGATGGAAAGTAAAGTGTAAGAAGACTGGAAAGATAGCAGGGGGCTTGGTTATGAAGAATTTGAACATATATAATATTTTGTATTTGGTCCTAGAAGGGATTGGGAGCCAAAGGAGTTCCTTAGAGCATATGTGTCTGACATAAAACTACAAACTTTGATCCTGGTAGCATATTAGTTTGGGTCTATCCCAAGGTTTCATCAGTCAGCTAAGTGCAGCTGACTCATCCTCCCCTGCCTCTGCTTTACCATTTCAGGCAAGGTAAAACAAGATGATTACTGGGGATGTAGGGATGACTAGTGAGAAGGCTAAATAGTTCAGTTTGATTCATAGAAAGCAAGCCCCTACCTACTATGTGCAAAGAACCGAAAGTTTCTATGTTCAAGGTGCTTTCCTTTTATTGAGGGTTTATAATATACACAGATATATATATGGCAACTTCATCCTGTAGGTGGCACCCAATGACAGCTTTGAAGATTTCTGATACTTCTGATGATGATTCCATGTATGGGGGAAGATGGCTTATGGAAATACACAGATGGATGTGGAATACTGAGTTGGGGAGCATCTAATAGGTTTTTTTTTTGGTTATATTCACATTAGAGTAATTTGCGGAACTATTCTGTCCCTCACCCCGGGGGGAGGGGGGGAGAGATATTGAAACCTTAGATTATAGGACCATAGAAGTAGAGCTAGAAGGGAATGCAGAGTATTGAATTCAACTCTTCATTTTACAGTGGAGAAAACATTGGGCCCAAGGGTATTAAGTGAATTGTCCAGTAACAACAAAAAAAGCCAGTTGCACAATATCTCCTCATATTGTAATTTCATCTGAAATTATATGCAGTGTTTTGCCATAGCAGTCCCTGACACTGCAGAAAGTTGAGGGGCATGTTTCATTATCTGATCTGGGCCATACTTGATTTATTTCAGTTCCTCAGTTTAATTTTCATTTCATCAGTGAACTTTTAATTTTCATTATTACTGTGCATATTGTACTTTTTGGTTTAGTTCTGCTTATTGCACTAAATTCATACAAATCTTTCTATATACTTCTATGAATTCCCAATTCCTTATTGCATAATAGTATTTCATTGTTCAGTCACTACAGTCATGTCCAACTCTTCTTGATCCCATTTGGGGTTTTTTCTTGGCAAAGACACTGGAATGCCTTGCTATTTTCTTTGTTTTCTCAGCTTCTTAGTCATACTAGGCAACTTTATTGCTTTAAAAAAAAACCTCACAAACCAAAAGCCTACTTTTATTTATCTGTGTGATATGAAGACCTCAGTCACTTACTAGCTGTGTGACCGTGGGCAAGTCACTTAACCTATTTGCTCTAGTAAATTTGCAAAGACCCCCACCCTCCCAAGGGGTCATGAAGAGTTGGATACAACCGAAAACAAAAAGATTTTGCTCAATTTTGATTACATAAAATTAGAGTTTTTGCACAAACAAACCCAATGAAGTGAAAATTAGAAGGAAAATTAACTAGAGAAAAAAATTTTGAAGCAACTTTATCTAACAAAAGTTATCATCTAAGATATAAGAAACTAATTCAAATACATTAGAATAAGAACCATTCCCTCATAGATAATCAAATGATACAAACAGGTAGTTAGCAAAAGAAGAAATTCAAGTTATCAACAGCCATATGAAAAAATTTTCAAATCACCAATAATTAGAGAAATGCAAATTGAATTGATTCTGATACTTATTAGAGAGGCAAAGATATTAGGGAAAAAAAATGATAATAGTTGGAGGGGCTCTGAAAAAAACAGCATAGTATTGAACTCTTGGTTCTTTTTCTAGTTGTTTTGGAAGGTAATTCTGAACAAAGCCTCCAACTCACCAAACTACATATCCTTTGATCTGAAGATTGTTGTTTGTTCTTTCTCCTGGAAGAGGACCATAACATCAGGGAGGTGATGCCATAACATGCAAGTGAATTGGATTTAAGTGAGGAAGCCCTGTGCAAAGTCATCAGCCTCACTTTCTGCTCTGGACTCATCTGGGCCCAGAGACAATATAAATCAGGATGATTAGATCAGGGCTGCACAGCCAGCAGCCCATGGGCCACTTACAGCCTGTTGGCCATCATGCCAAAGGATTTCCTTTACGTGTAAAGGATGTTTTCTTCTACATTTTTCGAAGGTAGCCTGAAATCTTTTGGTGGGCAGCAGGTTGTGCAGGTCTGCCCTGGATGTATGGGGAGCCTTAGCCTTTTTAAGCTAAGATCTTTAACAGGTCTTAGTTTGCCTGAGACAACACCCAATCAGTGATTAAGTCTAAGAAAAAAATGAAGCAGAGAATGGTCTCTTTTACCCAGTAAAAACAAAACAAAACAAAAGAATCCACATGGGGAAGACCCTCAGGGTTTCTGGCCAAAACAGAAACAAATGCTTTTTACATTCATTTTGAGTCAATCAGAGCTCAAACGATGACCAAGGGGGGCTTAAGCTAGGACCTTTGGTTGGGCAATCAATAAGAACCAGAATGATTTGGGTTTAAGGCATGGTCCTTAAGAAAAGACTAGCTCATAAATCCCAAGATACCTTTTCAGGTTTACATGTTTCAGCAATCAAAATTTACCTTCCTTTGGTCAGAGCACCTGCAGGTAAGGGTATGATTGTTCTTCATTCTCAAAGAGGACCAAAATGACATGACCATGAAGTAAGTTTCAGTGTGTATGACTGTGGCTGATCAGACCAATATGAACTTGGAATGCTCTACCACAGATTGGGCACAGATAGTCCGTGTGAACATTTGGGGTGGATACTCCAAATTTGTGCATCTTATGTTTCCTTTGTGCTGTTTCAATTCTGCTTTGTTCATAGAGCACAGCACCCTTTCTGATGTGGGCACACCATGCTGAATGGTACTGTGCCAGTGTCTCCCATGTCCTACAATCAAATCCAAAGTTCCTGAGAGAGACCTTCAAAGTGTCCTTGTATTGCTTCTTTTGACCACTGTGTGATTGCCTGCCCCATGTGAGTTCTCCAGAAAATAGTCTTCATGGCAAGTGTACATTTTGCATTTGAACAATGTGGCCAGCCCATTGGAGTTGCATTCTCTGAAGCAGAGTTTGAATGCTTGAATGCAGTTTAGTTTGAGCAAGAATCTCAGTGTCTGGTATCTTATCCTGCCAGGTGATCTTCAGAATCTTCCTAAGATGGTTCAAATGTAAGCAATTCAGTTTCCTTGCATGACACTGGTAGACTGTCCATGTTTCATTGGCATACAGCAATGAGGTCAGTACAACTGCCCTGTAGGTGCAGCTAGGTGGTGCAGTGGATAGAGCACCACTGCAGGAGTCTGGAGGACCTGAGTTCAAATCTCACCTCAGACACTTGACACTCACTAGCTGGGTGACCTTGGGCAAGTCACTTAACCCCAATTGCCTCATCCTGGGACATCTCCAGTCAATGAGTATCTGGTCACTGGATTCAGATGGCTCTGGAGAAGTGAGGCTGGTGACCTGCTTAGCCCTCCCTCACTCAAAACAAAGTCAAGTGCAAGTCATGTCATATTTCTCTGATGGCATGGTCTTCTTTGGCAATGAAGGACCAACACACATAATGGCTCTGTAGATCTTCAGTTTGGTAGTCAGTCTAATACCTCTTCTCTCCCGTACTTTTCTTTGGTGCCTCCCAAACACTGAGCTAGCTCTGGCAATGCTGTGCATCAACCTCATTGTCAATGTGTACATCCCTAGAAAGTACACTACCAAGGTAAGTGAACTTTTCCACAGCATTCAAAACAGCTTTCATTTGTTGTAACTGATAGTTCCACGTATGGATGGTGTGGGGGTGGCTGATGGAGCACCTGTGTTTTCTTGGTGTTCATTATTAGGCCAAAATTAGCACAGGCAGCAGAGAATTGATCCATACTTTGTTGCATCTCGGCTTCAGAGCTTGCATGGAGTGCATAATCATCTACAAACAGAAAATCATGCACCAACACTCCCTCCACTTTGGTTTAGTCAGATTGAAGAATTTACTATCAGTATGGTAGCTGACCTTCATGCCTTGTTCATCCTCACTGAAAGTGTTTGCATTCCTTTGGGCAGAGCATCTGCAGGTAAAGGGTATTATGTTCTATATGGACAGAGGGAGAAGAAGGAAAGGAGAGGAAAGGGAAAGGACAGGACCTAAAGATAGCACTACTAATGGCTGAAAACATCATGCTAAAAAGCATGGGAGCAAGCACACAACCCTGTTTCACTTCTTTGGGGACTGGGAAGGCATGAGAGCATTGTCCACAGTCCAGAACCTGGGCAAACATGTCATCATGAAATTGATGTACAATACTGATGAACTTCTCTGGGCAACCAAATTTTGACATAATTATCCATAAGCCCTCACAAATAACAGTGTCAAAGGCCTTGGTCAGACCTACAAACGTTGTGTATAGACCTCTGCTCCTGGCATTTCTCCTGGAGTTCTTGGGCAGCAAACACCATACTGACTGTTCCTCAGCCCTTTCTGAAGCCACACTGGCTCTCAGGTATATGACCATCTTCATGGTGAAGGAGTAGCCTATTAAGGAGGACTCTAGCAAGAATCTTGCCAGCAATGAATAAGAGAGAGATACCCCTGTGATTGTCTCAGGATAATCTATTCCCTTTACCTTTAAAGAGATGGACAATGGAAGCATCCTTGAACTCCTGGGGGTAACTTCCTCTTGCTATATAACCCAGAAAATTTCAGTTAGCTTTTGTATGAGCAATTGTCCCCCTACCTTGTAAATCTCAGCTGGAACAGAATCAGCACCAGATGCTTTGCCACATGAAAGGAACCTAATGGCCCTCAAAACCTCTTTTTCAGTTGGAAGTTCAGCTAAGGAGGGATTGACTTCAACCTGAGGTAAAAGGTCAATGGCCTCACCATTGATTGATGATGGTCTGTTGAGAACACTAAGGAAGTGTTCAGCCCATCTCTCTAGGATCATGTCCTTACCACTAATCAATGTAGCTCTTATCAGCACTGAGTAGTTGTATCGACCATAGGTTTTTGGTCCATAAATAGCTTTCATGGAAACATAAAAGCACTTTGGACTGTTACTATCAGCATGTAACTGAATTTCATCTTCTTTCTTACTGAGCCAGTAATCCTGCAGCTCTCTAAGCTTTGTTTGTACTTCACTTTTGATGGAATTAAATGCTGCCTTCTTAGAGATGGATGAATTATTCTGTTGGCAAATCCTGTGGAGTTCTCTTTTTTCATTTAGTAGCTTCTGAATTTCCCCATCATTTTCATCAAACCAGTGTTGGTGTTTAATGAGTGCTCTGACCCAGATGAGTAAATGCAGTGTTGTACAGCAAATCTCTGAAAGCTGCCCACTCCTTTTCTGCTCTACTGTTGCCAACTGTGTCTTGGCTCAACTCTCCCTCCAAGTTAGCAACAAACTGTTCATGCTCAGAGAAGAGCTCTAATTTGTTTACATTACAAATTTGCATTCCTTTGGGCAGAGCACTTGCAGATAAAGGGTATTATATTCTATATAGACAGAGGGAGAGGAAGGAGGAAAGGGAAAGGATAGGACCTAAAGATAGCACTACTAATTATATATTCCAAGGACATGAAAGAGAAGGGACCTATAAACAAAAAAAAGTTTATAGTAACTTTTTGTCACAAGCAATGGACAAGGAATAAAGTGAATGTTCATCAAATGGCTGAATATGTGATATATAAAAATAGAATATTGTTGTACACTAAGAAATGATGCACTGATGAGTAAAGTAGGCAGAATTAGATGAAAATTTATACAATCACAACAACACTGTAAAGAAAAGCAGCTTTGAAAAAATAAAGAACTATATTGGATCCAATGACCAGCCACAATTCCATACAGCCTACCTCTTGACAGGTTATAGATTAAAGGTACAGAATGAAGTTTTGGACATGGCTAGTGTGGGAATTTGGTTGAATATGTATACCAAGTTTCTGTTTCCTTTTTTACAATTTCAGGGTATGGGCTAGGAGGGGAAAAGAAAATAGAGGTGCCCAAAATAACCCCAAGAATGACAAAAAAGAAAAGGAGGTCATTGAAACTTATTTTATAATACACAGAAAAGAAGGAAGGCTGGAAGTATCATAGATAAGCTAGGTAGCTTTAAAAGTTATGTATTGAATTCTACTTGAAAGACAAACCATATAAAGAGATGTAATTTCATCCTCATTTTCAGGTCTGCTTTGTAAATGGAAGTGCTCATTTTATTTGCTGTCCTTTAGAATTAAAAAAACAACAATTTTAAACAAGAAAAAACAAAACTACATCATTACTAACCTGATAGGAAGTAGAACCAGTAAAACACTGTGAATCTGAAGACCGAGTCACAGGAAGTGGTGGCACAAGATCAGTCTTTGCACTATAGAAAGAAAATAAGTTTTAAATTAATAACTGGAAACTAGAATCATAGAGTGTTGAAGCTGGATGGGACCTTAGAGTTCCATCTGGACCAGTGTTTCTCAAACTATGCTGCAAGGAATCCTGAAACATTCCAAGTGTTTCTGTTTTGTTTTTTTAAATGAGTCTTTTGATGTTTGTTAATAGACATTTAAAATAATTTTAAATGATTTTATTGCAAGGGTTCTGTCAAAGTTTTGTTTAAACTGAAGGGTTCTATGTATGCCCTTTCCCTACCCATAGAAAAGTTTGAGGACAACTAATCTAGAATAACCTTATTTTACAGATAAAGAAACTGATTATCAGACAAATTTAGTGGGTAAAGTCAAGTCTAGAACCCAAATCTCTTATCCTAGTCCAATACTTTTCCCATTATCCCACTTTGCCTGAATTTCCTTTCCAAAGATTTAGACTGAGGACAAAACAACAACTTGACCACTTATCCTCACTTCAGGTTTATATTTTTACAAAAATGCTAAAGAAATGAATCTAAAGGGCACACAGTCCATCAGCAGAGCTGACGCTGAAGTCCAAGTCTTCCTCTTCCAGGCTAGATTTCTGTGAGACCAAAAAGCATCCCAAGCATTTCTAATTCATTGGGAAGTCCTGAGGTCCTTGAGTCCAAGATCTTCCTCGTGATCAGGGGCCCACTTCTTTTGGGTGCTAGTTCCTTGAAACAGCACTAAAAATGGAATGAGGCAGTACAGTTTCTGTACTGGTTAACACCAGAATTGGGGAAAACTCTGTGATTGAAGAGCAAGAAATAAATACACTGTGAGACAGAGCAGCTTAATAGAAAAAACTGTAAAGATAATTTTGATACCCTCTACTCAAATGGTCAGTGATTATATTAGTGAATGAAGCAGAGCAGGATCAAGTTTAAGTTAGTTATGTACGTTAGTCACTTTGTCAGCAGGCTTTTGAGTCATTAACTGCAGACTTTTCCTAGTAAAGGCATTCCACCTGCCATCTCAACAGAGGTTTTCATAGAAAATCAAATGACCTGTGTTTTGGTCAATGGCATTCTAGGAAATAAGTAAGTGGTAGGGGAAAGGAGCAATGGCAATGATTCATAGGGGTAATGGGTGTTGATGCTGCTAAGACAAGTATCAGGGTCAAATGTAATGTTCTGCTCTATAGTAGATAGTCATATAATTTTATCCTATTGCCTACAATGTTATTATTAATACATAAGAGGTTATTTAGTCCTAACATATATAACTTTTATCCTAACAGCATTAACATTTATAACTTTTAATTCTATTCTGCTTAATTCACTAACACATTAATACCCATCAAATCACAATAAATTGAGTAAATGTGGATTAATTTGACTAGGGAACAACAAAATTATCATCACAGTTCTTTCTACTAAGCTGTTCTGCCTCACAGTGTATTTAATTCTTATTAAAATCTTTAGACCCACTTCAAAGTTTGTTTGTTTATTAGTTTGTCTATTCACTGATAAATACAGATGGCTGGACTATGGATATGTTTTAAGTTTGAAATCAAAGCCACTTCTCTCAAACTGGTAAAGGCATTCATTATAGGATGGCATAGGCTTATAGTTTGCTCCTTCCCCCTAGAGATCTGACTCAGGGTCTGGTTCCATAATCTTCTAAAGACTTTGTAAACTAATGGACTACTAATCAGTCCCTTGTCTAAAATCCACCCAACATTGAGCCCAAATGGGCTCATGACAGTATGACTGTGATCAGACCAACACACTTACTTCACTTCAGACAGAACTGATCTCTCTCCATCTGAACACTGGGATCTGCGGTACTGGCGGTAACTTCGAGGAGAGTGAGAATGCCTAATACGAACTGGGTCACCTTGAGTCCTGAGAAAGCAATATGAATCCATGAAAATAAACAAATAGATGCCAGAAAGAATTTTTATGACTTTACAACTGAAATTTCTCTTTTGATTTTCAAAGGAGTGTAACTTTGAGAATTTTAAAGCACTGATCTTTCCTGTCTTTTAAAAAGTATTTCGGTTTCAAAAGTTAATTATAAAGTATTCTTGGAGGCAGAGCCAAGATGGGCTCTGCTGTAGCCCTCCCCTCAAAGCACATAAAATACCTGCAAAAATGACTCCAAACAAATTCTAGAGCAGCAGAAGCCACAAAATGATAGTGAAAGACGTTTCCAGCCTAAGGCAGTTTGGAAGACTGACAGGAAAGGCCTATCGCACCAGACTCAGAGCAGAGCCCAGTGCATGAAGTGCAGTCCAGCCTTGACCAAGGCACAGCAGGCTCAGGACTGGAGCAGGCTTCAGGGCGTGGAATCCTGAGTAGCAGCTGCAGTTCCTAGATTCCTCAACCTACAAACTCCAGAGACAGCTTTAAAGTTCAGTGAGAAAGTAGGGTCCTGCCTTAGACAGAGCCCCAGGCAACTGCAGCATCCATTTTTGGAGCCCTCAGTCTAAAGACCCTGGGGGAATCAAGCCACTGATCTGAATCTCAGCCCTGAGTTGCAGCCCTGGGGTGAGGAAGAGCACTGGCATGTTAGAGTTGGAGGTGGTTGTGGAGAGGGAACCCTACTTACAGATCCTGGGCAGAAAAGCTTGTGGTTGCTCCCAGATCAGGGTGCAGGCCAGGAGAGAAGTAAACTCCTCTCCCTTGATTGTGCCACCTTGGAGGAAGTGAAAACTTACAGGTCCCTAAAGTATATTCTCTACTTGACAAAGGACTCAAAAGTCAAGTAAATGACTGGGAAAAGTGCCCAAAAAAGGGAAAAAAATAAGACTATAGCAGGCTACTTTCTTGGTGAACAAGTATTTTCCTCCATCCTGTCTGATGAGGAAGAACAAAGCATACCATTACAGGAAGATATCAAAGTCAAGGCTACTTTATCCAAAACCTCGAAAATAAATTTGCAATGGTCTCAGGCCATGGAGGAGTTAAAAAGAGATTTTGAAAATCAACTAAGAAAGGTGGAGGAAAAATTGGGAAGTGAAATGAGAGAGATTCAAGAAAATCATGAAAAGTGAGTCAACAACTTGCTAAAGGAGACTCCAAAAAATGCTGAAGCAAATAACACCTTTAAAAATAGACTAACCCAAATGGCAAAAGAGGTCTAAAAAGCCAATGAGGAGAAAAATGCTTTAAAAAGCAGAATTAGCCAAATGGAAAAGGAAGTTCAAAAGCTCACTGAAGAAAATAGTTCTTTAAAAATTAGAATGGAGCAGATGGAAGCTAATGACTTTATGAGAAACCAAGAAATCATAAAACAAAACCAAAAGAATGAAAAAATAAGAAAATAATGTGAAATATCTCATTGGAAAAAAAATGACCTGGAAAATAGAGCCAGGAGAGACAATTTAAAAATTATGGGACTACCTGAAAGCCATGATGAAAAAAGAGCCTAAACATCATCTTACATGAAATTATCAAGGAAAACTGCCCTGATATTCCAGAACCAGAGGGTAAAAATAAATATTGAAAGAATCCACCAATTACCTCCTGAAAAGAATAACTCCTAGGAATACTGTACCCAAATTCCAGAGTTCCCAGGTCAAGGAGAAAATACTGCAAGCTCCCAGAAAGAAACAATTCAAGTATTGTGGAAATATAATCAGGATAACACAAGATCTAGCAGCTTCTACATTAAAGGATTGCAGGGCTTGGAATATGATATTCCAGAAGTCAAAAGAACTAGGATTAAAACTAAGAATCACCTACCCAGCAAAACTGAGTATAATATTTCAGGGAAAAAAATGATCATTCAGTGAAATAGAGGACTTTCAAGCATTCCTGATGAACAGAAAATTTGACTTGTAAACACAAGAATCAAGAGAAGCATGAAAAGGAAAACAGGAAAGAGAAATCATAAGGGACTTACTAAAGTTGAACTGTTTACATTCCTACATGGAAAGATAATATTTTAATTCTTGAAACTTTTCTAGTATTTGGGTAGTTGGAGGGATTTTATATATATGTGTATATATATATATATATACATACATATATATATATATATATCTAGACAGAGGGCACAGGGTGAGTTGAATAGGAAGGGATGATATCTAAAAAAATAAAATTAAAAGGTGAGAGAGAAATATATTGGGAAGAGAAAGGGAGAAATGGAATGGGGCAAATTATCTCCCATAAAAGAGGCAAGTAAAAGACTTCTCAGTGGAGGGGAAAAAGAGGGAGGTGAGAGGGAAAAAGTGAAGCTTACTCTCATCATATTTGGCTTAAAGAGGGAATAATATGCACACTCAATTTGGTATGAAAATCTATCTTACACTACAGGAAAGTAGTGTAAATAAAAGGAAAGAAGGGGAGAAGTGGGCTGTGGGGAGGATGATAGACGTGAGGGCTACTGGGAGGAGGGAGTAATTAGAAGTAAACAATTTTGGGGAGGGACAAGGACAGAAGAGAGAATAGAATAAATGGGGGACAAGATGGGATGGAGGGAAATATAGTTAGTCTTTCACAACATGACTATTATGGAAGTCTTTTGCATAACTACACATGTATAGCCTATACTGAATTGCTCGCCTTCACAGTGGGGATGTATGGGGAGGGAGAAAGGGAGAGAAGTTGGAACTCAAAGCTTTAGGAATGAATGTTGAGAACTGGTTTTGTATGAAACTGGGAAATAAGAAATATAGGTAATGAGGTATAGAAATCTATCTTGCCCTACAATAAAAGAGAGAAGATGGGGATAAGGGAAGGGAGGAGGTGTGATAGAAGAGAGGACAGATTGAGGGAAGGGGTAATCAGAATGCATGGTGTTGGGGTGGGGGGGAAGGGAGAGATGGGGAGAAAATTTGGAACTCAAAATCTTGTGGAAATGAATGTTGAAAACTAAAAATAAATAAATCAATATTTTTAAAAGAAGCATTCTTACAGACACATGTGGATGAAACATGAAATCTTTAGAGATTTATATGATATAAACAATATGATGTGTAATTTATATAATCTTTAAAATTTATGTGCATATATAAATTTAGTGCATCATAAGAAATGTGGAATATAAAGGACTCAAAGAAACATAGGAGTATCTATATAAACAGATGCAGAGTGAAGTAAGTAGAACTGGAAAAACAATGACAACAATGTAAATGGAAAGAAGAAATTGAAACTGAAAGCCATGTAATTACAGTGATTGAGCCAGGTCCAGAAACGAGCAGAGAAAATGCACCTTCTTTCCTGCATTGCAGCTGGGGACTATGGATATAGAATACTGAACATATCAGATAATCTATGTGTTAGTTGATTTTTGAGCTTTTTTCTTTTAAAATCTGTGTTACGAGGGAAGGTTTTTTGAGTAGAAGACAGGGATCTGTTTGGAAATTAATATAACATAAAAATAAAGGGCATCAATTAAAAATAAAATTTCAAGAATGCATCTACAACATAGACCAAGATGATGCTCACATCAGAGACAACAGACTTACCTGCTAATTAGCCAGATTAAAAAAAAGAAATCCAGCCTTTGCAAAAAAGTTACCAATAAAGGTCTTGCCAATTTTCATTGCTTGATAGGATAAAGGTTCATTTCTAATTATCCAAGCAAAGAGTTTCAGGAAAGAAATAGTAATAAAAGAATAAATATAGTTTGTGAGGAAGTGAGGGAAAAGTTGGTGCTCAGAAGCGAATAGAAGTAGAAGTCCCTCATATTCACTTTTTTGGGGTCTGATATTCTCAAGGGATAACAGAGGGAATGGGGCAGGCAGTGTTAGGGGTGGAGGGAGGATCCTAGGATCTAGGGTTGGAAAGAACCTTAGAGACCGTTTAGTCAAACACCCTGAGGCCCAGAAAGGTAAAGTGACTTGCCCAAGGTCACATAGCTAGTAAGTGGCAAAGGCAGGATTTGAACCTTAATTATATATTATCCATAATTCAGATAATATTGGAAATTTAGGAGGAAAAAGAAAATTTGGGGGAGAATGTGCTAAATCAAATATGCCAAATAGGTACATAGGCAGCAATCACTTTTCAGTTTTATACTCTTTAGGTATAAAGTGCATTGACTATACACTTAGAAGGGCATATGAAAGTTTACCTAAGAGGGTATCTATTAGTTAAGGAATGACTGAAAAAGTGTGGTATATGGCAGCTAGGTAGTGCAGTTGATAGAACCCTGGACCTAGAGTCAAGAAGACCTGAATTCATATTTGGCCTCAATCAATCAAAAAGTCAATCAGTCAATCAGTAAACATTATTAAGTGCCTACAGTGTGCCCAGCACAGTTTGAAGAGCTTGATATGCAAAGAGTCCCTGTCCTCAAGGAGCTTACAATTTAATGGAGGAGGCAACATGGAAAGATATGTACAAAGCAAACTATATACTATATGCAGGATAAATAGGAAATAATTAACAGAGGCAAGACCCTGGAATTAAGAGGGATTGGGAGAGACTCTCGGTAAAAGAGGGGATTTTAGAAGGAATTTAAAGGAAGCCAGGGAGGTCAGTTGTCAAAGCAAAGGAGAGAAAATACTCCAGGAATAGGGAAAGCCAGAAAATACTCCAAGTAGAGAAATAGAGTGACTTGTTTGTGGAATAGCTAGGAGCTCAGTGTCATTGGATTGAAGAACATCTGTCAGGGAGTAAGGTGTAAGAAGACTGGAAAGGTAAGAGGATGCTAGGGTATGAAGGTCTTTAAAGGCCAAATGGAGCATTTTATATTTGAGCATTTTATATTTGATGTTGGAAATAACAGAGAGCCACTGGAGTTAATGAGTAGAAGGTTGAACATGGTTGGACTTGTACTTTAGGAAAATTACTTTAGTGACTGAATGAAGGATTGTTTGGAATAGGGAGCAACTTAAGCCAGGTCACCAGCAGGAATAATCTGGGTGTGAGATGATGGGAGCTTGTACTGGAATGATGACAATATCAGAAGAGAGAAGGAGGGGGTGTATTGAGGGATATTGCAAAGTTAAAATTGGCTAGCTGTGACAACAACTCGGTATGGGGGCAGTGTCAGAGATAGTGAGGACTCTAGGATGCTTCCTAAGTTGCAAGCCTTAGGGATTGGTCAGAAGGTGTTGCCCTCTATAGTAATAGGGGCTTAGGGGAAAAGATAATGAGTTTTTGGACATTGTGTTTAAGATATCTATTGGACATCAAGTTTGAGATACCTGAAAGGCAGCTGAAGATGCACAATTGGAGGTTAGCAGAGAAATTAGAGTAGAATAGGAAGATCTGAGAATCATCAGCATAGAGACAGTAATTACTGGAGCTTAGGAGATCACCAGCTTAAGTAGTGTAAAGGGAGAAGAGAAGAGGACTGAAGACAAAACCATGAGGGATACGTATGGTTAGAGGACATGATCTAGAAAAGGATCCAGCAAAGCAGAGAGAGAAGGACTGTCAGACAGGGAGGAGAAGAATAGGGAGAGAGTGGTATCTTTAAAGAGAAGAAAACTATCAAGGAGGAGAGGATGATCAACAGTGTCAAAGGCCACAAGGAGATTGAGGATTGAGAAAAGACCTTTGGATTTGGCAACTAAGACATCACTGGATGTCTTAACTTTGGAGAGGGCAGTCTGGGGGAAATGATAAGGTCTAAAGCCAGATTGTAAGGAGTTAAGAAGAGGGTGAGAGGAGAGAAAGTATAGGCATCTATTGTATATGGCCTTTTCCAGCAGGTAGGTACAAAAGACAGAAGAAACATAGAATAATTTTTAGTCAGAGTGGAAGGATTAAGTCAGTGTTTTTCCTGATGGATTATGGGCATGTATGTAGGCAGTAAGGAAGGAACCAATACACAGGGAGGTATTGGAAATAAGTGAGTAAAGATGACAGAGGAGGCAATCTGTTGTAGGCGACAGGATGGAATAGATCACTTGAAGAAGTAGAGGGGTTTCTCTTGGTAAGGAGTAAGGTCATTTTATTATATGACACAGAGGTAAAGGAGGAGAGAGTGGCAGAAGGTATCTGAATGATAAGAGATAAGGAAAAGAGGAGAAGAGGGAATTCATAGTGAATGGCCTCAATTTTTTCTGCAAAATATGAGTCAAGATTTTCAGCTGAAAAGGGGGTGAGAGGGAGCCATAGGATGATGGAGGAGGGATGCAAAAGTTTGGAAGAGCTGCTGTGGAGAGTGGGATAGTGAATTGTTAAGGGATCTATAGTAGGACTGCCTAGCAGCAATGAGGGTTGGTTGAACTTGTGTAACAATGGACACAGAACAGTTGCGTGACTTTATCCATGTTTGTTTTGAAGCACATGTGTAGGAACAAAGGTGGCAAATTGTGGGAGTGATTCAAGGCTGAGGCTTGACTGGGCATAATCAGTGATATGATAAAGAGGTTAAGGATTCAACAGAGGAGGACAGTATAGAGTTGAATTGGTTCATCATGGGTCAAAATGGGGAGAAAAGGAGAGAGTGGCTAGTGCAGGGAAGATGGCCTAGGAGAAAAATGAGAGATTAATGGACTGGAGGTCATGGTGCAGATAAAGAATAGGATTTTATAAAGGGAAGGAAAAGGGAGAGGTTAAAAGTCAACAAATTATCCTTGGACAAGGATCTTTCAGAATTCTTAAATACAGAGGTGGTACATTTATGGATGATGGCAAGATCAAAGATATAACCATCGTTCTGCATGGCTGAGGTGGGATGGAGGAGCAGCTCATAGGAAGTGAGTGAGTGGAGCAATTGAGTAGTTAGGGTATTTGAGGGACAGTCAATATATGCTGCCACTGCACAATGTCTGAATAGAGAGGATCCCAAGAGGCTTCTAGAAGAATGCTTGATATGTTGAAACATGGGTATTTTACTGGGCATCCTTAGGTGAAGTTGAACATAAAATTTGTGGGAGACATACTGAAATTTTAGGAATTAAGATAATAGGTTTTGTTATTGTTCATATGTCATTTTAAAGAATTGACCATGTAGTAAAAATTCACTATAGTCTTTAAAGACATAGCTGTTCCTAAGCAATTAATAGAAGCAGATAGTGATTCATGTCCCTGCAAACAAGAATTACTGGTTTTAAGGGAAGTTCTCAAAATCACCTTCATCTTTAAAGTGCAAATTAAAGACAAAATTCACAGAAGTGACTAAAGTTTCATTTTACCTAGAACAATTATGACACAATGGGTAATGCTTTAGAAGACTAAATATTCCTCAAACTTTTGTGAAAATAAATTTTAAGGATAAACTCACTCTATTTTGGTATAAGGAATCTCTTTTAGTTGTTCTTCTGACAATCCAGAAGGATCCACAAGTTCTTTCCTGGAAGGGAAACAGGCAAGAGAGCTAAGTTTATGACGATGCAATTATCTTAAAGTATTGATCATTATTGGCTCACTCGTATCCTGTGTTAAAACATATTCCAATATCAAATGTAAAAATAGATGAATGCTAATTCAAATTCAAAGATTTGTTCTAGGAGAAAGAAAGGGGAAGATAATCTTTCCTGAACACCATCTTTGTCTGTCTTTCTCCAGGACTGTCTCTGTTTTTGTCTGCCTCTCTCATGCACAATTTTCATCAGTGCTTATTTGGATGTGGTTGGCCTCTTATATCCTCTTACAAGTTAAATAACCCTAGACTGGAAAGTTCTAGAACTTTCTGGTGGTTAGGGGCTATCTCTATGACATATTTTGGCTGCTTCATTAGCACATCGCTGTAATAACAATAAGGAGCACGCAAACAGGGATTTTCTGAGTGTTGGCTAGACTTTCTTCCATAAACTTTATAAACAACACTCAGGTCTGATAACCTTTGTTACAATACTCACTGAATATGTTTCCACAGCTCTTCCTTTGCTTGGATATCTGGGCTTCTCCTGTAATCACAGAAATCAGGAATCAACTGAACAAACCTCGTGTTTCACTTGGCCCACTGTCAGTACAGACCTTTACCTTGGCAAAAACTGCAGGTGCTAAGGTTTGGGGGAACTGATGAACTTTATGGAAAGATTACAAACACTTTAACTATAGGAGTTATTAAAGCAAAATAAAACGAAAATCAGGGCCTCAACTGAACAACAAATGAGCAGTCCATGCGAATGATGTATTTCGAGTCTACTCAAGGACAACTGCGTTTCCTACAGTGATGTATTCTTTCTAGTTTCCTAAAAGAAAAAAGAAGGCTAATGACTTTTCTTTTCCTTCCTTCTCACCACTTCTAAGTTGAACTAAAATGAGTAAGATAGCATTTTGGTTTTGTGGACCCTGTGGGACAACATGAACTGTTTTGACCTACTGTAAAATAACAGATACAAGGGAAAACGAGTTAGTGGAACTCCCAAGATTGCAGAACACATGACACCGTCTGCTTAGGGAGCTTACTTTTGGCAAGGTAACTTTTATGCTACAATTCTGCACAGGCAGAGGCTGTTCTAAATGAGAGATGGTTCCACCTGGTTAGTAGAGATTGGAAAACTGCTGTTAACTTAGAGATGATAGAGCTCGGCAGAATGTTCAGTGTCACCTGTCTGCCATCTTGGTAGTTCTACCAGCTCCCTCTTCCTTGTAGCTATTAATTTACACTGCTGGATTATATGCCTTTATTAATACTCAACTAAGCTATCCCATCTTCAGAAAAAGATAGTTCAAAGCAGTTGTGATTTGTAATGGACATCAAAGATCTGATAACCAAAAGATAGTTAGAAGAAGCAAAGATTATTATCTGGTAACTGCTATAAATTTTCAAAAGTGTCTGGATATCTGATATTTGTGATTATCCAACTATCACTGGACTCATTGAAATCTAATTGGACTCATTGGACTGTGGTTTGGATGATAGGAGAGTGAGATGGAGTGGTCTTGAATAGTAGTCTAATCCTCACCATTGTTTCTATTAATAATATAAAAATTAAGTAGACTCTTAGTGAGTCATTAATAAGCATCTCTAGATCTCAGTTTCTTCACCTGTAAACTGACTAGATGATTGGAAAATTCTTTCCTAGTTTTAACCTGAAGTTCTATGAGATGATTCAAAATTAATATAACTAAAAATCCCAAAGTAATTAATTTTCATTCCCACAACTGAAGACTAGTCAATTAAGAATCACTTTGATATTTTTGAAGTGAATCAGTAATTTTATCTCTAACGATTAAGCTTTTATGTTGCCCATATTTCAGTTTAAATTGTGTTTGGAGTGTCCACAATTCCAGGGCAAAGGGTATTTCCTAAGCTAAAGAAGCAAATACCAATTCCTTTCAATTCTCAGATTTTTTTTTTGCGTGTGTGTGTGTATGTGCGTGCTTTTAAATAAATCTAAATTGTGCTCCGGGTTAATAAGGAATGCATTAGTTTTCTGCTTGCACTACTAGGCACTTTAGCTATAAGCTAAATATCATTAAAATTTTTATTCCATGTGTTGTTACATTTTATTACATAGCTTTATCTTACCCCAAGCTAATATATTCGACTTTCTTGTTGTTCTATTTTTGCTTTTTTTTTTTTTTTAACATTTCCATGTATTTACATGAATTAGAAGTTGAAATTTAACTGGATTTTAAAGCTTTCTAAACATGTTAGGAAAGGAGAATACATTACCAAAATATTATCTCTACTAAATTCCTTGCAAACATGAGCTTTGGACTTTCAAAGTTTTCTTGATTTCTTGTTGGTTGGTGACTTCAAAGAGGATCCTTTGACACTTGAATAAAGAAATCTCTTACTCTGGAGTCAAAAACAATCAAAGCATGCATCCAATTCTGCTTTGTAGTGAGGTATTTGATTTTAGAGCTAAAAACTTTGTTCAGTAAAAAAACAAAACTGACACAGTGCAAGCTACTTAATTCTTATGTTATTAAGTTATTCTTATATTATTAAAATCCTCAGTATAGGAGTGTCCCTTTGAAAATAATGGCATATCTTCAATTGGCCACTGATTTAACTGTACTGAAGTCTGTCTGTTACAAAGACATGCAGGGTAACAGCTTCACTTAGGTTTCTTTAATATTGTCCAGCCCTCTCAGTTTTTCTCCTGACGTCTTTCTGCCCAAGGCTCTTGATTACCTGCCATTTACACAGTTTTGCTCCAGCATTCACTTTCCTACAACTGGCCACCCCTTTTGCTATCTGGATCATACCCCTCCACTTGGCAGAAGTAATTCCAGATATCCTGCCATTTACTCCAGAGACATAAAAGAATAAGTGGTGAATCTAAATTCATTTCAAAGAACTATGCTTAGTGAGCCTCTAAACCCAGATGGCATGTAGATTAAATAAAAGACAAGAGAGGAGTTAAACTATTCCTTTATAAGTTCAAAGAAAATTAATTTCAGCAATTGGAAATCTCACTGTTGAAAGGGGATAATTGTGTTCACCCGTGGCATCACTTAGCAATGCCATGATCAACAAAGGATTGCTTGACCCTATCATTTATTGACTCCTGCTTACTAATGTTAATTTAAATTATTTTAGTTATTGTTAATTTGATTTAACTAGATTTGCATCTGGTTCAATCTGGAACAACACATTAAAAATTCTTGTGACAAACTGTATGGTTTAGCAAGCCTACAGCCTTTCTTGACCAAAAGGTCATAAGATCTGTGTTGGAAAGAATCTCAGGCATGATTTAATCCAACCCCCCCTTATTCAACAGATGAGGAAACTGAGACTTAGAGAGGTTAAGTGGCTTGCCCTAAATTATACAAGTAGTAAATGAAGATCCAGAATTTGAACACAGATCTTCTGATTCTAAATCCTAATGGAATCCTAAATTCTAAATTCTAATGGAATATTTCCATTGAAACACTTTTTTTTTGAGTTGAGCATCTGCTTTTGTCTTCCTCTTTTCTGGAGGATAGTTTTTTAACTATTCTCCAACTCTAACAGTGACTATCAGAAACCGAGGCAAATAAATATATAAAAGTAGAAAAACAATGGAATAAATCAATTTGAATTGATCCATTATGAAAACCACACATACGCAAAGGAAATGGAGCAGCCTGATTGGTTCAACATGTAATAATACACTTTTTCAATTTTTGTTTTTAATATGAAGAGCTAGAACATTTCACATACGAGCGTGATCTGTGTCTGGATCGACGGTTATTGGGGTTGGCTTCATTTTTTTCCTTTTGATGCCTCAATGCTGCTTCCCACTGAGGCACTGAATCAATCATGCCATTCTCCTGCCTTAACCTGGAAGAAAAACATTCATCTGAAGTTAACATCCCTGGAGGCTGATGGCTTATTTTTAGATTCCTGCTTTTAAAAGTTGGGGCATAAGGAGGAAATTCCAGCACTTGTCATCCTAGAAAAGAGATGTAAATATATGTATGTATATTCAAATATATGTATCATACATATGCTGTTGACTAGTTTTGATTAACTATTTTTTCTTTTTAAAAAGAAGAATTCTAAGGGAGAGATGTGAGGCAATGGCTCATACAAAAAAAAGAAAAGTCATTAGTAAGACCCTGAGGTGCATGTAATGTCTATATGTAGAGATATACATGATATTCTTAAGAGTTTTATCTGTTTCCAGTTTTCTAAGGCAAAATGTACATGACTATGTGTGCATATGTGCGAATGTATAAACTTCTTTAAAAAATGGTTCCATTTTGAAATTAAAATTTTGAATTCAAATACTCTTTGAACCAAAGACAAGTGTTTTTCATAAGATCTAGAGAAATGCACTGAGATGAAAGCAAAATAGAAAGCACAGTAGCTTCATAAATAAAAACACTCTATAACTTCCTTCTGCAAGCCTACATAATTTCACTTAAACATCATAAAATTTATGTAAGATAGGTGACAAATAGGAGAAATACAAAAAAGTTAAGTAAACTGCCCAAGTTTAACTGGTTTGAGAACTTTGATTTCTGACTTCATTTCTATCCTGATACCTTCCTATGAAAGTTTTATTATACTTTCCAACCATTCTGGAGTTTCTTGCTGCCATTCCATGATCCTTAGAGAATATATAGAGAATGTTCTTTTTTCATTGAGAGTTTTTGTTTTACATTCCTTTATGGTAAAATTCTTAGCGTTTGGGCTTTTAAAAAGTTCTTCCTCATTTTGATCTCTGTATTTAGGAGTGTCACTGTTAATTTACCTACTTGGGAGCTAGGATTATACCCACTGACCCTTAATTGGATTTTTTGTTCTTTTGTACTTTTTCATATATTCCCATTCCATTGTCTCTGGCTTCATTCCTCATTATTTGGGTTCTTCTTCCTTCTAGTGCTGCAATTTCTATCTTTTTTCCTGAACCATGGCAGCTTCCTCTAGTTGGGTGATATGGTGTGCCAGCTGGGACAATGCCCAGCACAAACTGACTACAGCCAGGTTTCTAGTCCCCTTTACCTTAGGTACAGAAGCCCATTTCTCTGTGCCTAGTCAGTCTTCCATGCTATCCCCTAGGACACTACTGGCCTTGGTGTGTCTAGGCAGGATCAATATTTTCACTTCTTGCCAGCTGTAGGTGGTTCAGACCAAGTCAAAGACTTGGGGGATTATGGGATAGGGATCATCAAAACAAGATCCTGACACATACCACCCTGTGAGGTAGGCTAAGCTGAGTGGGAGCTTTAAGTATTTTAGTTCTACAATGTTATTTCATAAGATTTTTACTTTATTCATCTTTGATTACTATATGTGGTACATATTTTTTTTCCCTTTTTTTTTTTTTGAGGTTATTAGGTTAGGGGAAGTTATACTAAAAAACAAACAAAAAACCCACTCTCTCATTCATTTATTTTAAATAACTGACTCTACTACCAATAAATCATTCTTATTTTCTTTTATAGATGCCACTCACTGTTTCCTCCAGATATTCCTTTGCCTTTACATACTAAAAAGGCATTATGTAAATTTCCTTGCATTTTCAACTTCATTTTTTTTTTTTGAGGATTGGGTCTTCTCATCTCACCTAATCCATCTATAGAATGACACAGGAATTTTGATAGGCTCCATTTCTAACCTGGGCTGGTTTGCCCATACTTAGGCAACCCAGTGTCCCAACCCCCTCCTGGGGATTAACCATATTAATGTCTAAATAAATGTAGATTATAGACATGTGATACCACATCCAGCTCTCAATTTTTATCTTGAACCCATTTTTAAATTGCCCTTCAGATATAGCTCCTGAAGGACACCTAAAGAACAGAAAGGAATTTTTGCAAGCAAAGATATGTCCTAGCAAAAACTTGTGTTAAAAATAACTTGTTTTCATTTCACAATAGCTGTGATGGGTTTTTTTCTTTTCTATATATTTTCAGATTTTACAAGGCTTTCAGATATATATGTCAGCAAATGCCTATTTATTTTCATGTTTTGATCTCTTACATGTAGGTAGCCAAGATCCTAACAAATGTGGACTTCTGAAAATTACACCTTTTTTAATGTAGGACAATGCACACAAGTTCATTTCTTGATTCTGTGCATTTTCACTGGCTGTCCTTCATATCTGGAATTCTCTCCCTCTTCATCTCTCCCTCCTGGCTTCCCTAGCTTTCTTCAGGTCTCAGATAAAGTCCCACCTTTTGCAAGAATCCTTTCCCAAGTCCCTGTAAACTTAGGGCCTTCCCTCTAAGATTATCTTCAATTTAATATAAATGTATGTATATGTGTATATATTTATCTATATACCTATATCTTGTTTGTAGGCAGTTGTTTGCATGTTGTCTTCCTCATTGGACTGTGAGCCCAGAAGGGATTGTTTTGGCCTTCCTAGCACACAGTGCCTAGCATATAGCAGGCACTTACTAAATGCTTGCTGATTTGACTTGTCCTAGGTCATCATTTCCTCTAACAGCTCAGGAGCCCTCACAGATGTTCCTCTTGGACCAGACTAAACAAGAGGATACATTAACTCAAAGCAAAACTCTTCAGCAGAATTCCTGGGAAAGGGTAAAAAAATCTCCCTTACACAGGGAGAGTACACCCTCTCATGAAATCCCATACCATCTGTGGAAAAGGGAACTTAAGGCACTCAGACTACCAGTATTCCTAGGGTTGAGTCCCGGCTGAAATACCTATCTCCCAATCCACAAAGTTGCCTCCAGATCCTTCCTGGAGGTTCTGGTGATTAATCATCTCTTAGGCTGCTTTTTCCCCACATTGCACCATAGATCCTTTAACAAGCAGCTGTGGGAAATGGGAAAGGGTCTCACATGTACAGAAGTATTTATAGCAGCTCTCTTTGTGGTGGCCAAAAACTGGAAATCAAGGGGATGCCCATCAATTGGGCTGAACAAGTTGTGTTATATGAATGTAATGGAATACTATTGTGCTATGAGAAATGATGAACAGGAAGACTTCTGAAAAGCCTGAAAAGATTTATATGAACTGATGCTGAGTAAAAGGAACAGAACCAGGAGAACTTTGTATATAGCAACAACCACAGTATGTGAGGAATTTTTCTGGTAGACTTAGTACTTCATTGAAATGCATGAACTTAAATAATTTCCAATGGACTCTTGAGGTAAAATGCTTTCCACATCCAGAGAAAGAACTATGGAATTGGATTGCAGATAGCAACAGATTATTTTCTTTTCTTTTTGTTTTATTTTATGGTTTCTCCCATTCATTTTAATTCTTCTATGCAACATATATTTAATAGGAAAATATGTGTAGAACCTATATAAGACTGTAAGCTGTCTCAGGGAGGGAGTGAAAAGGGAGGGAGGAATGAGGGGGATGGAGGGGAAAAAAATCCAAGATATATGGAAGTGATTGTCAAACACTAAAAACAAATAAAATAATTTAATTAAAAAAAAAAAAAAACAAGCAGCCGTGGCCCTTTTCAGGTTCTTTACAGAATTTAAGCCACGAAGTGATGTCTAATAGCTGGGGATTGCAGATACCCCTTTTTCTAAACATAGCCCAGGGTTATGTCAGCTCTTGTCATACTCTGAGAAGCACCCAACAAATATTGTAAGAGTTTCTTAGGGCAAATCTGTCTTTTTAAAGTCATAAATTAATACCCCAAAGGAACTAGAAAGCATTTAAAGAGCTATCCATCTATAAATTAAGTACATCTACTATTATTCCTCCAAAATAGAGAAAGATGTCACTCCATCAAATTCTTTTGGCATTCAAAGCTCTTCATTGCCTGCCCCTCCACACCTTTCCAATCTTCTTTTACCTAAACTCTGCCCCCGGATCCCCAGGTCCTCTGTGATCCAGTGACACTGGCCTTGCTATTTCTCACATAAGAGAACATGTCTCCTGATTCTCAGCATTTTCGCTGACTTTCCCTCATCTCTGCAATGCTCTTTATACTCCTTTATATCTCCTGGCCTCCTGTCAGTTTCAACTAAAATACTACCTTCTACAAGAAGACTTTCCTGACTCCTTTTAATTATAGAGCCTTCCCTCTGTTGATTATTACAAATGATTATTCTTCATATAGTTTGTTTGCATGTTGTCTCTCTACTACACTGTTAATTCCTTGAGAGCAAGGATTGTCTTTTACCTTGCTTTGTACCCTCCAGTGTTTAACATAGTGCCTGGCACTATGATGAGCAGGTATTTAATAAAATGTTTGTTGATTGACTAATATATTTATCAATCTGTCTACCAAGACACATACAAGAACTATTATGAACACAAATACAAAATACTTTTCAGAAACAGACAGCCCTGAATAAATGGAGAGATATTAACTGCTCAAGATTGAGCTATGTCAATATAATGAAAAGGATAATACCATCTAAATTAATTTCCAGATTCGATGTGATACAAACCAAGCTACTGAAGGATTACTTTAGAGAGTTGGAAGAAAAAAACCAAAGTTCATCTGAAGAAATAGAAGGACAAGATTCTCAAGGGAAATAATTTAATAAGTTGGAAGGAAGGAGGCCTAGCAGTACCACCAAATCTACTTGGTACTGGTTAAAAAATAGAAAAATCAATCTATGATTTAACAGATTAAGTGCACAAGGTACAACAGAAGTAAATGAAGATGGTAGCAGTATTTTATTAAACTCAAAGGCCATAACTATTGGGGTATGAACTTAATAGTTAACAAAAACTGTTGGGAAAATTTGAAAACAGTCTGGTAGAAATTAGGTTTAAACCAAGATCTCAAGTCATCTCTTACAATAACCTCCAAAGGGATCTAGTTCAAAGGGCTACACTTGGAGGACCTAGAGGGCCACATGAGACCTTGAGGCTGCAGGTTCCCTATCCCCTGGTCTAGTTTATATGATCTAGCTATATAAGGTAACTTCATACAAATTGTTGTAATTATGAGTGTTCCTCCTTTGTTTTGGAAGACCAGTGACAGCACAGGGTGATAGCTTGACCCCTGTATGAACTGGATTTAAATGAGGCACAAAGTCCTCAGCCTCATTCTTCCTGAGTCATGAAGGTCCAGTGGAAGGACAAAAGTCAAGACAGCTGTTGATGGTCCAAGGTGTAGTCTTTGATGCCTGACCAAGCTTTAAGCACTCCACATTGCCTGCTCCAGCTGCCTTCATGTCCATGTGAGGAACAAATTGTTCCCATCTGCCCATTTCGCTTGGGAAAAGTCTTCACGTGCTTGGGGTAGGTGTTCTCCTACATTACCAACAGGTCTGAAGCCATTTACCTTCAACCTGATTTAGGCTGTCTATCAAGATGGTTTACTGGTGTGGCCACTGTGCATGCTACAGTTTCTTAGAACCACAGGTGAGAATTGGTGACATGAAACATAGATGAGTATCCCTGAAAAGAGCTTGGCAAGCCCTTCCACCAGAAATGCTAGTCCTCCCTGAACAATTAGAGGATGAAGAAAGAAAGTCCCTTTTACAACTATGGATAGAGAAAGAGTTCATGCCCAGATAGAGGATAGAAATGTTCATTTATTACAATTTTGACTGCAAAAAATTGAAGTTTTTTGCACAAGCAGAATCAGCATAGTCAAAATTAGAAGGAAAACTATAAACTGAGAAAAAAAAACCTTTCCACAAAAGTTCTCTGATATATAAGGAATTGATTCAAGTATATGAGAATAAAAGCCATTTCCTAATAGACAAATGGTTAAGAAGAATTTCTAAAGGGAAGAAATCTAAGCCATTAATAACAACATGAAAAAAAATTCTCCAAATTACTATTAAGAGAAATGAAAATTAAAACAATTCTGAGGCTTCTCTTTATACCAATCAGATTGGCAAAGATGATAGGAAAGGAAAATGACAATTTTGAGAGGTTTTGGAAAGACAGGCACACTGATACACTTTCGGTGGAATTGTGAATTGGTATAGCAATTCTGGAAAGCAATTTGAAAATGTACCTCAAAAGTCTCTAAACTGTATATATCCTTTGACCCCATGATATTCCCCAAAGAAAGAGGGAAAAATTCTACCTGTACAAAAAAGAATTTATTGCAGCCCTTTTTCTTACAGAAAAGAATAGAAACAAAGGAAGTGCCCTTCAATTAGAGCTTCGTTGAGCAAATAATGATATGTGAATGTAATAGAACTTTTGCACGATAAAAAATGACTAAAGGGAAGGCTTCAAAGAAACCTGAGGAGATTTGTATGAATTGATACAGAGTGAAGTGAGCAGAACTAGGATGACAACTTACAAAAACAGCATCATAAAGACAAATAAATTTCAAAGATTTAAGTACTCTTATCAACAGTGATCAATTATGATTGTAGAGCATCAATGATGAAGCATGCTATCCCTCTCCTGACAAAGGAGTGATGAATTGAGATGCAGAAGGAGATATATCTAAATTATAGATATCAATCTGGGAGAACATAAGTGACCCAATTTTGTGCTATATATGGTGTTATTATATAAAGGTACCGAATGTGCAGGAAGTTTCTTTCAGTACTTCACTTCCCCAATCACTTGGCAGTTACAAAAGAACTCAGAAACTCACTTTTCTTTATTCTATCTAATAAAGCACAATTAGGAGCTTAACAAATGTTAATTAATGGACTCAAAGAAAGTACTCTTTTATTTTGCCTAGTGTAAATGGCTAAGCTAAAGAACTTTGTAACAGTTTTAGCTTCCTTTTTCTTTTGCTAAAAATGTATCTTATCCTGTCTTCTTAACCTATCTGATCTCAGCCAGAACTCAGGAGGAGAAACTACACACACACATGAATATATACATACACACACACATGAATACATACATACACACATACATACACAGAGGTGTACATACATATGTATATGCCATCTGTGAAATATTGAGATGCATGCCTGTCAACTACTGATGAGGTGTCACTTTTAATTTGATAAGCAGACTTCTGGGTCCTTGTCTCTTTGTAACTTGTCCTGATTTATTCATGTATTAGTTGGCAAACACCCTGGAAATTCCTGCAATTATTCTGTCAACTACTGGCTTGTACTATATCCGAATCTCATCCTTAAGAGCTTCTAATATGCACAGAAAAGGTGTTTTTCCAATTTGGGAACTTCTAGAGAACCAATAAAGCAGCAGTCCAGCACTTGAGTAGTCTAAGTTAATAAAACCACAGAAGTTGGTGTTTTATGTTTCATTATTGTCTTTTCTTATATCTTGTCTCTCAGGAAACCTATTTCAGTGGGAACGTCTTTTCTATTTCTTGGTCAATACTTAAATAGGACTAGGATTTTTCTGAGCCCATTGCCCCTTTACCTATTTTCCATAGGCAAGAGGTTTGTCTAATGGTCAATCTTGATGTATTGTCTTGTCACCCCTATAATTTAAACTTTTTGTTTGGTTTCTAAGCTACGGTAAAGACAAAGCTGACACGTAAGCCTCAATTCTGACTAAAGTAACATTTAATGGGATCCTCTGTCTCCTTACCAAATGACATAAGTTTGACAAAAATGGAGTAGACAGAGTGGTCAGTGATGGCTATGGGATTTGATCTGTTCTGATCCAAGCCATTGCAGTTTGTTTGAAAATTGGAAAATGAATTTCTGGAATAGCTTGTCTCAATCTATATTTGTTGAACTTTGTCAATCTAAATGTTCACCAAGTAATACTTTTACAAATTCTCAGTAAAGGAGCCAGTTTTGATCTTAAAAACCTCCTTTCCAATAAAAAACGACTTCTACTGAAACTTTCATTAAACTTATATGTTAAATTTCAAAGTTGTGACCTTTTGGATTAGATTATAAGTAAGTTTCCTAAGGGCAGAAACTGTCTTTTGCTTTTAGTTTCCAAAGAGCTTAACAGTTTAGCACTAGTTAAGGGACTTCAATATTGGCTGATTTTCTTTGAATTTCCAATTCTGGCCAAGTTGGGAAAATTAAGCCAGATGAGAGGAATTTTTTTATAAAGGATGAAATATTTAGTAGGTTCTTGGGGTTAACAGTTCTCCACCATTTAGCTTCTCACACAAATACGGTCCCATCATTTCTTTCTCTCTGGAGAGGGACAGAAAATGCTCAGTTCTTAAAACAACTGCTGATACAACATTACCAAAGCTTTATCTTTCAAGGCAAGTGGTTTGAAGTTTTGAAAACTTTTTTCCAGCTTGAAAATGAAGAGCCTCATTTAAATCAGGAAGAGAATGTTTTCAAAGAGAATGTTTCCCCTTTCCCTTGGCATGTCTGGTGTGAATGATTAGAACATATTTGTCTAGGTAAATCAGAATCTGTCACCTAAAGGAATTGGAAATTTGTCAGGTTTGTGAAGATGAGAAAATACCTGTATACTTTGAAAGTTTCAGTTAGGATTTAATTAAGGAATATAATAGAACTAGCGATTTTTTTTTCACGAAGGTTGGGTTAGTAGAAAATCTTCATTTCTGGTAGCTATCAAAATGACAGGCCAAAAGAAAAGCCTAAGGTTTTCACCATTCAACAGAAACGCCAAGAAGTGCTTAAAGACTTGTCTTCTGGAAAACAGTGGTGGATTTAAATGATTGGGAAGGTTGAAAAAGGTGGCTATTAAAAGATAATGGCAGCATTCTCTTAACTCTGTTTCCCTACTGTGCTAGTTACTTTCTGAACAGGAAGGTTTCCCACCAGGTTGATTCTGAGCCTAGCCATGATACCATGTGGTTATTACTCCAAAAGATATCTATTTCCTTATACTTTATATCAAATCAAAACTAATGGAGGTTCAGGGGAACCCCACCCCCACATACAGGTCAGTCTGAACAGTCTGTTTTTGATATTTTAAAAACCATATAACTTATCTTCCTTTCATAGCATATTTCTCTGCCTATGGCAGGATAACTTCATAAGGTTGGTAAGTAAATCTTGGTACTATGTTATTCAGTCATGTCTGACTCCTCAAGACCCCATTTGGGGTTTTCTTGGCACAGATACTGGAGTGGTTTGCCACTTCCTTTTCCAGGGTCTCACTGAGGAAACTGAGACAAGCAGAAGTTAAATGACTTGCTCAGGATCAGACAGCTATTTTAAATATCTTAGGCTGAATTTGAACTCCTGACTCAAGGTCTAGCACCCTATCTACTGTGCCACCTAACTGCCCACCATAATGAGATGAAAGTATAGAGGACTGTATCAATTTGATTTTTATTCTGAAGTTCACTCATTTCAACTTACTAGATAACTCTTAGACTTGCATTCTCCCTGATTTTTGGTTTCATTTTATATACTTATATATAAAATTTTATCAATACAGTATCACATATTTTTAAACGATATGATAATAAAACAGATTCTTAAAAGGGTGATATGACAGATATGATAGATGCAAAAGCTTTAATTTTAATTGATTAGTGAACTTAAGTTTGAGAAAGACAGTTAAGGCTATTAATGTGATTGACCGCCAAATGTTTTTTTGTTAAGTAAAAAAATATAAAGGACTCCTGATAACTATAATGTATTAATAACCTTAGAAATTCTCCTATAGTGAAAGCAATAACAAAAGGCTAAGTAAAAATGATGATCCTAAACAAGGCATTTTAAATTTGATCCAGGAGGTAATAGAGAACATGACTAAAAGGGACAGGCAAAGTACTGACTCCTTCAGGGCTTTCAATATGGTTTAAATTGTCCCACTCTATTACAATAATCTACGAGTGAGATGATGAAGGCCCTTTCCTAAAGTGGTGGCAGAGTCAGAATAGAAAAGGGGGGGTATTCAAAAGATATTACCTATCTTATATGTTCCTATTTACATGTTTCTCTTAAATGAACTCCTTGGACAGGGACTATTTTTAGACTTGGCTTGACATCTCCAGTGCTCAGCACAGTACCTGGCATAAAGTACTTCATGCTTTTTTGACTTTATTAATGATTGACATCAAATTCAAAAGATATTTGCAGAAGGGAATAAAGAATGAATGAGTTAGGAGAGAAAGAATTTTGAAGGTGATTTGGAGGGATCAAGGGCTTGTGAAGAAGGAAAGAAACTGAATTTGGGAGAATTAGGGAGAAAAGTTAAAAGAAGAGCAATTTGAGTAAAAGCACAGAAGGGCTCAATCTGAAAGAGGATTTAGTGTGGCGCACCTTAGGGTTTACTCTAGGGACTCAGTTTTCTAATTTCTAACATGTAACCATTTGTACTTGTGGGTGCCCAGTTGGGTCCTCAGAAGGCAATTTGATCATTTCTCCACTTAAGCTTCTAGAAGTAAAATTCTGAGGGGTTGGGTATAGTTTTTCTAGAACTATTGCTCAAGAACAATCAATCAGTAAACATCTATTAAGGGCATACCATATACCAGGCACTATGTTAAGCACCAGGCACACAAAAAGAGGTAAGAGATAGTCTCAACTCTCCAGGAACTTACAATACAGTGAGGGAGGGAAGGGAAACAACATTCAAACAAATACAGAGCCAGCTCTGTACAGGATAATCAAAAAATGAGTAAAAGAGGGAAGGCACTGGAATTAAAGAGTATTTGGGGAAGGCTTTCTGTTGATGGTAGGCTTTTAGTTGATACTGAAAAGGAAACGAGAAGTTGGAGCAGAGGAAGGGGAGAGTTCCAGGTGGGGACAACCAGAAGGTCCAGAGCCAGCATTTAGTGGAACAGCCTGGTGTCAGGGGAGCAAAGTGCAAGAAGACAGGTAGGAAGTTGGGTTGTGGTTAATACTTTAGACAATGAGGACCTGCCACTAGAGGGGTGGCAATGTCGGAGGAGAAAAGGGGGAATATTTGAGAGAGTGCAAAGGTGAAACTGACAGGCCTTGGTAACAGCAGGGATATGGAGGGTGAGAGGTAGTGAGGAGAGGATGACTCATAGGTTGTGAGCTTGAAGGACTAGGAAGGATTGTATTGCCACCCTCAAAAGTAATAGGGAAGGTAGAGGAGGTGGACAGATGAGGGGGAAAGACAATGAGTTTAAGATGTCCACTGGACATCCTTTGTGTCATTTATCAGCCAGGCACAGTTATTAGCTTTTATATGTTAGGGATATTTACCAAACATGTTTAATTAAAACACTAAGTAACAGAGCTAATCACTCTCAGAGGAAAGGAGGTATAGGCTTAGTACTTATGCAAAGGGGTAACTCACAGCTTCTTACGATTGGATACCTTTTTCTTCCTTTGTGAAAAGTCCTCATTAAGTTACCTTTAGATGGAGTTTCTTTGAGGGTCCTCAGCCACTTTTCGTGCTGTGTCTAGTTGTCTCCAAGCTCCTTCACAGACAGTTGTCTGTCATTCACTGCTATTCTGGGGGCATCACTACTGGCTCTAATGAGGAGTCTAGATCTTCTGACCTTTGGACTTGGGACCTATAGTTGGCCACTGTCTGGTCACTGGTAGGGAGAATTTGACTCAAAAACTGCAATCATTCCCACTAACCTTGCCTTCCCTTTGCAATTGTCTTGCCTTGGTCAAGGTGTTTCCAAAGCTTACCTTCACTTGCTTCTGGAATCCCGTAACACAGATCTGTAAGTGATTGTTTAAACCAATGCCAATCCACCTCCTGTGTATTACATTTTCTCCCATAGCTCTCAAATTAAGAGCTTCTTTGGTCCAATTTGACTTATTCTACTTAGGGGGGCAGCTAGGTGGTGCAGTGGATAGAGCACCTCAAAACTCATGTTTATGAATTCAAATATGGCCTCAGACTTAATAGCTGTGTGACCCTGGATAAGTCATTTAGCCCTGTTTGCCTCAGTTTCCTCATCTATAAAATGAGATGAAGAAAGAAATGGCAAATCACTTTAGTATTTTTGCCAAGAAAACCCAAACTAGGATCTTGAAGAGTCAAACATAACTAAAAACAACTAAACAATCAAATGATGAACAATTTTGACCATAGTAATCATGAAACCATTTACTAAAACATGGGAAAATTGAGATCTTTATCCATGGAAAGAAAATCCATACTGTTAAAATCAGAGGTATTAAAGAATAAACAATACTTCAACCACTTTCTTAAGTGGAAATTTAAGACCTAAAAACATGACACATGCTGAATTCAGGATAAGATGTCCTTAGGAAGATTTGGTTGACTATCCAGCTCTACAATGTTTTAAAATCCATTTGAGGAAAAAGATAATCTATGGACCATGACAGTGTATTCCATTTATAGGGAAGATTTTTATAGGTGGAAGGAAACTTTGAGAAGGAACTATAACTCTAGTTTCTTGAATTAGACTGAAATGTGCACCATTTAAAAGAGGGCTTAGAGCTGTCTATAGAAATTGATTACTCCTCCACCTTTAGCAAGAGTCTTATAAAAATAGTTTGGAGAGTCATCTGAGACTGGTAATTGAACTAATAAGGTAGGAAGCTATACATCAATTGAGTAGTTTGAGTGTGTAACGGTTGAAAAGCAAATGTTTGGTTTGAGTCATGGACATGATATTGTGACTGTGTGTTTTCAGGTGTGAATCTCTGAGTAAATTATAAAGGGGTGTTTTGATCCTCTGGCTGGAGATCCCTGGAAGTTTTAAAGTTGTCTCTGAGAGGGGAACAAGAATTAAGGCAAGTGGAGGAAGGTACCCCTTGCATTCACCTAGCTCGTGATTTTGAACATGCACTGGGTCTTGATCAATTCCTAGGGAGCAACTGTAGGCAGACAGTGACAAGTTCTGGCAGATGTGAGAGCTGACTAGCACAGTTCTGAGCCTCCAGTAGTAGCTACCCAGGAGAGAGCTAAGTATACATATAATGGCATGGGTGTTTTGAGTGGATGGGTGGATTAGCATGCCATTCGTATTCTTTCTATTACAACAGCAGGTCCCTCCTTACTACGTGGAATGTTGGATTTAAATGTATATGAGAAGTAGAATTTCCAATCATAGGAATTAATTTCAAAATTTCAGTTAACTACAGTGATCAAACATTACCTGTTTCTCTTTTTCTGATGTTCTCTATTAGAATTTTCAGATTCACTACCACTACTTGTGTTACAGCGTGAGCGGGACCTGCAGAAAACATACCCAGAAAAATTAGGACAAGTATTATTTAGGATTAAAAAAAATCTTAAATGAAGCCTCCCTTAGTGATTCCTCTGAGGATTCTATTTTACAATATAAACACTAAAAAATCAATACCTTTAACTGTCATTTCCTAGGTTAATATTTCTTCAATTAAAGTTAGGCATACTTGGAAGCAACAGGAAGTTAGAAGATTTAGTTTGTTGCCATATTTTAAGAGCAAGAACATAGATATCCCCAAAAGGTCTGATAAGGTGAATCTATAAATCCCATTGTGGAGCAAAGGAGAATTAAAAAACAGAATTACTAAAGAATCTTTAACAAAATAGAAGAGGAAAAACTAAGCACATTTTCAAAAACTTAGGAAGTAGAAAATTTTTAAGAGAAAAATTTAAAAGCAAAGGTAAACATAGCTAAATAGTTTAAGTATTAAAAAATAATGTTAAGTAATTTTTTATTTAAACATTTTAAGCGTAGATATTAATCCAACATGTTCTAACTTGAATATTATTACTATTATTATAATTACTATTTCTACTCAAGATGAAAAATTGTCTAGTAGTTTACACAATCTCTATCTACCCTCTATTTGTTTTACCTTCTCCTTTGCTTTAGATCTGAGTCTTCACCACTGTTACGTGCTTTCCTGAGGGAGAAAAAAATAAGAAACTTCAAGCAGATTTTGATTACCCAGCAAAGAAAAAAATGAACTAGAAATCACCATTAACAAAAGAGATGACTTTTTAAACCTTGCCCTAAGTGTCTCCCATCACTGTGTGACAATTAAGCCTAAAAATCATTCAGCCCCTTCAGTCACATCTGACTCTTTGTGATTCCATTTGGAGTTTTGTTGACAAAGATACTGGAGTGGTCTGCCATTTCCTTTTCCAGCTCATTTTACAGCTGAGGAAACTGAGGCAAATAGGGTTAAGTGACTTGTCCAGGGTCACACAGTGCCTGAGGCTGCCACCTAGCTGCTGCAAGTCCCTTGGATTCACCCAAATTAATGGCAAATCCTGTTTGTCAATGTCAGAATTAATCAATTTATATAGGAAGAATGACCAAGGGCAAATCCTGTTGATAGTAGGAAAAGAATCAGGGTTTTGGACAATATATAGCAATAATTGCACTGTCTTTTTTTAAAAATGTATTTATTTTATTTTTAATTTATGGAATAAAGCCACCATTTCCATAACATAGTAGAATAAAAAAGATGATTGCACACAAAACTGAAAATCTGTTATGTACAACTTGCTATTTTAAATATGTCATAAAGTTATCACATAATTTTTTTCTTAATGAAATTATTGTATCTATGATTTGTTCTTTAGCATACTCATGTCCCTGTTTCCTTATCTTCTCCTCTCACCCACCCCTTATTTTACCCACTAGTCCCTTATCTTCTTCCCCCACTCTCCTAATCTTAATCTATATACCCTTCTAAAAGTCCCTCACCCTACCCTGTCCCCCTCTCACCTCTCAGAAGACTTCTACACCCTTTCAGACATATACTTTGTTTCCTCTTAAACTCAGATGACAGTAAGTTTCAAACATTACCAGCCATCCACCCCACTTATTTCCTCTGTATTAGTTTTTCCTTTCCTACCCCATTTTAATGAGATAATTGCTCCTTTTTACCTTTCCCTATCCAATTTTGTTTTTAAAAATCACCCCATCATATACAACTCATCCTCAACCTTTCTTTCAAACTTCTTTAGTTACAGTTTTAAGAATACTGATAACAGTTTCACATATAACAAGGAAACAGTTTGATCTTACTGAGTGCCTTATAATTCATCTTTAATGTTTTCCTTATATTTTTTCTGGATCTTTAATAGTGAATTTCTCATTGAGTTCTGATCTTTTTGTTATAAATACTTGAAAGTCAGGTCATCAAATGTCCTTTTTTTTTCATTCAGTATTATACTCAACTTTACTAGGTAAGTTATTCTTGGACACAATACCAGCTCTTTTGCTCTTCAGGATCAAAATGTTCTAAGACCTATGGTCCTTTATTGTAGAAGTTGCTAGGTCTTGTGAAATCTTGACAGTATTTCTGCAGCATTTAAATTATTTTTTTCTTGTTGTTTGCAGTATTTTCTCTTTAATCTGGTAGTTTTGAAATTTGACTATGACATTCCTATAAATTTTCATCCTGGTATCTTTTTAAAGTGGAGATTGGTGGATTTTTTTCTATTTCTACTTTACCCTTTTGTTCTAGAACTTCAGGGCAATTTTCCTTAATAATTTCTTATAATATTGCACCCAGATTCTTTTTTTTCTAATCATAACTTTCAGGTAGTCCAATAATTCTTATCTTGTCTCTTGTCTATTTGTCTCCAAATCAGTTGTTTTTCTAATGAGATATTTCAGATTCTCTTCTATTATTCTATTTTTATTATTTCTTGGTGTCATATGACATCATTCAATTCCACTTGCTCAATTTTAGTGTTCAAGGAGTTCTTTTCCTCCTGAAGATTTTGGACCTCTTTTTATTAATTATTAATTTTCTTTTCATAATTTTCTTGGATGGCTTTTATTTTTTTCCTAATTTTTCCTTGATCTTTTTTATTTGAGTTTTAAATTCCCCTTTAAATATTTCCAAGAGCTTTTTTGGGGCTTATGGCTATTTGACATTTTTGTCCTATTTTATTTTTAGCAGCTGATGCTAATATATACTGTGAACACTTAGGTGGTATAGAGTGCTGTGCCTGAAGTCAGGACATCTGAGTTCAAAACCAGCCTCAGACATTTCAAGTCATTTAACCTTTGTCTGTCTCAGTTTCCTCAACTGTAAAATAGACACACTAGAGAGGAAATGGAAAACCATTCCAGTAGCTTTGCAAAGAAAACCCCATAGAAAAAGGGCTATGAACAGTCTTCAAGACTGAATAAAAACATATGCTAACTGGCAAGATAATTTAAAAGGACAGAGAAAGTAAGATCCTCTATATTATTAGGCATAAATTTTCTTGTCCTGATAAACTGAATTATGCCACATTACTAGAAAGGATTTTGTAACCCCCTACTACAATTCCTTATGTCAAATAACTATGCAGCCCACAGAAAGCAAAACAAAACCATTTTTAATCTCAAAGTATATGCTATTTTGGGGCCGTTTGGCTCATTCCGAATTCCCAGACCCTAAATGAAAGACCCATTAACCCTCTTCAGATACTTATTTTTATTTCTGTGACTTTGCACAGCTCAGAATTATTCCCTAATAATGCTCCTTTCAGATGTCTAGATTTATTCACTTTTAAAATCATTAACATTCTCAAAAAAGGAGTTTTATGAACCCCTTCCTATAAGACTGTTAATAGTCTTTGTTTGTTATTAATTTTGTAGGAACAAAAGAGTTGGGAAATAGAAAGTGAAGGACTTTAGTCACAGGAGGTGGGAGGTGTAAAAAAAGGAGCTCCAGACCTGTAATTCAAGATACATCAGCAGCTGCCACACAATTCTGGTTAGGGAATGCTATACATATGAAGTAAGTTTGAGATTTAGACAGCTTCCTAATTTGTATAAAGGCATCTAGGTGGTATAGGGGATAGAGCACTGGGTGGTCAGGAAGACGAGTTAAAATTTGCACTCACATTTAAACCAGATGTATAACCCTAGCCTCTCAGGCTCAGTTTTCTCATCTGTAAAATGGGGCTAAGAACAGCACCTTCGTAGCTGTTGGGAGGGTATTTGAAATTTGCAAGTCACTTTGTAAAACTTAACGTGCTATATAAATTATAACCACTATCTATTTTCTTCCACACAGTTACATGTTTGATTCCACAACTAGAATATATCAATATTGCTTCAAAAGTCAACTTATTAGAGCCTCATTGCTACATTGTTAATATTTCAATATTTCAGAGTCTAGTAATTTTTGGAAGGGATTAATACCTCTTAGAGAAATATTTAGGTTACTTAGTATGAAAGCCTATTTCTTGTCAGTGTTTCTTATGGAGTTATTCTCTGAAGTATTTGGTTGGCTTACCAAGGTAATGCCTGGTGTTTTGTGTATCAAAGCAGAAAGCTCAGAATATGGGGAGAAAAATTTGTGGATGGATATGTAAAAGGGTGTTACTATATAGACAAATGTGAAAAAAAAAAGACCAGGGATTATGAGTCAAAAGTTTACTGCTCCATGTGGTTTACTTACCTTCTCCTAATTGGCTGTCCAGGCTCATGGTCACTACTGCCAGATGGATTTCGTCTCCGTGAATAAGGGAACTTTGGTGATTTATTACGGTCACTGGAACAATTATATAGTCCTCTGGAATTAAGAATATAACAGAAAACAATTAAAACCTTTAAATTCAACAATTACACCTAGCCCAACCCAAAGAAATCCTTACAAAACTCCATTTTCTTTAAAGATAATGCAATTTTCAATGAATCAACATGAGACATTATTTGTAGGAATAGATACATGGTACTGACAAATGGATATACTAGAAAAACTTTGAGCCTTACAAGAGGCCATAATGAAATACTCTGTTGTAAGTAATGCTAAGCTAACCATAGTTTTTAAAAAATAAGTAATGATGATAATAACCATTATAATTGTATAGAATTTTAAAGTTCAAAAGGGAGCTCTTCCTCTCACAATTACCTTGTCCAATATATAATACATGCATTCTGATTTACACACTAAGAATATGAGGTTAATTAGCTGACTTAACCAGCTAGTAAGTATTGTTGTTGGGATATGAGCCCAGGTCTCCTAAATTCACATGTTCACAGCCAAACTTTCCATTAAGTAGTCATTGAAAAGGAGAAAATTCTGACTAATGAGAATATCTTTGACATTAAGTGTGTTTAATTAGAATAAGCTAATTTTTGTATAAGATTTTCCAGCAATGTTTGACATTAGAATATGTTCTGTTGAGATCTGTACTCAGCCAGCTGTGGTTTCTGAAGGTGCAGGAATGTACCTGCTGATAGTGAGCAAACAGGCAACCAAACTCCTTTATTCACATGATCTCTTTTGATACAGTCTATGGTTGACATTGATAAAAATGATCAACTTTACCCCTGGGGTCCATTTTCCTCCCATGGTGCATTTGTTTTGCTTCTTTGGGATTCAGGGCTGTTTTCAAATTTTGACTTCTTAAAGCTTTTAATTGAAAAAAGAAAAACTCAAATCAACACATGAAATAGAAATTGAAAAAAGGCATTAACTGCAATATGCAAGTTTCTTCAGTCAATCTTATATGACTTAAAATATTCTAATGTAAATTCCCAAGATATGTAAATATATATATGTATTTTTTTTCATTTCTGCTTAGCTTTTTTCAACTCAGCAAGAAAGAGTAAGGCTATCAATCACTGGAAGAAAGTGCTATACATTGAATGACCTGTATTCTTAAGCTTATCCCAGTTTTCCCAGGGAAGAGGCAGAATGGAAAGAAGAGACAGAGATGGTTACATTTCCTATTGAGGCTAACCACTTACTTCCTTACAGTGAGAAGAACATGCTTGGGTTCTAGCCCTGTCTGTAAGTTATGGTCCAAGATTTAAGTCCAGGAGATGCAAACTGACATTTTCTGGCCATACCTTGAAATTTCAAATTGAATTTCTATTCCTAATTCCTGACAAAGAAACATTTCTGCCCTGAAAATATCTCTTGGACAGCAAGATCCATTAAGTCAATACTTAAAAGAAATTATTTCAGACTATTCATTAGAAGGATACATACTAAAGCTGCAGCTTCAAGATTTTGATAATAAGACAGGACTCATGAAAAAAGACTCTGCTGGGAAAAAATGAAGGCAAAAGGTGAACTAAAGCAGCTCTATTTTGTGTATCCCTGGCTTGTTCATATTGCAGCCCTGCTTGTGACCCCTCCCTTTCTCCTGAAGAAAACAATGGCTAACACAAAGAAAAAAACTTTGCTGTTACATATTCCTTAACAACAAGTCTTGTCCAAGCCAGAGGTACCTATCCTTAATCTACCTCCTACCTAAATAAGAATTATATAAACTTTGTCCTTTGGTAGAACTCCTTTATTTTCCAAAAAATTCTGGTTCTAGCATTGATTTGTTCTGGCACCAATAATTTTATTCACAGTAAGTGGTGGATTCCAGTGTAATAGAACTAGCCACTTAAAATGCTGAAGGCTCCACTCACTCAGGGGAGGCTCAGTCTGGTACTGAGAATCTGGTGAGTACTAGAATTGGCCACAACCACACCACCATTAATCCACAAGAAGCAATCTCCCCAACCTAACTGATCTGATGGTCTGCTTACAGTTACAAAGAGGTTTCTCTGGATTAACTGGAAAGATTTCTGCCACCAGCAGGCACTCCCATGTCTCTATCTTGCCTTTGGTTAATTTCCCTTTAGGATTAGCAGTCCCTGATAGCTGGGAAAGGACTCCCAGTTGTGTCTCTACCCTAGTCAGTTAGACATAAACTGGCACTATGGTCTTGGGACCATGGTCAGTGGAAGGTCATCTTGAACACGGAGCTATGATAGCCCTTGAAACCAAGGGCTGCTGACTGGAAAGCTGTGGACATTACCTGGCAGGGAATCATCCTATATGAACCTAGGACCAAGTCTGTGACTAAGGCTCCTGAGGCAACTGCACCCACTGTAGAAAGCAAAGGCTAAGGTACTCAGCTGAACCATGTGACCTCCCAGAAAAGGACCCTGGGTCATGCAATAACTCTGTAGATTATGAACAGCCTCTAGCCTATCCAGACTATGGGGAGAGTTCTAGCCACTCTCATGTCCTGACTACAGGAAACCTCCAAAGGGAATATTTTGGGTATTATTTGTGTTATATGCTTGTTTCCTTGTGAAAGCAGAAACAGGCTTAAAGCAGACCTAAGCCTACTTATATATTCAAACTATATAGCCCTCAGATCACTAAGTACTTAATCAAATAGCATTTTTATACTCTGGTAATCTTGCTTTGCAGTTTCTCTAGGAAGCCTCTTTTGACCTATGCAATTTGGTTCAGCTGTGAGGTACAGTTAAGGAAAAACACGCTAGGCAGATATATAGCTATTTTTGTGTGTGTGTTATAGGGAAGCAACTAAGAAAAAAGATTAAGACTATCCCCAGAAATGAAAATGAGAAACTCAAGGGAGCTTGTGGGAGAAACTGAGGCCCTCCAGAAGATAGTCAAGCAATTAGAGGGATGTCCAGAGTCTGGCACCTCCATTGACACTTGTTCAACCTATTTTGAGGGCTTGTTGGATCTTTGATCCTCTTCTTGTCCCAAGGGCAGTCCAACAGGGTCTGACAGTGAGATCACCCTTAGAAAACAAGCATCATCTGAGGCCCTTCCAGAAGGACCCACCCCAGTGAGAGTAGGGATCCTAGCTGCATGTGCCTATGTGTCTCTTCCCCTAACCTAGTGTATCCACAGTCAGATCAGAGTTTTAGGTCTGGAGAAATGAATGCCCCAAGATTGGGGACAAGCCAGGGGAGTTTACTGAGAAACTACACATCCTTTTTGAGTGTACTGATTGACTTTTGACTGTCTTTATTGGCAAAGACCAGTGATCCCAGGCTTCAAGTTAAGCTTTCTGACCAAAATCCATTCCTAGGGACCCCAATCACATAGAACAGGAACTTGTTGTTCTGTTATTTAAGTCATGTCTGACTCTTTGCGATTAAGTGTTAAGTGACTTGCCCAGGGTCACACAGTGTCTGAAACCAGATTTGAATTCAGGAGGATGAGTCTTCCTGACACCAGGTGTGGCACTCTGTGCACTATGGTGCTACCTAGCTGCCCCATAAAGAAATATACACATTGGAAAAAATTAAATATTAAAAAAAATAGTTAAGGAGAGTTAGCCCAGTTGACTTCCATAGTCTCTTTTTACCTGAAAGCATATATATTCAAATATATTAAGAATTTATCAGATTTCTTTACACAAAAGAATGAAAGAGAATATTGTGCTTAGAAGGGTAAGAGGCAAGGAGAATTCTGGTGCATGGCCCTTTTTTGGGGGGGTGAAGTGAGAGACACAGATAGCAGAGAGCAAGGAGTAACCCAAAATCAGCATAGCCAAGCTCAGTGATCAGATAGTGTCACCAAACCTGGGGAAGGAGGAATGTTGGAGATAGTCTAAACTGTTTACTTCTCAATCTCTACTAGGGCCAGTCTACTAAGAGGAATAAATATGTAGGATCTACCAGCCCTCCTTATTCTCTACCCATTTTATTCCTGCATTCTCTTTTTTCATGCATTCATTTAAACAAGCAGGAATCTTTTCAATAAAGAAATGTCAATTTTAATTTTTTTTCAAAATTATGCAACATTTTATTTTTTTAAATAAATAGGTTAATCTAAGTTTATAATTGGCCTGAATAACCAAACTTGTACTGACCTCTTAATAGACTTGTGGACGTATAAGGAATCCTGACAGGAACATAACTTGAAGTGAAATTAAGACATGAACTACCAAACCCCAGGCTGTATTATATTTTGAGGTAATATAAACCTTCCTCGAATTCTCACAGTTGCTCCTGAATCTAATACCCATTTTCTTCTATCACTGACACTGAATAGTAGAACATTTGCCCTGGAGTTAGGAAGACCTGACTTCAAATCCAGCATGAGACTTACTAGCTGGGTGACTCTGGACAATTCTTTTGACCTCTTTCTTTCTCCCTTAGTTTCCTCAATTGTAAAATTAATAGCATCTATCTCCCCTCATTATGAGAATTGAATGAGATAATTTAGAAAGCACCTGGAATGCACCAGGGGCTTAATAGAAGCACATTTCCTTTCTTTCTTTCTTCCTTATTGCACCCACATCTTTTCTTATTTTTTTCCTATTCTCCATCTCAAAACTTTGATATCATTTCACACTTTTCCTCTAGACAAAAAGGCCATCCTTGCCAGGGCCAACCCCCTCTATGTGTGCACTGGAACCTATTCTCCTGTGATATTCTATACCAGATTGCTTCTTTAATCTTCCACTCAACCCTTAAACTTCTCCCTATCCATGGTTCCTTCCCTACTGTCTTCCAATGTCTCCCCATCTTCAATAAAAATGCCTTCCTTTGAATATCAGACCCTCAAGATAGTATCCTAACTTCTGTATTCTAAAGAGATCATAAAAAAGGGAAAAGGACCTGCAGGTGCAAAATTATTTATAGTAACCCTATTAGTAGTGGCAAAATACTGGAAATTGAGGGGATAACTATCAATTGGGGAATGACTGAAGAAGCTGTGATATATGAATATAATGCAAAACTACTGTGCAATACAAAATGACAAATGATGAACAGGCAGATTTCAGAAAGACCTGGAAAGGCTTGTATAAACTGATGCAAAGTGAAATAAGAAGAACCAGGAAGACATTGTATATAGTATCAGCAACATTGTGTTACTGATGATCAATTATGAATGACTCAGCTCTTCTCAGCAACACAATGATCCAAAACAAGGACAAAGGACTCACGAGGGAAAATCCTATTCATGTCCAAATAAAGAACTGGCAGACTCAGAATACAGACTGAATCTGTTTCTTTTTCCACTACTGTGACAAATATGGAAACATGCTTTACATGACAGTATACATAAAAACTATATCAAACTGCCTACCATTTTCAGAAGAGGGAAGGGGAAGGATGCTGGGAGAAAGATTTGCAATTCAAAGTCTTGTAAAAATGAATGCTAAAAAATTTTCTTAATATGTAATTGGGGAAAAATACTACTTAAATGAAAAAAAGATAGTATTCTAACTGCAATTCACTGCCTTCACTTTTTCTTTTCTCTTATTCTTCAACCCCTTGCAAGTTAAATCACAACTGAAACTGTTCTTTTAACGGCCAAATCATCTTTTCTGCCTGTTGCATTTAACTATCTTGCATTTCTGACTGTTCCTTACAGAACTTACAGTTCCCTAACTGTAAGTGTTCCCAAAGGTTATGTCCTGGCCCCCTTCTTTTCTTCTTCTATATTCTCTCTCTCTTGCTCTTTCTCTCTCGTTAAACTTCCACATGTACTGAGCTTCAGTTATGTATTATCAATTCCATTCTGAAGACAATATGTCTAAAACTGAAAAATCTCCCCTTTCCCTAAACCTCCCTATTTCTGTCAAAGGCATCTCCATCTCCAGTGTCTATTTTGTAAGGTCACCTTACATATCCAATCACTTGGGAAATAATGCCTTTTCTACATCCACCACATCTCCTGCATCTTTCTGACCCCCACTCACATAGTTTCCACTTCTAATTGATTTTTCTGCCTCAAGTCTTTCCACTCTAGTTCATGGTATGTACTGCTACCAAAGTAATTTTTCATTAAGTATAGATCTGACCTTGAGGCTTCTCTCCTCAACCAACTCCAGTGAATTACCATGTCCCTTGACATAAAATAATTTTCTTGCTTTAGCTATCCTTCTATCCTCATTGGATATTACTTTCCTCCCACACTCTGGGATCAAGCCAAAGTGGTATTTTCTTACATACTAGGCTTTATCTCAGTGGCCATTACCATGCCTGCCATTTGCTGTTTACTATTTCCACCTACTTAAAGACCTCTCTTCCTTTAAGTTGCAGCCCAGGCACCATTTTCTTAAGCCTTTCCTGCTCCGGCAGATGCTATTACCTTCCCTTTTAAACTACCTTATGTTTAACTAATCTAACTCAAATATCAATTTTTAGTCTTAATGTTTTGCCATAAGCAGCAGGCACCCTATTTCCTTAGCTTCCTGCCAGGATTAAAAAGTGAGACACTACGTGAACTCAGATTGTAGTTTAGTTGATAACTGTGGTAGTCTATGACAACTGATAACCCTTACATAAAGAACAACAAGAGAACTGTACTGAGGCTACAAATGATCACTTTTCATTGGATTGCTTTCCAGGGACCAGACTATAGAATTAGGTGAACCTGCTAAAAGGTGGCTGTGTCCTTGTGGGAGGAAATTCCCAGGGCCTCAGATAGGCAAGGTTATTAAACTTTTATTGTCTAGGTGGAACTGGCTACTAAAGAGGAAAGGGGACCCAAGGTAATTGGAAGGGGAGGGTCTTGGTCTCAGAAACAAGAACCAAGATGCAACAGGGAGATGCTGCAAAAAATCTATTCTAAACTTGATAGAAAAACTTCCTAATGAGAGATATCAGAAAGGGTAATAATGTGTGGGTTCCCCCTTAGACACCTTCAAAATCTGGACTTCTTGTGAGGATTGATTATGAATATGAGTAGACATTTTCAGCTCAAAATGTTGTCATTCTTAAAGCAGTCCAAATATACAAGAGTCCTGAAAAAAGGCATTACTGGCATTGTGGTTGGCATGGGTTTCATACAACTCCTTTCTAATTCTCAATTCAATGATTCTGTGTACCCTTGAAGAACATTGGTCAACTCATAAGAATTACAAATTCTATTTTAAAAATCAAATGAATAGATTCTTACCTTTGCTGACATCTAAAAGAGTTGTTCTTTGTCCCCATTCTAAGCCATAATCTGTTGTGTTTCTTTGCTCATGTACACTAACCTTTTAACTGGCAAGGGTGCAATAATTTTGGTGGTTCCTTCATTCACTCCATTTTCCACATTTGCAGTCATCTGGTTTATACTGTTTGATCCTAATTGCCGAAAAAGAGATAAAAGCACATGGAAAGAGAATGAGAAAAAGAAGTTCCAACAATTCATGCATTCAACAAACATTTATTAATTGCCTAGTATGAGTCAGTTTATTCAGCTAGGGCCCGGGAAAAAAACACTTTGAAATTTGCCCTTTGATTTGAAATAGCATTGTTACATGTTTGTGGGCATATCTAATTATCTTGATTTAGAGGAAAGGACTATGATATTTGTAGGAGACCTTATTAATATCAGACATATTAGTAGTGTTTCAGACTTGAAGTCAAATTGACTGATTTACTGATATGAATCATTTACTAGTTCAAACTCTAGGGCTCTACTTACTACATGAAGAGACTAATAAAAAGAAGGGACCAAGAGTTCCATTTAAGAAAATTCTATTATATAGTGTAACATGTCATAATGAATCATAATTAAGATTTTCCCCTTCAGCAATATCATGCTGACCTTGATCTACTTCATAAGATTGTTCCATCAAAAACAAAATCTCTCTTTTAAAGAGAGTCAAGATGCCTCCCTCTCCCTCAAATACACTGATGTAGAATTTAACAGTATTGAAGCTAGGCTCTAATTTGTTGGATACTATGTAAATAAATAAGAAAATGAAGACATCTGAATAAAAACAATTCTCTAAGACAATAAGCTGCAGAGCAGTTACCAAACTTTAACAGTAGAGGGAGTTTACTCACTGCAAGGAGTTTCTCTGGGAGTTCATTTATGAGTTGTTCAACTAATTCTTCTGATACTGGGTTATTTAAATTTTGTAGATATTTATCTAACTCATTTCCTCAGTTTTGTTGGCATACAATTAAGTTCTGATTAGTTCTAATGTGATTTCACAATTTTAGTTTTTCTCATATCTTTTCAGTGTTCTTAATTCAATATGATGGTTTCTACTTTCAATTTTTTATTTTTGGAATTAGTGTTTAGTTATCCTTTTATGATTTGCTGTTTTTATAGATTTGCTTTTTGCTCAATTCGCTTACTCATTCTCTTTTTTTATTGATTGATGTGTTCAGAGATATACATTTTCTCCTAATCACTGCTTTGGATGTATTCCAAAAATTTTGGTATGTTTCTTATTGTTATGTTGCTTGTATTTTTCAAGGAAAATCCTCCTCCCTTCTCTTCTTCCAATATTCCATCTGCTCTTGTGACAGAGCAAGTAAAATAAAGCCCTGTCAAGCAAAACTAATTTTACCCACTAGCTATATATGAAAAAGAAAATCTCAGTTTATATTTTGAATCTTGTCACTTGGCTGTTGATCTGCTCTATCTCTTGATGAAAGTGCTTAGAAATATAAAAATCCCCTCTAAGGCCTGATTTTGCTGCATTCAATTTTTTTTTATATGTTTTCTCCCTATTTTCATTAACATTAAGGAAATTTTCTATTGAGAATGACTTAAATGCTTGGAAGTGCATAAAAGTTGCATATTTGTCTCCTGTAGGATTAAAGGATTAAGTTTTAATGCTGTCTGGTCCAATTTTGTTCAGTATTCTTGCGTGACCCTGACTGTAGCTCTGCAGTATTTGAATTACTCCTTTTTCTCGTCTTGCAGTCTTTGCTTTGTCTTGAGTATTTCTGTCACCATAGCAGCTTTTTATAGAGTGATTCATTATTTGTTCTGATGTGATTAATTGCAGGTGAGTCCATGGCCTACTGGAATAATCTGAGCCCATGGTTATGAAAGTCTGCTATTTTTTAACACGTAGATACTTATGATAAATGCTTGCAAATGTTTGTAATTAATTCAATTTTCTAGTCACTATATAGCTTTTTTTGTATGATGAATGTCATTTCAGGGAAGATACACAGATTTCAGCATTAATAACGTAAACTGGATATCATTTGATTTTAGCTTTAGTACTAATAAAGAATATACAGCAATAACCTCCTTCTTCCCAAAAGTATCTTTGAAAAGGCTCACAGATTTAATTACAACTGAATTTTCAGAAAAAAAGACCATTCAGCATCCAAGACTGAGATGAACTGCAAGACATCTAAAATATTAATTGCTTTTCCATAATTCTGTATTCTCTTCTGTCCACTCCAGAATAAGACACTGGGATCAGAGGGATGAGGAGTTTAGTTCTTTTGAGACCATTTTTATCAGAGAGGAAGTCAAATTTCTTCACGTTCCTGTATTGATAAGATTATTAAGGTATACTTTTAGTTCTTCACAACAAACAGCTTTTTAAGACATTCTGGTTGTTAATTCTACCCAAACATAGAAGTCCAGCTCAACTGCTATCTCCACTCACCCTGCCCTCAAGATTCAAGCAATTATACATTCATCTGAATGAGAAAAGTCTTGGTTTGTACACAAAGATACTTTCATTATTTACAACCTTATTATATTCATCTGGGGAAAATCTTTCTAATATACTGGATGTGAATTACTTAAGCAAAGAATTTGTTTTAGATTCAAAGACCTAGAGCTGGAGGTGACCTTAGAGGCTCTTTTTGTCTAATCTTTACATATAAGAGCCAGTTAGGTGACACAGGCCAGGAAGACTTTTTGAATTCAGCCGCAGAGGTTTGCTAGCTCTATGACCTTGGGTGAAAAGTCACCCTGAGTGATTCCATGTTTAAGCCTTGCTTTATCTTTGGATCAAGTGCACAGTCAGCCTATAGGAGATGGCAGTCTGAAAATATCATTCTGCATATGTGATTAGAGATAGGAACACTCACATGCACCAATCTTTAAGTGGAAACTGTTTATTATTCTCTATAACAATTCTATCCTCCTCCAACTGCCTGCTCCCTAGGTGTGTTGATAAACTACTTTTATCTTCCTTAGTTTGCATCATTGAACATGGCAAGGCCTGAGAAAGCATTTCCTCTTAACAATTTGATGACTCCCACGCTACCCTTACTAGGTAGGACAGACATTTCAACCTTTGTCCAATCATGGGTTGGCATGGACTCTCAGTACTCAGTCAACCATGAAGTGGTCAGCTGTTTCCCCAGACTTGGGATATAGGGGATAAAGGACAAGAGATCTTGAGTTCAAAATTGATTTTATCATTTGTGTAGGAAGACACAGGAATAGGGCCACAAAAGGACAAAGGAAGTGGTCTTGACCCAACAGTAAGTCCCTAAGGAACAGAACAGTAAAAGCATAATTGTATCATTCGATGTTGGGGGTGTAAGCTCAGTTCCATGTGGACAGTCTCGGGCAGGTAAAGGTGAGGACTTCTAAACCTTAGAGTTCTCATGAGGCCCCCCAGGGAATTGAGGTGTGAGACCGGGCTATCTCGTGCATTTCCGCCTCTTCCCGTGGGAAAAGTGCTGGGAGAGAGCATCCCCGCCCTTGAGATTGGCCCGGGTCTGAGCACACCTATTGTTGTCTAACAGGCACGGTATTCAGGTGCAAACTATGCGGCAAGAGAGCTTAAGTAGGGTCAGGAAAGCCTGAAAAGCTCTTAGCGCTGAGGGGCCCTTAGAGGACAGAAGGCCCCTCTTCCCTCTCCCCTCTCTCCCCCTCTTCCATTCTCCCATTCTTCCACTTCCATTCTCTTACTGTAAGATCTTTGCCTCCTTGGGAGATTTCTCTCTCCTGAGGAAGAATTCACCCTGCACATGTAACCAAGACCCTGAATAAAGCCTAACCCTTGTTCGACTCTGGAAAGTCTCTTCTCTCATACATTTATCCGGTTTGGCCAGCCGAAGACCTGCGATAGGTAAGGTAAGACTTGGGTAGCCCTCAGGCCTCTAGGCCTGGCAATTCGATCTGGACAGAGTAAGCCTCCTGCCACCTACCCTATTAGGCAAGCTGTTACAGGACAACGGAAAATTACCAATTAAAGCGCCAATGTCCAAACTTGAACTAAAGCTCAGCACAGACTGGACTCCCTATATAGATAACTGTGGAAAACAAATACATCCAGATGAATATAATGCCTTTGATTGTCAGCTGTGCATACTAAAATCCAGACTTGGAAGGTCTAGGACCTGGATTATTAAGATTGGCTAGAACTTTCAAAAGGAAATGGGCCCTCATTACCAAGGCCATTGGTGAGTTCTGTCTGAACTACAGGGCCACCACCATACAATCCAGATGTTCTCAGAAAAAAAGATCATGGCAGCCTTAGAAGTCATTTTTGTAGAGAAAGATCGGAGGAAAGTCCCTTTTCACCAGAAGACACAGTATTTTGGCAATCAGTCTCTCAGAGGGACCCTGTTGCTGTCATCAAGGAAATTAAGATATAAGGAGACACAACACCACTTGGAAGGGCATCAGTTATTAGATGCCTTCTCTCACAAAGGATGAGAAAGTAAAAGTCCTGTCCTGTGTGGTGAAGTTGGGACCACATGACCTCATTGGAATTACAATAATGAGAGTGACTGGGGAATGCTGAGGGAAACAAATGATGTTCTAAATCAGGCAACACAACAATCAATAAATTGGAAGCAATTTCATGCCACTTAACTAAAAATTTAGATGAACGCAGTGACTTTTTTCCGTATTCATTTGTTTGCTGCCACTCAGAGATCTGTTCAGCTGAATCCAGAAAATAAGCAAAGGGAAATTGCTTCAGCTCATGCTATTCAATAAGCATATGTTCACAATTTCATAAATTCTATTCTGGCTGGAGTGGGAAAACTATTACTGAATTCAGGTGATGCAGGAAGAAAGTAGAGAGAATCTTACCCTACAAAACAGAGGAGATGGGTTTAAGGGAAGGGAGGTGTGTGATAGAAGGGAGGGCAAGTTGGGGGAAGTGGTAATGAGAATGCATGTGCTGTCTTGGGGTGGGAGAAGGGGAGAACGGGGGAGGGGGAGAAATTTGGAACTAAAAATCTTATGGAGGTGAATGCTGAAAACCAAAAATAAATAAATAAAATTTTTAAAAAAAGAAAGTAGAGAGGAATAAGGATTGGAAAGATAAATTTAAAAAGCCAGGGGCATCCCAATATGTTTTTAATTGCAAAAGGGTAAATATTTGCCAAGATGATTGCTGTTAAATAATCCCCTAAAAGCTTAAGGGTAATAGTTGTCTCAGAGAAAAATGACCTGAGAGCCTTAACATCTAGCTTTTGTACCTTCATTTTCATATCTTTTTGTTACTATTACATAAACTTACAGCTATTCACTGTGATCCAGAAGAAGAAATCACTTTGGACCACTACAGGAATCTAAGAAGTTTCTGGTACTTCTGATAACTGATTTACTTCCATGCTATGATATTTATGGTTCATGAAGCCAGTCAAGCCAAGCTTGTGCTGTTCCAGATTAAGGACAGACCGCCCCCTTGTGTATCAATTTAGAAGTTATTCAGAAATTCATAGATGGCTTATGTTGGGAGTGACAGTGATAGCTGTGTACCGTCAATGAGGAAGACCTATCTATATATTGTGTAGTCTAACATCTGGGGCTATCAGTTGTGTTATCCTGAATCTTGTTTCCATTATCATCAACATTCCCCACAATACGAAAGCATATTCTCTTTGATTTGTGCCCTGCTTTTTTAGTGTTCTGGAGGATCCTGACTCATAGTACCTTTTTTTTGTTTTTAACTTAAAGCAGGCTGCTCCCGGATTATTGTGAAATCTCCTACTCTATTTGCAGAATTGCTAAAAGATGTGCAACCACCACAACTTTGATTCAATATGTTGTTGACTAATCACAAGGAGCCTGTGAGGAAGATTCTCTTTGTGGGAAGGGCCACCAGATCTCCCCTTTGAAGTTACAGTTTGCCTTGCATTACAGCTTATATGGTTAGAGGCCCCCGAGGAAGCAGAGACACTGAAATGATGATGGCCATCCTACCAACTTGGGGAGTGGCAAATTATGACAAATCTTTTTTGTTTTGTGCATGTACAGAGAGGGGTCACATCAGGAGTCTTTACTCCGGAAGTTGGAGCGCCATCATAGAACTCTTTGTTAGTGCTTTTGCTAACAGAGAAAGGTGCTGTAGGTTTAGCTTTGGGACCACTGTTGAGCTTGTAAAAAGGACTCAATCCCTTGTGCTTTGTGTTACTGTCGTTTTTACTCCCAATATAAGACTCAAGCCTACTCCCTGCTTGCACAGTGACTGCTTATTAGACAAAACTCTACTCAAGTCATCAATTCAGTTACTCTCCTTCCAGAACTCCTAAAAAAGAATGAGGTATCACATGAGTGCTGGTCCACTGCCTTACCTCCACACGTATTCCTTTGGAGGAGCCTGATCTCATGTTCACAGATGATGCTTCTTAGGAAACAGGCTATGGGTTACTGCGGGAGTAGTTCTGTCAATGGACTGGATGACAGGGAGTTGGTGCCACTGACCAGGACTTGCTAACTGGCTGAGGGCCTTTGAATGAACATTTATACTGATTGTACCATTGGAGTGTCTGTAAAGCACCTGGCAAAGTTAAGTATGGTACATGCCCTATTTATTAACTAACTCTTTCAAGTCCTTTTGGTCCCCGAGGCCATTTTTGTGACGCACTGTATGAGGATGATCTTTTTTGCAAGGAGGCAACTGGGTTGTGGCCAAATGAGTTGCCCCGGGGGCATTGAGAGGTGCCAAGCATTCTTCTTGTCTATTCTTCCTCAGTCACTGGTGCTGAAACTGCTCAAGGATCAGTGCTCCTCCTGTATCTGCAACTCTATTACTGGGGTGGCATTAAACACTCAAGTTCATTGGTTATGGTGCCTCCCACCACCACCCCTTCCCAGTTCATTGTTTATGAAGGCTTCTACCATGTGGTCTCAAGCCGTTTTGTCAAAGAAAATCATCCAAAAAGGAGAGATTGTGGGAATTCCTAGCATTTTAAATCTGCAGACTGACTTTAATAGAGTTAGTAGTTAATGCCAAAGTCCATGGTCTACAGATGTTTTGGCAATGAAGAGACTGATTGAACCCTTGGGCTCAGGCAGATCCGGTGACAATAAGCCATAGCACACATAGTAGCAAGGTACCTGATTAAGATTTAGCCTTCCATGTACTACTGACTACAACCAAGGGCCACCTTTTACCATAGAATAAGCAACTCTGCAGCTAGTGTATAATAACCCCTTAGCCTGCACATCCCTTATCACTCACGATCATCAGAGGGAGTTGCGCAGCTAAATAGGGAAGTTAAGACCTTTTGGGGACAACTATGCCAGGAAACATAGTTAAAATGACCTCAGGTACCTTCGTGGTGTTCCACCTTAGAAATGGTAGGAAACAGGACTGTGGATTGTCACCTTGCTTTAACCTCGGGGACAAAAGCCTGATTTTTCTGTCTAGTTCTTTCACAAGTCTGGAAAGAATTTGTCCATTTGAGTTAGGAGACTACTTAGGATCCACAACTTCAGGAAAGCATCTAGTCTCCAGCCCTCCTAGAATGGACCTATCCTGGTCCTGTAGACCAGTCTGTTGCCAGAGAACTTACATACATCAACTCATTTGAAGGCTTCTGTGACTGACCTCAGCCCAGCTGAGGAAGCAATCCGTGATTAGCCCCTGCATCCAGTTAAGCTGAGAAAGCACTTGGACACCCATCAGTGGTCCTTGGCAGCTTGCTTATTTCTCTCATAATTAGGATCTCACCTGCAATCTACCTAAATCTTTAACCTTTCAGTGGGATCCCCAACCCCCACTTCTACTTAGGCACATCTCCTCTAAACAAGCAAAATAACACCTGGACATACAAGGTGACTGACTATATGTTGTCTGAAAGGTCTATTGTTACAATCTGTATTGGGGGACATATAAGTATAGGATTAAGAAGAACTAACTGGCTTCTTCCAACTGGCATCACAACATTTCTACTTTGTGACCTTAAAACCTACCCTTGGCTCCCTTCCAACTGGACAGAAAGTTCCCAGGGAAGGTGTGACCTGGGCCACCATCATTCCCTGTAGATAGCCACAATCCAACTGGGTGAAAACCTGGTCTATCTTCTTTTATTGATGCAGTTGTAACCCCAGTCTTTCCATGCTAAATTCTATGAATAAGTTTCTACAATCTTCTGTCAACAAAACTATGGGAGCCAATGAAGAGCTCAGTGCTGAGTTATACACTTTAAGGGCTATATGTAGCACTCAAAAGTTTTTAGCACTAGTCCTCTTCCTGCCTGAAAAGGGGTCTGCGTGTGCCCTTGTAGGGCAAAAATGGTCCAGCACAAGAGTTACAGGGGATGCAGATGACATTCATGGCCATAAAGTGTGGAGAGGATTTCAGAAAGGGAAACATCAACTCTCTACATTTTGGGGGTGGTTAACTTACTGGCATCCTGATTTTTCCTGGTTGAAAAGGCCTATTCATGGACCTCCTATGTTTCTTAATTATAGGCCTGCTCTACTGTCTGTGCTAATATTGCATCCCATGGTGTACTTTCCGTATCCTGAAACAACTCCCCAAACTCCTAGTCACTCAGATCAGAATGATAGGCTACATTATGGTCATGCCCCATGAGTGGTATTTGCACCAAAAGGGTGATGTTATGCAAAAGCAACCTAAATGACACCATGTTTAAAACAAAGGAAAAGTCTGTATCACTGGGGCTAAAGGAGAGCCTAGCCCAGGACAGGTAGTATCCAGCCAAGCCAGCTGGAGGCCCCTAATATCTGCATAGGGCAGCAACCTCAACCCTTGCACAGCAAGCCAGCCTGCCAGTTGAAGCCTCTAGCTCCCATAGTAGCTCATGTGAGTGGCCCTGCCAGACAGCAGGCCTATATCCTGACACAGAAAGTCAATGGTCATGCCCCTGGACCCTGAGGGCATGAAGCTTGGGACAGAGCTCCAAGTATCCCAAGAGCAGAGCTCAACTTTAGAAATCACAAAATTGGCTGGGAAATGAGCAGCAGACAATTAAAACACAAACTGAATAGAGTCTACTTCGAAACACCTACATGCAAAGCCTCAGAGAAATATAAATTGGTCTCAGATTCTCCCCCCCCCCAAAAAAAACTCCTGAAAAAGCTCAAAAAGGTTTTTAAAATCAAATAAGGGAGGTAAAAGAAAAACTAGGAAAAGAAATGAGAGTTGTGCAAGAGAATCATGAAAAAAGAGTCAACAACTTGGTAAAGGAGGCACAAAAATGGAAAAAAATGATCATATAAATATTCACTGAAGAAAACTTCTTCAGGAGAATTGGCCAAATGGTAAAGGTACAAAAGCACACTGAGGAAAATAATTAAAAATTATAATTATGAAATGGAAGCTAACGACTCCGTGAGACATCAAGAATCAAACAAAATAAAAATAATGAAAAAACAAATAGAAGAAAATGTGAAACATCCCATTGGAAAAACAACTGACCTGGAAAATAGATAAAAGAGAGATAATTTAAGAATTACTGGACTATCTGAAAGCCATAATAAAGAGCCTGAATGGTATCTTTCAAGAAATTATAAAGGAAAACTGTCCTGATATCCTAGAACCAAGAAGGTAAGATAGAAATTAAAAGTCTCCACCATTCATCTCCTGAAAATGATTCCAAAATGAAATCTCCCAGGAACATTATGGCCAAATTCCAGAACTCTCAGGTCAAGGAGAAAATGCTGCAAGCAACCAGAAAGAAATAATTCAAATATCAGGGAACTACAGTCAGAATTTAGCAGCTTTTACAGTGAGCAATTGAGGTACTGGAATATGATATTCCAGAAGGCAAAGGAACTAGGACTACAACCAAGAATCAACTACCCAGCAAACTCAACACAATCCTTTGGGGAAAAAATGGACATTCAATTAAATAGAGGATTCTCAAACACTCCTCATGAAAAGACCAAGGCTAAACAGAAAATTCAACTTTCAAATAAAAAGATAAAATAGGAAAGAAAACACAAATTATTCAAAGAAGTTAAACTGGTTATATACTTGTAACTCTTAAGAACTATTACTATTAGAGCTGTTAGAAGGAGAGAGTGCACAGGTGTGAGTGGAATATGACAGGATGATCTAAAAAAATTAAGGGATAAGAAACAGGATTGCACTGAGAGAGAGGGAAGGGAGAGGTAGAATGGGGTAAAGAGTATGACATGAAGAGGCACAAAGGACCTATTCCAGTGGAGAGGAAGACAAGAGCGGAGTGTGAGCATCTCCTGAACCTTACCCTCATCAGATCTGGCTCAAAGATGGAATAACACTCTGCCCTACAGGAGATTAGGGAAGAGGGGCATGAAAGGGGTGTATGTGATAAAAATAAGGGTAGACTGAAGGAGGTTATGGTCAAAAGCAAAATATTGGTAAAGGAAAGGGTGAAAAGAGAAAGAAGGATAAACAAGAGGAAAATAGGATGGAGGGAAATACATAGTAATCATAACTATGAACATAAATGGGATGAACTCACCCATAAAACAGAAGCAAATAGCAGAATGGATTAAAAATCAGAATCCTACAAGTCTTTACAAGAAACACATTTGAAACAGAGAGACATATGCAGAGTAAAAGTAAGGGGTTGGAGCAGACTATTATGCATTAGCTGAAGTAAAAAAAAAAAGCAGGGGTAGCAATCCTGATCTCAGACAAAGCAAAAGCAAAATTAGATCACTTAAAAGAAACAAAGAAGGAAACTACATCTTGATCAATACTAAACACATATGCACCAAATGGCATAGCATTCAATTTTGAAAGGAGAAGTTAAGTGAATTACAGGAAGAAATAGATATTAAAACTACACTAGTAGGGGACCTCAACCTTCCCCTCTCAGAATAGATAAATCTAACCATCAAATAAACAAGAAAGAAGTTAAGGAGGTGAATAGAATTTTAGAAAAGGTAGTTATGATAGACCTCTGGAAAAAAAAAAATTGAATGGGGATAGAAAGTATTGCACCTTTTTCTCAGTGATATATAGCACCTACACAAAAACCAACCATGTATTAGGGCACAAAAATCTCACAATCAAATGTAGAAAGGCAGAAGTAGTAAATGCATCCTTTTTCGATCATGATACAATAAAAATTGCATGTAATAAAGGGCCATGGAAAGATAGATTTAAAATTAATTGGAAACTAAATAATCTAATCCTAAAGTGATTCAAACAACAAATCATAGGAACAATTTCACTAAAAATATGACAATGAGACAACATATTACAATCCATGGGATGCAGCCAAAGCAGCCCTTAGTGGAAAATTGCTATCTCTAAAGTCAAACATCAATAAAATAGAACAAATAAATGAATTGGGCATGTAACTTAAAAAGCAACAAATTAAAAATCCCCGATTAATAAAACTGAAAGTTAAAAAAAACTAAGCTGGCTTTATGGGAAATAAAATATAAAAAAGTAAACCATTGGTTAATTTGATGAAAAAAAGAAAACCAAATTTCCAGTATCAAAAATAAAAAGGGGTTAATGCATCGCCAATGAAGAGGAAATTAAAGCAATTATTAGGAAATATTTTGACCAACTGTATGGTAATAAGTCTGACATTCTAAGTAAAATGATATAATATAAGCTATCTAGATTAACAGAAGAGGAAACAATACATAAATAACTCCAACTTAAAAAAATTGAACAAGCCATCAATCAATTCCCTAAGGAAAAAATGCCCCAGCTTCAGATGGATTCACAAGTGAATTCTACCAAACATTTAAAGAACAATTTATAGGAAATAGTGTAAGGTCTCCTAATTCCTTTTATGACACAAATACAGTGCTATACTTCCCAAACCAGGGATAAAAACGTATGATTTTGATTATATTAAGTAATGCAGACAAAATTAGAAGGAAAGCAGGAAATAAGGAAAGTTTTTTTTTTACAGCCAGTTTGTCTTCATTGAGAAGTTTATAAAAATTCAAGTCATTCCCCAGTTGATAAGTCGTCAAAGTGTATGAACAGGAATTTTCCAGAAGAAATTCAAGAAATCCAATAGTCACATGAAAAAAATGCACTTAATCACCAATGATTAGAGAAATGCAAATTAAAATAGTTCTGAGGTAGTACCTTCCACCTATCAGATTGGCTGACATGACAGAAAAGGAAAATGACAAATGCTGCACGGGATGTGGAAAAATATGGACATAAATGCACTTGGTACATTGTGAGCTGGTCCAACCAAATGAGGGAAATAAAAGTACCTGTTTGTAGGGTGGTAAGGATTAAATGAAAGTTCAGTTTGGCTCTCTGGGTGCTATAGACATGCTTGTTTCCTCTTCTTTCCCCATCACTCTTCCCCGTTGCTCGTGAGGCCCAGGAAAAAATACACATTTTCAGTTTATTAACCTTCATCCAGCAAGCACTCTTTCCAGTGTATCACATTTTGCCCACAGTTTATGGTAATTTTGTCCTACAGCATAACTTACTGGGAATAGTCAGAGAAGTCTTGAACAATGTACACCCCTAAGAAGAATGGAAAGCTCTTTTTAGACAAACTCTGACTAGCTTTGCTTATTGTAAATTCCATTCAGAAAACAAAAAAGGTCTCAGTCAAAACTGCCTCTGTGCGCCATAAGGCAAAAAAAAAAAATACTATGAAATTAAAATTGCTTTTTAAATAATCATTTGAACTTCTATAAAGAATAGCTTTTCCTTAATCACACAACTGCTTTACAAAGTTTGTAAGGATTTATTTATTGTTCTAAAAGTTGAGCTTAAAGAATTAGGTTTTTAAAAATTACTTTTGGGAAACTTTAAAATTGTTTTGGTTTTCTATTGCTTTGGTGGTGACACTGCTAGGCTGACAAAGAAGCAAATCTCAGTTTGATTCCAAGCAAAATACAAGTGTATCCTGAGTCTGATAAAGAAAAGGGGTAGAAAATATTCTGATGCTAGATGTTCCCAAAGTAAATATGACAGTTGATAAATACCCTCTGTCCATGAAAACCTTCCTGAAAAAGGAACTCTAAGGGAATTGTTGGAAAAAACATCCTAATGTGACTACCAAAACTGAAGCTCAACATCAAGAAATAAAGATGAAAACATCTTTGAAGGTGTGGTAGAGATGAAATGCTTACAAAAAAGCATTTGCTGAGTCAAGAGAAGACTTGCCTCCATGATGTATTTTCACAAAGAATTCAAGAGTTCAGGTAAGAGTACAGGAACAAATGCCTCACTTCATAACTTTTTCATTAAAACAAGAAGTTGATTTAAGAGCAAGTGCACTAATAACTTTGGGAAAGAATTCTTTGGAGATTGGTTAAAAGTACTATTTTGTAATTGAGGACATATTGCATTTTCAGTGTAACAAATACAACTTTAAAGAAACCCACCTAGTAAATGGCATTGCAGTGAGACATTCTGGGGAAATACAGGGATTAATTTTCTGGTAAGTTTAGAAGAACAATTAAGAAATTAGTGGTAATTCTTTTGAAGTTTAAGAGACAAGCAAAAGCACCTATTTTACATAGCCTTGTCTAGAAGTTTATTTCCCAAAGAAGAAAGTTATGGGGTGGTAGTTACCAAGCATGGATGTTTTAAGTGAGGAATTTTTTGAAGATAGAAGATACATGGGCATGAATGTGGAAATGATTGAGGTTATTTGCTGGGCTTTACAGTATAGTAGGTGATCATTTGTACAAGTTTGCTTTGTATTTGCTTTTAAAAGAAGAGCCACTTAATTTGAGACAGTGGTAAAGGAGAAAGTATCAGTATCTGGTATAAGGAGGAAGTGAGAAGAGAGCTCAATAAATGGCCTCATTTTCTCAGTTGTGGTGGTGGTTATTGGAGCCATAGAACAGTTGAGGATAGATGAAAAAGTCTGGAAAATCCTCCACAGTAAATAGTATGTGACTTGCTTATGAAACAGGCTATGTAGCATAATATTCTGTAAGTACATTCAGAAGTATTCGTAGAAGTGAAGGCAATGCATATATGAGAGTTGTCCAAGGTTGTGGTTGGCATAAATGACATGATAGGAGATATTAAGAGGTAGAATTCTAGAAAAGGACAATGTAGAGTTAAACTGGTTTACCAAGCCTTCAAGATTAGGAAAGAGTTTTGCCCATTGCATAGGTGATGGTCTATGGTAGAAAAGAGGTTGAGATATCACATCACTGATCAAATACAGTGTTTCATATTAGAAGAGAGGGAGAGGTGGGAAGTTTATCCGAAAAGAGAATTTGAGAGTTCCTAAAGGAAGAGTTCATCCATTTGTAGCTGATGGCAAATGGTTGAGGTCATAGGAAATGGGGGCATGGAAAAAAATAGGTGCTTAGGGCATTTGATGGAATATCAAAATACATGTAGAAATTATGTACTATGAGGGCTGGAGTAAGGGTAGGAGTTTTGGAGTAAAGGAAAATTGTGAGCCTCTTGTTGAATTCATGACTAAAGGGAAGTGAACCACATGGACATCTAGACAGCAGCTTCTAGGATATTGATTAGGTGGTAGATGTGAATTGGATTATATGAACCTCAAAGAACAGGCATTAAATGGTATGAATAGTAGGAAATTGTCTTTAAGGGAGCAAGAATATAATTTGTGCCCAACAATTTACAATAAATAAATATCAATTATGCTTTTTATTATTTCCTAAGAAAAACTGATTTCTATCTGAAATATATGGCAGATGTTCATATTGTAAAAAGGTCATACTTTCTATTAATGAAACATTTTAAAATTATCTTTGAAATTTGAGATTTTTAAAAAAATAATAGCTCTATCTGATGGAAAGGTGGGTAATAAAGCCATCTTCTCAGATACCCAAATAACCACTCCCTCAAAGAATCACCTCCAGCCTCATGTTGATTGAAGAATCCCAGGATCCTGTCACTGACATCCTTTCCATATAATTTGTCTTACACTTTCTCCATTTATCACAGTGAGTTAAAGGATGAATATGCAAATATACGATCTAAATATTGATGGTTACAGTACAAAAAAATAAGAATCAGATAACTGATTGGGGGAGAATTCTCAATAGAAATAAGGTATAGAAGTGATGCAAAAGACTAAGTATAATCTTGATGGCATAAAGTTGAAAAGCACTCGGAAACTCGGTTCTAGAATAAGAAGGAAGTAACTGATGGTAGGAAGTAGTAGAGCTGGGGGGAAAAATCTTAACTATTTCTATTAAGGATCTGTTGCAAAGGCTAGAGATTGAAGGCACTGGGACAAGCTTCTAGTGGAGCAATTAAATCTTTAACCATCTTGAAAATCAATTTAGAACAATGTCAAGAAAGTGACTATACACTTTATCTGAAAAATTCCTTTTCTAAGATCATAAATAAAGGACATTAAGGGGAGGAAATGATCTTGTATATAACAAAACATTGAAAGTATAAATTTAAGTAGGTGGCAATTTTAGCAGCAATGACTAAAAATGAATGTAATGGACCCAGTATGATAAAAGATATAAATATGTAGAAACATTGGAAAGCACATCAATTTATTCAAATTGAAGTAAGCATTGCTGGGAAAATGATTCATGACTACAATGAATGTAAAAAGGGAGAAAAAAAAACCAAAGCTGAATTGAATGTAGTAATATTTTAGCTAACATAAGTAAAGGCTTCAGTCTGCAGAAGTTTCTGGTTGAGTCTATGAAAACCGTTGAGAAATGATTAGTTGGGAAGATTCAGAGTTCCCCTTTTTTCTATTATCCTCATTTCAAGACCTCAGTCTCTGAAGGTTGAGCTAACCTTCTCCTCTATCTGACCCCACCCAACCTTACAAGGAATCTCTGGAATCTCCAGTCTAAAGTGAATTCCACTCAATCAAGCTTAGGTGGAGATAGAGCCTTTTGTCTAGATGCCCAAGGCTGGGGGTGGTCTGGGTATAGGGATAGCCTCTTTGTCCAAGACTGACAAGTCACTCTCAGCCCCTCATTGGTATAAACTCACTTCTCTTTGTAAAGTTCACCTCTCATTAATCATTAACCAATCAGAGGTGATTGCTGTCTGATGGAACATCTCTTGTCCAAAGGCATATAAACCTCAAAAAGTGGCCAGGCTTGCTCTTTGACCAATGAGAGGATAAGAAGCCCTTTTTTGTCAATCATATGCTGTCTGCGATTAATAAAATTGACTATAATTTACCCCAAAACTTTGTCTCTTGAAATTATTTTATTTGCTACATTATTAATCTTTATGGATGATATTTTGTGTTTTCTAATTGATTATTTTTATTAGAATGACAGAGTTCAAAGGGACCCTAGAGATCATCTAGCTCAACAACAGCACTTACTTGCTCAAGGTCAAACAGGTATTAAGGTCAGAATTCCATCTTTGATCCTCTGACTTGTAATAGCATATTCTGATTTCAAGACCAGTGTTCTTTTTTCACTACACTCTGATTTTTCTTTCAATTTTCTCTTCCTTCTTTACTCTCAGGTCTGTCATAGCACTTAGGTTTTGCTGGAATGTCTTGGCTATGTGCCCAGAGTTTGAACAACAGTAGGTAAGGAGACCGGAACTGTTGGCTGTGAGCTTTCACTCAGGAATGTGCTTCCTTAAACAGTGTGCTCAGGCTTGAGCTCTGAGGCTTTTAAGTAGAAATGTAAAATATACTTGTTCAATCTAGTTTTTGATATATGTGATTGTGAGGTTGAGATAAAGGTTTTTCAACTAACAGAATTAGGGCAGAGTAAGGAATGCACTCATTCTGTTCAGTATTTTTAACTTTGGAGAAGGTATCCTCTATAAGAGGTTCTCAAAATGTGGTCCAGGAACCTGTGATGGTTCAAAAGACTTGGAGTTTATGAGATCAGAACTATTTTCCCAATAAGATTTTAAAATTTCTAATATTTTAAATACTGATTTAACCCATATATACAAAACCCTTTAGGTGTAGAGATAACTGACATTTTTTAAGAATGTAAAGGGGTCCTGAGATCAAAGTTTAAGAGGAAATGTTAGGCATGATACTACATGATAAATAATATAGTTAAGAAAAGAAGATAATACAAAAATATAATTTCCCTTCTATACACTATTTAGTCTATACTATACTATACTATTATCACTTAACTTTTAACAAGAAAAAAATTATGTAGTCATGACAGGTGAATTTTCTCCTTATCTTGGTGGAGCCCTGGCCTTAGTGATTCTCCCCAGGTACTTTCTGACCATCTCTACCTGCAATGGAAACTTGGGACTTGACCCCTTGGTTTCTTAGCTCTGATATTAGCTTTTGCCTTTTGTGGGTGCCTTTGGCCTAGGCATCTCCATATTATCTTCTGTTGTGAATTCCCTTCCTACCCCTCTCCTGCTTTTCAGCACTCCTTTATGTATTAAAATGTAAACTCCTATAGGGTCTTCTGAAACTTCATCAACTCAAGAACTTGTAGTATTAGACTTTCTAATACTAATTAGACTTTCTAATACGGTCTAGGTCACTGATTAGTAAAGTGCTCAGGGTCAGATAGGCTAAGGCTAACTGTCCACTAAGCCATCCTGCCTCTCATGTAAAATAGATTATTTTAGTAGTGATACCGGAGGCATTGTGATACAGGAGAATAAACAATGAATTCTGTCAGAAAACCCAATTCTTTTTCTCAGCTATACCAATTATCAGCTGCATTACTTTGGATAAAATAACTTAATGTCTTTTAATCTCAGGTTTTCTTATCTCTAAAATGGAAATAATAATGCCCCCTGTTCAATGTAGTTATAGCAAAGACCACCCAGTTTCTTCTGCTTTTTTAAAAAAAGCTTTAATACTTTAAAATTCTGCTTCTTTAGAAGGCAAGTGATCTCATCAGACCATATATTAGGTGATAACAGCAACATTCAGAGTACCTCAGTAACTTTCTACCATTCAAAACATTCCTTAAAAAGAACAACTTTTTGTTTGAGGTAGCTAATATTTTTGGTAGCCAAGTTTTCTATTTAACAGTTTCAACAATGGTAAAATGCCAAATGAACTGTATTATTATATTCAAATCTATAGCAAGTCTTTCTCTAAAATTCCATGGCTAAAACAGTTTAAAGCTTGAAAATGTAGAAGCAACCTTTGCTAATGAAAACTCTATTTCCCAAAAAGATTTAATTTTTTAATAGCAGGGTTTTTTTTAAATTTTATTTTTAATTTACAGAATAAAATAAGCATTTCCATAAAATAGTACAATAAAAAAGATAATTGTAGATGAAACAGCAAATCTACTATACACAACTTGCTATTTCTTTCAAATATATATCAAAATTATCAAGTAAACTTTCCCCCCTTTTCAAATGAAGAAATGCTTCTGACTGGGGATGAAGTAGCAGCATCAGATTCCATCACCTGGCTCCCATGTAGGTGTGAACATATTTTCTTGCTGTTTGTTCTATTTTTGTTTATTCTTTCCTGATCTTAGATGTTTTAGAGATGAAATGGATCAAATGACAATCTTGTGAGCTTTGAAAAGTGGGAAGCCTATGAAAGGTCCCTTCTGCAACTGGAGCTGGTAGTAATAGCAACTGAGTCTGGTATGAAACAAACTCTGAGGCTTAAAGACCTGTAAGACCCAGCAGAACCAATCCAGTGAAATCAATCCCCAACTTAAAACACTGTGAAATCAAAGTCCTGAAGAATGTTGTTCAAAGGGAATGTTTTGTAGCAACCAGTTTAAGTCTGACTTTACTCACCCCAGGAACTGAAGTGTGTAGAGATATGTTCCCAGTATGGAAGGTTGTTTTACTTTGATCCTTTGCATATTTTTCACTAAATACTCTTTTATAAAAGCTAATTGATATTAAGGGGCTAATTGATATTTAGTAAATGGTAACTAGTCAATTAAAATTGGGGAAAATACACTAAATGGTGTTCAAGAGCTATACTAGATAATCCTAGCCCCTTAGTGATTTCTCCTAGCAAAAGTGGGGTTGGGGAAGTGAGACACAAGTGAGACACAAGGTCTGCACTTATAAGACAATCTGAATCATTTGACAGAAGTCATTCATAAAAAACTGAAGTGGGAAGGCAGTGGGGTATACTGGAAAGAGACCTGGAATCAAGAAAATCCTGCCTCTGACACTTTCCAGCAAGTCACATAACTTATCTCTATGTCATGGCATTGATGTGGGACTCCAATGAGAAAATAAATGGATGCAAAAACCCAAAATAAGGAAAATATTTTTAAACAACTGAAGGCACTTTGGAAATTTGTCTGTAGCTCCATGTTGGTTTCCCTTAGAAGCATCTTTGTAAGGCAGGTGATAGAAATTTGCTCAAACTCCCATGGTAGAAATCAGCACATCAAGCCTTTTTTGTAGTGTTTTCTTAAAAGAAAATTGTCTTTTTAAATTTTTATGTAAAATACTCTTAATAGTCTTAACTTGCTCTTTGGCCCATCCATGGTGAGAATGAAGACCTTTCTAAGCAACCAGACTGTTGACATCTCTCTGAAGGGCAGGGTTGTTAATAGGAAGGGCCCCAAAGGAATCCTGTGAAGGTATTTCAACCATAGCACAATGTTGAGCTCAGTCTCCTTGAAAAGAAGAGAAACAAGCTCCAGGTTGACAAGTGGTGGGAAAATTAGAAAAGAATTTGCAGCAGTTTTCACAGTCTATGGTTACGTTTGAAACAAGACCCAAGAGGTCACCCTTAGTTTTCTGTACGAGATGAGGGCTGTGTATCCTCACGTCCTCATCAAGACAAGTCACTGAAGTTGTTATTCAAGAGAATGCCTCACTTGCTGAAATCAGAAACTTGGGAAAAAATATATCTGGAGAGTATGCACAAGTCCAAGTATTGATTGTGCTGTTTCTTAAGCCTCAAAAGATAAGTCAGTTCTTGAAGGAAATGATAAAAACAAAAACAAAAGGACAAAAAAAAAAATAAACCCAAGAAAATTTCTGGATGGCATCTATCTTTGTGAGAAAGGCATAGTACAACAGGTTGAAGAATCTTGACTTCTTGACATTTGTTCATTTTAAAAAATAATACAAACATATTTTCACAGGATGTTTTGCTAATCCAGTTTTGTTCTTGTTCAGTAGTTTAAAAAAATGTGAAGTATGGCCAAGGATACTTTATCATTTCTAGACATTCAATAGGACAATAAGTCAAGCACTCATTTGCATTTGGATTTCTGAGATAAAAATGCTTACAATGAATATTTAACAAATTTGTTCTTCAGAGCCAGTTCAACCCAACTCCAGCACACCCATTAATAAGACTCTAAAGTAGTAAGATCTCACATCAATGCTAGTCTTGTTACCTTATATTGATTCAGTTACAGGTTCAAATAAACTGAATAGGTGGTTTTCCATTTTTGCTTTTCTAGCTTAAGATTAGCAAAAATAATGTTGCTTTTTTGTAGCTTTAGTTTGTTTGAACTGCTGTCATTGGTTGACATAAACTGGAGGTCACCTACTAAGGGAACTTCTCGTGGCCACTTCAATCATTAAAAAGAGGGGAGGGAGGAAGCAAAGAGAAGAAAGCAGTCGTGTAAGAAATGTTCTGAGATCTACAGATCTACAACTAGAATATCAGGAAGAACAGTTACCTAAGAGTCAACACTGGGGCACATACAGTGCTTTGGGGCACCTGAGTCTCACCTGACGGCTGTATTTGTACTGTTGTCTTAGGGTATGTCTTGCTCCGACTTCTTTCCACTTTCTGATTGGGTCGGGGAAGAGAAACAGAAAGATCTCGGCTCATTTGTAAGGCTGTCCTGCCATTAAAAAAAAAAATGTGACATTTTGATGAATATAATTAAAAAAATATTTTAAAGGCAAAGTTACACTCAAAACATCTGTGCAGTCTAAATAACAGAAGGATGAAGGCTGACTTAGCTGTGCTTAGACGCTTACATGAAACTATATGGAAGTGGCAACTGCTATTTTACTCCACTAGGACAGTACAAGAAGCAGACTTAAATTCCAGAGGGATTTAAACTTGGTACAGTGAAGGGCTTCTGGTAGGCAGAGAGGTTTATTAAATGTTAGAAGGCGTCACTGAGTGAGGATTTTATTTCAGGAGAGGTGGAGTTTTAATTCCAGTTCTAAAGCTCAAAAAAAAAAAAAAAGAATTGAGTCTATTTGACTTTTCCCCTGTGAGGCTTTTAACTCATTTTTGTTTTCACTTACATGGCAAGTTGCAAAACATTCCCAACTGTTTTATTCAATGTACTTTTGTTCTGGCCTTATGCCAACCTGATCTGGTATTGAGCCTAGGGAGAGCAAAAGAAGTGGCTCTGGAACCTACTTAGAACAATTCCTTTAGTGAAGAGTAAAAGTAGCAAATGAAATTTATCTTCTCACTTAATTTCAACAAGTAATTAAAATGCTTTAACTTTTTTCACCAAAGTTCCAAAAAAAATAATCATTTTAGCAGGTAGCATTTATTTAGTGTGTTAAGGTTTACCAAGTGCTTTGCAAATATTCTGTCATTCAGTCCTTACAACAACCCTCAAAGGGAAGTTCTATTATTATAATTTCCATTTTGAAGATGAGGAAATTCAGACAGACAGTGGCAAAGTAAATTGCCCAGGTCTGTACAGCCACTATGTGTAGAGTCAGATCTGAACTTAGTTCCTCCTGGCTCCAGGTCCAGCACTCTATCTACTGCACCACCTTCAAATCCAGCCACAGATACTTGTTGGCTGTTTGGTCCTGGACAAATTGAGATTAAACTTCTATCTCAGTTATTTTTTTTATGTATTATTATTAAATTACCCTTTATTTTTCTGCACAGGGTGAAGGGGAAAAGGAAGGAAAAAATAATGTAGAAGAAACATTACCTATTGGGAAGAAGAACTACAGGTGATAGTTCCCTACAGTGGTTTTTGAAACTTTTTTGTGTGTGTGTGTGTGTGTGTGTGTCTTTAAAGGAGATGGCTAAAGATTAAATGGGTAAAGCTTAGGGAAGGATAGTTAGTTGGTTTTAACGACATTTCTCTAGAAACCTTTCACTGGATTTAGGAACAAGCTACATTAACTGGGCATGACTTTTGGATCATGTGTTTTTACTACAAAGAGAAGTCTGTGAACTTTTTGTTTTAAAATATTATTTTATTTTTTTCTAATTACATGTAAATACACTTTTTTACATTTTTTAAAGAAAACCTGAATTCCAAATTTTCTCCCTCCTCTCACCTGACTCCTTTCTAAGAGAGTAATTTGATATGTTATATATGTACAATCATGTAACAGATATTTTCATATTAGTCATATTCATGAAAGAAGAAACAGACTAGAAGAAAAATCATGAGTCAAGAAAAACTAGAAGAAAAAACCATGGAAGGAATAAAATGAAAATAGTCTGCTTTGATCTGCATTCAGACTCCATCAGTTCTTTCTCTGAATGTGTACAACATTTTTCACCATGAGTCCTTTGGAATTGTCTTGGATTGTATTGCTGAGAAGAACTAAGTCATTCATAGTTAAACATCATACAATGTTGCAGAACTGTGTACAATGTTCTGGTTCTGCTCACTTAATTTTGCATCATTTCATATAAATCTTTCTGGATTTTTCTGAAATCAGCCTGCTTATCATTTCTTATAACAAATAGTAATCCATTACATTCCTGTACCACAGTTGATTTAGCCATTCAGCAACTAATGGGCATCCCCTCCATTTCCAATTCTTTGCCACCACAGCAAAAGCTGCTATAAATATTTTTGTATATGTCGTTCCTTTTACCTTTTTTATGATCTCTTTGGGACACTGACTTAGTATTTGTATTTCTATACAAATACTACACAAAATTCTATACAAAACTGTCTCAAAAGGTAGAGACAGTTTTATAGCCTTTTGGGAATAGTTCCAAATTGATTTCCAAATGGTTATATCAGTTCACAACTCCACCAACAGCAAATGAGTGTCCCAATTTTCCCACATCTTTGCCCATATTTATCATTTTCCTTTTCCGTCATATTAGCCAATCTGAAAGGTATGAGGTAGTACCTCAGAGTTATTTTAATTCGCATTTCTCTACTCAATAGTGATTTAGAGCATTTTTCCATGTGACTATAGATAGCTTTAATTTCTTCATCTGAAAACTGCCTGTTCATATCCTTTGCCCATTTATCAATTGGGGAATGGCTTATATTGTTATAAATTTAACTGAGTTATGTGTTTGAGAAATGAGGCCTTTTTCAGAGATACTCTCTGTAAAAATTGTTTCCCAGCTGTCTATTTTCCTTTTAATATTGGTTGCATTGATTTTCTTTGTCAAAGAATTTTTAACTCAATATAATCATTTTATATTTTACATTTCTTAATGTTCTCTTATCTCTTGTTTGTTTTTAAGTTTTTCCCTTTTTCATATGTCTGACAGAAAAAATATTCCCTGCTCTCCTAATCTGATTATGATATTGCCCTGTATGTCTAAATCCTGTACCCATTTTGACTTTTTCTTGGTGTAAGGTCTTAAAATGCTGGTTTACGTCTTGCTTCTGCCATATTGTTTTCCATTTTTCTCAGCAGTTTTTGTCAGCTAGTGAGTTCTTATCCTGGAAGCTGGGGTCTTTAGGTGTATCAAAAACTGGGTTACTATGGTCATTTACTACTGCATCATCTGTATCTAATCTATCCCATTGATTTAAAATTCTAGTTCTTAGAGAGTACCAGATAGTTTTGATGACTGCCATTGCAGTCCTTTGCATGTTTTTATGAATTCTCTTGTTTCTTGACCTTTTGTTGTTCCATATGAACTGTGTTATTATTTTTCATGTGTAAAATAATTCTTATCAATTTGATTGGTATGGCACTGAATAAATAAATAACTTTGGATAGAACTGTCATTTTTATTTTTGTAAATAATATTTTTTCCAATTACATGTAAAGATAGTTTTCAACATTCATTTTTTATAAGATTTTGAGTTCCAAATTTTTTTCTCTCCCTTTTTCTCCTCCCTCAACCCTAAGATGGCAAGCAATCTGATATATATAGGTTATACGTATATAATCATATTAATCATATTTCCATATTAGTCATGTTGTGAAAGAAGAAACGAAACAAAAGAGAAAACCCACACGTGGAGAAGATGAAAATAGTATGCATAAATCTACATTCAGACTCCACAGTTCTTTCTCTGTGAATAGCAGTTTCTACCAAGAATCTTTTAGAATTGTCTTGGATCATTGTATTGCTGAGAAGAGCTAAATCTATCATAGTTGTCACTTTTGTTATATTGGCTTGGCCTACCCATGAATAACTGATATTTTTCTAGTTGTTTAGATTTAACTTTATTTGTGTAAAAAGTGTTTTGTAATTGTGTTCTTATAATTCCTGGGTTTGTCTTGGCAGGTAGATTCTCAAGTATTTTATATTGTCTACACTTATTTTAAATGGAATTTCTCTTTCTATCTTTTGCTGTTGGGTTTTATTGGTAACATATAGAAATGCTGATAATTTAAGTGGGTTTATATTATATTGTGCAGCACTGATCAAGTTAATTATTTCAAGTAGTTTTAAAATTGATTCTCTGGAATTCTTTATACCATCATATCATCCACAAAGAGTGAAAGTTTTGTTTTTTCATTGCCTGTTCTAATTCTTTCAATTTCTTTTTCTTTTATTGCTAGAAGTAACATTTCTAGTACAATATTGAATATTAGGGGTGATAATAGACATCCTTGCTTCGCCCTTGGTCTTAGTGGAAAGGCTTCTAGCTTATCCTCATTACAGATAATGCCTGTTGATTGTTTTAGATGGATGCTATTTATCATTTTAAGGTAAGCTCCATTTACATTTGCTTTCGTGTTTTTTAATAGGAATGGGTATTGTATTTTGTCAAAAGTTTTTCCTGCATCTATTGAGATAATCAAATTATTTTTTGTTACTGAAATGATCAATTATACTGATAGCTTTCCCAACACTGAACCACCTCTCCCTTCCTCGTATAAATCCCATCTGCCCCTCTAGATATATTACTATAATCTTCTTGCTAATATTTTATTTAATTTTTTTCATTAACATTCATTAGGGAAAATTGGTCTATAGTGTTCCATCCCTGCTTTGGCTCTTCTTGGTTTTAGTGTCGCTACCATCATAAAAGGAATTTGATAGGACTCTATCAAATATATTCATCTATTTTTCCAAATAGTTTATATAGTATTGGAATTAATTATTCTTTAAATGTTTGGTAGATGTTCTTAAAACTTCTGGCCCTGGGGGTTTTTATTTGGGAGTCTATTGATGGCTTGTTCAATTTATTTTTCCAAGATTTTAGGTTTTTTAATTTTTTTAGATATTGTTATCTTTTCTGCTAATCTGTGCCATTTATAGTTTTGTAAATATTCATATGTTTTGCTTTTGTTGGATTTATTGGCATAGAGCAGTACAAAATATTTCCTAATAATTGCTTTAATTTCTTCTTATTGATGATGAATTCACCCTTTTCATTTTCGATGCTGGAAATTTCATTTTCTTTCATTAAAAAAATCAAATTAATGAATGGTTTATCCATCTAGTTGTTTTCTTCCATAAAACCAGCTCCTAGTTTTATTTATTAGTTCAATAGTTTTCTTACTTTCAATTTTAGTAATTTTACTTTGGTGGTTGTTATTTTTCTAGTTTTTTTAATTGCTTGCCCAGTTCATTGATCTGCTCTTTCTCTATTTTATGGATATAAGAGTTTAGAGAAATAAACTTTCCCCTAAGTACTGTTTTGGCTGCATCCCACAAATTTTGGTATGTTGTCATTCTCTTTAATGAAATGAAATTGTTGATTCAATGATTTGTTCTTTGATCCACTTATTCTTTAGGATTAACTATATAGGTTCCCATTAATTCTTAATCTATTGTTCTACTGCCCTTTACTGAATATAATTTTTACCCCTTTATTATCTGAAAAGGATGCAATTAATATTTCCACCTTTTTACATGCATGCTCTAATACATAGTCAGTTTTTGTGTAGGTGCCATGTACCACTGAAAAGAAGCTATATTCCTTTCTATTCCCATTCAGTTTTCTCCAGAGGTCTATCATATCTAACTTTTCTAGAATTCTATTTACCTCCTTAACTTCTTTCTTACTTATTTTGTGCATAGATTTATCTAATTCTGAGAGGGGAAAGTTGAGGTTCTCCAGTAGTATAGTTTTACTATCTATTTCTTCCAGTAACTCACTTAATATCAAGGCAGTTTTCTTTGATAATTTCTTAAAAGATGCTATACATGTCCTTTTTTAGATCACAGCTTTCAGGTACTTCAATAGCTCTTAAACGATCTCTCCTTGATCTATTTGCCAGGTCAGTTGTTTTTCCAATGAAATATCTCACATTTTCTTCTATTTTTTATTCTTTTAATTTTGTTTGATTCTTCATGTTGGCCAATTCTACTTTGTAGAGTGATTTTCTTCAATAAATTTTTTACACTTTTTCCCATTTTTTAATGCTTCCTTTATTGAACTGTTTACTCTTTTTTAATTATTCTATTGTATCACTCATTTCTTTTTTTTTCCAGTTTTACTTCTACTTCTCCTATTTGATTTTCAAACCCTTTTTGAGCTTTCAGGAATTACTTGTGTCCCTGAGACCAATTCACATTTTTCTTTGAAGCTCTGCATGTACATGTTTTGACATTGTTGTCCTTTGAGTTTGTATCTTGATCTTCCCTGTCACCATAATCACTTTGTGTGGTCAGGTTCTTTTTTTGTTTTGATTCATCTTTTCCAGCTCTGCCCCTGTGGTGGAAGAGGCACTATCTCAAGCTTTTTTGCTGGTGGCTGCAGGTCCTGGTTGCTTTCCTGGAGCTGTACTGGAACTGCAGTGTCCTGACTGCTCACTTGGTGTTATGGTGAGCTCCACAAGGGGGTCTGTACTGCACCAGGGCCATGGGAAGTGGAGGAGGGAAGCCCTGACTGTTAGCCACCTACTGAAACAGAGCTCAGAGCCTCATGCAGGCTTGCTGAGGCAGGGTAGACTGCTGGTTTGTCAGGACACTGTCTGCCCCGGACTATGCTCGTCTTTTACTTTGTGAATAAGACCTTTTCTACAGACCTTCCAAGTTGTCTTGGGTTAGAAAATTGCTTCACCCCATCTTTTTGTTGATTCTGCTGTTACAGAATTTGTTTTGAGACACTATTTTATAGTTACTTGGAGATGAATGTGGGAGAGGTCAGGCTATTTCCTACTTATTTTACCATCTTGGCTCTTGGAAATCTCTATGAACTTGTTTTTTAAAAAATATTTTGATGACTATAGTAAGTGGTTTCCTTTTTAAACCTGTGTTATTTTATTTTATGGATTTAAAAGCATCATAATAGAATGGGCCTGGGGCCCTCAACTTAACCACAGTTCCTTGATATAATAATAGGTTAATAATAGGTTATTCTTAGAAGAGATTTTGACCCTGTGGATTTCCCAAGGCAAAATTTAGGAGCTGTCCCTACAAATCTCAAAAGGAAACACTCTACCAACATATGTGTATGCATTTTCATATTTATCTTCAAATTTAAATCCTGGAAGCACTAGTGATTTTGTCAGCATATGGAACTCCCAGCCTGGGAAGCTGAATTTCCAGAAAGCAAACCATCTATTTATTAGATAAGTTAACTGGAGTTGCTTGAAGGTACTCTAAATTTATATAGAAGCAGATAAAAGTATTCTGCACATCTACAGACAGATATATATGAAAACTATATATTATAAAATAAAAATTATATTTCAATTAGTTCTTGATTATGCAAGTACAGATCTACATACAGACACTGACAAATGCATGTATTTATGCATATACATATATAAATAACATATACACTTGATATACATTACTGTCTATGTAACGTGTGTGTGTGTGTGTGTGTGTGTGTGTATGCATATATGTATCAAACATTTACCTGTATCGGTGTTTATAACTCATGGAACCAAACTTGCTGAGTTTTCTTGACAAAGAATTTGATTCATTCTCTGGTACTCTACGTGATTTGAAAAAAAATCAAAATAATGCTATATAAATACATACATTTTTATGTCATTTTATCAAGATATTTATAGGATTACATTTTATTAGGATGGTTAGATGAACAGTGCTATTTTCTTAGCTTAAGATGCATAAGTAAATATAACATGAATGTATAAGCTTTTTAAAGCATCTTTAATATCAGTTTTAAGATTCTCTTGGAATATGACTTTCTCAAAATTTCTTGATCTTTGACCAACAGCAGTTAACCACATTTGTATTTTACACTAGATAATCAAATTTTATTTGCTTATAAAATAGGACACAAATCTCATGCTGGAGTGCCCTTGAAAGATTATTATCTGAGCTCTTTAACCTATTTCTTTTAAATTCCTAGTAATATATGACATCAAATTCTTAATTCAGATTACAAGGGCTAATTTTCTTTTTCCTTTTTAAAAATCTCATTTGTGTGCAAAATTCTTTTAAGTATTTGATCCATAAAAGTGCTCCCAGATAGTGCTGGGCATGGTTAAATATGAACAGTTATGAAAGTTTTAGATTATGATATTATGTAATTTAGATTATATTACTAACCACTTCTCCAAAATATAAATGCGTTATGATTAGGTTTTTATATACATATGTATGCTTGTAAGTGCATTTTGTGTTTGTGTATAGGTAAGCTTAAAAGACAGCAAGGAAATGACTAAGGATTTTTGAGAGATAATTATGAATCTTCTTTGAAATTAGGATATGTTTTTTGAAAACATTCCTTCGATTAGATTATCATAATGAATAAAACTTTTATACTTTACCTAAAGAATGTGTGATGCTCAACACAACCCTTCCAGAGATGCTTGCAAGTACTTTTACTTGGGGCTTCAAAAAAGAATGAGGTTTCATTACACTGAAATAAAAGACAATAAGAATTACTTATCATACAAAGTTTTAATTCTACAGAAAATTCTCCTTTATTACAAAATACTCAAATAAATAAGGAATACTTGAAAGTATTGCTGCCTCTACTATGCTTTAAAAGTCTTGATGAGTTTCCAAAGCTAAAAAAAAGAACCACTATTTACTAGCCCATCCTTTGGTGAGATAAAGAATGGTAATTGTGAATGTGAAAGTGAACTTAATTTAACTACATGTGATGCTTATGCTGATAAGATTGATAAGATATTAAAGGGAAAAAAATGAAAATTTCTTATCACCATAGTCGTAGAATCTTAGATTTAGAGCAAGAAGGAAACCTAAAAACCATCTAGTTTAATCCTCATCATATTGCTAAGAAAATTGATGCCCAGAAAGGCAAAGTTATTTGTCAAAGGTCTACACAGTTATGTGATATTTGTAGATATTTCTTTCCTAACCTTTTTTCCCTTACTCCTCAGAAAATATACAAGGGCTTATTTTCTTAGAACAAGGTAAGATACATTAAAAAGAAAGTACATAAACAATAAAGACAAGCCTTCTTGTGTACCATGTTTCTTACAGAGAAACAACATCTTAGGATCAGGTAGAAAAACCAACAACTGGAGTATGAAAATAGGGATGAAAGAAGCTTCTAGGAATCACTGTATTCGAATAGAAAAATGGGTAATAAAATAATTATTTCTGTTGTTATTTCTCTTTTCATTTTTCTTTGTGTGAATTTTTGGGTAAATTGTTAAGGGGACAATTTTTTTTTAAAGTGTTCAAATACAAAAAGCTTTGATTTCCCCTGTAAATTCTTCTTTTCCTAGTAAGAAAGGATTTAAGACACTGCCAAGAATATCGAGGTGAGGGGTGGGAGAAGAGAAGGTTACAAGTCATGGGAAGATGCTGATTTGCCTCACGACACATAGGTCCAAAGACTACATATTGAATTTCACTTCAATTCCTAAACATTTAAAAAAATAAGTTATTTCACTTGTTCATTTCCAGCACAAAACACTGCACAGGCTCCTCTTTCTTTTAAGAATTTAATGAAATAAATTTCTTTTAGTGTTTGTGACCTTTATGTGCTAGTTTTTCCTAAAAGAAGAATAAGAATTTCTCCTGTGGTGGGTTTCCATTTTTGCAACACTCAAGGCAATGATGATTTCACTATCTTCTAAGCCACCAACTTCAAAATCACCATTTTCAAAGTCACCAAAGTCACCACCACAGTGTGGTATTTATCCTTTTAAGTGTGTAGGTTCCAAAAGGAAAAGCATACTTCTGGTAGCCTCTAGCATAGGAGAGCAGATCATGTCTCCTGGTACTTTTACTAAAACATCTTCCATATAAGTAGAAGATCAGACCATAGTTATCCCTAATTCCAAGATTCTCCCCTTAAATTATTGCTCCTCTTTCCAGGCCAAGGTCAATGCCTTGATTCTAGATTAGCAGAGTTCCTTGGCAAGAACCTTTAGCTCCAGCAACTAAGTTGGGGAATGGATGAATATTCTTTACTTAACAACCACCAAACAATTATTTATCTGGGCTAAGCATTCAAACCTGTCTATTTAGGTTTAATTATTTTCCTTTCTATGATCTATTTCACTTTATTGGTACTTGGCTTTAGTTGATTGTTAAGTTACACAAAACAATTTTGGAGGAGCTTTGGGAAATAGCTCAGATGAACCCATGCCTTTGCTCCACCAACTTGGCTCTGCCATAATGACTTCTTTTTACTGATCACTGTGAATCCAGGATGCCAGGTTTGCAGAGGACACAGAAGCAGTCAAGCCACCTAAGAGTGAACTTTTAGTGATGGAAAGGAAGATATCCTCCATGGGCCCATAACTTTAAACTGACGGACATTTGTTACCCTCAAGGTTCTAGAGGTCTTATTTTATATGGGCTCTCTCTGGTTATGTAGTGGATATCATGTACATACTTTTCCTGCTTTCCATCCACCTGGTGCTTGACATAGGATAGACATTACCCATCCATATTTCTAGTGAGCTATATTGTATATCTGGAAGGACAGTGACTGGACCTTGAAATATTTGTAGAAAAACTTTAAGTCCGGACTAGCAGAGCCCACAAAAGGACAGGGTGAGACAATTTTACACTCCAAGATAACTTAAAAATTCAGCAGGAAAGCTATGTTGCATGAGGGTGAGAGTGAAATGAAGTCCAATGCAGGTCATGGCACCCCAACAAACCAGCAGTAAGTCTTGAGAGACAAATGAATCAATGGCACCAGTGGAAGTTTCTGACCTCTTAGCCCACAGATGGCAAAGTGGCTAAACAACTGGTGAGATTACAGGGGTTCCTTTGCTGGCACCAGGGCTAGGACTCTATTGTATTGCCCATACTTTGACCTCTGGTGCTCTTCCTTGCCCTGCTCTGGAACTGAGCTTGAAGCCACATGGGAACTGGGACTCTGCTCCAGAGGAGAAAAGAGTACTTGTGGTTGCTCACAGACCAGAGCACAGGCCAGGAGGGTAATAAACACACCTCTTTCTAGATCACACCATCTTGGTAGAACTGAAAATTTACAGGTCCCCAGAACTATCTCCGAAAACGATTGCATAAAAAATATGAAGCTTGGGACAGTTTCCCCTTCACCCCAGGAACAGAGCCCATTTTAACATCAAATTAAAAGTCAAGAAACAGAATGGAAAAATGAGCAAACAACAAAAAAAGAACCTGACCATAGAAAGTTAACTATGGTGAAAAGGAAGATCAAGACACAAATTCAGAAGAAGACAACCAAGTTAAAACTCCTACAACCAAAGCCTCTAAGAAAAAATATGAATTGGTCTCTGGCCATAGAAGAGCCATAAAAGGACTTTAAAAATCAAGAGAGGTAGAGGAAAAATTGGGAAAAGAAATGAGAATGATGTAAGAAAATCATGAAAAAAGAGTGAACACTTGGTAAAGGAATCACAAAAATTTACTGAAGAGAACAACTTCTTAAAAAGTAGAATTGGCCAAATGGAAAAGGAGGCACAAAGCTCAAAGAAGAAAATACTTCTTTAAAAATTAGAATTGGCCAAATGGAAAAGGAGATACAAAAATTCACAGGAGAAAAGCATTCTTTAAAAAGTAGAATTGGCCACTTGGAAAAGGAGATACAAAAGCTCACTGAAGAAATAATTCATTAAAAATTGGAATTGAGGAAGTGGAAGCTAATGACTTTGAGACAGAAAGGAACAATAAAACAAAATCAAAAGAATGAAAATAATAGAAGAAAATGAAAACTATCTTACTGGAAAAAACAACCTACTGTAATGGTAAGAAAAGTGGGATCTTTTGCTGTTTTTGTTTGAGTATAACCAAGTGCCTCTGATTAAATAATTTGATTAAAGAAGATCTTCCCCACCCATTAATGGATCTAGGAAGATTTGTAGGAAGGCCCACACCTTTTGTTAATGAGGCACTGGTTTTCGAGGGTTGTGATGCTCTCTGGCTCTGAAAAATGTACAAGTACTCTGAGATGAGGTTTTACTTCGGGGCTTACTCATTGGAAGTGTTTGGCCAAACTCTGGAAAGCTTCTAAGCAGCCCCCTGGCTTTGAAAACCCAGATGTTGATGCTTCTCTCTCTGGTAACTATGTATGTATGGTCAGACAGTTACCTGTCTGTTGATCTGTTAGGCAAGCTGGAAGCCCTGTCTGTTGATTTAGATTTCCCTGTATTTTCTCTGAAGTTCAGGGTGCTGACTTTTTCCCCTAAACTAAGAGAATGATACATTTGCTTGATTGTGATTGTTGACCCCTCAAAAGCTGCTTTCCTTTTAAAAAAGCAGATCAAAGAAACTGTGATAGGAGGCCCTCCTGTGTATGTCGGGGTGCTTGCTTTTACACTGGCCTAGAAAATTGATTGATGAGAGATAATCTAAAAATTATTGGACTAACTGAAAGCCATGATCAAAAAAAGAGCCTAGACATCATCTTTCAAGAAATATCAAGGAAAACTGCCCTGATATTCTAGAAACAGAAGGTAAAATAAAAATGGAAAGAATCTAGTGATCACCTCCTGAAAGAGATCACACAATGAAAATTCCCAGGAATATTAAATCCAAATTCCAGAGATCACAGATCAAGGAGAAAATATGGCAAGTAACCAAAAAGAAACAATTCAACTATCATGGAGCCATAGCTAGAATAATACAAGATTTAGCAGGGTCTACATTACAGGTTTGTAGTGCTAGGAATATGATTTTTCAGAGGACAAAAGAGCTAGGGCTACAACCAAGAATCACCTACCCAGAAAAACTGTGTAAAATCCTTCAGGAGAAAAAAAAATAGACATTCAACAAAATAGATGATTTTCAAGCATTCCTGATGAAAATATCAGAGCTGAATAGAAAACTTGATTTTCAAATACAAGACTCAAGAAAATGATAAAAAGGGAAATATGAAAGAGAAATCATGAGGGATTCAATAAATTTAAACTGTTTACATTCTTGAATGGGAAGATGACACCCAGGTATACATTGACAGAGAGAATGGGTGTAAGTTAAATATGATGGGATGATTATCTTAAAAAATGGGATTAAGAGATGAGAAAGAAGAATGCAGTGGGAGAAGGGGAAAGGGAGAGACAGAGTGGGGTAAATTATCTGACATAAAAGAGGCACAAAAGAGTAGGGAGAGGCAGTGGGCATCACTTGAACCTTACTCTCATTGGAAAGGGATGACGTGGCGTGAGGCTGATGAAAGGGAAGCCTGATTAGGGGTGGTAAAAGTCAGAAGCAAGATACTTTTAGGAACAGACAGGGTGAGACAGAGTAGAATAAACAGTGGAAAATAGGATAGAGAGATATACATATATAGTAATCATAATTGCAAAAAAAATTACATCAAATTTCTCTGATAAAGATCTCACTTCTCAAATACAAAGAGAAGTCAAATTTATAGAAATAAGAGCCATTCCTCAATTGACAAATAGTCAAAGATACAAACAGGCAGTTTTCAGGTGAAGTAATCAAAGCTATCTAGTGATATGAAAAAATGCTCTAAATCACTATTAAGTAGATAAATGCTAATTAAAACAACTCTGAGCTACAACCCCACTCTATCAGATTGGTTAATGTGACAGAAAAGGGAAATGACAAATATTGGAAGAGATGGGGAAAAACTGTGACACTAATACAATGTTGGTAAATATTGATTCAAACCTTCTATAGGGCAATTTGGAACTATGCCCAAACAGCTATAAAACCATGCAAATGACCTAGCAATAGCACTTCTAGGTCTGTATCCTAAAGAGATAAAAAAAAAAAAAAAAGGAAAAGACCTTTACGTGTAAAAATAATTCTAGTGGTTCTTTATGTGGTGGCAAAGAATTGGAAATGGAGGGAATGGCCATCAATAGGGGCATGGCCGAACAAGTTATATGTGATTGTGATGGAATACTATTGTGCTATAATAAATGATGACCAGGATGCTCTCGGCAAAACCTGAAAAGATTTACATGAGCTGAGAAGAACATTGTACACAGTAACAGCAACGTTGTATGTTGGCCAACTATGAATGATGTAAAACTATTCTCAGCAATACCATGATCCAAGACAATTCTGAAGGATTTATGATGAAAAATATCCATTTCCAGAAAAAGAGCTGATGGAGTCTGCATGCAGATTGAAGCATACTTTTTCTTCACTTTCTTGGTTTTTATTTTAAATCTTGTATTTTCTTTCAAACATGACTAACATGGAAACATTTTGTATGATTGCACTTATGTAACCTATATGAACTTATATGAAATTGCTTGCCTTCTCAATGAGGGGGAGACTAGAGAGAGAAAAATGAAGCTAGTGTTAAAAATTATTTTTACATGTAATTGGGTGAAAATAAAATATAAATTTTTTTAAAGAAAAAAATTCTTTAAGCAAGGTACTGTGCTATGTGCTGTGGGCAGAAAGAAAGGCAAAAGACAATTCCTGCTCTCAAGTAGCTCACAGTCATAATATAATGGGAGAGACAACATCAAAGCAGCTATAATAAATTGGAGATGAGTACCAGAGGGAAAGCACTAACCTTAAAAGGAATTAGGAAAGGTTTCGGGTAGAATTGAGACTTTAGCTGGGACTTGAAGGTGGCTGGGAGGCAGAGATGAAAGGTAGAATTCTAGGCACAGGAGACATGACTGCTGAGTACCTCTGCAGTATTATACACTGGAACTGAGGTGCAGTGGTTAGAATGCTAGGCATGGAGTCAGGAAGTTCAGATCCAGCCTCAGATACCAGTTGTGTGAAACTAGGCAAATTATTTAATCTCTACCTCAGTTTTCTCAGCCGTGAAGTAGAGATAATCACACCTAGCCAGTAGGGTAGTTGTGAAGATAAAATGAAATAATATTTGTAAAGCACTTACGCACACTGGTTGGCACAAACTAGGCACTATAAACGCTTATTTCCTTCAACCATTCTCCCCATTGGACTTCTTGGTCCAAAAAGGGCCTATTTATCAGAAGAGGTGGTTTTTCTAACCCTACTTTCACAATCCATGCTGTTGACACCTGGGCCCACTCAGGATGTATGATCCATGAGTAAACCAGGCTCTAGACATGTTTTTTAAAAGATGTTCTCAATTTTGAGCATAGTTGATCTGGGTTTTTTGCTTGGGTGTGCTACTTGGAGTGGACTGGGCTGAAGAAGTCAGTCTATCTTTTTTTTTTTATTTCTCCATTTTACAGTTTTAATTTAGAGACTCTTTGCCACATTACAGTACTGGTTTTTCCCTTTTATGGGGATTGGATCCAGCATCTCTCAAATGGTTATTGCCAGATGTTCTCTTATATGGTTCTATAATTAGAAAATTTATGATGATGTGTTAACTTTAGATTTCACAACTAATTCATATATTCATTGGAAGTGGGGAGGGTTATAATACAAAATTACAAACTCGTTTCTCCTTCTTCAGCTTTAGAAAACTATTCGTACTTTCAATCTAGAATAACTAGTTTTTTCCCCAAAGGATTATCAGATTGCAGAGGAGTCATTAAGTATGGGATAGGAATTTTTGAGAATAATTTGTGTACAGTAGACATTAACTATTCTTTAAAAATCTGACATCATGGTCATGTAAATAAATCTGGCCTGAGATTTTTCTCTGGTAGTTCTTTTATAGTTAATTCAATTTCTTTTTCTTAGATTGGATTATTTACAATCCATATTTGATATTCTGTTGGTTTGGCATTATATTTTTTAAGGCATACTCAGTTGTGGTAGCCTGTTATTGAGCATGGGAGCTTCTTCTAATTCCTTTTATTTCTTCTAGTTTTGTAGTGATTTCAATAGTTTATTTTATTGATTTTTTTTACCTTTTATTATCAGATTGTCTAAAAGATTTTGCTATTCTTTACAAAGTAATATCTATTGAGACAAGCATTCTGGAAAACAATCTGATATTAAGTAAATTAAATGGCTCAATCATCCAATTAATTCACTTTCTACTGCCAGATACACGCTTCTAGTAAGTGACAGAGAAAATAATAAATTCAATATGTATGTCAAAAAATTTTATAGCAGCAGTTTTTGTACTAGGAGACAAAACGGAAACAATATGATGCCCATTGATTGGAGGACTAAACAAATAAGTTGTGGTAATGAATGAAATGAAGTATTAGCCTGCTGTAAGACAGGAAGCATGACGAATACAACGAAGCATAGACATATTAAACTGATAAAAAGCGATAAACTGATACAAAGTAACATAAGCGGAGCTAGAAAAACAACATACAACAAGGGTACATCCCTGAATACTGACAAAATGACCACAAAACAACCAATGATGAATGCTGTAAATTCATAAAGAACTGACTTGACTTCAGTGAAGAGAAATAAGAAGATAAGTTGATCCTCCACAGAGTTATGTGGGAAAAGGAGATTCATGTGTGTAGAATACTGCATATAACAGATTTTTTCTTAATGCATTAATTGATTTTGCTGATGTTTCCTTTGCTTTTTAAAAAATATTTCTTATATGGAACAGCTTTTTGAGATGGAGAATAAATGGTATCAAGTCATCACTTAGGTAAAAGGAAAATATACACTGATTCCTATATGAATGGTAATGCTTATTTGCTACAGTGAGCATTTCAACAGAAAATAAATTGCCCCATCTATTTCCTTAGAATTAGAATTGCATTAAACATCAAATAAATGTAAAATCATAAAAATGCAAAACAAATACAGATGGATAGACCTTCACACCAGATCTTTTTTCATCCATCTCATAAACACAGATTACTGTAACAGCACTTCAAGGGAGCATTATTTTCAGCTGACGATTAAAGGAAGCTCTCACACCCCTGCATTCTTTTGCCCAGTTTCCTTAAACATACCTACCTGTCAAGGCATGAAACTTTAAGATTCTGGCAAACAAGGTGTCCATTACAAGAGTAGTCTAGAAAGACTTCACTAGGAGTAAGAGCAAATACTAAGCATTTTCCCACTATAACCATATGTGCTTTTTTATATTTCTAAAACTTCTCACCTAGCTGTCAAAGTATAAAATATGACATCTCTTCTATGTTGATTAATATACTTTAGAGTAACATTAGTCCTCCTTTGTATTCTACATACATCTCTGTCCTGACATTCAATGTCTCCAAATCAAGAACAAATACTACAAGTACTACAGTAATTAACCCCTCTACTGCTCTATTATAGAAAGGTTTTTTCCCTGCTAGAATGAGAAAAACCATTTTCTTGTTATAATTTCCTGTACATTCTGCTCTATTCCTGCTTAAAGAAAATAGCTGGCAATCTTTATACATTTTTGTCCACCCCAGCTAAGAAAAAGCAGCTTCAATTAACAGTGCATTTTAAAGTGGATCCCAGCAGATCCCGCTCCTCCCCCCTGCCCAGTATCAGTCATAAACTTACATCTTTTCCAAGCACTCTGAGTTCAAACTGTGTCTCTTTAAAGTGAACTTTTGTGATTCGTGGCCTAAAGAAAGCAGAAGGTTTTTTTTTTAGTTTAGTATTGTTGGGTTTTTTTTTTAAACGAAAGTTACAGAAGTTTAGTGAAGTATACAAAGACTAAAACTTGATGAAGCTTGCACTGAGTGCATGGAGGATTCTGTGTTTCTTTTGTTTGATGGGTTCTTCTCTCAGAATGTCAAGCCCGTAGGCCCCTGACTCTATGTTTGATCCTTTATTTTTTCCTTTCTATGGATGATGTTGTTGAGGTTCTCCACTAAGTGGGTCCTATAAGAACCCCACCCCCAGCAACTTGAAACCTATAAGGACTCTGAAATTCAGTTCCATAATTAGCAGCAGGCATAATGCAGATGCTACAGATTTTTCATTATCTATAGTTTTTGGGTAGTGCTGTGTCCCCAAATGTGGATTTTGGAAGGTCCAGACCAGGAAGCCCTAAACAAGAGTACCTTCCAGGATATTCTTGGCAGAAAACTGTTCATTCTCTGTGTTGGAAAAAGGTAATTTTTAAATGAACCTTTTGGTTTAAAAACTAAGGTATTAGAAAACAAAACATACCTATCTCGACTTGTCAATTTGCTTATGAGGACATTTATTAGCTACTCCTTGGACCTGCTTATTTTCTAGTATTCCCATCAGAAATACATGATATGTAGTAGACAGACATTATTATAGATTAAATTATAAAGTCATACATACCAGAAATATTTCCCTACTAGTTTCTTATTCTTGTAGACAACCACACCCACAGGAGTTAAACCTAAGAAGTATTCAGACTTGCCTTCTCCCTGGAAAAAAAAAAGTTACTCATTTACTACTGTGCATTTCTCTGCTGTTTGGAAAAAACCACTCAAATGTTCTAAAGATGACTATACAATAAAACCAGATAATGTTTAATTAGGAAGGAAAACTTCATAACCTATTAAAAGTAGAGTATAAACTTCTAAACTTTAATTATATTTGCTACTCCATTATAAGAAAACTAGACATATAATCTTGACAAGTTTCCATATTGTCTAAATCTAGCTTCCCCATCCAACTTTTTTCTTTTTTAAAAAATTTATATATTTTTAGTTTATAAAATTCAGTTCCACAAGCTTTTGAGTTTTAAATTTTCTCCCCTTCCTTTCCCCTCCCCAAGATGGTGTGCACTCAGATATAGGCTCTACATATACATTCATATTAAACATATTTTCACATTAGTCATGCTGTAAAGAATTATAACCAATGGAATGAACTATGAGAAGGAAGAAACAAAACAAAAAAGAGAGAGAGCAAATCGTATGCTTTGATCTGCCTTCAGACTCTGTAATCCTTTCTTTGGATATGGATAACATTTTCCTTCATGAGCCTTTTGGAGTTGTTTTAGAACCTTACATTGCTGAGAAGAGTCAAGTCTATCAAAGTTAGTCATCACACAATGTGGCTGTAACTATGTACAATATTCTTTTGTTTCTGCTCGTTTCACTCAGCATCAGTTCATATAAGTCTTTCCAGGTTTTTCTGAAGTCTGCCTGCTCATCATTTCTTATAGTACAATAGTATTCCATTATACTCATGTACCACAGCTTGCTCAGCCACTCCCCAATTGATGGGCATCCCTTCTATTTCCAATTCTTGCCAACACAAAAAGAGCTGCTAGAAATATTTTTATACATGTGGGTCCTTTTCCCATTTGTTTGATCTCTCTGGGATACAGCGCTAGAAGTCTCATCCAACTTAAAATTTATTAGCCAATTGTGAAGCCTAGTGTTTCAACCATATCCTCTTCTTACATACATTTAGACATAAATACACACATCCCAGAGGTTTTGAATAGCCACACCTATTAGACGGTTCTAATTAGTCTCTCTTCTTCCTACCTAATGCCCAACCATGATCAATCAACCAGTATTTATTAAGTGACTGTGCCAGGCACTGTGCTAAGTACTGGGGATACAAATATAATGAATGAAATAATTACTACTTGCAAGGAACTTACATCCTAATGGAAGAGTTGGTTGAGCAGAAGGATAACATGTTGAGATCTACAATTATGGAAAATCACTTTAGCAGCAGTGCATAGAATGGACTGGAGAGGGGTAAAAGTTTGAGGTAGGAAGCCCATTTAGGAGGCTACTGCAATACAAGAAAGATGAAGACAGAAGGCAGTAGCTGTGTGAGTAGAAGAAGGAATCTGGTGAAAGATAACACAAGGGAAAGGAGAAGAGAGTGAAGAAAGATGTTAAGGATTTTGGAGGTGATGAGGAGAGCAATAGAGGTATCTCATGTTGAATGTCTTCAATGTTTTCAGTTAAGTTAGAGGTAATATCATCATCTGAGAAGCAGGAAAGAGAGATTGAGGAGGCTCCAGAACAGTAGCCAAGTTATGCAAGTGGGGAGTGAGAGGGAATCTGTTAGGACAGAGAGGGCCCAGTCAAAACTAGATTACAGAGGCAATGCGAGTTGTCAGCATGCTAGGGTGTAGAGGATCTTAAGTCCCCTGTAAATAGCCCATCTTTCAGGCTTCATAGGAAATAATCACCTCTAAATACCCCCACCCAAGCCAGGAATCTACAGAAGGACTCTCTGGAGTCCTATTGAAATCCTGGGATAGACAAGCCTGGGCAGGTCAAGAGTCAAGCTCAGAGAAAAGGAATAAAGGCAGCCACACCTGGAGTTTTAAAGGCAGTCACTGTACTCTTACCCTGAGAACTGTACTTCTTAAGCCCAGAAGACTTTCTAGCTACAGGGTAAAATTACTTTGGAGTGTTTTAGGCTGCCCAGTATGGGGATCCCAGCTCAAGCCTCACTTAAATCATAGCTAGTTGACTTAGCTTGGCTGAAGGAGGGAGCAACCTGGGGTTATTCTGTGGGGGTTCATTCCAGCACTGCAAAAAACAGAATCTGAAGCTGATCCACTCTTAAAAGCTCCCAACCAAGACTTATTCTAGCAGAAAGACTAGCCTCAGGGTAGTGGGGTTGTGGGAAGGAATAGTGTTCAACCCGATGTATAAGAGAAAGGAGGTAGGCAAAATCTAGCCTAAGCCATTCCTGAAGTCTGAGGTTGGATCTCAGTATGGCAGTAATCCTTGAGCTCATTAGGAAGGGGGAAGGCCCCTAGGCAGAGCCTACAGTAGGAAGTTTATGACAAGTGGGAATTCCCAGGCAAAGTCAAAAATTAAAGCATTCCCACAGTTCCTTGAAGGAGGGACCTAGCAAGGGTCATTATTGCAAGAACCAGGCTGACCCCACACCTTGTGTCATGATCCAAGCACAGCTACTTTCCCAACTCTTTCATTTTTCCTTCCTCCTTTCCCCTTATGAGGGAATGAAGGAAGTCTCCAATTAACATGAAGAACCTTGGGCAAGACTCTTAGGGGATGAACCCTGAAGAAAATAATGACCTTACAACAAGTCCAGGTAAAGCCCTGGTCACAAAGATGACAGGAATATCTCAAGGAAGACATACAGAATGGAAAATCTAAGGAGGGAAAAACAGCAAGGAATATTAATATCTTAGAAAAGACCATGGGAAAACACATTCAAAAACACAATGCCCTGAAAATTAGAATGGGCAAGACAGAAACAATGATAAAACAATAAAACAAGAAATATCAAAACAAAACAAAAATTACTTTACTATCTGAAAATTATAATTTGAAAAAAAGTCTTAATGCTATATTTCAGAAGTTACTAATTGAAATTGCCCAGAACTCTTAGAATTAGAGGGTCGAGTGAAAATTGAAAAAATCTACGGGTCATCTCCTGAAAGAAATGCCAAGATGAAAACACCCAGGAATATTATAGGCAAATTCTAGAGATTCTAGGTCAAAGAAAAGAAAAATATATTAGAAGTAGCCAAAAAGAAGTTCAAATGCTAAGTACTTACAGTAAAGATTGCAAAAGACTTCACAATTGCCATTATAAATAAGAGAAAAATCTTAGAATGACTCAAAAAGGTGAGAGATAAAGGTTTACAACTGAGGATAAACCTATCTGGCAAAACTAAGTATCATCCAGTGTAAAAAATGTCCTTTTAATGGAAAGGACCATTTCAAAGAATTCCTGATGAAAAGACCAGAACTGAGTAGACGTTTAGAAATGGAAATACCAAGAGAAACATTGAAAGGTAATTGTATTTGTAAAAATGTATGGGATATATGGGGATAAATTCTTTGCATATTAACAGGAGGACTAAAAAATATATCTTCATAGAACCCTCATAATTTAAGAGTCATAGAGAAAAAATTAAAATGATAGAAGGTCTGTAGGTAGTTTTCTTCTGTTTTAATTGTCTTAGGAGAAGTTAAATATAAAAGAGAAGAGAGGGAATTATAATAAGGAAAATAATACTGAATAATAGAGAAGAATAAGATGAAACATACATTGCAATTGAATTGGATAAATGAAGATCAAATACAATTATGCATACACACACACACACACACCAGATCTCAGTACAGAAATGTATTAAATTAAAAAGAAAAATAGGAAGAAAGAAGGATGACAATGGGCAGCAAAGCATCTAAGAGGCAGGGCAGGATAGGAATGGGAATAGCTATAAACAAAGTAATACCAAATGTTGAAGGGAGAAATATAAAAGAGGAATTACAAGGAAGAAAGAAAGAAAGAGTAAATACCTGGGATCAGGGACAAGTTAAGGAGAGGAGTTATAAAAGAGGAAATGGACTAATCCAATAATATAATATTATATATATATATAAGATTCCAAGTATCAGAAAAACATCTTTTCTATCTCTTTCTTATTTGTTAAAAAAAAAAAGGGGGGGGAAGTAAAATTAAAGAGAGGAAAAAGTTCAAGAAGACAAAATTATGGAAATAAACATTTAACAATTGTACTGGTGAATGTGAATGGTATGAACTCACCCATAAAATAAGAGGAGAGTAGTATGGATTAAAAAGCAGAATCCAACAACAGGTTGTTTACAAGAAACATCGGAAACTAAGATTCACATAGAGTTAAAATGAGAAGCTGGAATAAAACCTATCATACCTAGGCTGAGCTTTAAAAAGCAAAGGTAACAGCATGATATTCAGATAAGGCTATAGTAAATATATACAAGATAGAAAGAAATAAGGGGGGAGAGTATATTATGCTTAAAGGCACCATTGACAAAAAGATAATTTATGTAACATAATATAGCATCTTATATATATATATATATCTATATATGTTACATAGTAAAGGAATAGTTCAAAATTATGAAAAATATACAGTAAAAGCATAATGTCAGGTGAACTTAATGTATCCCTTAATGTAGCAACTAAAAAATAACAAGAAGAAAATAAAGGATCTAAAAAGAACTTTCAAAAATCAGAGATGATAGATCTTAGTGATTCTGAATTAGATTAGAAAGGAATTTCCATATTCTCAGGTATATATCTCATTTCACTTTAAAAAAAATTTGACCACAAAGCCCTCACTGTAACAGTAAGCATCCCAACATTCACAGGGGGATCTGCCATCACAGGTTTTTAGATCTGAATTTCTAAAAGGAAAGGCAACTTTTGAGGGGTCAACAATCACTTTAATCAAGCACGTGTATCATTCAGTTAGCTCAGGGGAAATCTAAATCAACAGACAGTGCTTCCAAACTGTCTGACAGTAAGCAATACATACATCAAAAATCTACAGACAGATGCAACTGCCTGACCACACATACATAGTTACCAGAGAGAGAAGCATCAACATCTGGGTTTTCAAAGCCAGGGGGCTACTTAACAGCTTCCCAGAGTCTCATCTGGCACACAAATCTTCTTCCAAAAACTAAGCCCCAAAGTAAAACCTCACCTCAGAGTACTTATACATTTTTCAGAGCCAGAGAGCAACACAACCCTTGAGAACCAGTACCTCATTAACAAAAGGTGTGGGCCCTCCTACAAATCTTCCCAGGCCCATTGATGGGAAAGATCTTCTCTAATCACATTATTCAATGAGAGGCACTAGATTATACTAAAACAAAAATAGCAAAAGATCCTACATTGATGGCCATTATATTCCCCCTCCCCCAAAAGTAGAAAAGCAGAAATATTAAATGCATCATTCACAATGCAATCAAAATTATATTCAGTAAAATATCCTTAAAAATAATTATTTGGAGATTAAACTACATAATTCTAAAAAACTTGTGGGTCAAAGGACAAGTTATAGAAACAATCGGAGATTTGACCAAAGAAAATGACAATAATGATAAAACACCTTATAGGATGCACCTAAAGCATTCCTTCGGTGAATTTAAATCTATAAATGCTTTAAACTAATGAGAAAGAGAAAAAACATCAATTATTTATATAGGCAATTTTCAAAATCACCTGAATAATAAGTGGAATATCCAGAACAGAATAACAAAGGAAAAATTTGAAAATTAAAGATGTTAAAACTGAAAGATCTTTAAAATTATAAATAAAACTGGGAGCCAATTTTTCTTAGAAATATTATTAAAATAAACAATTAGCTAACTTGATTTTTTTAAAAAAGAGAGGAAAACCAAGCTGTTGATATAAAAAATTAAAAAGCAGAACCTACAAAAAAGGAACTATTTTTACAAATTATGAGATGAAATTGATAACCTAGAAAATGCTAGATTAACCAAAGAAGTTGACCCAATATTAGAAAAAGAAATTAAATAAGACATAAATGAACTCCCAAAGGAAAAAAATTTCAGCATTTTGTGGATTCACACTTGAATTATATCAAACATCAAAATAACAAATCTAATATTTCAAACTCTTAGCAATAATAAAACTAGATGGTAACCTCTCAATTTATTTATATGATATAAATAAACTACTGATGCCTAACTAAGGAGAAACAGAAAAAGAGAACTATATTCTATATTTCCTAAAGTATTATTGCAAAAATTTTGAATAAAGTCTTAGCAAATAGGCTACAATATCACATTACAAAGATTATGTTATGAATAGGATGAGCTGATACTAGGAATGCAAAGTTGGTTCAACATAAGGAAACATATAAATAGAATAAACCATGTCAATATAATAAAAACTATGTTTATATCAATAGATGCAGAAAATACCTTTGACAAAAATCATCAGTATTTATATCAGAAACTCCAGAAAGAACAGGAATAAATGGATCTTTCTTTAGTATAGTAAATAGTATTTCTCTCAACCTAAGAGCAAACATTATATGTAATAGAGAAAAAGTAGAGGCTTTCTAAGTAAGCCAATTAGCCCATTTTCCCCATTAATAATTAACCCAGTGCTAGAAATGCTAGCTAAAGGAATATGAAAAAAAAGAAATTGAGGGAATAAATATAGGCAAAGAAAATAAAAATTATCACTTTAGTGACAATAAGATGCTGAAAATATTAGAGTCAAGTAAAAATTAATTGAAATAACAAGCAAATTTTCAAGATGTAAAATCCATACAAATCATTAACAGTGCTATATTTAGACAAAACCTAACAGAAAAAAAGTTAAAAAAGAGAAAACTCATCCAAATTAACTTCAGAAGTTATAAAAGATTTGATAGGGTAGCTTCAATATTCACCTAAGAAATATATAAATCAAATTAAAAACATTCTTCACATAAATGAAAATAGACTTAAATATTGAAATAATATTAATTTCTCACGAGTAGGTTGTCTATTGCACACATTTTAACATACTTCTGAACAGACAGCTGTATATGAAAACCTATAGACTTGGCCAACAGTATTTACAACTGCACAGAAAATACAGACACATAATGTTACGGTCTTAGAATTGATAAGGAAGAGGAGAGAGAATTGTATTGATCTTGGAAAATTGGAAAAAAAGGCCCATATTTTCAATACCAGTATTCAATTGGTATTGCTGTATGGCAGCAAGAAGTTAATTACTACTCACTGAAGAAGAAAACATGAGGGTCACACAGAAGGCGATGGAAAGGCTTGTGATAGATGTGAGCGTCCACTACCATTTATATAGTAGTACATATAATTAAAGTTTGCAAAGCTCTTTACATATGTTATCAAAAACTAATCCTCCCACCAACCCTGAGAGACAGATGCTGTTATTGTCTCTGTTTTGAACACGATGAGGTAATTGAGGCTGAGAGAGGTTTAGTGACTGACCTAGAGTCAACGAGTGTCTGAAGCAAGATTTGAACTCAGAGCTTCCAGATTCAAGGCCCCAGGCTCTGCCCACTCTGCCAATGAACTAAGACAAGCCACAACAAATTTCCCAAGAGAAACTTCATAGAATGGGATTAAAAAAATAAACCAAACTATCATATGACAAAAAGAGAAGATGAGTTGGTCATGTGGCAAACTAAGGAATGCCAGACAGCTCCACCGGAATTCTCCTAATGTGTCACTTGCCCATTTGGAAAGACCACTGTGGAGTACTTTGGGGAGAACATGAACAAGAGTCCCAAACAACAAAAAATAAAACAAGTACCTGCTTTTCCTGGCGTTTTATTTCCTATGAAGTCATCTTTGTGAATGTGACCACATAATCAATTTTCTGAAATAGCTTCACATTTCCTGCCCAATAGAATCAATGATAGTCAATTTTGTACCTTCTGGACACTTCTGCCTAGCTCCTAAGAGTCATTATCCGTTCTGCATTCAGGTAATTGTCTACTACTGAATATAATCACAAACTTTCATGTAAAATGAATTTCTTTTTCTATGGGTAAATTTGATCCATCTTCCTTTCCAAAGTGCACTTGACAAACTGAGATATAAAAGTACTCTGTAGTTGGAAAATAGTCTGATTATAGTTTTTTATATGTGAACTTGGTGACTTTCAAAAGATATTGGGGGCAGCTAGGTAGCATAGTGGACAGTGTACCAGGACCCAGGTCAGGAAAATTCATCTTTCTGAGTTCAAATCTGGCCAGAGACACTGTGTGACAAGTCACTTAACCTTATTTACCTCAGTTTTTCATCTTTAAAATGAGCTGGACAAAGAAATAGTAAACCACTCCATTATTTCTCCCAAGAAAGCCTGAAGGTCACAAAGAGTCAGATGTAACTGAACAATAAGAAAAGATAATATATTTAATGCTAAATAATACTCACATAGACAGGATGGAGATCAACTCCATACATTTCCAGGGATTTGGCAATTCCCAAGTATTTTATTTCTGCCTCAAAAGGGACTAGACCCCTATATTTTGCAAAGAAATAAATTTATATTAATGACAGTTACTATACTGCTGAAGAAACTAAAACATTCTAATTTTGTTATAGGAAAACATGATTAATTTTCATGTCTTAGATTATGTTATATTACTAGTTCTTTTGAGCTATGGTTAGTAGAACAGAATTTTTAAGTCTTTCAGTTATTTTTTTCTACCACGTTGCTGTTACTATATAAGTTATTCTCCTGGTTTTGCTCACATCATAAAACCTCATACAAATCTTACCAGTTTTCTGTGATTGTCCCTTTCACAATTTATTATAGCACAATAATATTCCATTACATTCATATTCCAAAATTTGGTTAGAATTCCGCAATTTATGGGCATTCTACTTGCTTCCAGTGCTTTGCTATAAACAAAAAGAGCTACTATAAATATTTTTGTATATATGGATAATATTCCTCTTTTAAAAAATTTCTTTTGGAATATCAATCTAGTAGTGATATCGCTGGGACAAAGGGTACATACTTTTGAAGTTTAATGACTTTTAAAGCTTAGTTCAAAATTGTTTTTCAGAAAGACTGGACCAATTCACTGGACCAAGAGTGCAGCAGTATGTTTGTCCTCTAGCAGCCCCACCAGCAACTGACATTTTCCTTTCCATCATCTTTGTCAATATAATAGTTGAGGGGTAGAATCTCAGAGTTGTTTTAACTTTCATTTCTCTCACCATTAGTGATCTGGATTTTTAGTTGATAGCTCAGGTTTTTTTTCCTTTGAGAATGACCTGTTATGTCCATTGGAGGCAGTTCTAACACAAGCACTCTCGTAGTTTAGGTCTGATATTGGAATGACAGGAATTATTTCCAAGTATTTGAACAGTTAAGAAAAGGAAGTTTACTTTGCCCTAACATAGCAAAAGTATGCAGCAAGAATACTAGTGGCACTCATCTTCCTCATCCCCCTCCCCCTGACTTTGTCAGCTTTACATGGAAAAGTGTTTGGTCATCAGGGCAGGATATGAAGGACACAGTCACTGGCACAGCCTGGTCATTAGATATCTATGAAGTAGGAGGATTCAGACTCCATGTGACTGGGACTTTTTATGCCCTAAGAGAAACAGGGGAAGCTGGGGCCAATCAGATCTCAGCAATAGCTTTTTCTTCTTTAAGGGAATTCAGATTGAAGTGAGATTTATATGTAGTCTGTTCCTCTCACCTTTTCTTCCAGGTTTGTACAGCTTTCTTTTTGAAAACACTGATTACATATTGAGTCTCCCTTCTACCCCCTTCTTCTCTCTTTTTTTCCTAGTGTATATTTCTTTTTCCTTCCCTTTTCTTTCTTAAGATCATGAAAATATAACAAAGCTTCTCCTGAGTACTATCTCATTTACTCTATGACTCTTAAAGTCATTAGGATTGTGAGGGGACACTTACCTTCATTCCTCTGAAACTATCCTCAATTTTTCCTTTCTACATCTTGTTTGCTTATAGAATGCTGTTTCTCCCATTAGAGAGCAGGGGCTGTTTTCACCTTTCTTTGTATCCTAAAAGTGCTTAGCATGGTGTCTGGTATATAATAGGTGTTTAATAAATACTAGTTGACTTGTCCCAGGAGGTCTAGCTATCTATTATAAGTCTGAAGTTTATTATAAATTATGCATTATAAACAGTCTTCTAGGAAGCTTTAAATCCCAATGAAGCTTTCCTCTCCCTTTAAGAAACAAGAATTTAAGTACTGTCTTACTTGATTGGATTCTTTGAAATAAACTTTTTATAATTTTGCTTTATTCCAAAGTTTTTTTAAACTTAATTTTATCTCTAACACCAAACCAGCACCAATCACTCAACAAGAACTCATTCAACACCTGTTATGTGCAGGCACTGTGCTAGATTCTGGGGTCACAGATATAAAACCAAGAGTTTCTGCCCTCGAAAAGATAAATGAATGGTATTAACATCCTCTGAAGTTATAGTCTTATAAAATGACAAAAAAACCCTCTAATGAAATCCTTGTGAAGGCTTCTCCTCCTTAAGAAACAATAATGAGAGAACTGATTAGAATTCTGATCTTTAGTTTAATGTAAATCTTTCACTGGAAGTAGAGAGAATAGAATTCAATAATATATAACACAAAAAAGTATTAAGTCTTCTTTTTTTGACCAAAGGGTAATTTCATAATATTGCTATATTAAATCTTCTAAGATTATAACTCTCTATGCATATATAAGCTCAAAATTCTTCATATATTTTGTTCCCTTATTTAATTGAGAAGTAATGCAGCATAGCCCATAAAAAAGTAGCCTTGGGGTCAGCAGAGCCTGGATTCAAGTCCCATCCTTGACACAAACTGTCAACGTAACCCTGTGCAAATCACCTAAGGTTTCAGTACCATGGACAACCATCTAAAACCAGTTGTGCGGCAGGGATGTATTGGTATTTGGCAGATGAAGTTTCCTCACTGGGAATTCTATAAAGCAATTACAGGTACAACAAATGGGTACAATAAAAAACAAAACCCCCCCCAAATTATATTTTAACTAACCGAAACCCCAAACTTTGTCATTCTATTCTTTTTTAGTATATCTACCAGCTTCCTCTGCAAGAGTTGTTACTCTGGGATCTGTGAACTTAAAATTTGATAACTGTATCAATGCAATTTATTTATGTTTTTGAAAATATTATTTTAAAAAGGAATCCATAGGCTTCACCAGACTGTCCTAGGGTTAAAAAGGTTAAGAACCCCTCCTGTAAAGGAAAATGTGCTGTGTGGCTTCTTATGAATCACATCCTCAACTCTAGTGGATATAGAAGATCTATAAAGTAATTCTGGACCACATCATTCAAAAGAATCAAAGTATACCTTTGGCAGATATTCAATGCTTATAGAAAATATAAATACTTAAGGCTTTTTACTTTCCTTTACGCTGATTTATGTTTTAGTACTTGCATAAATAATCAAAAATTATGTCTTCCATAAAAAGTAGCTTTTTGCATGGTCACATTTGGAAAGCTTAAGAAGCATTAAATTTCAACATGGTTATCTCATGATTGAATCATTTTATCTTCTGTATAAATACAGAAAGGAAAATGGGGATAAGTTGCATCTTATATTTGTTCTTTATCATTATTATGTGGTAAAAAATTAATAGCTGGCCAATGGAAAATATGATGAATATTGACAAATAACAAAAAAAAGAATTATTTTCAAATGCACTAACTCTCTTCCCTCCAAGATACATGAATAAGCTTTCTTTGAGCAGTTCTCCAGGGAAAACCTAAAATGATGAATTCTCCGATCACGGTGGAAGACCCTAATACGTGCTGTTATAGTGGTTTTTCCTTATTGCAATTTAATACCTTGCTCTTACTTCTCATAAAAAATAAAGACTATTATTCTTTAAGCAAATATTTTGTTAACAAATTAATTCTACAAATATTTTTTCTTTGATATGAGTAAAGTTAAATTTAGAAGGGAATGGTGCTTAAAAAGAATGTTTTAGTAAATGTAGCTCCTCCCCCATAAACATCCCCTATAGAAAGGATTTAACTAAAATGAGTGTAACTGAATTATAACTTTAACACTGCAAGCCTTTTCTCAGAATTTCTATCAAGGAAAGCATGGACGTTATCAGAGTACCTGTTCTGCTGACAAATATCCTTAGACAATATGGAAAGTATAGTCTTATTTCTGGCTTTCTTGCTATTTCCTAAATATAAAGTACACTTATTTGTGGAAGATCACAACTGGATAGCAAACATTTATACCAAGGAAAGAAGCAAAAAGGAAACCAAAGGAAGAAATTTCAGGAATTTAAAATAAGGATGAGTAATTTGTCATGATAAACACACACAGAGACACACACACACACACACACACACACACACACACACACAGATTTCTTATTCTACAAGCTGTTGGTAAGATTTGTACATTATTTCTTACATCAGAGTTTTGTGTATTCGTTCGATGGCATCTTCAAGTTCCTCCTTTTGATCTGGAACAAATCGGTACTCAGACACATATCCTGAAGTGTGCTTATATGGGTCATAATCTCCCAGTTCAGCTACAAATAGAGGGAAAAAACATCATTTTCCACCTCCACCCCCATTTAGAAATTTACATATAAATGTTCTTTCTCAGGTTGTTTAGCTATTTCTTTCAAATGTTTGTTATGTTTTTAAATTCACATGAAAATGACAAAAAATTTTCAAGGAACATAGATCTGGAGGTAGATGTCACATGCAGTATAACCAGATTCCTGATTAAATAAACATGGGTTAAAAGCTTGCTTTCCCAAAGTTTGCATTTATATTATAACTTGCATTGAAGTTATTTCAGCACACAGTAAAGAAATAGTTATCAACTGAAATTTAGAGATAATATATTAAGAAAAATTTTTGAAAATCTTGCTCAGCATACTCTGACTATGAATATGATCACATGGGACATGTATCACCTTGATTCACTAATATCATCCTGAATGACAATTCTCTAAGTTTAAAAACAGTGCTATTTATAACTTCATGGAGATGAATAAAGAGGAAAACTGGAAATAAGAACCTTAGTCATTTAACTCTTGGTGGAATTAGCACTGACTCCAGAAGTCAGAGTTCATAGGTGCATAATCTCAACTCTGATCCTTACTTCTGGTGTGGCCTTGAGCAAGTCTTTCTGAACTTCAGTTTCCTCATCTGTAAAATATGGAGACTATACTAGATAGTCTTGGAGGGCCTTATTAGCCTTACATTTATGACCTTTTGATTCTGTGAATTCCTTCTGGTTCCTAATTAATTAATGTTCACTTTGCTCTTCTTTTCCAATCTCAGATCTCACTCTAGATAAGTCAGTCACATATACACACTGTTGACAATGTTATGGAATGTCACAAATAAAGACTATGTTCATTGTTTTCCCAAGATAACAGTAAGACTAGCACAAATATTAACCCAAGTCATAGAAACAGGTAAATATGTATATAATCAATGACATATTTCCAGTGATTTACATAGTTATTGATATATTTGATCATAGTGAAAATCAACTAAAAATTCAACATTAATCAAAGAATTTATAAACAGAGCTACCTTCAAGACATATTATCTAAAGTTCACTATCAACTTCTCAATGTTTACACATATTCTTTTAGGAATTTTATAAGTAAATGTAGTCCTTCCCTTTAAATTAATTTATTACCACATTTCAATCAATAGCTGTGCTTCCTCCACTAGGTTAGAACTTCATTTATTTAAACCAATTGGGTGAAGGCCAATCAGAATTAATGAACAGATAAAGTATACAGTAAAATCATTTTCTAGATTCTCTGCAAACACATGAAAAACATGCAATGTAGAAAACCACCAAAGACCTGAAGACTACATACAATGAAATATGACCAGTCAGCTCACCAATTACAAGGAAAAGAAGCTGGCTACTAATTAGTCCAGTTATAAAAGCCTACCTTTACTTAAGCAACTATAAAGTAGAGGATAAGCCTAAAGAGAAGGAGAAAATCAATAAGAAAGAAAAATAGAAAGCAGAAAGAATGGAGAAAGAGTAGTAGCAGCAAACAACCAAAAAAAAGCCCCCCAAACTAGGGCAGAAATGAGAGGTAATAATGGGGTAGAAAGTAGCAGAAAATAATGGCAAGATGAAATGGTGAGGAAGAGAGCTAGCTACCAAGAGGAAAGAAAAGAAATATTAGAACCCAAGGAAATGTTAAATAACGTTCATGATTATAACACAAAACGATTAAGGAAGCAGGCAGATGTATAAAGCATGTTAGAAAAATGTTTATCCAAAACAGTTAAAACAATTCAAAAGACAAAGTTTCAATATTTAAAGTGTTTAGTTTCATTTAGATAATTTTCATAGAACTTCCCATTCTTAACAATATAAACTCCTTTGTTTGGCTTTCAGTCTTTCACAATCTGACTCCTGCTCATCTTTCCAGGTAGTTTACTGTCCTTCATGTTCTTTATGTAAGAAAAATAAATATGCCAAATATTTCTATAATACTATGTGCCAAACACAGTACTATGCACTTGATAATTCTTATTTCATTTGATACAACAACCCTAGGAGGTAGAAGCTATAATATCACCATTTTATAGATAAAGAAAATGAGGTAAACAGAGGTTAAGTGACTTGCCCATAGTCACACAGATTGTAAGTGTCTCAGACTGGATTTCAACTCAGATATTCCTGACTCCAGGCATGACATTCTATCCATTTGTTCCACCTAGCTATCTCCTCTTTTTTTGCATTTTATCTTAAATATTTTTTTAATGTTTATTTACTTATTTTTAGTTTTCAACTTTCATTTCCACAAAATTTTGAGTTCCGAATTTTCTCCCCATCTCTCCCCTCCTCCCACCCCAAAATACCATTCATTATGATTACCTCTTCCCCCAATATGCCCTCCCTTCTATCACACCCCTCCCTTCCCTTATCTCCATCTTCTCTCTTTTCTTGCAGGGCAAGACAGATTTCTATATCCTATTATCTGTATTTCTTATTTCCCAGTTGCATGAAAAAACAATTCTCAACACTCATTCCTAAAACTTTGAGTTCCAACTTCTCTCTCTTCCTCCCTCCCCACCCATCCCCACTGAGAAGGCAAGCAATTCAATATAGGCTATACATGTATAGTTTTGCAAAAGACTTTCATAATAGTCATGTTGTGAAAGACTAACTATATTTCCCTCCATCCTATCCTGCCTCCCATTTATTCTATTCTCTCTTTTGATCTCGTTCATCCCCCAAAGTGTTTATTTCTAATTACTTCCTCATCTCATCTGCCCTTCCATCATCCCCTGACCCCACTTTTCCCCTTCTCCCCTGTTTTCCTGTAGTGTAAAATAGATTTTCATACCAAATTGAGTGTGCATGTTATTCCCTCCTTCAGCCAAATATGATGAGAGTGCCACTTTTTTCCCACTCACCTCCCTCCTTTTCTCCTCCAAAGAAAGTTTTTTCTTGCCTCTTTCATGAGAGATAATTTGCCCCATTCCATTTCTCCCTTTGTCCTCCCAATATATTCCTCTCTCATCCCTTAATTTTACTCTTTTAGATATCATCCCTTCCTATCCAACTCACCTTGTGCTCTCTATGTGTGTGTGTGTGTGTGTGTGTGTGTGTGTGTGTGTGTGTGTGTGTGTGTGTGTGTGTAATCCCCTCCAACTACCCAAATATTGAGAAAAGCTTCAAGAGTTACAAATATGATCTTTCCATGTAGGAATGTAAACAGTTCAACTTTAGTAAGTCCCTTATGATTTCTCTTTCCTATTTACCTTTTCATGCCTCTCTTGATTCTTGTGTTTGAAAGTCAGATTTTCAATTCAGCTCTGGTCTTTTCATCAAGAATGCTTGAAAGTCCTCTATTTCATTGAATGATCATTTTTTCCCCTGAAATATTATACTCAGTTTTACTGGGTAGGTGATTCTTGGTTTTAATCCTAGTTCCTTTGACTTCTGAAATATCATATTCCAAGTCCTTCAGTCCCTTAATGTAGAAGCTTCTAGGTCTTGTGTTATCCTGATTTTATTTCCACAATACTTGAATTGTTTCTTTCTAGCTGCTTGCAATATATTCTCTAGAATTTGGCTACAACATTCCTAGGAGTTTCTCTTTTTGGATCTCTTTCAGGAGGTGATCAGTGGATCCTTTCAATATTTATTTTACCCTCTGGTTCTAGAATATCAGGGCAGTTTTCCTTGATAATTTCATGAAAGATTATGTCCAGGCTCTTTTTTGCACCAGGGCTTTCTGACAGTCTCATAATTTTTAAATTGTCTCTCCTGGATCTATTTTCCAGGTCAGTTGTTTTCCAGTGAGATATTTCACATTGTCTTCTATTTTTTTCATTCTTTTGATTTTGTTTTATAATTTCTTGGTTTCTCATAAAGTCATTAGCTTCCATCTGCTCCACTCTAATTTTTAAAGAACTATTTTCTTCAGTGAGCTTTTGAACCTCCTTTTCCATTTGGCCAATTCCTCTTTTTAAAGCATTTTTCTCCTCATTGGCTTTTTGGACCTCTTTTGCCATTTGAGTTAATCTATTTTTAAAGGTGTTATTTTCTTTAGCATTTTTGGGGTATCCCTTAGCAAGCTGTTCTCTCACTTTTTATGATTTTCTTGCATTGCTCTCATTTCTCTTCCCAATCTTTCCTCCACCTCTCTTACTTGATTTTCAAAATCCTTTTTGAGTTCTTCCATGACCTGAGACCACTGCATATTTATTTTGGAGGTTTTGGATGCAGAAGCCTTGACTTTTTGGTCTTCCTCTGATGGTATGCATAATTCTTCCTCATCCAAAAGGATGGAAGAAAATATCTATTCACCAAGGAAGTAACCTTCTGTAGTTTTATTTTTTTCCTTTTTTTGGGCATTTTTCCAGCCAGTTACTTGACATTTGAGTCCTTTGTCAAAAGAAGGGTATACTCTGGGGACCTGTAATTTTTAAGTTCCTCCAATGTGGCACAATCAAGGGAGAGGAGTTTACTCCTCTCCTGGCCTGCACACTTGTCTGTGAGCAACCACAAGCACTCTGTTCTGCCCAGGATCTGCCAGTAGGTTTACCTTTCCAGAGCCTCCACCAGTTCCACCAGGTCAGCCCGCACTCCTCCTCACCCCAGGGCTGCCACGCAGGGCTAAGATCCAGATAAGCCATGTGATTTCCCCAAGGGCCTTAGGCTGAGGGCTCCTAAAATGGACGGTGTGCCATAGCAACTGCTGCCACCCTGGGGCTGCCAGGGCCAGACCATGTTTCCTTCTCAAGCAGGTGAAAGCACTTTTTCACTGACCCTTGAAGTTGCCTTTGGTGTTTGTGGATTGAGGGATCTGTGAAGTGCAGCTGCTGCAAGGGATTCTGCACCTTGAGGCCTGCTCCAGTCCTGTCCCTGCCATGTGGCCTGGGGCTGCATTCCACTCCTCGCTAGTAGGATAGACCTTTCCTGTCGGCCTTCCAGACTGCCTTGGGCTGGAAATCTCTTTCACTCTGTCCTTTTGTGACTTCTGCTGCTCTAGAATTTGTTTGGAGTCATTTTTTACAGGTATTTTATGGGCTATGGGGGGAGCCTCTACAGGTCTGTCCTTCTACTCTGCCATCTTGGCTCTGCCCTGCTAGCTGTCCCTTTTACATTACAACAAAATTGTCTTTTTTATCTCAGCACACAACATTCTATTTCTTATCTGAGTATCTTTGACCAAATTGTCTCCTGTGCTTGAAACAATCTCCCTCCTTACCTCAGCATCTTAGCTTTCCTAACTTCCTTAAAAATTAGTTCATATGCCACCTCTCATAAATAGCAAATCTATTCTCATTCTCCTAGTGGCTTATGTTGTGATTTGCAAGTACTGTATATCAAACATACGTACTTGTATGAGTGTATATGTGGTTTACCTTTACATATATACTAGACAGATATAGATATAACATTTACTTTTCTGGGTACATGTTGTTTCCCCAAAAGAGTAAGGTCCCTGAGGGCATAGATTGTTTTGTTTTTAATTTGCATCCCTAATACCTAGCACAGTACTGGGCACATAGTAGGTGTTTTAAAATGTACACATGAGCAAAGCCTAATAAATAAGGCACCATTATATTTTAGAAGAAATTAAGCTTTTATGTTTCAGTAAAAATAATTTAGATTAACTCTAACGAACTCATTTTAAATTAGCAATATCAATTTTATACAAAAGGTCTTATGTGAGGTTTACAAAATACCAGTGGTATCATGAGCAGTGGGAAAGACAAAGGATAAAAATATGCTCAAACAATACTAAAAAAAGTTCTAGAAATGAAACTAAATTTTTTTCAGTTTGACAACTAAAGAAATTAGATAAAGAAATTAACAAAAGTATCATGAAATGGAAAAAAAAATTAAAAATTGAAACAACTCTGAGGTACAACTTCATTTCCATTAAAAAGGAAAAGATGCATCATAACACTAACTAGTGAGCACCTACATTGAAGAGCGTATGCTCCCAGTTGAGCAGCAATGTTGACTGGACAGGGCAGACGCCCTTGTAGAACATCTTGCTTCACCTGCAAAAAAAACTGATATCTAAAAAATAAAAAGAAAGTAAAGAGAAAATTAACAAAGATGCATACATTGATGGCTTCAGACATTCATACTCATGGAAATATTAAATTATTAAAATATTACATGGTAATCTTAAAACTTTACTTACATAAATTTACTTCCCCTGGTATATAGATATACAATTAGGACCTGATTAGTATAAATAATGAATACTGTGAATTGGTCACACATATTCAATTTATGGTACTTGAAATTATAATTATGTAAAAAATGGTAATTTTCCCCAGCCCAATAGAAATATGATGTTTGAATTCAAATAATGTGATCTCTTCAGAGGATTCATTATTTACACAAATTGAGACCAAGGTATAGTGGTAAAGTAAAGAGATTTAACCGTGTCTTACACATAAGTATATCAATAAGAAAGACCAAATTACAATCAAGACTCAGTTTGAGTCACATTGATGCATTGTTGTTGGCTTGAGAATGGGTCCAACCATTTTGGAAAGCAATCTGGAATTGTATATGAAGAACCTCACCTTGCCCTGCTTCTCCCACCCTGCTGTGCCTTGCCTTTTCTTTTCTCATTTTTTCCAATGGGATTTGGAGTAGGAGGTAGAACAAATAGATTTTTCTGTTGATTTTTTAAAAAAGTAGGGGAGGAGGTGCCACAGATGTAGAATGCCACATGTACTTTCAGATTAGGTATTAGTGTTACTCATCTGCTTTACTTTAGTTACAAGGAATGGGAGTAATCTGTTAATGTTTGAAATGTAAAAACAAAACATCAATAAAACTTTAAAAACACCTCAGTCTCCAAATTTTACAAGAGCATTGAAAGAGATCATTACTCACATATATAAATTAGTTCTGACATCTAAGAATAATTTTAAGAAGTAGTCTGGTGCAGTGGATAGAGAACTGTCCAGAGTCAGGAAGGCCTAGGATTAAATCCCACCTCTGATATATTCTAGTCATGTGACCCTAGGCAAGTCACTTAATCTCTCAGCCCTCTCATAAGTTGCAGAGATAGTAAAGACATACATCTATAGGAGTTTCCACATATGTGTTACCAATGTCAATGAAATCACATATCCAGTCCTTATTCCTGTTCCCATTGTTAGTAAGAAGGAATTAAATTAAAAACACAATTTTCTAGGAAGATACAATTAATATATTTGCCCAGCTGAAATTCTACCTGGAAGATTGTGAGATAAGACAATCTAGAGACCAATAATACTTGGAGAGTGGTGATAAGACAGGTATGAAACCACTGGGTTGAGGCACTGATGACCACGACAAACTCTTTAAGGTTGATGTTAACAACAGGCATGCCAGGGTCTATCCGTCAGTTACAGAGACACAGATCATCTGGACATGGATGAATAATTTGGTGTGGAGACAATTAAAAGGAGATCTTGGAAAGGAAGGAGAGAGGGAGTTAGAGATCTCAGTTCTCCAGGACATAGCCATCCTGGTCCCACCAGAGCCTGTGCCAACATTATGAATAGAGAAGGAACGAGAAGCACTCCATAAGAACATCACACCACTCTCTGCTGAGTGCATTACATCACAGAAAAGGTTATCAGCCTGTGTTGAAAGAGGGAATCTTATCAACTACAAGTTTACTATATCAATGAAACTATAGGTTTGGCCCCTCTTTTTAAGACTCATGCTGGGCTGAAAGGACACATTATTAATAGAAAACTGTAAGAAGGAATTAAAGGAAAAACATGATTTTATGAACATGTGATGATTCCATGTAGTGGAAAGATTTAAGGGGGAAAAAGAATGGAATTATCTGCTACCTTGGATCATTCACTAGGGGAGACTAAACAACACATTTGGTTGTTTGTAGAGAGTAACTTTGGCCAAAGTAAGGCTCTGTATTATTTGGGATCCCTAAAGGCCTTTTCTTACGTGGGTATTTCTCTGTGTGTTTCTTCCCCATTTCAGCCCTTGAGAAGGTGGCCAGGGGAGTCACATTCTATTGGTTTCTCCTCCACTTAGGTGTCTTGTGTGCTATGGTGATGTTTGACACCTCCTTTGTCACTGGAATTCAGCATTTTAGTACAAGCAAGTCTATATTGGTAAGATCTTCATAATAAACCTTCAAATTATCTGTCTCAAACTTTGCCCATTAACCTCACTCAATAGTAGAGGTAACAGTACCTTCAATCTCACCAGACACCAACAAGGCATACCTCTGCTAAATCCTGTCTGGGATAGGTCTATCACTCTTACTAAGTTTCTATTATCAGAGCAGAATCCAAAATCTACTTTTACCAGGGAGGAAGCCACAAAATCCCAATGGTTAGAGGACATTCCAAGGTAGAATCAATATCCTTGTGAATAGATCAGGATAATATCCTTACTAAAGTGGAGAGAAGCTCTTGGAGGATAGGCCCTTAAATCCAGTCTGTTATCCTGGGCACACAAGACTACCCTTTCAGTACAATGACTGAAGTCACCCAGAAAATTGGTAGCAATTACCTTAGTCAGCACTATTAACAAGGAAAGTGGCAGAGTCAGTCAGAGCCACAATTACTAGTAGCAAAGGTAATGTTATCTGGGACATTTGAGGATGAAGGATAGTTGCAGGTTAACAGTTAGTACTCAGGATGAACATCACTTTGAGGATGTCTAGGCTATTTATGGTGACCTTAAAACTAAGATAAGTACGCAAGAAGGACACAATATGCTGTTTGTTGGTTCCTAGAAGAAATTCTCTAATGTAAACTTGTTGTTGCTCCTTCTCTTGTGCCTTTAGTGGAAGGGAGTCTGGGCTCCACTCTTGGAGTCAAAAAGGCAAGCATGGAAGCATGCATATTCCCCCCTATCTTTTGTCTGGTAGTACCACTTAGTATATCTTGTAATATCTTGTAGGGGGAGTGGGGTGTTTTCCAGTAAGAGCTAAGTCTTATGTCATAGGACTTTTCTGAAACAGCTCAGGCTATAGTTTTGATAAGACAATTTGTAAGAGGATTTCCATCACCTTAAGGGCATATTTTGAGAACCCCTGGCAGAATAGTTCTCCTGAGGAACAATAGAAACCATTCTTCTTGCCATAACCACTCTAAAAGAACTGAGACAAATAGTATACAGACATTAGGAGCAAGTGAAAAAATTTCAGACCTTGACTATCTGGGTAATTATTTTTGCAAGAGTAACCTATTCTATACTATATTATAGTGGAAACTAGCTCCAGCAACAACCCCACTGCTGTGTAAGTCTGCCACACTGTCATTATTTGCAAAAGCCCAATGAAGCAGACACTGACTTTAGGACAGTGTACAGCATACTGGATTTGAAATCAAGAACACTTGATTTTGAATCCCACCACTAATGGTCCCTAGCTATGTGACCATGGGACAAGGCATGTAATCTCAGATTCATTTGAAAATCAGAGATTCTAATAATTTCAGCACCCAATCCAGAGGGTTACTGTGATGGTCGGAGAAGACAATGTACATAAAATGTTTTGCAAAGTTGAAGGTACTATGTAAATGTCAGGTATTATGATTGAGTATTACACTTAAAAGACATTCTTTAACAACTAGAGGGGAAATAGCAAAGAATTACCAGAAACCACTATACACAATTATGTCAGTGAGATATAGAATATAGAATTTCCTTTTCAAAGAAAATTTACTACTATCTACCAAAAAAAAATCTGAATTACCAAAACAAAAAATAATATCTTAATTTAAGCTCAGAAAAACAAAATTAAGCAAGTCATAAATGAGTTGTCAAAGAAAACAGACCTGGACCAGATGGGTTGATAAATGAATTCTATCAAACATTTAAAGTGCAATTAATATCTATGTTACAGAAATTATTCTAAAAAAAGGAACAAAAGATGCTCTACTAAGAAACTCCTTTCAGAGAGAAGAGGGCAAAAGCAAGTTCTTAGATGGGAGATTTTGTTACCAGATTAAAGACATCAGAACAACTGAGTTATGAAGCTAGTTAGCAGATGTTGCATGAAGAAGCCCTGAGTATTAAATGAGACTATCTGGTAGATAGCAGACAAAATGCAGAACCCAAACTATTGTGTTTATTCAATTTACTTAGCTGAGCCCTCTCTGTGGCAGAGAATTACTTCAGAGATGTCAAGTACCTAGGCAATTTTCTCTCTATATCTGTGTTTTGCTGTGCTGTACTTTAAGATTCCTGAGGTCTTGGCCACAGAGAATAAGAAAGTGTTGGGTGATAATAATTGTGTGTCACCACAAGGTCTGTTAAAAATGTCTTCTGAACCCTTCTCTAGTCCCTCAGACATGTCTATATCAGAGATCACAAAGCCATGATAAAAGGAGGATAGGAAGTGACTACATGGACAATATTGAAGAGCAGGATATGTTGGATGGTTGTTATTGTTTTCTGCACCCAAACTATTTACTCAACTTAACAGATGTAAGGCTGAATTTTGTTGGTCTCTTGGTAGAGAAGAGAAAGGAGGCCAAATCAAAGCAAGGAATGTGTAGCAATAAGGCTTTATACATCAGAGATCACAGAAATATAGAAATTAAGAGTGAGAAAGGACTTCTATCATCATCTAGTTCAACTCATACATAAAAGGTCTGACTCTTCATGGCCCCATTTGGGGGTTTTCTTGGCAAAGACACTAGAATGATTTGCCATTTCATTTTACAGCTTATTTTTACAGATGAGGATACTGAAGCAAACAGGGTGAAATGACTTGCCTAGGGTCACACAGCTAGTAAGTGTCTGAGGACAGATATGAACTCAGGAAGATGAGTCTTCCTGACTCTAGGCCTGTCACTCTATCCAGTGAGCCACCTAGCTGCCCATGTTGACCTTACATCATTAATAATTACTCTTTTACACTAGAAGGACTTGCAATTGATGCAAAAATGTTCTTAATGTTCCTTGGAAATAAAAGTTTTCATTTTATCGCTATTTTCTTTGTCTTATGGATAAAAAAAGAGAGAATACACTATATTAATTGATGCAGATTGGCCTTTCACAGTAGACTTAAATTCTAGTCCTTCTAGTACTGTATGGCCATTCAAATGGTTCTGAATCTATCTGATTGTATTATTGTCTTAATGGTAATTTTTTTTTGCAGCTTTGTGTTTTTCAACAAAGTAATGAAAGGATGAAGCTTAGTCTAAAAGATGTGTATTACAAATACCACCACACTTTCTCTCCTACCACATATATATCTGCCCATGCACATATCTGTTTATTGGAAAAGTTCATGTCCAAATAGAAAGAAAAAAAAGAAAAGCTCATGTCTATCTTTAAAATTACCATTAAAAACTCTTCGAAATCAATATAGTCAACATGATGGGGTTGCTTATGATAGAAGAATAATAGAATACTAAATTTCTAGGGTGATTATTGAATATAGCATTGTATTGGCATGGTGGGAAGACACATTTCTAAAACAAATATAATTCCTTTTGGTGCTACCAACTTTTTAGCTCCCAAATCTAGGAAGAGAGTGAAAAAAGTATAGAAACAATGCTTTTTGTTTTTGTCTTCAGAACAGAATTTTTTCAGGAAGACGGCAAGGGTGGGGAAGAGCCCAATGTAAAAAGTACAATCAGTGCAATTCTCTAAGTTATGCTCTATCAAGGGCAACAAACTTAATTCAAAAATATTTTTCAGCATTTCGTAAATGCAGTCCTAGATACTAGAGAGAAAAAGGTGAAAAACGACACAGTTCCTGCTTTCAAAAAGCATATGATTTAATAAGGGAATGAAGTATGCATAAATTCCTTAATTCCTTAAGTGACTGTAGTATAAACATATAATTTTCAAATGAAGAAATATAACTATCAACAGCCATGTGAAGAAAAATTTTCCCCCAAATCACTAATATTAAGAGCTACAGAAATTAAAACTACCTTAAGGTTCTACTTCATACCCATCAGATTGGCAAATGTGATAAAAAAGGAAAATGACCATTTTTAGAGAAGGTATCAGAGGACAAGCACACTAATGAGCTTTTGTTGGAGCTCTGATATTTGAAAAAACAACTTGGAACTGTAGGCCCAAATCACCAAATTATGTATATTATGTAATGATACCACTAGTATACAAATCAAAGTTAACATAGAGGAGGACTCCAATATGTAAAAAAATACTTATAGTATCACTTTCTGTTCTATCAAAGAATTGTAAACAAAGCCCATTAATTGGAGAATGATTGAACAAATTATTGTACATGAATGTAATAGAATACTACTGTGCCATAAGAAATTACAACTTTAACAAATGCAGAGGGACCTGGGAAGACTTGTATGAATTGATAATGCAGTGTGAAATAAACAGAACCAGGCAAGTGTCTAGTTTTCAAAATAATCCCAATAATGTAAAAGAAAATAACTTTGACACAAAATTATAATAATAAAGTGATCAATCATATCACTCACTTTTTGGCAGAAAAGTGATAGACTAGAGATGGAGAACCAAATACAAATTTTTAGAGATGGTCAATATATAGAATTATGGTGCTTGACTGCACTTATTAGAAATAGAAGAAAGACTTATGTTTGAAGGACAGGGAAGAATGAATTAGTAGGTAGTGCTAGAGATAAAAAAAAAGTATCAAAAAACCATTTTAAAAGTACATAGTATAAAACAAAAAGCAGTTCAGAAAGAGATATAAAATGAGCAATTTTGTTACAATCATGTTCAATTTAACATTTACTTTAAAAATATCCAAAATGTATGAAATGAGAGACCTGACCAATGAAAGCCTACTCCTGAACAACAAGTATCGAATATTCCGCTTGATGCAATTCCCTATGTGGGCTTTGGAGTAAGACTATTTCCTGTCTACTAGTCTTGGCTGCTGAGCTGGAACTAAGTATGCATTTGAAAGGAAACTAACCAGATAAAGGGAGCCTTCCTTCCTCCTTAGATGCATTTGATTGAGAAGGACAAACTGCAGTAGGCTTCCAGGAAGTAAGAAGGAAGTCGTGAATGCTTTATCTTAGCTTGCCACTCACTTCAGAGAACAGATATTAGACTGACTGGGGCAGCTAGGTGGTGCAGTAGATAGAGTACCAGTACAGGAGTCAGGAGAATCTGAGTTTAAATCTCACCTCAGACACTTGATACTCACTAGTGACCTTGGGCAAGTCACTTAACCCCAACTACCTCATCCTGGATCATCTCAAGTCATCCTGATGAATATCTGGTCACTGGATGCAGATGACCGTGGAAGAGAAGTGAGGCTGGTGCCCTGCACAGCCCTCCCTCACTCAAAACAAAGTCAAGTGCAAGTCATGTCATTATTTCTCTGATGTCATGGTCTTCTTCGGCAACAAAGGACAAACACACATTAGACTGACTACCAAACTGAAAATCTACAGAGCTGTTGTGCTGACCTCGTTGTTGTATGCCTATGAAACCTGGACAGCATTATCAGCATCACGCCAGAAAACTGTATCACTTCTATTTGAATTGTCTTAGGAAGATTCTGAAGATCAGCAAGATAAGATACCAGACACTGAGATCCTTACTTGAACTAACCTGACAAGCATTCAAACTCTGCTTCAGAGAGTGAGACTCCAATGGGCTGGCCTGTTCAAATGTCAAATGTCAAATGTACATTTGCCTAAAAGACTATTTTATGGAGAACTCACACAAGTGTTCACATGGTTGTCAGAAGAAGTGATAGAAGAATGCTCTCAAGGTCTCTCCTAAGAACTTTAGAATTGATTGTGTGACACGGGAGACATTGGTACAGGACAGTATGGTGTGCCCTCATCAGACAAGGTGCTGTGCTCTATGAGAAAAGAATTGAAGTAGCTCAAAAGAAATTAAGATGTGCAAATTTAGAGAATCCACCCCAAATGTTCACATGGACTATTTGTGCCCAATCTGTGACAGAGCATTCCAAGCACTGGTCTGATCAGTCACAGTTGGATTCATTATAACATGACTGTAACATAGTGAAGTAATTTTTGTCCTCTTCAAGAACGAAGAACAACAGCCAATCTTAATTTGCTACTCACTTTAATTTCCTGGGTTTTCTACAAGCCAAGTTCTTCAACCAACCAGGAAATACTTCCTGTCAGTGTCATTTTGGTACATCCCCATTCTGGTATATCCAATGCCTTTCAAGGATTTTTTTAAAACTTAGTTAAAAGACTTAGATAGCTTGATTGACTTACTGAGATGTATTCTCATTTGGTCAAGATATGAGGGCATCTTATCATTTACTTCAGAGGGGGAATAACTGTCTAGACTGACCCCTCCCCTAACATGTATGTAAAAATTCATGGATCCACTTAAAATTCTTTTTTGTTTTTCATATGCTGAAATGTTCATATTTATTGGTAATTGTTAAGTTTATAATAAAAAGAAAGTTTAAGCTGTAAAATAAAAATAACTGTCTAAATGTAGTAAGTATTTAAGAGAAGATCAAAGAAACATGAAATTGGGAAAGGTAGGATCACTTCTATTGGGGGAAATAGCAAAATATTCACGGAAAAGATGACACCTGAACTGAATGTCTTTGTAGCACTCACCAAACCCTCCAGGTTCTGCTCCTGATTCACCAGATGTTTCCTCACTATACCATAGCAGTCTTCTTATATATAAATTAACTCCTCCCCTTACCTCCTCACCCTGGAAGTTCAATCCACTCCTACTATCCCTTCTTCAGCTTAGTTTTTTCCTCCCAAAACCTTCATTTAAAGGAAAGCGTGTAGGTCAGCCATGTCTTCATTCCTTTCCAGCCTCTTCTCTTATCAGGATTCTCTTTGCTACATCTTTGCCCATTTTCTGTTTCTTTTTGAACTGCTTTTTGTTTTATATTATGGACTTTTAAAATACTTTACTGATGCTTTTATTTTGTATATCTAGCACTATCTACTAACTCACCCTTCCCTGTGCCCCAAATAGAAGCCTCCCTTTGTAACAAATAAGTATAGCCAAGCACCAAAATTGAACGTATTGACCAAGTCCAATTCTTACCTTCTCCCTTTCAGCTTCCTTTTATGTATTGTCTCCCCTAATTAGAATATAAGCTACTTGAGGTACAAATAATCTTTCCTTGGCTGTTTTTATATGCCCAGAACCTAGGAGTTTCTGGCACAAAGTAAGTGCTTAATAATGCTTGTTGAAAATTGTTTAAGCAAGCAATGGAGGAACTACCATCCAGTCTGCTATAACTCAACATATTCATTCCTAAAAATCACCATCTATGTGAAATCTTGCAATAAAAACCATAGGGCTTATGGTAAAAATAGGGTTGTGGTATAACACTCAAAAATTTAATCAGTGAGATAAAAAAAAGATAGAAACCTAATAAAAACAGTAGCACAGTGTTACGCATGTTAAATGAAAATACTACAATAAATACTGGCAAACAAGGATGGTACAAAATAGGCATGATTAATAAATATATAGGTAGTGTGGCACAGTGACCATGTCATAACTAGAACTCATTCTGGGAATACGTATTGAAAGTTGGACAGCTGGTTTTCATACTGTCTTGCCAAAAGGCAGCAATGTTTCCCATGTGAAAGTCAATTTCTTTTCATCCTTCATTGTAGCCACTGTCTAGCCTTCCCATATCCCTCTGTGGTAATGTCAAGCTCTCTAGAAGAACAACCAACTAAGATAAGCATAGGCTGGATTCCACACATGTAACTGTTGAAAAATAATGTTAATATTATACCTGGTTATTTCTTCTTTAAGTTCACAGGGATTTTCAGCATAGAATTTGATGCCAAAATAAAAGGTATATGGAGGACCAGCTAAAAGATGAAAAAAAAGAGTTAAGACAATTTTAAAAATAAAGTTATCCATAATAATTGAATACGTGTATAGTTTTGCTCTTCTTATAGAAGAGCAAACCTTATAGACCTTTCCGTGTGTGTGTCATTATCACGTACTTAAGATTTTTCAGAAACCTAGTCCTACCCAAAGCTCAAATGATTTATTTACTAATTTCTATATAAGCTGATCAAGTGTTTTAAAAGTTTTATCATTTCTTTTAAGCATCATGAATCAATAAAAAACCATTACATAAGTAGTTTTAATATAATCGGCAAAAACAAAATTCTAACATTATTTGTCACAAGAAAGTCCAAGAATAAAATTCCTATCATAGTCATTTATAACATACAGACAGCATTTCTGGTTCATAAATGGGTAAAACCAGACAAAGATGAGACAGAAAAGGAGAGAAGCGAGAGACTGTTAACACAGGCAGGGTCAGAAATGTCAAATTTCTAATACAGAGTAAAGAACTCAGTTATTATGTAGGTAATGAAGGACATGATATTCATTATCTGATAGATTAGTTGTGATCTGAAGATTTTCCTGAATATTAAAGCTGTTTTTTCAGAGAGCAGTTAGAATCACAATGATTATTCCTTCTGTGATTTAAGTTGTTCTTTATCTCTCTAAGAAATGTGTATTGAGTGTTCTATGGTATATTGACTCCCAAATATTTTATGCATTTTGTAGTTATTGTGAATTGAACTTCTACTTCCTTATTTATCTTCTTGTTTTCATTATTACTACATAAAAATGAGGCTATTTCTTTAAGTTTATTTTGCAATCTGCAACTTTACTGAAGCTATCATCTTAATTAGTTTCACTGCTGATTACCTAAGACACATTAAGAAAATAATCATATCATCAACAAATAGGGAAAGTTTTGTCTTATCACGGCTTATCTTTATTCTTTTAAATTCTTTCCCTTGTCTTATTGCTATTATTATCTTGTCTAGAACTCTATTAAATAGTAGTTCCTCTATTTACTGGGAAAGCTCCTGGCATTTCCTCATTAGATATAATTCTAGCTTTTGGTATTAGATATTTGATCACAACAGAAAAAGATTTCTATGTCAGAATTTCTTTTTGTGAAATAATTTTAATCATATATTGTTTTCACAGTATCAAAATTTCTCTTAGTAACTCTCTCACTTTCCCCAACTAAAGAACTATTCCACATTAAAAAAAAATAATAACTTTAAAAGAAAAAGAAGAGAAAAAATTATTATGACATAGAAAAAGTCTGAAGATATATGGAGTGTTCCACAGTTGTGAACTCCCACCTCTGAAAAAGTGTGAGGTAAAGGAATATTCTTATATTTCTTCTTTGGACTCCATTGTTGTCCTTTGTATTTTTTTTGCAACAATCACTTTCATTTTTTTTATGGTAGTTATATTTTCCATTTGCATGGTTGTAGTCAATGCATATTATTTTCTTGAGTCTCCCTACTTCACTCTGCATCAGTTCATGAAGATCTTTTTGTACTTCTCTATATTCATTGTATTCATGATTTCTTATAGCATAGTAATATTTCATCACATTTATGCACCACAATTTGTTTAGCCATTCCCCCAATAGATGTCTACTTTGTTTCCAGTTCTTTGCTACTATAAAAAGTACTGCTCTAAATATTTTGGTGTATATGGGGAATTTCTTATCAATGACCTCCTTAAGGTATATGTTTAGCAATGAAGTTTCTCAAAGAGAATGCATGAAATCTGATAATTCTTTTGATTCTTCTAGGCTTGTTCTGAATTCATCATTTTAAATTTTGTTAATTTCATTTTCCATTCTCTTCTGACTGTCTATAAAAGTCAACTAACTCATTTTTTGGAATTCAGTTTTCTTAGTAGGTTCTAAGAGTCAGCTTTTCCTTTTGATTAACAATTCTCAAAGTTCTTTTGGCTTCATTTTTATCTATTTCTCTTGTACTTTTCAATTATTCCTCTTGTGTTCATTTTGGGGCAGCCAGGTTGCACAGTGGATAGAGCACTGCATCTAGAGGCAGGAAGATCTAATTTTTAATTTGGCCTCAGACATTTCCTAGCTGTGTGATTCTGGGCATGTCACTTAACCTGTATTTACTTCAGTTACCTCATCTTTAAAATGGGAATGATAATACTACCTGCCTCTCAGGGTTGTTGGGAGAGCCTAATGAGATAATAACTGTAAAGCACTTAGCACAGTGCCAGGCATACAGTAAGCACTATATAAATGTTGGCTATTATCATTGACGCTCTTACTATTATCATTATTATCTGTTGACTTGCAAATTTTTAAGAATGCATATTTAATTCAATAAGTTTCTTTTTCTATATTATTGGCGAATATTTCTAAGGATATGATTTTTCCTCTGAGAACTACTTTGGCTATATTCCAGAAATTCTGGTATTTTGTCTTAAACAATCAAAAAGTTTTAAAAACTCAAGTTCACAGACTCCAAGTTAAAAACTCCTGATATAGACTATTGATATAAAAAATGAGACCAGTTCATTGAGATCCCCCCACTTACAGACACATACACATGCATGCACATGCACACACACACACACACAACATTTTATTGTATTCCTTCTTTAAAAATCTGGGAGATAACACAGCAAATATCATTAGACATCTTAGTTACATGCTGACTCATTATTGGTATAACTTTTTTCAAGTATTATTCAAAATGAGTGTACTTGCTATTCTCAGAAGGAAGTCAAACACTCTTTGATGGTGCATGATCTCATCTAGGTTAAAAGGGAGCCACTTAGTAAATTGCCATCTTAGAAACTAGACTGGAATATTATTGATGTGAAAGAAGAAAGGTTCTTAATTTATGCTCTAGGGAAATCTAGCTCATTAGAATTCAAATGACATATAAACTTTTTTTTTCCCTTTTAAGATAAAAATTCAGACTCTCCAACTCTTTAATTTGAAAGCAAAACTTAAAATTTAGGGAGCTAGAAAAGGTATTTACATGTTACTAGGCCAAACTTCCTCCCCTGCCCCTCAACAAAATAAGCCATTTTATCCAAGGGGATAGCACAGTTCACTGTATGAAAGTATTTATACATTTCAAAAATTGTCATCTGCTAACACAACCCATACCATTATTTTGGACACCGTATAATTATCAAATCATACTTTGATAAATTAAAAATTAAATACATACTGTTTATTAGTTCTTTGTGTTCTGCAAGGGTTTTTGCAGGATCCAGCCAGTACTGTGTGAGGAGAAAAAAAAGGTAGTTTGACAAATTAGTTGCTCACCATGTCACAAAAATATATATCACAGTCTAATATCAGCTCTTTTGTTACTTGTATTAGGAATTTCATCATATTGGATAAATTCAACTAAACTGAATCCAACTCAGCATTTATTATTAAACATCTATTAAGCAGAAAGGCACTGTGTTAGTGCTAGTTAGCATTAGTTCTTTACCCAGAATTAAATCAACCAATTCAATTTCCTTAATAGTGAACATGTATAGGCATTGTAGGTTTAAGGATACAAAAATAAAAAAGCAAATAGTCCCTGAAAGAGTTTACATCTAGTGGGCAAAATAAAACTCAACAAATATTTACTAAGCAACTGCTAAGTTGTTGAGCACTGTATTAGATGCTCAGGAAATAAAATATTTAACTAACACAAGGTTCCTGCCTACATTGAGATTATAGTCTAAAAGGGTGCCATGTCACCCCATCATCCCAGCCTCCAGACTGCCATTATTGAGGGGAGTGACTCCCTCCCCCTCCAAAACTGCTGACCAGTGGCAGAAGCAAGGCACTTTAACTAAACCATCAAGGTATTCTAAAAGAGACACAAGAGTCTGTGCCAAATGGGTCAAAAAATCACTCCTTCAATCACCACCTTCCCTCAGATCTATATGAAGAGAATATAGGACCCTGACCCCAGGAACACTAGGAATAATAGTTTCACCCAGCATAACCCCAAACATTAACAGCCCAGTTTCCAGTCAGACCTCTGCAGCCTGGGGACCATAGCCCATGTAGAGATATGACCTGGTAACTGCTTCTTCAGGTTCTGGGAGGCCTGGCCCTCTGAGCAGCCACAGTTACTGAAAAACCAGGAGACAAAGCTCTCCTTATCAAATTGTGGCATTGTTAAATGGCTCAAAATCAGAAAGAGACATGGGTTTTATCAATGGAAATTACACTAAAGAAGACACATTGCCTCTTTTGCTTTGCCACTGAATGCTAATGGGCCTTTCCATCTGACTTGTAACTAAAACCTCTTATGCATGGTGTTTCCCCATTAGAATATAAGTTCCTTGACAGCAGGAATTGTTTTTCTCTTCTATTTCTGTTCTCAGAGCTAATTAGGCCAAATGATCTAGACAAAGTGCTGCTCTGATGCCTCATCGTAGCATAGAGGTGACCAAGGGCTCTTATAAATCATACAAGTCAATGGAGGACTTCTAGGAGCCAAAATGGTAGAGTAAGCAGAAAACAGGAATACTCCCATATTTACCTCCAAACAGCTACAAAATAGTGCCTTGAAATGAATTCTAGGGCAAAAGAATCAACAAGATAGGGTGAAACAATTTTCTAGCCCAAAACAACTTGGAAGGTCTACAGGGAAGGTCTTTTTCACTTGGGTAAAAGCAGAGCACAGTCTAGGGCAGGCAGTGTCCTGGCAAGCCAGCAACAGGCCTTGCCTCAGCAAGCCGGTGGGTCCCTGAGTGCCAGGGTAGGTCCCTGAGTGCCAGGGTAGGTCACTGACTAAAGATCAGGTGAGTAGCTAGTGCCCTGTCCCCCACTTCCCACTCCCAGAGCAATACCAGGCCCCCACTGCCTTCTTAGAGATGGATAAACTATCCTTCTGTTAAATCCTGTGTGGTTTTTGTTTTTCAGTTAGTAGCTTCTGAATTTTCCTCATTTTCATCAAACCAATCCTGATATTTGTGAGTGTTGTGACCCAAAGGAGTAAATGCAGTGCTAGATACTAAATCTCTGAAAGTTTCCAACTCCTTTTTTGTTACCCTGTAAGCAAAATAGAAGAGCAGAGATATTACCTATCAAATTTATGGACAGAAAAATTTATGAATGAATAAGACAGCATTGTGGTATATAAAATAAATACTTTTGGTTACATTCAACTAAAAAGAATCTGTAAAAGTAAAACAAATGTAGCCAAAATTAGAAGAAAAGCAGAAAAACTGGGGGAAATTGTTATAGTTTCTCAGATAAAGTACTTATCTCAAATATACAGAAAACTGAATCGAATTAATAAGAATATGAAACATGAGTCATTCACCAATTGATAAATGATCAAAAGATATGAACAGGTAGTTTTAAGAAGAAGAAATCCAAGCTATGTATAATCATATAAAAATGTTCTAAATCATTATTGATCAGAAAAATGCAAATTTAAGCAACTTTGAGGTACCATCTCATACTTATCAGTTTGGCTAAAATGATAGAAGGGGAAAATGATAAATGTTGAAGGGGATGTGGAAAAATTGGGACATTAATTCATCATTGGTGAAACTGTAAACTGATCTAACCATCTTGAAGAACAATCTGGAATTGTGCCCAAAGAATTATAAAACTCCCAAAGAATTTTAAAAACTATGTATACCTTTTGACTCTGCAATACCACTTTTAGGTCTGATTCCCAAGGTGATCAGGGAAAAAGGAAAAGAACCTGTATCTGCTAAAATATTTATAGAAGTTTTTTTTTATGGTGACAAAGAATTAGAAATTACAGTGATGCCTATCAATTGGAGAATGACTGCATAAGTCGAGGTATATAATTGTAATGGAACACTATGGTCCTATAAGAAATGACAAGCAGGTTGATTTTATTTTATTTCTTAAATAGTATTTTATTTTTTCCAATGACATGTAAAAACAATTTTTAACATTCATTAAAAAAAATTGAGTTCTGAATTTTTTCCCTCCTTTTCTTTCCTCCCCCCTCCCTAAAAAGGTAAGAATTTTAAATGTTAAATATGTGCAATCATGTAAAATATATTTTTCATATTAGTCATGTTGTGAAAGAAGAAACAGACCAAAAGAAAAAAAATTGTGAGAAAGATTAAAGAAAGTCAAAATAATATGCTTCAATTCCATCAGTTCTTTCTCTGACTACGGATGGTATCATAAGTCTTTTGGAATTGTCTTGGATCACTGTATTGTTGAGAAGAGCTAAGTCATTCATAGCTGATCATTGCACAACATTGCTGTTACCGTGTACAGTGTTCTTCTGGTTCTGCTCACCTTATTTTGCATCAGTTCAAAACCTTTTCCAGGCTTTTCTGAAATCTGCCAAACAGGTTGATTTTTAGAAAAACATGGGAAGACTTCCGTGAAATAATGCAGAGTGAAATAAGCAGAACTAAGAGAACACCATACATAGTAACAGCAATATTATTTGAACAATAACTGCATGGCTAAGCTATTTTGAGTAATATGAACATGTAAACCAACAATGAAGAATTTATGAAGGAAAATGCTATCCACCTCCAGAGGAAGAAAGTAATATATGGAAGTATGTGTTGTATGGTTCTGCATATATATATCTATACCAAATGTTGGCCTTCTCTAATGTGGAGTTGGGAAGGAGACAACTAGCAAGTGAAAATGTAAGAAAATAAATTCAATAAATATAAGATTAAAAAAAAAATCTTGGGGGGAGGAAATGAAGCAAAGAATTACTATTTTAGGGTAAGAAAACAAAGTCATTGGTACATACTAATAAACATACATATGTAAAAGTCAAAAGATTAACAAAATTTTAGTTTTTTAAAGTTGGAGGAAGATAAGCCAAGGCTAATCCAAGGATCATTTCATCAACAACTCTCATGAATAGGAGTCATAGGGTTTCCAAAGCCACCACTTTGCAATTTAAATAATGCTTTTATGTTCAGTAAGGGATAGGCTTCTTATCACCTTTCAGCATCAACAAAGTCAAATGTTGCTACAGTTTATCTCATCACAGTAAAAACATATCCTACTCTTCAACAACAAATGAGATTCCAACTCTACTGCCTACTGTCAGAAACTGCTTTTTACCCTCTAAATGGTATGGCCAGATTTAGATATAGCACAGGGGAATGGAGGCTTTGGCTTAGATGCCAACATGAGCCTTCTCTCACCAATTCTTCTCAGTGAGGATGGCTCCCTTCCTCCCAGGGTCTACCTTCTCAATGGAGCTGACTGCCACCTGTCCTGGGGACCCACTATGCAGAATAATCTAGACCAGCACTCCTTAAATAGTTTAAGAAGCACTGACAGGTTCTCCAGTGAAAGAAGTTTAAGAAGCCCAGATCTAGACCAACAGATAATGAACGTAAGGGAACCATCAGCCGAGGGAAAGGTGGTGGCCTCCAATACTACCCCGTCCTCCCATAGTAAATATAGTGACTAAAATATCCATAATCATTGAACCAGGGTCTTTATGCCTAAGCTTATACCCAGTTTTCTTACGCTTTACTCCTCCAATACGTATTCTTTGATCTAATGAGACTGAATTTCTAGATGTTCCACAAACAAATACATTTCTTAGTTACATTTTCTCTGGCTGTCCTTCATGCCTTCAACACTCTCCCAGCCTCCACTCTACCCACTGACCTCCCTGGCTTCCTTTAAATCCCAACTAAAATCCCACTTTCTACAAGAAGTCTTCCCTAACACCTCTTAATTCCAGTACTTTCCCTCTTTTAATTACTTCCTATTAATCTTTGCTTCTGCCCATAGTAGGACTATTCTTCTTAAATTTTTTTTTTATTTTTAGTTTTCAACATTCACTTCTGTAAGATTTTGAGTTTCAAATTTTCTCTGCCTCCCTCCTCTCACTCCACCCTAAGATGGCACGCAGTCTGATTGATATAGGCTCTACATATACATTCGTATCAAACATATTTTCATAATAGTCATGTTGTAAAGAAGAATTAGAACCAATGGGAGGAACCATGAGAAAAAAAAGAGAAAATAGTATGCTTTGATCTGCATTCAGACTCGATAGTTCTTCTGGATGTGGATAATATTTTTGCAGTTGTCTTAGAGCCTTGCACTGCTAAGAAAAGGTAAGTCTATCAAAGTTAGTCATCACACAATGTTGCTGTTACTGTGCACACTGTTCTTCTGGTTGTGCTCATTTCACTCTGCATCAATTTATATGTCTTTCCAAGTTTTTTCTGAAGTCTGCCAGCTCATCGTTTCTTATGGAACAATAGTATTCCATTACATTTACATACAACTTGCTCAGCAATTCCCCAATTGATGGGCATCCCTCAATTTCCAATTCTTGGCCACTACAAAAAGAGCTGCTATAAATATTTTGTACCTATGGGTCCTCTCCCCATTTTTATGATCTCTGAGAAACAGATTTAGAAATGGTATGGCTGGATCAAAGGGTATGCACAGTTTTATAGCCCTTTGGGCAGAGTTCCAAAATGCTCTCCAGAATGGCTGGTTCAGTTCACAACTCCATCAACAATACATTTGTGTTCCAATTTTCTCACATCTTCTCCAACATTGATCATTTTCCTGTTTTGTCAAGGACTATTCTTTCCTGTTCTTTGGTGAAGGAGAACCGGAGATGGAACCAATCTGTGAGATTCAAAAGGCTGAAAGAGCCAGTAGTGTTTGCCACTACAACTCTGATCATAGACCTCCTTGATTAAAGTCAGCAGAATGAATGGATCCAGTGGCGAGACTTTGTGACCTGCAGGTCTGAGAGTGACTATGTCCATTGATTGCTTCAGGTGCTGACAAACTCTACTGATTTTCTCAACCTTTGAAAACTCATGAGTTTATTCTATTTCCGATTCTCTTTCACCTAAGAACAGGAATATACACCTTAGGGGTCTTATTTTCATCTCCCACTCAAAATTCAGGCTCTCAATAATCAAACATTACCCACCCTTTGCTCCAGGTTTCTAGGGGATCCAACCCTTGAGGAAAACCTCAATTCTCCTATTGCTATCACACTGAGCTTCCATTTTTGTGTGTTTGCTCCAATATAAGTGAACATGCAACCAATATCAATTAACTTTTACAAAGAGAAGATAAAGCAAGAACCAAACTCCCAAAACATTCCTTTTGACCTGGAACATATTTTGTCTTTTACCATCTTGGTCCCTGGGAAGGGAGGACGCACACTTAAAGAGGTCTCTACAAAGGATTCACTTCACCAAACCACTCTCTCATATGACATCACCAATGGACAGAGTCACTTCCTTGCATGCAGGACACAAAATGTCTCTGTCAGGTCGATCCATGCTGTTGGCCTGGGTTTAGCAGGTCTCTCACTAAGGTTATAGTGGCTACAACTGCTGGCAACCTCTGCTGATCTTCTGAACATGAGAAGGTCATTTTGTCTCCAATTGTCCTCCATCAAAGAATAGGAAAGAGTATGTCCCAAAATGTCCCAAAAGGGACAGAAGAAACAAAGCTACAAAATAGATTTCAGGCCACATGGCGCCCAGTTAAGGAGAGCCCAAGACCTCTCCCCCATCCAGGAGGCCCACAGCAGTTTTTGCTTCACTTGCCACCAGGAAAGAGACAGATGAGTACGTCCAATTATTGCATTTGGTAGGTACACTGAGTTTTGGTTCGACAATTACTTAAAAAGCTTTTCTTCACTAGTGTTGTAGGCAAACAGGGGATAGTCACAGAATATTTGTTCATGCTCTGAATTAGAGGCAGGTCCCCATCGTTACATACTTTTGAACAGATTCCCCAAGTGTTTATGTTGGTTGGCACCAGACAAGAGTTCTCTATGTATGCTTCCAGGACTCGATCCTTCTTGATGAGTCTTCCTCCCCACCTTACAGAAGTACTTGGCAAATCTTAAAAAACATTCTATAAAGATGCTAGTTAATATTATTACTGAAGGCTGGAGTAGCTCTACATCTTGCTAGTTAGTGGTACAGGGATGCTATCTTTCTGTACAGAAAGGCAGGACATGAACCAGTATAGGTTACAAAAGCTACTATAGCCCCTCAAGTATTCCCTGGAATATCCACTAAGGACACACATAACTTACACCTGTGTTCCATTTGAAAACTTAACAGGATCTGCCAAATACATAGTTCCATGCAACATTCTGATTAAGATATAGTGTTATCTACTTCTTGATTATTCCACAATTTTTATGTTCATCCTCTTGTCATTTTTGATTCCTGTATACAACCGTTGCATGTAACAGATGATTAATAGAGTTTCTGCACTTATCATTTATAAGGCATCATTTAGGAATGATTTATTTCACATCAGTGTTTTTATGCCCAGACTTAAAGTCACTTTAACATTCGTGTTTTGGTATATTTCTGTAAAAGCTTCTGGGGGAAAAACACATACTTATAAGTAACATTTTCTCCACCATTTTCTTAAGTCTAGAAAATCAATAAAGCAATAAACACTGTCTTCAATTGTAGCATTCACCTTTTTTCTGAGGGGTAGCTACTAAGACTGAAATTATAATTATCAGCTGGTTCAAGCTGGCTCCAGTATCCCCTATGCCTTAACCTTCCCACTTTTCTCCCTCAACTGAGCTAAAAGCTTTTCCCTATGCAGCCACAGCTATTTCTAAGTGTATAAATACTTTTTATCTCTTTTTCTAGTTTTTCTCTCTTCTTATTCACTGTTGGACTGTTTTTTGTTACTTTTTTCTATTGTCAACGTGCCTGTTTCTACATCTCCAACTCTTCCATTTTACTTGCTGCATCTATCATGTTAGATAGACTGAGAAATCAGATTGCCAAGGTTTTAGTAACTAATTGAGTAGGTCATTTCCCCTCTGCACTAGACTGACATCTAGCATTCTGGAGAGAGTGCCAGGACTCTAGAATTCCCTTGACACTGCAGTGGCAGGTCAAACTACTGTGAAATACATGAGATAGAATATTGTTATGGATCTTGCACAAATTAAACATTTAATACATTTTTTCTGAAAGAAATTGAATCATCATTTAATATGATAATTTTTAAAAAACTACTTGAAAGCTTCACAGTTGTGTCTGAGAGAAGAGGAATGAATTTGAAGCAGACATATGTCTGCTTGGGACATTTCCTAGAACTATTGTCCTAGTACATATTATCAAAAACTAGATCTATCCAAGTCAAACAAGACAATTTAATAACTTTAGCTCTGGTGTTTACAAGTACATTTCTTAAATTAAGGTTAAACCTTTTTAAGCATCAAGGTAAAATTTAAGAGGAAATGTTTCATATAATACCATTTAAATATCTATGATAGAAACAGTATTTCCTATGGTTCTTCAGTGTGGGCAGTGCTTAGTTTATCCTAAGACTAGCTTTTTCCTGCATGAGGCATCAAAACTCTCCTTTGAGACTTGATTGGCTTGAAGACTGCCTAAAGTTGTTGGTGTGGCTTCCTGTTCTCTTGAATATAAAAGAAACCTCAGTCCCATTTTTAGAGGCTTCTGACTGTGGGCCAACAGCATGATTAACATCAGGAGGAACTGCACTTGGTTGAAATAATTCATCATTAAATTTGCTTGAAGAAATGTCCCTTCTCTGATATAGTTAAATAAACTTTCTTTTTTAAACAATTGTTTCTTTACCCAATTATATGTAAAAACAATTTTTAACATTTATTTTAAAAAAACTTTGGGTTCCAAGTTTTTTTCCCTTCCTCTCTCTCCACTCTTCTTCCCGAGGAGGCAAGCAATTTGATACAGGCCATACAGGTACAGTCATGTAAAACACAGCTCCGCATTAGTCATGATGTGAAAGAAAACAGAGACCAAAAAGAACAAACAAGAAAAATAAAGAATGTTTTAAAAAGTATGCTTTGATCTGCATTCAGATTCTATCACTTCTTTTTCTGGAGGTGGACAGCATATTTCATCATAAGTCCTTCAGAACTGCATTTCTGAGAATAGCTAATACATTCATAGTTGATCATCATACAATATCACTGTTACTGTGTACAACGTTCTTCTGGTTCTGCTCATTTCACATTGCATTAGTTCACATAAGTCCTTCCAGATTTTTCTGAGAGCATTTTGCTCATCATTCATATATCACAATAGTATTCTATCACAATCATATACTATAAATTGTTCAAAAAAGAGCTACTATAAATATTTTTTGTACATAATTTGTGCAAGATCCATTTTCTCTTTTTAAAAAAATCTCTTTGGGATAAAAATCCAGTGGTGGTATTGTTGGGTTAAAGGGTATGCATAGTTTGATAGCCTGTCGGGTTATCATTCGGGCTATGCAAATTACTCTACAGAATGTTTCCAACAGTTTACAACTCCAATAGTGCATTAATGTCTCATTTTCCTTTTCTGTCATATTAGCCAATCTGAAAGGTGTGAGGTGGTACCTCAGAAGTACCAATCAATAGTGATTTAGAGCATTTTTTTATATGAATATCAATAACTGAATACTTCATTTGAAAACTGCCTGCTCATATCTTTTGACTATATATCAATTCAGGAATGGCTTATATTCCTATAAATTTGATTCAGTTCTCTATATGTTTGGGAAATGAAGCCTTTATCAGAGAAACTTTCTATACATTTTTTTTTCAGTTATGATTACTCTGTGGTTCCCTCCATCCTATTTTCCTTCCTGTTTAACCTCTCTCTCTCCTTTCATCCTCTCTGTCCACAAAACAACCACTTCCCCTAATCTTCCATGAATTCTTTTTTGGGGGCCTGAGAATTCACATTTTTTCTTTGAGGCTTTGCATATAGCAGTTTTTGACTCTGTTGTCTTCTTAAAATTTGTTTTGTTTCTTCTAAAGGTGTTTTGATCTTTCCTGTCACCACAGTAACTTTCTATGGTCAGTTTCTTCTTTTGCTTTTGCTCATTTTCCCAGCCTATTTTTTGATTTTTAACTTGATGTTAAAGAGGGACTCTGATCCTGGGGTGGAGGGAACACTGTTCCAGACTTCAAGTTTTTTGTGCAGATGTTTTCAGAGCTAATTTGGGGGGTCTGTAAGTTTTCGGTTCTTCCAAGATGAGATGATCTGACAGGTATATTTACTACTCTCCTGGCTTGTACTCTCATCTGTGAGCAACCACAAGCACTCTTTCCTGCCCTGGAACTGTGACCAGGGTTCTATTCCCCTCTGGCTATTTGTTCTGGGACTTTGACCCAGGACTGCAACTTGGATTTGCATATAGGCAATGCAACAGAGTTCTGCACCCAGTGCCAGCAAAGGCATCCCTGTAATCTCACCACCAGTTGTCTGACCCCCTTACTGTCTATGAGCTGAGAGCTCTGAAAGACTCAGCTGCCAATTCAATTTTCTCCAAGGCCTGCTGCTGTCTTGCTGAGGTATTGCCTGTGCTGGACTGCACTCCATTCTCACCCTGGTGGAACAGCACATTCTTGTTGAAATTATCTTGGGCTGGAATGTTGTTTCACCCTATTCTTTTAATGGTTTTTCCACTCCACAATTAATTTTGAGGTGTTATTTTAAAACTATTTGGAGGGGAATTTGGGAGAGCTCCAACAGGTCCCTTTCTCTTCTCTGTCATCTTGGCTCTCCCTCCCAATGGTTCTGTAACCTTCCTTTTGTTAATTGTTCAAGAGCCTATGAGTATTTCATTTCATTTTAATTATGGATTTTATTAATTTTATTTCAGTTATGGATTTAAACTACCAAGGAATTGGCCTGAATTGAGCCAAGCCCACAACATCCCATAAGCAGGTTAATTTTATTTTAATGAAAAAATCCTTACTATGAATTAATGTAAGGTTAAACTGAGGTTGTTATAAAAGTATATTAATATACTAACTAGGCATTTCCTACGAGGAAAGGGACTAGAATCATTATCTCTATCACCAAAGCTCTTAATACAAGTTATCAGCTTGAGCTTAAATTTTTATGAAGCTACATTCTTTCATATGTCCTTTGTAGTTAATTTGGATATTTATAATGGTCAAAATGACTTATTTGCTCAGAGTTGTTTTTAAAACAAAATTGCTGTTACTGTATACAGTTCACTTCATTCTTCATTATTTCACACAAGTCTATCCATATGATTCTAAGATCATCAAGCTCATAATTTCCTATACCAGTAGTATTCCATCACAACTTGTTTAGCCATGTCCCAACTGAGGGGCATCCCCACAATTTCCAGTTATTTGCCAGCATAACATAGAGTTTTTACTGCAATGAAGACATACATGTCCAAATAAGGACAAAGAAAGACAATATCAAGGTCAGCTATTTACATGATGATTCAAACCTTTTGTTTCTGTAAAAAAAATAAAAAGACTGATAACACAGCAATGGTTGTAATATCTATAGCAAAGAAAACAAAATCAATCACAAAATGGTCAGCTTTCTCCAGGTTCTATTATGAATGGTAAATATGCAATAAATATTATTTTATGATACAACACAATGAATTCATTCCCAAGCAGTACTTGGACTCCCTTCCAAGTGAAGTAAAACCATGGCAGCTATTGAAGTCTTCTGATGTATCAAAGGAATGTGTGCAGGACGTATCTTATACATTATAAAGTGAAAACAATTTCCCCCCAAAAGAATAAAGTATATTTTCCTTTATTTGTGCAATATTTTTGTTATATAGATACTGTCTGTGTATCAAGTTGGGGTGGAATGGGGAGGAGAGGAAGCTCCTTTTATTTAGAATTAATGAAAATGGAACCAAAAAAGAAGAGACCTATGAGGATCACAAACTACAAGTCAGTGATAATTCTAGAATTTTGTTAAAAGGATGGCTAATGAACATTTAGGAAAGGAAATAGTTATTACAATGAGCCAACATGGCATCATTAAAAATAGTTGATGTCAGAATAATGTTATTACTGTTTTTTTTCAGGGTAGGTTAATGTTGTAGATATACTTTATTATATTTTACTGAATCTCATCTGGTCAAACTAAAGATATATGAGCTAGATAATAACACAAATTGATTCAGAATCAGTTGAACGCCAGAACTAAAAAATTTAATGATTCAATATCAGCTTGGGAAGAGACCTCCAGTTGAGTGCCTAGTAGTTAGTCTTGTGCTTTTTAACTTAAAAATAAAATCAATGGCTTAGATAAAGGCACAAGGAAGATGATTATCAAATTTGAAAACAACAAAAAGTCAGGAGGAATAAATAGTTAATACACTAGATGGAGTTAAGATTCAAAAAGATTATGACAGGTTAGAACATTGGAAGGATGAAATTAAACTGGATACGTGTAAAAGTCTTATATTTGGATTCAAAAACTGTGCATACAAGGACAAAGTGGGGGAATATGGCTAAACAGGAGTTTGTCTGAAAAAGGTTGACAGAAAAGTGTTAATACTAAATGTAATATTAACAGACACTATCCCTTAATCACCCTAGCAATGCCTTGAAATCCAGTAGTGTCTTTACATTCCCACACTTAAGAGAACGTCCATTAGGTGGAGTTGAACCACACCCTAAGTCCCCACCCCAAAATTTTGCTTTGTAAAGAAACCCAGATCAAGCAGGATCTAAGCTTCCAAATTATCTTACCCCCTTCCATTGAGATTCATGACATGAAGGGCAAAAAGGCCAAAATAAAGTGGTTTTTCTTACTCAGATTACTAAGGGCCGCTGGGATCTCATGACCAGGACTTGCTACCTCATGCTAACTCCTCCTCCCTCTTCTCCTAAAAACATGAAGAACTTTTCATGAGTCTCTTAGTTGGGAAATCCATTGTTCTCTGCAATTCATGGGACATCCACCAGGATGACAGGTTTGCTACCCTACTATCTCAATTAAAGACTCTTTATTCTTCAACTCAGGCCTCAACAGGATGTAGGGGTTCTAGTCAACGACAATATTAAGCCCTACAAAGAATCGAATCAGAGTGTGGATGGCTCAGTACACTCATCATAGCTTACTGGTGATTCTGATCATAATACAAGAATCTTATGAACGGTGATAGGTAGACAGATTTACCAAAACTAATGTCAGGGTGAGGGAAGAACAAATTTTAGTTCAATCTCTTATTTTTCAAAATGTAGACTTTCAGATAGTCTCCCATTTACCTTTTAGGTTCCATTTCTTTTCTTTTTTCTTGCCTGTTTACCTTTTTATGTTTCCTTTGAATCTTGTATTTGAATATCTAATTTTCTGTTCAGCTTTGGCTTTTTCATCAGGAATGATTGAAAGTCTCCTATTTCATTTTCCCTGAACGATTATGCTCAATTTTGTTAGGTAGTTGATTCTTGGTGTAATCCAAGTTTCTTTGCCTTCTCTAATATCATAGTCCTAGCCCTTAGATCCTTTCATGTAAAAGCTGCTAAGTCCTGTGCAATCCTGACTGTGGTTTCACTATATTTAAATTGTTTCTTTCTGGCTCCTTGTAGTATTTTCTCCTTGACCTGGTAACTTTGGAATCTGGCTACGATACTATTTGGAGGTTTCATTTTTGAGACCTCTTTCAGGAGGTGTTTGGCAGATTCTTTCAATGATTATTTTACCTTCTGATTCTATGATATCAGAGCAGTTTTCCTTGACAACTTCTTGAAAGGCTCTTTTTTTATTTTGATCATGGTTTTTACGCAGTCTAATAATTCTTAAACAATCTCTCTTGGATCAATTTTCCAAGTCAGTTGTTTTTCCAATGAGGTATTTTACATTTTCTTCTATTTTTTTTCATTTTTTTGATTTTGTTTGACTCACTCTTCATTTCTCATAAAGTCATTAGCTCCCACTTTCCCAATTCTAATTTTTAAGGAACTATTTTCTTCAGTTAGCTTTTGCGCCTCCTTTTCCATTTGGCCAATTTTACTTTTTAAGGAATTGCTTTTTTCAGTTAGTTTTTGTCTTTCCTTTTCCAAGCTGTTGACCCTTTTTTTGTTTAGCTCTCATTTCTTTTCCTAATTTTTCTTCTACCTCTTATTTGACTTTTAAAATCTTGAGCTCTTCCAAGAAGGCTTTTGGGGTTTGAGACCAATTTATATTTCCCTTTGAGGTTTCAGATGTAGGTATACTGACAATGTTGTCCTCTTCTGAGTTTGTGTCTTGATCTTCTCTGTCACCCTAGAAGACCTCTGTGGTCAAGGTTTATTTTTGCTTCTTGCTTATGGTTTTTTTTTTGCCAATTTCCTGGCTTTTAAAATTGAGTATGCCTGCTGGAGCATAGAGGGCATGGACCCAAGCTTCTTATGCTGGGGGCCAGGGGCCTGGTCACTGTCTTTGTGGACTGGGGCCTCAGATGCTAGCAGCTGGAGGCTGTAGGAGGTCTGGCAGCTTACCTGGTGCTGAGGTGGACTCCTAATGGTGGTATCTGGTGTGTGTTATGGCCAGGGAGGCTTTAATTGCATTCCCTGGGGCTACACTGAAGCACATGGAAGTCCGGCTGCTGGAGAATGCCTGCTCACCAGGGACTGTGCTGAAGCACGCAGTGGTTCTCCAACCTGGAGTCCACCACTTCCCCTGGCTATGCTGAAGCCCTTGGGAGGCTCTGGTGTTGGTATGTGCCTGCACCACTCTGGGGCTCACGATGTCCCACTGGCTTGCTAACATGGAGCTTGCTGCTGGCTTGCTGGGAGGCTTCCTGTCCTGGAATGTGCTCCCCTTTTAACTGAGTGAGACGGACCTTTCTTACTGATTCTCTAGGTTTCTCAGGCTAAGAGATTGCTCTACTCCATCTTTCCACTGGGTCCACTCTTCCAGGATTTGTTCTAGGGTGCTATTTTATGTTCTTCAGAGCTGAGTATGGAAAAGGGACAGCAATTTGCTGCTTACTCCACCATCTTGGCTCCTGGAAGTCTTAGGCTCCATTTCTTTCCAAAGGAAAGGAAGTTTCATTTACTTTAAAACACAGATGCTAAAGCATAGTATATCATTCTATTAGAAAGTTAATGCTTAAGGGCAGCAGCAACTTTTATACTGCCGGTCTAGATAAATGTTTTGCATTTAATGGCCACTGACCAAATGTTTGTTAAACTTAATTATATTGAAATGAATGTAGAAAGCCAGTCACCAGGAAGCTTAGTTTAAAAACAAGAGGGTATAGAGCCTATTTAGGCCAGAATAAGCCTTCAGTGTTCCTAAGACTTGGGACAAAGAATACACTGCGGGAGATTAGAGGCAAGAGGTAGGCTAGCCAAGACTTTTTAGAATGCATAATACTCTCTATTCCTTCATGAAAAGAATGAGATCTGCCAAGCTCTTTCAGTTTAAAGTCCCAGGGCTTTCTGGAAGAAATACAGCCAGCAGTCTTTGACTTATCCATAAAATGAGCCAAAGCCTTGTGTGCTCTTCTAAGCATGTGTTCTCCCTTTCCATTGAGGCAGCCAGCTGGTGCCTCTGTAGATAAAGCTCTGAGCCTGAGAATCAAGAAGACCTAAGTTTAAATCTGATCTCAGACGCTTAATGGCTGTGTGACTCTGGGTAAATCACTTAACTTCTGCTTCAGTTTTCTCAACTGTAAAATGGGGATCCCAATAGCACTTACTTCTCAAGATTGTTGGGAGGATCAAGTGAGGCAATGCTTGTAAAAAGCTATAGCACAGTGCCTGGCACCTAGTGAGTGCTTAATAGATGCTTATCCTATTCCACTCAATGAAAAAAAAAAAAGTACACACTTTTAAGTTTTATCTGCAGTATTGACATTTTTTTCCATCACTTTCTCCAGTAGAGACAATCAACAAAACAATAAATCTGTAGCATTTGTTTGCTTTTTTTCTGGAAGGGGAAGGCAAGGCAACTGGTGTTAAGTGACTTGCCCAAGGTCACACACCTAGTAAGTGCCAAGTGTCTGAGGTTGGATTTGAACTCAGATCCTCCTGACTTTAGGACCAGTGCTTTATTCACTGCACCACCTAGCTGCCCCTCATTTGTTTACTTTTGAGGTGTAAATGCTCATATTGACAATTTAACAGAGGCCCTCAAAAGTTAGTCAGATCAAGCTCCAGTACACTTCTTCCCTTCCAAAATATCAAGAACTAAAGATTTAAATTCCCAAACCTATGTAGAGAAATGCAGAGAGAAAAGGCACAGACACCACTAAGACCATCTTCCCTTCTTTTATGTGTTTATGTGGTAGCAAACAAAGCCTTTTGGGATTGAGGCCTTATATCTTCACCACAGTGAAAAATTTATAGGCCCTGCAATTTATACACAAAGATTTCTGTGAGCATACAAAAGAGCCTACAGAAATAAGCATATTAAAAAATTCACACAAGTGATAGTCAACACGTTAGTTTCTTGACATTGATGTTATGACTGTAAATCGCTATGTACACAGAGCAAATACAAAGTATTATGGAATTTAATTACAATATATTAGGCAATATAGAATATAAAAGCCTCCAAAAATGTGTTTCATACAATAGTTTATTTAAGGCATAGCACATAAGAATTTCGTATATATCAACTATAAAGTTTATATGCAAAAATACAATAATTTATACATAGCATAGAAAAAGAAATACCAGAATACATTTCAATGAAGTACATTATCACCAGCATAGCACCAAGTCATAGATAAACATCAACATTATATTCATATCTGTAATCTATAATACTAAGCACTTAGCACACTGCAAAATGAATGTCATAATCAAAAATAGTATCTCTCTCTGTGTTGTAGTTAAATACAAAGCACGCATTATACATACCCCATCACCGGGCATCCTATTTGGCTACCTGAGAAATCACTTCTCTCATCTTTTTTCGAAAGCATCATAAGCAGGCTTGGTCACCAGCCAAATAAGTCTGACATTTCTACAGTGATGTTCTGAGTTCCTATAGGGCCTAGGCTTACCATGAGCAACACAGACTCTTTGGTTTTTGGTCAGAATTCTGAGCTTCTGAACGACTATCAGCACCAGTAATTCTAAGCTTGTAAATATCAATATCTGCATCTCCACTGCCCTGCAGGACTTGTGGATGGTAACAGTTAGTTATCAGCCCCAGGTGTCCTCTGGTCCCTAGACACCTTTGTAACTAGAGTAGAAGCATTCTTGCTAAGGGGTCAGTTTATCATTTTTTTTTTCTCTGATTCTTCTGACATTCTTCATACTACTTTTTTCAGAATAATTTAGTACTTGAAATGTGTGGCATGAACCTCTCCATGGCTTTTTGTGTGATCCTCAAATTCAATTCTTTCTAGATTATAGTAGTGCATGAGTTCCAATTAGGGGTGTGATTGAACTAGCTTATACTGACTGGTGAGAGTCAATTGTTAAATTTTTAGCATGAACATTTATAACTGAGACAATGGTGAATACCACAAAGCAGGGCTTCATTTATTGTTTTGTTGATTGTCTAACCTTAATAAAATGATGGAGAAAATGTTAATAATGAAGATTAAACTTAAAAAAAAATAAGTGGAGTAGAAGGATGAAAAAGATCTACCTCTAGATTCAGGCCTCCTCCATGATCTGAACAGAGATTCTCTCTGGGACCAAAATGAACCCAGTTGAGTTCCCTGATCCTCTTGTGTATATCAAATCCAATTCTGTCTTGGTTGTAATCATCATCTTCTGAGCTCTGATCTAGTTATGTCAGTCTCTCTGTGATAGGTAAGTAGGCAATCTTATGGTGGTAGTGGTGGTGGTTGTCCTTCATTCTCAAAGAGGACCATGACATGACTTGCACTTGACTTGGATTTGAGGGAGGGAGGGCTGTGCCAGGTCACCAGCCTCACTTTCTCCTCCAGAGCCATCTGAGTCTAGTGACCTAGGACGCAATGGAAGACCCTGTCCATTTTAGGCTAAGGTCTTATCAGATTCTCACTTTGAGTGAGATATAGGGCAATCTTATTAGGTAACTGTCTATCATTATTTATCACCTGCTCACCAAATCTGACTAATTAAGAGATAGTAAGTAGGTGATCATGATGCAACACGGTATCTTTGCAAGACCCCAATCATTCCTTGAGACAATTTTATAAACAGGCAAGTTTATCAACAGGCTCTCAACTCCTCGGTATTATTTAACACTTCTGTCCCTGAACATAGTCCTCACTTTCTTTGGGTATCAACTTCTATTGCACCAAGTTCAAAACAAATTCAATCCTGAGTGCACCTGGACATTTAGTCCACATTTTTAGCAGGAGAAAATTCTACTACCTCTGCTGTTCTCTGTTGGTGATGTCCTTGTATATAATCTCTGATGCCCCATCCTTCTCCAAGTAGAATGTTTCTATCTACTGTTCCCTTTTGTAGCAGGCTTTCTATAAGCCCTGACATGCTAGAGTAGGTGACCAGTGGTGGTCTTTTACTTTACTTCTGTGGCTCATACACGGATATAATTAAAGTAAAATTTTTTGTATTAGGCCATTCTTCTTAGATCTTTGATATCCTTGTATGTTTTAGCTCTAGCAATTTCTCATAATTCAACAGTTTCTCCTTCTGCAAGATATAGTTGCCATCACAAGTGCTCATGGTTTATTATTACAGAGGGCACTAGGTGGTGCAGTGGATAGAGCAACAGTGCAGGAGTCAGGAGGACCTGAGTTCAAATCTCACCTCAGACACTTGACACTCACTAGCTGTGTGACCTTGGGCAAGTCACTTAACCCCAACTGCCTCATCCTGGGTCATCTCCAGTCATCCTGATGAATATCTGGTCATTGGATTCAGATGGTTCTGGAGGAGAACTGAGGCTGGTGACCTGCGCAGTCCTCCCTCACTCAAAACAAGTCAAGTGCAAGTCATGTCATCATTTCTCTGATGGCATGGTCTTCTTCGGTAACGAAGGATGAACACACATCATGGTTTATTATACTTCTGCTCACACAAGCCAGTATGAATTTTTTTGCTTCCTGAGATCTTATTACTCCTTTCCCTATCAGTATCTTGGGTAGACTGATCACCAAATTTGATATGGATAGATTTCTCATCTTATCTTTGAATTCCTTGGAAAAACTTATATTTAGTGCACAGTCCTCTGTCTATTTTTCCATCCAATCTCTTTTGATTTCAACCTTATCTCCTTTTGTACTTTAGAAAGAAATCTCTTAATGATTTCTCTTTTATTTTGTTATTGGTTGCCCTTGATTGTTGTATTTTTCTTAGCCTTTCTAGTATATCTCCTTTGTGGGGTGTTTGAAAAGTAAATATGTTCAGGTCTGTTTTTTTCTTTCTTTCTAGGAATACTTCAACTGCCACTTTTTAAAAAAAATTGAAGTTCACTTTTTAAAAAATTAAGGTTAGGCTCAGATTTCCAGAATATGTCACCCTGAGTTGCCTCTTATGTTCCTTTTGCTCTATGGAACACATTATTCCATTCCCATCTGTGATTTATTGTTGATGTAAAATATATTATTCAAATGTGCTTTCCTGAATATTCAAAGGCCTTTCTCCTGGCTACTTGCAGAAATTGTTGTTTGTCACTGGAATTTTAAAACTTAGTAATTACATGTCTTGAAGTTTACCACATAGCATATTTTTCTGGGAGTGATCTGTGGATTCTTCAATTGGTACTGTTTTCTGTACAAAGAAGTTCTGGGCAGTTTTCTTGTATTATTTATTGCACCGTGCTGTTCAAGCTTTTTGACATGAGTACTTTAAGGGGGACTTATAACCCTTATGTTGTCTTTCTGCGTCTTGTCTTTGAGATCAATTTGGTTTTCTTACATAAAGATTATGTTTCTTTTTTAAAAATGTAATTTTTTTTCTGTTTCTTTTCTTCCAGTCTGTCCTTTTTGTATTTGCATTCCAAATCAATTATTCTCTCTTGTTTTTTCTTAAGGTTTGCAATTGTGGATTCATTTTCTTCTATTCTGCCAATTATTTCTACTGTTCAGTACATAAAATTCTGATTTTACAATTATTATCTCTTTTTTTAAACCATTCAGGAACATTTCAAAATAATGTTTTTTTCACCAATTACATGTATAAACAATTAACATTTAATTTTTAATATTTTGAGTTCCAAATTCTCTCCCTCTCTTCCTCCACTCCTGAGATGGTAAACAATATGATACAGATTAAATATGTGAGATCTATGAAACATATTTTGATATTAGTCACTGTGGAAAAAACCTTCAAACTAAAAAACAAATAAATAAAGTGAAAAACAGTATGTTTGTATTCTGACTCAATCAGTTCCTTCTCTAGAGGCAGATAGAATTTTTCATCACAGTCCTTTGGGATTGTCTAGAATCATTGTATTGCTGAGAATACATAAGCCATTCACACAGTTGTTCATCATTCAATATTGCTGTTACTAAGTACAGCATTCTCCAGGTTCTGCTCATTTCACTTTGCATCAGTTCATGTAAGTCATTCTAGGTTTTTCTGAAATAAACCTGCTCATCATTCTTTACAGCACAACAGTATTCCATTACAATTCTATACAATAAATTATTCAGCCATTCCCCTTGATTTCCAATTCTCTGCTATCATAAAAAGAGCTGCTATAAATATTTTTCACAAATTTGTCTTTTTCTCTTTCCAAAAATTTATTTGGGATACAGATGTAGTAGTGATACTGCTGAATTTAAAGAGCATTCACAGTTTTACAGCCCTTTGGCCATAGTTCCAAATTGCTCTCTAGATTCACTGGATCAGTTCACAATTCCACCAACAAGGCATTAGTACCCTAATTTTCCCACATCCCCTCTAACATTTATCATTTTCCTTTTTTTGTCACACTAGCCAATCTCAATGTGAGGTGGTACCACAAAATTGTTTTAATTTGCATTTCTCTAATCAATAGTGATTTAGAGCATTTTTTTCATATATTATAGAAAGTCTCTCACAAATGTTTGGATTCTTTTAGCTGAACTAGAGGCCATCTCGGTTTTGGTTATTAATATCTTTTCCTGTTGATTTCTCTGTTTGTATTCAAGGTTTTTAGTTGAGTTTTCTTTCTCCTAAAATCTAAATTTCAGTCTTTTTCTTATAGTACCTTACTGCTCACTTTCTTCCTCTTTCCTCTTTGATGGTGGTCTCCCTAGGGCCTAGACCTCAAAGCTGTCTCAGCCCCCTCCTACAGCAGGCAAATTACATTCCACTGACTTCAGTCTCTGCCCCATGTGATTTCTGCAGAGGGAGCAACAGAACTGGCCCCAGATATATGCTGGTCTATTTCTTGCAGGCTTAGTGAAGAGTCATATATTTATATATACATGTCCTACCCTGATTTCTTATGTTCCTCAATGCTCTGGCTGAGCTCTATTGCAGCACAAAGTGGTACCACATTGCTGTCTTAGCTCAAGCAATCTTTTGATTATTGCCTTTCTGAAGGATGTGGGAGGGCAGAGGGAGAGTTGAGCTGTGTTGCGAGCTAGTAGGCTGACCTGTGCCACCCTGCATGAGTGTGATGGGCATGGGTGGTACCAGATGAGGGCTATAGGGTTAGAAAATTAATTACCCTTCTCTGCTGTTACTTCACTGAATTGTTAATTTATTGTGTATTTTAGGATCCTAGACTATGGAGATAGGTGAACTATTTTAATCTTTTTAAAGCTGATGGAATAGGAAGACCTTCCCCACCCATTAATATGCCTATGTGACCAGCTTTGAGCTCTGGCTCAACTTGCAGCTGTGATGCATCTTGAGTCACGTGGAGCCCACTGGAGGAGGGCAGGCCTAACTGAAAGGAATGCCTAACAGAAAAGAATGCTGGAGAGGAGGGAGGCGCAGGGGCAGAGAGAGAGAGAGAGAACATGCACAGGAAGAGAATGAGAGCAAGGCAGAGTAGAGGGGAAGAATTTGCCTAGGGGAACTTGCTTGTGGGGGCGGCCTAAGGGAAAAAATGTTTTGAGATGTCAGGTTTGCCTGGATTGGTGATGAGTATCTTGGTAAATCTTGCCTTCTAGTATCCTAATAGTGATGTTCCAAATAAATATTTGGTTTTTTTTCTTGGAGGAAGAGAGTTTTATTATATTTTGTGAGTCTACCCTGGAAATACATATGCATGTTCATAGCAGCGGCTATGGGTATCGGAGAAGTGAAGATTGCAGAAAATGTCTAGTCTTCCATCTCATTGATCACATGAATCTGAAGTTCTTATAACTATAATTGGTTCCTATGTTATCTTGTGTGTTCTATGCATTTAAAAACATTATATTGAGAAGAGATCCATAGGCTCCACCAAACTGGAAAAGGGATCCATGACCCAGAAAAGGTTAAGAACCTTTGCACAATAATAGCATCTTATAGCACTGCCTCCATGTCCTCAGTGTTGAAGAGGTACTGTATTATCTATTAGTCCTCTGCGTAGGTGCTCTCTCATTTATTATTAGTAAATTTTTTTCAATAATCAAACATGTATTTTTCCTACCTTCCACATTCCCTTTCCACTGAAAGAAAGAGGAAAAAAAAAAGCAAAAACCTTGTAACAAACAAACCTAGTCAAGCAAAACAAATTCCCATGTCCAAAAACGTGTTTCTTATTCTGCATATCAGTTTCATCATCTCTCTGTCAAGATTTGGGCAGGATTCTTCATCACTGTTCCTCTGCAACCACAACTGATCAGGGTGCTGGTAAGTTTAGGTTTTTAAATTTTTTGCTTTTTGAAACATGAAGTTATAGTATAATTTTTCTCCTGGTTCTGTTAGGGAGTCTAAATATGGTGCATGTAAGAAAGAATTACATTCCAAGAATAAGGGATAGTCCACACAAAAGCATAGAGGTAGGAGATGGAAAGTTATATTTGGAGAACAGCAAGTAGGCAAATTTGGTTAGAAGGTAAGATTCATGAAGGGAAGTGATATGCACAAAGCCTGGAAAGGTAGGTTTGAACTACCTTGTGAAGGATGCTAAGAACAAAACACATGACCTGATCAGATTTATGCTTTAGGTATATCAATCTGGTTGCTGTATGGAGGGTAGACTCAAGAAGAAATAGATTTGAGGAAAAGAGACTTTGCCAGGCAAAGGATGAAAAGGGCCTGAACTAGGATATTTGTAGAGTAAGTAAAGAGAAGGGGAGAGATGTAAGAGATGTTGTGAGCGTAGAATTTCTATTTATGAATCATTTATGAAAGCAGCGCATTTTTTTCTATAAAACTTCATGTGCAATCATTTTTTATTTTACTATGTTAAAGAAATACTGGTTTTATCCCATAAATTAAAAATTAAATAAAAATTAAAAAGAAAAGGATTGTGTTAGAGTTGAGATCTCAGGAACACCAGATAAGGAATGAACTCTGTGATTCTTTATGGAAGAGATGGCTTGGGTAAGCTACTTTTTAAAAGCATGTTTGGGGGTTGTAATGTTGTATCATGCATCTTAGACAATCTAATTTTCATCTAGTAAGATTTAAGATACTTGAGGAAATAAGTCACTCATAATTCCAGAAATTCTTTCTAATCCCAGAGAAGCCTTCTTTAAAATAAGGAAATTGAAATTATTTTCATGTAAATACATTTTCATATAAATGATCTCTCATTCCTCTCCTACACAGAGGGACAAGGAAGTGGGTAGAAAATTTCTATGACTCTGAAATGGTGGTGTGTTTATTGGACAGTGGTTATCCACTGAAGATATAATAACATTTTACTGCCATGGTGGCATAGCCTATAATGCCATGGAGGCTGAGGCTGGTGGATCTCTTTGAGTTTAAGAGTTCCGATTTTCAGTGTGCTAAAACTGATCATATGTCTGCATTAAATCCTGCACCAACATGTGAGCCTATGTGAAAAAAGGGAGCCACCAGAGTGTCTGATGAGGAAAGAACCAGCCCTGGTTAAAAATGCAGCAAAGCAGAAGTTTCCATACCATTCAGTAGTGGGATTGGGCCTAAGAATGACTGCTGCATTTCCAGCCTGGATAAAACAGGGAAACCTGGTCTCCAACTTGCTCCCAATTTATTTACTCATTTCCTTTGTCCCATTCCCATTGACAACCTAAAAGCACTAGTAAAATACCAACACTTTACTTGAACATGTAAAAACAAGTTTAGAAGTTTGAGGATAAACTTTTTACCTAGGTTTTTTTTGAAGGAAAATAAATTTTAAAAGCCTACAATAACTTACTTCATGTCATTCATACATCTTGTCTTCTTATCACACAAAAATAACATTCCTTGACAACTCTATTTAAAACATTTGTTCTGTTATTTTATAAAACCTAAATACCAAAAATGTTAAGTATCAGCAAACTTTAATCTCTGGAGTTAAAAAACATGTGTGTATTAGTCTAAAGCTCTCAATGTTATCAATCACAACTAATTCTTTTACAATATAATGACATTTGGGGGAGAGGATTCTGGGAAGATAGAGTAAGTCTGAAAACTTTCAACTCTCCAAATTTCCTCCACAAAAAAAGACAGAACATTGCTTCAGAGGGAATGGAGAACACAGGAAATAAACAAGACTCAGGGTAAAGCAGTTGTCCTAAGACAACTTGAGAAGACCCTGGGAAAGACTCGACTTCCAGGGGTAGAAGTTCAGCCTGAGTGAAGTGCAAACACCTCCAGGCTGAACAAACAACAAGCCCTGGGGGCAGCTGGGTAGAGAAGCAGCTACAGCCTTAGAAACTTTCATCTGGAGGATTGGGGTGTGGGGAGGGTTTGACAGCTGAGTAGGAGAAGATTAAAGGACCTTCCACCATCGAGGGATGTCAAGCACAGCTGTGGCTGTGGGAGAGAAGGAGCTAGGACACACCTAGTGAGGGCAGTAGTAGGGGAGCAAGGGACCCTGCTGGCTGTGGGCACTTGCAGGAGGGCAGAGGTCCTGGTTTTAGTTTCAGGGTAGAGAAGACAACTGTAGTTTGCAGCCACTGGAGGGAGAGGAAGAGTATTTGTAGGACAGTGTGGCTGGGGGCCCTAGCTGTGGCTTAGGAGTGGAGAGGAGAGTCCAAGGTCCGGCCTGAGGACAGACCTCAGAAAATAACAGTAAGAAGGACCTGAGGCTTGGGGCATCCTTCCCCATACTTTGGGATTAGAACTTGATTACACTAATAATTGGTACAAACAAAATAAAAAAATAAAATAAAATAAAAATGAGTAAGCAAAGGAGGAGTCCAACCACAGATAGCTACTAAGGGGATAGAGAAGATCTGGTTTGATATTCAGAAGAAGATAATGGAGCTAAAAATGCCACTCATTTTCCAATAAGAAACATCAAAAGATCCCAAGCACAAAAAGAGTTCTTTGAAGAATTAAAAAAATCAAATATCTACCTTCACAGAAACAGATGACAATTGGAAATAAGCATAGGAGCCTTACATGTATGTGTATGAGTCTATATGTTTATAGATATTTAGGTATATATAGGCACTTAATTGTAGCCTTCTTTAGGGCAGGGGAGGAAAGGAGAGGGGGGGAAAATGTAAAGTAAAAAGTACACAGCAGAGAGCCAAAGAATGCCTACAAGGAAGCAAAGAAAAGCTGGGTAGCTTTGGAAACAATGTGTAGTAGTTATTACATCAATTTTCTTGAAATGAATATTTATTGTTTTATATTGAATCCGCTCGTATTCTGCAGTATACACGTCAGTATTTACTTTTTCTCTTCTCATTTTGTATTTAAGTTGAAAATAAATTTAAAAGTTTACAAAATTAAAAAAACAACGTCATTTGAAATTCATTTGTTTCTCATGTTATGTTTTTGTGAATTGAAAATCAGTCTGATAAGGACTAAGTAAATTTACTAAAACAAATAAATCTTTCAAGGCAAGATTTCAAATACCAGATTAGGTCTAGGAGTCAAACTGTTTTTGATTCCTATTAAGAGAAATGTTATTTCACAAGTATGGACATATCATGGAAGACATCTTTTATAGCCTTCAACGTATTTATAACTTGCACTTCTATGCACACTTCTGTAATAGTTTACTTCAAATATTTAGGAGAAAGAGGTTGAGACATTTACAGAATAGAATTCAGTTGGTTTACTTAAAAATGATCTGAGTTTAACCTTGATAAAATTGAATTTTCTTCCTTTTAAGTAGGGTTTTAATAAAGGGCTTTTAGAGATACCTTTTGGGAGACTCCCAGTCAACACCTGTCTATCACCACTTTATGAAAGATATCCCCAAAAAGGTAAGCCATGAAACTAAGTGAATTAAAACCATAAAGTTATCATCACTCAATAACTGTCTTTTTGGCAGCTTATTCTCATAGCATAACAGTAGCACATTCCTGTGCATGGTGTACCAGAGCCAAAACGAGCAGTTGTTTTTCTTAGTTCATTGAATTAAGTGTAACCTAACAGGGGCTGGAAAAGAGAGGAGCTACAGTGTTTTGGTGCATAGGATATAAATATGCGAAATAATATATAAATTATTTCCCATTAAGTCAAAAGTTTGGGGATTTTTAATAAGACTACAATACCATACATAATTTCTCAAAATTAAACCAAAACCCCTATTGAAGAATAGTTTTTAATTTTTATCCTACAAGCAGTCATTCATCTCCACGTCCTTCCACTTACTCAGAATGATGACTGAGGCATTCATAATTTTCATAATAACAAGGCAGGATGCTAGTCTATTGAATGCTACCAAAGATGGGAATCTTTTAGATATTTTATATAATTTTACTTAGTTGACTTTTCTCTAAACCTTCTTATAGTGACCTTTTTACATTATATATTTGTCTTTCTAACCTCTGCTTCTCATTTGTTTCATTTGTAAAACAAACAAATAAACACCTAACTTGTCCACTCCATGTAAATATCTCAATGCATATTATACTACCTTCTCAATCTGCAGGATTGATAGGATAGGATAGATGGAAAAATGGAAACAGAGTAGTTTGTCACCTGAAAAAAGCAATAGGGACTTGGAATTCTAAATTCTTCCTTCTGAGCCTGTGTTTTCTCCATTCAATATACATCTTTTTGAAGAAAAAAAAAGATGCTTCAAAGATGAAAAGAAATTATGTAAAACAATGTTATTTCTCATAGCTTCAAAGGCATTTTAATAACAAAAAATATCTGATACCATAAAATCATGTCAGGAAAGATAGAAAATGAGTTGACCTAACTGAATTACAATTGGAAAACTACAACATAGCTTTTAAAATCTCTTTTTACTCACCGTCTGATGGTTTCTGTCACAGTAACGCAGTCCAAAATAATCTATCTCCACTAGATTTATGTGATGGAATATGTAGTCAAGGACAACAGAACCTTTCGTTGACTTCTGTAAGAAAGAATTTTCAGAATCTTTTCATAAAGACAGTACAATCACAGATATAATTATTGTTAACTTTATCTAATACAATTTTATGAAGCTCCGAAAACAACTAAATTTTACTTGTTCTACCATTATTGCCTCAAATTGAAAGAAGAAAATAATAGTTACATGTATACATCAAGCAATTTGGGAAAGAATTTTGAAATTATAGTTATTTTTTATGATTCTCTTTTTTCCTTTTCTATTTAAAGGCCTTTTCCCTGGTTACTTGCAGAATTTTTTGTCCTTGGAGTTGTTAAATTTACCAAAATATGTCTTGAAGTTTTATGGTATAAATTGTTTTTATGTTTCTGGATGTAATCTGTGGGTGCTTTTTGATTATGATTTTGTTTCTGTTTTCAGAAGTTCTGGGCAATTTCCTCATATTATTTCTCGGACTGTGACTGTATTGTTCTTCTGGAGGACCTATAATCCTTAAATTGTCTACACATCCTATGTTGGAGACCATGATGTTTTTCTTGTTTAGAGATCATGTTTTCTTTTATGTTATTCCCTTTTTGTTTCTCTTTTTTTCTAAGATTAGCCTTCACTCTGAGATTTATCACTATGGATCAAATTTTTTTTTTGTTTATTCTGCCAATTATTTCTGCTGTGCAGGACAAAAATTCTGATTTCATAATTCTTATTTTCTCTTGAACCCTAAGAACACATACAGCTGTAGTTTCATGTTCTTTTGGGAATCCACAGGATCTCTGCCTCATCAGGTGTTGATTTATTTTCCTCTGTCTTGGAATATTTATTCTTAGATGTCTGGCCTCTTTTAGATAAACTGGAAGCCATCTTCTCTAGTGTTATTAATATCTTCCTTGTTGGTCTATGTGTTCAATATTTTTAACTGAATTTACTTTCTCTTTACACCTTTGATCACTTCAGTCTTTCCTCCTTCATTTTCTTCTATTGCTTACTTCTTGACCCTTTGATGGAAGTTTCCTTGGAGGCTAGATCTCAAAGCTGTCTTAGTCTCCTCCCACAATGGAGAAATCACATTTCTTTAGCCTCAATCTATACTCCGAGGAACTTCTGAAGGGATAGCATGCCAAATCCCCTTTCCTTCAGTCCACCCTAGCCCCAACCCAAGATGCTGGTGGCCACTCTCCATTTCCCTTCATTCCTCAGTTTTGTGTTGAGTCCTGCTTGCAGCACAGCACCTTGCCCTGAAGTAGAGTACGTTTGTCTTTTTCTGTTTGCTTCATGGGTTAAAGGTGAAGCAAAGAGTACAGTTCTGTTTCTTGTTGCCTCAGAACAGTAGAATGGGGGCAGGAGCTGGCCAGTGGGTTAGGGAGCCTAGACTGCAGCAGCAGCAAGTGAATCCCAAAGCACAACAGGAGAGTGATGTTGTGCTGCTCCGCCATAGCATGGGAGCAGGAGAGGGAGGATAGAATGCGCAAATTAAGGATTTAGGAGTTAGCCTTCTCTGCTGTTAATTCATCAAATCAGATTGTTTCCTCACTAGGCTTCTTGTCTTAACCTGTGGAAACAGCTTCAACTGCTTTATCTCTTTTGCTTAATTTTTATTTTAGAGAAGTTTGAGAGGTCATGAAGTTTGGAGAAAATATCTAGTTCTCCATCTTTGTCATATGACTCAGAAGTAGCCCATGTGTCTTTAAGAAAATCATGGGGTTTTTTTGTAGGTCTTAAATCATCTTGCATTCTATTTATTGGTCATTACCAAAAAGATTCCCAAGGAAGAAGAGTAATGACCTTTAGCAGATCATAGTCTCATTACATTTTTGGTAGAAAGACAGAGAATTTTTTACATCTCCCAGTTTTTCCAATCTCTCTAACAGAGTACTATTGTAAAAATATGGCAGTGTTTCTTGAAAGTTCTTTAATGTTCATAATAGAAACTGGTAGATAAAATTCAGCAGTTTCATGAACAGTTGTGCCTGAAAATTCAACATGCTACAATATCATATTATATATGCTATTTTGCACTTGAATGAAGCATTTATTAAGTTTTTACTATGTGCAAAGTACTCTGCTAAGCGCTAGGATTAGGAGCAGGAAACTTGGCCATCTCTGCTCTCAAGGAGCCTTTATTCTAATGGGAGGCACACATTAATATAAAGTTTCAACTGTAAGTAAAATGAAAAAAATCCCATGGTCCTTAGTATGCTGGTAGCAAGTATTACTGCCTCTTCTTTATTTGTCTTCTGATTCTCTTTTTTTCTTCTCCCAAAGGCACAAATTCCAAGAGGGGAAAAGACAGTAACTAAGCAGCTTGAAGGATACCAGAAACATTAGTTATTTTGTGTATTTTGGTCATAAGATTAAAAAATTTAGAGAAAAAAGGAACACTAGTTACCTAGTCCAGAGCTTCTTAACCAAAGAGTACGTAGATTTCAGGGGCAGGTAGGAGGATAGAGTGCCAAGCTTGGAGGCAAGAAGACTTTTCCTGAGTTCAGATATGACTCCAGGAACTAATAGCTATATGACCCTGGGCAAGTCACTTAACCCTGTTTTCCTTAGTTCTTCATCTGTAAAATAAACTGGTGAAGGAAATGGCAAACTACCCTAGTATTCCTGGCAAAGGCCAAGAAAACCCAAAATGGAGTCATGAAGAGTCAGACATGACTGAAATAACTGAATATCAACAAACAGATTTCAGGAAGTCCATAAATTTGAACAGAAAAAGAAATTAAATCTTATTTCAAAATAACTGGTTTCCTCTGTAATCTACATTTTATTTGAGGCATTTAAAAACATGATTCTGAACTTGCTAAAGTAGTACATGATACAAAAAAGACTATGAATCATTACATCTTATACAGCCCATTCATTTTATAGAGGAGTGAACTGAAGAACACAGATGATGTGATTTGCCCAAGATCACAGGAAACAGAACTTGACTTCAAACTAGAGTCCTCCAATTAAAAATCCAGTATTCATGCTGTCTTAGTGGACTGATATTAAGTACAATTGTAGTAAGTGAGCCATGAAATTTACCAGTCATGGAAAATGTTTATAACACAAACCCTCTAAAATTAACCTTAGATCTATATAATCCTACAATATTTGGCTCTGTGTGGCTATCATGTGCTGCTATATGAAAGCTTTATTCTTAATATCCTTAAAACTCACTAGAGGGACAAATATAGAGACTACATTTCAAGATTGGAGGCTTGAGTTACATTTGGTTACATATGGAGGCCCAGAGCCTCCAATTCTTCAATCTTGTGGAGTAATTGATCTACATAGTTACCTTCCATGTACTGATTTTTTTTATACACTTTTGAAAAGGAGCGCATAAATATCCATTTTTGTCCAACAAGTTTTAGTCTGCTATTTACAATGATACTACTTTCACTTCACTGATGAGAAAGTTTAAGATCAGGCAGGACAGAAATAAAAATCACAGAAAAATTAATTTTCCTGTTCTAAACCAAAACAAAAATTATATGCCAAATGAAGAAAGTTCGTAGCACATAAACTATTACTGACTCTCTGTTCCAGTCTCTTGTGGAAATTTCCCTTTTATTCAGTCAATTAAACCTTCATATAATGGATAAGATGGATGAATTCATTTCTATTTGTTATGCTTATATTAGGAGATTCAATGATAATCAGTTTTCATTTTTATTTTAACTATTTTTGGTTTCCATGACATCTAATTCCAACAAAATCAATACCCTTTCAAAATAGGATAAAGGATTATTTTATAACTAAAATTCATAGTATATGGGAAACTTTTCATCAAGCCATCTCAACTTATTATTTAAAATTAAACAAAAGATTATCTAATTTTTGTCCTGCAACCAAACTGATGGACATATGGCTTTCCATCCTTAAAAGAAATAAAGTCTAAAACAGGTGAAGTGGGGAAAAAAGTAAAAGAGTAAAAGTAATAGTTTCAAATTAAAGAAGTTTCAAACTTTTTAGAATTTTAACCTCAGGTAAATGAGAATTATGAACTTGATTAAAATGCTTCAGTGTATTAATTTGTTAAGAATGAAGGGGAAAAGACTCAGAAATCTTCTACAGTACAGAATAGATTATACCACACAACGCTAACAGATTCTCAGAAAGCATAATCACATTTACTTACAGGTAATTTACATTTTATCATAGCAGATCTATATACTACATGGCAGATTATAGACCAGAGTTTTATAATCTTAGAGAACTCCAAATGGAAGCTTATTTAAAATACCATCAATAAAGTTTTCAACAGGGAACAGAGAATTTGTCTAACAAGTAATAACACCTTCACAGATTAACATGACACTAAGAACCAGAAAGGCAGGTTTCTACAGGCTATGCACAAGGACAACTTTTACATTCAAGCAAAAAAAAATCTCATTTCTTCACAGTGGAAATCAACACTTCAAAACAATACCACAAAGTTTACAGATTAACAAATGTACAGTGCTGCAACTTAAGCATTTTAAAATTCTGTGAAACTACTAAGTTAGTATTTTATTACTCAATATAAATCAATGCTTAATTTTTTGTTTCTGATAAAGTACCATTGAAGCTAAGGATACTAGATACTAGATTGAAGTTAGGGATACAGATCACAGATATAGGGAAATTCCCTTCATTATAATCAGGAATAAAGAAATGGATTGACCTATGTTATCATAGATATAGGAAACTACCAAATGAGGTACCTTTCTTTACCAATACAGGTTAGTGTCTTCTCTATACTTTATAATCTTTTTAAAAAAAATTATATTTTGACATTCCTTTTAAAAGTTTTGAGGTCTAAATTTTCTCCCTCTCTCTAGCCTCCCCCTCCCCCCATAGAGAAGACAAACAATATGATATCAATTAGACATGTGAAGTCATGTAAAACATTTCCATAGAAGTCAGGGTAACTAGACTCTGGTGTGTGCACAGATCACATCAGCTTGCTAGGCTGATGAAACTTCACATGAAGAAGCTGAAAATCCGCTTCTGGGAGAGTCATGACGACATGTAAAGAAGTTAACTTGAAGCACTACAGAGCATGGTGTAGACTTTCTGTAACTGTTTCTGAATGGCTAACCATGTGGTAAATGGTTTTGATTTTCTGTAAAGGCATTCAAAAGATCTAGCCTGCTTCTAACATCTGTCTTGCTTCAGTCCTTTCTGCTGCTCTGTTCCTGATGATTAAATTTTCACAGACAGCATCAGAATCTAGTGAGAGACTATCCTGTAAGGGAGAAAGCTGTGAAATCTCTCTTGAGCCATGTGACTATGAGAAAGGGACCTTAGTCCTTGGCCTCTACACTTGTTCTTTCTCTTTTAAGTAAAGGGAATGGAAGCTCTACAACTTTGTGAGTTTGGAAAAGTCTGAGGCATACCTCAGCATCCCAATATTTCAGTCAGATGGCGCTTCAGTATCCTGTCCAGGCTATAATTTGCAGCCAGGTCATAACTGATGCCCTGAAAATTAAAAAGTGACCTTTCCAGACCCGGACCAATGGAAGCTAAGAGGACTCACACACTAGTCATATTGTACCTGGACGTGAACTTAGTGGAACCAATGCTATGTAGAAATTGAGCTGAGTTGAGTTTACTTCCCTCAGAGACCAAGGTGGTATAGGAGAGAGTATGTCCTTGAGGTATTGGGAAAAGTGTATATACATTTGTTCTTGATGTATCATTAAAGTAAATATTCTTTGGAAAAGCTAATTGATGATATATGGTTAAATGTAACTGGAGCAGTAGGTACTGCGTAGTGGGGAGGAGGAGAGGAACATAGTTGGTTGAGGTTCAAGCCAATGGAAGAATAGAAGAGATACAGGGTATCCTAGAACCCTGAAAATAAGATGCAACCATCCTGGCCCTAGGCCAGAGTATTTCACTATATAAGCCTAGTAGGCCACCACTACCCTCCTTCACTTTAAATGAGGAAAATCAGACACAGAGAAATTAAATGAATTGCCCAAAGTCATAAAGGTAGTAAAAAGAAAACTGGGATTTGAATGAAGTCTTCTGATTCAAAATCCATCAAGCTTGTAGACTCTTTTTTTTTTTTTTGCCAAAAATGAACAAGTCAAACGGAATACAAATATTGTCATTTCCATTATGTATAATGGATCTGAATATAGAATTTATAGCAAAATATCAATCACTGCAGGAAAAAGCCATGCACAACTGCTAACTTATCCATTTTGTTTTGAAGAGATTAAAAAAAAGGAAGCTCATATCCTTAAAAATCTATTATTGGGGAATATGTTTAAAAGACTAATTTATTTAGAATATTTAAATTTTGGTCTATTTTCTAATCTTTCTTAAGGTTGAATGAGCAAAACAATCTCTCTCTCTCTCTCTCTCTCTCTCTCTCTCTCTCTCTCACTCACACACACACACACACACACACACACACAGAGGCCACAAAGTTTGATGGAGAAATACAATACATAAAAATCAATAGGGAAAAAAATCGGGATTGGGAAGGATTAAGAGGTGAATAATCACAGGAAGCAAATAGCTGTAGGAAAAATTAACTTTCTGATTAAAGGAGACGAAAAGTCAAGAGCTGGAATCCAAGGGGGTGCCTTATATTACCCCTTCGACATTTGGGGAATCGCTGAGCCAAGTGTTACATATGAATGTAATAGAATATTATTGGATATTGAGGAATTTTCAGAGAATCTTGCATAGCACAAACTGACCCAGAGGGAAGTAAATAGAACCAGGAGAATGATTTATACCAGAACAAAAACATTTTAAAGAAAATCAAATGTGAAAGACTTAAGAACTCTGATCAATGCAACAACCGACCATGTCTTTGTAAGATTTATGATGAAGCATAATGGACACAGAAGGATATGAGGTGAAGAGATAAATCAGTGTGAAATGGAAACATGCAATTTCATAAAATATTATTTGTGTTCTACTGTTTGGAAATATTTTTAAAAGCTTTTAAATTCAGAATAAAAATGTAGGTTAAAATGATATTATATGCCAAGCTGTATTTCTACAAAGAAAATAATTTCAAAATTTGAAGAAAATAATTTTAACCTTGATTTATTTTTTAAAATAAATTTTTATTGCTGTTTGCAGTTTCTTACATCATTATAATTATCCCAAGTTCCCTCCCACAGAGACATCCCATATGACAAATAATATTTCTAGAGAGGGGGAAAAAAACAGTACAAATGATCAATACATTGAAAAAATACAACACAATATGTATGATATGTAACATCTGTGCAACTCTGTAGGTTGGGAATGTCTTTTCATGTCTATTCATTTAAATCCTGCTTAATCTTTATAATCTTGTTATATTTACTTTTGATTCTTTTAGTATGCAGTTATTCTTTCCATTTTTGTCATTATAATTACTGTGCAGCTTCTTTTCTTGACTTTGCTCTTCATTAGTTTGTAGAGATCTGTTTCTGTTTCTCTGCACTCATCACACACATCATTTCTTTCAACACAACAATATTCCATCATATTCATGTACTACAATTTATTTTGCAGTTCCCCAATTGATGGCCATCTACTTTTTTTTTTCCAATTCTTAGCTATCACAAAAAGTGTTACTATAAATATTTTTGAGTATAATAAGGACTTTCTTCTTATCGATGACTTCCTTGGGGTATAAGCCCAGTAATGGAGTCTCTGGTTCAAAGTGTATGATCATTTTTGTCACTTTATTTGCATAATTTCCAATTGTTTTCCAAAATCTCACAGCTCCACCAACAATGCGTTAGTGTACCTATTCTTTTAAAACCCCTCAGACATTGACTATTGCCATTTTGGGAGGTCATTTTTTGCCAATGTGTAGGGTATGAGGTGAAATCTCAGGGTTCTTCCAATTTTAATTTTTTTCATTATTAGTGATTTGAAACATTCATGTAGTTGTGTATACTTTGGAGTGCTTCTCTTGAGAATAGTTCGTATCTTTTAACCCTTTAACTATTGGGAGGGAAATGGCAATTCTCTCTGTCTCTGGCTTTGTCCATATTTTTTTCCCCTTGGATTATCAAGCCCTCATTAAAGAAATTTGATGCAGTATTTTCCCCCATTCAATCACTTCCTTTCTTATTCTTAGATACATTAATTTTGTCTGCGCAGAAGCTTTTCTGTTGTAAGTAATCAAAGTTATTATTTTATCTTTGGTAACTGCATTTAAATCCTGTTTGGTTAAGAATACATTTCTTACCAATAACTATGAGAAGTATATGAACTTTTTATCTTCTAATTTTTCTAACAAAATGATTTTAATATTAAGGTCATGTATTCATTTAGACTTATGGAATTTGAGTAATATGTAATATGTGTACATATGGTGTACACACAGTACATGTACAATATGATATAAATCTAATTTCTGCCAGATGGCTTTCCAGATTTGCCAGTAGTTTTTTTTTTCTCTCAGATAAGTTTTTTCCTTAGTTTTTTCCCCCTATGTTTTCTATTTTATCAAGCCCTGGGTTATTGAGTGCTATTAGCTCTCCTTTGTCTAACCTGTTCCATTGATCTCTCTATTCTTAACCCAATACCAAATTATTTTGGTGACTGCTACTTTATACTTTTAGCCTCATTTTGAATGGCATAAATGTGAAATCTTAAATTCTTTAAAACTAATCTTTTTTGTTATTTAGCCATTTTCAGTCATGTCTGACTCTTTATGACCCTTTTTTGGGGTTTTCTTGGCCAAGATACTGGAATGATTTGTTATTTCCTTCTCCAGCTCATTTTACAGATGAGAAAACTGAGGCAAATGGAATTAATTTATTTGTCCAGCACCATTTAGCTAGTAATTGTCTCAGGCCAGATTCAAACTCAGGTCTTCCTGACTTCAAGACTATGTGTTCACTGCACCTAGCTGTCCAAAAAACTATCACTATTTATAAATATTCGCTAATGTAAACAATTTCTTAAGGAAAAAGGAATGATAATATTGAATCTTATTGCTATAAATCATATTACATTATATCCAGAAGACTTAAGGCTATGGATTATTTGCAGTAAAAAGACTAAATTTGATATATTTGTTTCCTCAAGTATTTATATACACCCTCTGAATATGTCTTCTTTCCTCCAGTTTCTAAAGACATGACTTCTTCTTACCAAGGTCAACCCCTCTGTATGTGCATGATCCCATTCCTACCTGTCTTTATAAGAGTTCCTCAATCATTCCCCCCATGTCTCTTAAATCTTCAACCTCCTCTTTAATCAGAAGGAAAAAAAACAACCCTGGTATTTCAAAATAATGTTTCTTGGCAAGCCTATGTATTTTATTTTTTTGGATTTCAAAATCCATTCTTAAGAGGCATTTTGATATAAAAAACCCAAACAGTAAGAACCCCCACTTCCAAACTTCCCTATTTCTCTGTTGAAGGCACCACCATCCTCTGTCTTTCAGCTTCATAATCTTGACATCATCTTGTATTTCTTACTCACTTTCACTCCATATATCAGATCATTTGCCAAATCTTTCATTTGTCTCTTCTCATATTCCATCCCTCTCTCCAGTCAAGTGTCAGGCCCTTACTACTTTATTACATCATTTATCACATAAAATTACAGCTGGTCTCATAACTGGTCTCCCTGACTCAAGTGTCTCACCACTATATACTGCTACTAAAGTAATCATTTTTGTTCTTTTTCTCAAAGATAAAGTATTTTTGTTCTTTTCTCAAAGATAAAGTATAAACTCATCTATCTAGCTTTTTAAAATAGTTTTATTGATATGTTTTTACATTACAAACATTTATAGATTATCTGCACTCCTGGAAAGGTCTCTTGTAACAAAGGAAAATAATTAAATACAATATAGAAATCTCATCTGAAAGTTATTAAAATTATATATAACATATATTATACATAATATACGTAAATATGAATATGATATTTATTATACATAACATACATAAATATGATAAATATAAAATTATTTTAAAAAACATTATACCTCTCTATTTTTAACTGCTTTAATTAGCAGAAATTATTTTCTGTCCTTCCCACCTCCCACCCAATTAGGAGAGAAACAGAGAAGAAAAACAAATTCCTTGTAACAAATATGTATAGTCAAGGAAAACAAATTTCCTCCTTGGTTATTTACAAAAACAAATATTTCACTTTGTACCCTAAATCTATCCTTCTCTGTCAGAATATGGACAGTTTGTTTTATCCCCAGTCCTGTGGAATCAAGGATGGTCTTTGTTAGCTTTTAAAGCCCTACACAACCTGGCCCCAACCTATCTTTCCAGCTTCACTGGAAATTATTCCTCCTCCTATAACGCTGCAATTTACCCAAATAGGCCTTCTTTTTATACCTCACACTCGACTCTCCATCTTCATCTCCATGCCTTTGCACGGTTCATCCCAAAAGTCTAGAGCGCACTCCTTCACCTCCATCTCAGCTCAGGCATCATCCTCTCTGCATGAAACTTTTTCTCATTACCCCAGCACTCTTCTCTCTCAAACTACATTTTCTTTAACTAACTTGTATATATAAATATATATATATATATGCATTAATTGAATCTATACTTATGCAGTATATGTTTTTATATGTATGTCTTTCCCATGAGTATTTATATTCATTGTATGGATTGTTTCATTCCTTTTACTGGCCTCTCCAGCATTTAACACAGTGATCAACACATAGTAGGCATTTAATAAATTCTTGTTAATTGATATTTGTAGCATAGTTTTCCTACATAAAGGATATAGAACCTTATTGCTCTTCATGACAAGTGTAATACTATACGAGAGAACAGCAGATTTCAGTCCTCATAAAGGCAGTTAAAGAAACTTGAGCAAGCCATTCAGTTTTTTATCTATAAAATTAGGATAATACCATCTGCCTAACCTACATTAGAGAATTGTTATGAGGATCAAGGGACAGAATAGTGTTTTAAAAAAAATTGAGGGGAAAAAAGCATAAAATACTGCAAAGATGAAGACAATTATCAGCATTATTAAATGCTGGCTTTCAAACATCCAACATAATGATTTAATTCTGCTCTACAGAGTTGCTGGAACACAGAGTGAATTGACAGACTTCCAGACCTGAAATGGGATAGGATGGATAATTGTAATATTCTGCAAAAAATTAATAATTAATCTTTAGAGACAAAAGTAAATATTTTCTAATGTGCTAAATAAAATTATTTTTACATCTTATTTCCATTAAAAAAACAATTTAGACCAAATTCAAGTGTTTGACCTGCTAAGCCAAGCCTGTCATCTCACTATGCAGTAGATTAAGTTCCCTGCTTTTTGTTTTATGTATTTCTTAATAGAGAACTACACAGTATAGAAAAACCTATGAACCCTGGGGCAGAAAGGGTTTCCTTGGAGTTTAAAAGGATTGCCACGTAACAGCTTTCTGAAGAGACCTTGTGTAACATTTCCTGTTCTTTGAACAAAAGGAATATTGAATGTCTGAGGCCAGAGGCAGGCAGAGTGCAACAGTCTAATGTTTTTTTAACGTGCCTTACTCAGCACTATTGTAGCCAGCCATGTATGTCTAGCATTAGAGCTGAGAGAAAGGAACATGATCTGAATGTAAAATTCTGTCTTGTACCTTTCCCCAACACAGAGTCATTTAGATAACTGATATTTTCAAACTCCCCCCTCGAGAAAGGGAGTCAAGCATATTAAGCACTCAAGAAATAAACGGTACACACAAGCCCATGGAGTAAATGGGCTTAATACCCAGAAAAGGTATCAAGAAATAGGCTAAGATGTGTATAGTGTCTATCTCAAGCATGTCTTGTAGTGTACTATGATTGATCAAGTGGTTTCAAAAAATTAAATTAAATTAAAATATTTAAATGCTAATTAGGACTGAAATAACATTTACCTAGGGGTTAGGAAATGTGGTATGACCAAAGTAAGGGGATATTTATGAGTGCCTTCTTTTGCCTGTATCCTGAATAAGGTAACATCTTACCTATTTCCTTTGTTTAAAAATCCCCCTGTTCTACAACTTCTGGGAAATTAAGATATAGGTAAAACAGAGAGTAAATGAATTCGATTTCCCTTTCCCAGTGGAAAAAACTTCACTATTTGGAACTAGAAGACTTTGCTTCAAATTCCAGCTCACCTAATTACTATGCGCATAACCTTGGGCAGATTACCTAGCATGACTAGGCTTCAGTTCCCTCATATATAGAAGGTTGAATTAGATAACTTCTTAAGGTTCTTTCTAGTTCCACATCAATGATCTCATGATCTTTCATTTTAAAAACTTTTCTCAGACTCTTAGATATGGGATAACCTCAGGTGTTCATTAAGGCAAATCATCTACTTGAAAGATTTTCTGGACTTGATTTCTTTTCTCTTCTTTTCTGCTGTATGATCAATTAACTGCTCCTTTGAATTTCAAGGTGAAGAGCACTGAAGAGACAGGGAAATTCAACTGAATTAATTTTTTTTCCTTTGTAAATAGAACTCTAATAAAGTCTGATAAAGTCACCTTGTTGTGATATGGGGATGACCCTGGATATTTGTGGGCCACACCAAGAAGAGCATAGGTCCTAATAAATCCTATTAAGGTTGGAAGCCTTTGGGTACAGACCTGGTAACGGACTGTATATTTGTTATCTAAGAAGCAGCAATCTTCAGAGAATCTCATCCCTAACTGACTTTAGGGTGATTTTATTTTTGGCAACATCAACTCTCAAAGAGCATCTACTATTTAGTTTTTAAAAAATTGTGATGAAATTAAAACTATCTATAGTCATATAAAAATGCTCTAAATCACTATTGATTAGAAAAATGCAAATCAGATTGGCTAACATGACAAAACAGGAAAATGATAAATGTTGGAGAAGATGTGGGAGAGTTGGAATACTAATTCATTGCTGGTGGAGCTATGAGCTGATCCAACCATTCTGAAGAGCAATTTGGAACTATGCCCAAAGGAGTATAAAAATGGGCAATATAAGTTCTACAGTTGTAAACCAAAGAGATCATAAAAACAGAAAAAGGACCCACATGTACAAAAATATTTATAGCACTTCTTTTTGTGGTGATCAAAAACTGGAATTTGAGGGGATGGCCATCAATTGGGGAATGGCTGAACAAGTTGTGGTATATGAATGTAATGGAATACTATTGTGCTATAAGAAATGAGGACTTCAGAGAGACCTGGAAGGACTTATATCAACTGATACTCAGTGAAATGAACAGAACCAGAACATCTTACACAGTAACAGCCCTAGTGTGCAAGAACTGTTTCTGACAGACTTTAGCCCTTCACAGCAATGCAAGGACCTAAAACATTCGAAAGGACTCTTGAGGCAAAATGCCATCCACATCCAGAGAAAGAACTATGGAATCAGAAAGCAGAATGAAGCAGAATATTTTCTCGTGTTATGTTTTGTTTTGCTTTGTTTTTTTCCCCTGGTTTCTCTGATTCAATTTAATTCTTCTGTGCAACATGACTAAGGTGAAAATGTGGTTAATAAGAATGTATATGTAGAACCCACATAAGATTGCATGCTGTCTTGGGGATGCAGGAGGGAGGGAGGGGGAGAAAATCTAAGACTTATGGAAGCAATTGTAGAAAAGTGAAAACAAATAAATTAATTTAAAAAAAGGAAATTGAAAACAAATAAATTTGGAGAAAAAAAAGACTGTGATTATCTTTGGTAATCTGTATCAACGGAGGGAATATACACCCTGACAAGACTGGAGACTGTTTGATGGAAGTTTGGGTAAATAGTTGGATAGCTGACTTACTCTAATTCTGTCTTTACTGTTAGGAATAGGTTATTAGTATACACATACAACTTTTTTTCTATAATAAATCTGTGAGGAATGGAGTTTCTAGAAATCTAATCTCCTAGCTAAAAGAGGGCCCTTGAGGGCTAAAACCAAGTGAAAAGAATAAAAGTGTTTTTTTATGTCATGTTAATATACTGAGTAAAGGGCCTGTCCAGTTATCTCAATTCTATCAATGTGATAGAAGTCAGAGGCATCAAAGAAACGGAATTTTTAGTGAAAGCTTACTGGAGTTTGGACATGAGTGACTATTTAGTTAGTGTTTTGGGGACTTTTACAAGAAAGAACAATGTGGGGATGGAGATTCTAGCATAAAGATCATCTAGTACTTAAGGCCATTAGTTTATGACTCAAGAAAGGAGAAGAGTCAAAGTTTCAGTCTAGAAAGAAGTGAAGAGAAACCAAACTTATTCTAATGGAAAGAATCAGACATAATGACTGATTATTAAATTATCTTTAGAGAAAAATCAATCAAGGTTAGTCCAGACAGCTAACACTTCCAGGGGAGAACAATCAAGATCTTCGGGAAAGTATAGGGAAACAAATTCCAGAGCAGTGGAATTCTAGGTCAGTAAACACTGAAGCCTAAGCCCAAGAAGAAATCCTGAGGCTAGATATGGAAGAATCTCTCATAACGAAAGACAATAGTAAGATTTCAATAAAAAGGAGTCCTAGCAAATTTTTTTTTATGATATAAATACAGTTCTGATACCTAAACCAGGAAGAGCCAAAACAGAAAGAAAATTATAGATTGATTTCTCTAATGAATATGGATACAAAAATTTTAAATAAGATGCAAAAAGAACACAGCAACATATCATAAGAATAATGCATTATGATCAGGTAGGCAGGGGATAGAGAAGGGGAGAAAATCTAAGACTTATGGAAGCAATTGTTGAAAACTGAAAACAAATAAATTAATTAAAAAACTATTTCAATGGGTCAACAACAATAACAAAGAGCTAAACCGAGAAGGAAGAGGTCAAAGTAGGTAGTACCTTCAAAAAAACAAAACCACTATACCTAAAGAAAGGGCTAGGAAATAAAAATTTTAATTCAGGAACCTAGAGCTTGATCCAGGACCCAATACAAATGGAATTGGGCCACCTAATTCTTAACACAAGGAAGAAAGAATCAATCTGGATGAGAAATACTGGTACTATTTTGTTACGTGGAAAATTGAAATATCTTTAATAAGAAAAACATCACCCAACTATGCTCACAACCTCCCTGAAAAGACTATGTCATAATTCTAGAGAAAGAAAAGCAAAGAAGAAGGAAAAACCTACATCTCTATCTCATGGGAGGAGTAGGGGTAGTGGAAGTATCCAGCTGGAAGGAAGAGTGTAGGACAGCCAGTAGGAGAATCAGCAAGCAAAGTCTTGAAACTTGGTGAAGCAAGAATAGGGACCAGGGTCAGAGAATTCTGAATGGGCCAGGATAAAACAAATCAATAGCACCTGTGGGGAACCAGGCAAAGTAATAGCAGAAACAACTAATTAGACAATTTTGGGACGCACTTACTCTCCATCATGTATACCTTTAAATTTTTTTTCTTAAACAGTTAGGGGTTAGCTAGTGGATAGAGCACTGGACCTGGAGTCAGGAAGACATGAGTTCAAATCCAGTCTCAGACACTTACTGGTAATGTGACTATAGAAAAGTAACAATCTCTATGTGCCTCAGTTTCCTCAACTGTAAAATGGGAATCATTACAGCATCTATTTCTGAGGGTTGTTGTGAAGAGATATTTGTAAAGCACTTAGCACAGTGCCTGGTACATAATAGACACTTACTACATGCTCATGCCTTTCCTCTCCCCCATCTTGTCTTCTCTTTCTTTCCTTTCCTTTTTTTCTACCTTCCCCTCTGCCTATGTCACCTGTTTTCCAGTGGCATCTGCAGTTCTATTAATGATCCTCACTTCCAAGTTAATATGTTCACTTCCAAGTTAAAATTAAAGCTAAGAACATGAGAAATTTATGACTTTCTTTTTCCTACCACTTACCTCCAAAAAGTAAAAGAAAATTTGCATTCAGATAGTATACACTCATAAGTTTTTTTTTAACAAAATCAAAACTATGAGTCTATCCCTAAAAAGAACTTCCTTCAAAGAGATGACTGTCAACTAAAGTGTAATTTATAGTATGCCTTGGACCCTTTAAAATTATATGACTTTTCTATGATCACACAGCCAGTGTGTCTCACAAGCAAAACTTAGGTCTACCTGACTTTATTAACTACAACATTCTACTTGTCTTATACAATTTAAATACAACTTTACAAAAAGAGCTACTGTATTTAATATTTTTTTTGAAGAATAACAAAATTCAAAAGGTTTTTGAACTTTGAATCATAATAGGTATCTACCAGGAAATTAATTCCTAGGACTTGAGAACAGGACTTCAGCTTGAGTTCTTCCTGCCTCTGCCACTTACTATCTGTGTTACCTTGGGCAAGTTGCTTCTACTCTCTGGCCCTCAGTTCCTTCGGATGTTAAAAAAAAAAAAAATAAAATGAGGGTGTTCAAGTAAATGAGCTTTAAGTTTCCCTTCTAGCTCTAGGTTTATCACCTATGAACTCTGACTTCTAACTTTTTCATTAGTGAAGAGTCACCATAAATAGAAAGTTAGGAGTCAAACCTAGAGTTAGAAGGGAAACTTAAAGGTCATCTGGTTAAATGCCCTCACCTTTGCAAAAATTAACCATGCATTGAAGCAAAAATTAAAAAAAAACCTCACCAAAAAATTGTGAAAAGAAATACTAAACATCATTTATGGAAAATAATGCAATAAAAACTATATTTAGTAAAATATTTTGAGACTAAATAACAGAGAATTAATGATTCAAAGAACAAATTATAGAAACAACTGAAAACTTCATCAAAGAAAATGACAATAATGAGAAAAGATATCAAAGTTTATGGGATGCAACTAACGGTGTCCTTAGGGAAAATTCTAATTCTCTCAATGTTTTCAACAAGGAAAGAAAGAACAAATCAACGATGTGGGCATGCAAATTTTAAAAACACCTGAATAAAAACAAATCAAAAATCTTCAACTAAATAACAAAGGAGAAATTCTGAACTTAAAGAAGAAATTAATGAAACTAAAAGCAAAAAGACTGATTAATGAATACTTAAGAAAAATATAAATTTCACATGTTAACAAAAAATAAGATTTTTAAAATAACTCATTACTAGAAAATGAACAAACTATAAATCAACTGCCAAAGGCTGGGTAGGTGGGGAACCAAATAAACCTCCAGGACCCGATGGATTAACAAGTAAATTCTATCAAACTTCTAAAGCAAAACTTTCCAATACTATATAAATTCTTTGTAGTTATGAGAACAGAAGCCACTCTCTCAATCTCTTATCAATGATGCAAATATATTATTGATACATAAACCAGGGAAAGAAAGCAAAAGGAGAAAAAAATTGGAAACCACTATCCCAAATTAAAATTGATGCTAAAATCTGAAATAAAATTATCAAATAGGTTTCAGTGACAGAAAGGCTATAAATTATGATCAGGTTGAATTTATATCAGGAATGAACAGTTAGTTCAAAATAAGTAAGTCTGTAAAGTATAATAAATCATGTTAATAATACAAATAATAACAATGTAATTATATTAATAGATTTGGAAAAAGGCTTAGACAAGATCTAAAACCCTTTTCTGTTAAAAAAATAGAAATCAAAGGAATAAATGTGGTATTTCCTAAATAATAGTTATCTAAATCTAAGAGCAAACATCATATATAACAGAGAAACGTTAGTGGTCTTTTCAGTAAGACCGGGGTAAAGCCAGGATATCTTTTATTATTATTACTAGTCAACAAAATGCCAAAAATGCTAAATAGAGCAACAAGGAAAGAAATAAATTGAAGGAAAAAGCACAGGCAAAGAAGAAACAACTATCACTTTTAGCAGATGATATATACTTAGAGAATCCCAGAGAGCCAAATAATATTAATACAAATAATAACTACAGCGACATTTCAGGGTATAAAATAAGTCCATATAAATCCAATATATATTCTAATATATAATCAACAAAACTCAGCAGAATAGACACAAATTCCACTCCAAAAGAAAACCCTACAAAAGCTACAAAATATTTAGTACCTTCTATTAATATTCCCCTATGAATTATAGGATACCAGTTATAAAACTCTACACAGAAATAAAGACAGATGTAAATAATTTGGGAAAACTAATTTGTAAGGAACATGGAAGAGAGAGGATATACAGGGTTCACTAGAAAATCAGTACAGTATTCTACTATTATCTTTTTTTACACATTACTTCATACCTTGGAGTTTTATTCTACGGAACTCTGCCAAATAAAGCTTAGATGTGTAATAGTTTTTGGCTATGGTCTTTGAAACCCATTGAAGGGCATGTTGGCATGTCTGAACCAATACTTATGTGTTTATCAAATATAGAAAGTATGTGATTACAGGTTTGAGATCTCATTGAAAGTTTTTGTTTTCTTTAGACTCTGCCCCCCTACTGCATGCATAGCATAGCCTATATATGAGTAGCAAGGTCCATAACTCCTGCACAAGCACTCAATGTATAAAAATGGTATCTGGTTTAGGACAGCCCATGAACAGAGAAACATAAATAGCACATCAAACTACTCCCAGAAGTCAAAGACACTGTAACTAACCATTGAACAATACTCCCCATTCATCTTGGATTTGGACCATCCAATTAATTCATTGCATGAAGGATTGGTAAGGTCCAGATGGCCTACCCGCCATTGAGCAAATCCAGTCCTCCAGCTGAAAGAGTCACATTGATGATGCTTTTTCTTGTCTAAATAGCATGTCATTGAGAAACTCTTTTTCTAGGAAGTCATTGCTACTCAAACTCAAAAACTTTCCCATTTAGTAATACTCTATTTTGGGATTCTCCATAAGACAACTTCCTCAAGTTGACAAAGTCCAGTCAGGATTTCTCCTCTGAAGTTGCATGCCAATACCATGCCTAGCTCTACCTCGTGTCTCTACAAAGACTTTTAGCAATGCTGTTTGCTGCAATATAGCTTGAGCATGGAAAAGTCCATTTTCAGGAACTCTAATTCTCTGACTTGTGCTCACAAATAGAAACAGAAAGGCAGAAGAAGGTGGTCAGAAAACGGAGTCCAGGAACTCCTCTTAATCAGATTTGCCAGGTGCTTCTCTAACAACTTGCCAAGTACTGATCCTAGGGTGAAAGAAAGGAAAAACCTATTCCCACCCCCCACAAGAGGGCAGAGACAGTTTGTGTTTATACACTATTGTACCTCAGTATCCTTGTGATGGCAATCAAAATAGATCTTTTGCTGTTTTTGTTTTAGTACAATCAAGTGTCTTTGACTGAATCTTGGTTATCAATCAAGAGTGTTTACAAGAAGTAAAGAAACAAGAGTTTCTTGAATTAAAAACAGTGTATGTATTTGTATTGTTAATTATTTTAATGTGATTAAAGATCTTTCCAACCCATTGAAGGGCCTGCCCTTTGTGGGAAGCTTGATTAGGGGAGTTATTTATAGGAGGGTCCCAAGTACCTTTTATTTCTTTCTATTGAGGCAATGGGTCAAAGGATTGTGATGCCCTCTGGCTCTAAAAAAGGTATAAATACTCTGAGTTGAGGTTTTACCTTGGGACTTAGTTTTTGGTAAGAAGGTTTGAGTTCCAAGCAGGTGAGGACTATGGGAAGCTGGTAAGGATTCCCCTGTGCTTCTCTCTCTGGTGATGATGGGTCAGACAAATTTACCTGTCTGTTGAATTATGGTCAGGCATAGAAAGTCATGTCTTTGGGGCTTACTGACTGGAAGTGTTTATTTGGCCAGATGAGGACTCTGGGAAGCTGCTAAGGAGCCCCCTGGCTTTGAGAACCCAGATGTCATGCTTCCCCCTCTGGTAACGATGGTCAGAGTTGGGGTCCAAAGGTCTGTTGAATTCAGGCAGAGGAAGCCATGTCTGTTGATCTTTTGATTTCTCTGTATTTTCTTCTTGAATTAGTGGAATGATACATGTACTTGGTTAAAGGAATGAGACATGTGCTTCATTAAAGTGATTGTTAACCCCTCAAAAGTTGCCTTTCCTTTTATCAATGCAGATCTAAGAACCTGTGATATTAGGCCCTCTGTGTATGTTGGGGTGCTTACTGATTCAATCCTTTACATCTTGTCTCTCCATCTCATTTTAAAATCATTTTCCCCTTTTCTTGCCAGCTATCTGCCTAATAAATTTAATAACTTTCAATCATATCTTTTGTCTTTTATTTCCAGTAATTTTTTTTAAAAAAAACATCTGTTTAGGGATTATTTTTTTCAGGTAGAGTATTCAATTGTTTATCTTGGTGCAAATGATGTTAAAGCAAGTGGGTAATATTTTTGTAAAGTTAAAATCACAACTTTTATTTTTCTGAATCCTTGTAACTGTTTAAAAGTGTTAATGCCAAAATGTGCCAGTTTTATTCAAATTAGAAGCATATTTACTAATTTGCTGTCCAAAGCATCAATTTGATTCAATTATAATGTCAGTAATGAATGATTGCTAAGGATGGCAACTCTTTTCTCTTTGTGTGCTAATCTAGAGTATATTTTGGGAGAAAACAGAAACAAAGAACCTAGGTTAGTCAGGTTTTGTGCTTCATTTTGGCAAAGTCTCATACCTTATAAAGAAGCTTCTGGCTCCTTCAGAGGCAGATTTTTGTCCCTAGCTGCACTTTGGAGCATTCAATATTGAGAGCAGATGCACATTTGTCTTATAACACTGGGAAGAAAAAAATTCTGATATTATGTGGTATATTATAGATACAATTGCCTCATTAAAATGCTTAAAAGGTGACAGCAATAGGTTCCACTTTGCAAGAATTGATGAGAAGACAGTTGATTTTTCCTTCCCAAAACACAAGAAACTGAAGGGTTAAACAGTTGATATTCATAAGAATTTTTCACTTTTGATATGGGTTCCTCAAAGCTTTCAGACATTAATTAATTCAACTCCTATGGTAGACACTGAAAGTTAGATAGCAGATCTAGCCTAGCTATCTTACTAAAAAAGTACAAAGTTTTCTGGCTACTACTGAAGCACCTGCACTATGGTAAGTGCTACAATACTGTTTCAGAGTTCACTAATTGGTGATTTTTTTGAAACCTAATTTCTATGACTGTCTTAGAGGACTTCTGGGTTGTCGTTGTTTGTCCTTCATTCTCCAAGAGGACCAGGTGATGCCATGACTTGCAAATGAATTGGATTTAAGTGAGGGAGAGCTGTGCAAAGTCACCAGCCTGACTTTCTCCTCCAGAGCCGTTTGGGTCCAGTGGCAAGATATGGATCAGGACCACTAGAGATGGATGAAGTGGGAGGCCTTGGTTTTTTAAAGCTAATGTCTTTCCCAAAGTCTCAGTTTGACTAAGGCAACACCCATTCAGTGATTAAGGCTAGGTAAGAAAAGAGACAAAGAATGTCCTCTTTTACCTACTCAAAAAAAAAAAAAATCTGGGAGGGGAAGACCCTCAAGGTTTCTGGGCAAAACAGAAACAATTGCTATTTACACTTACTCTTAGCTATCAGGGCCCAATGAGCACTAAGTGGGGTTTGGGCTGGGTCTTATTGTTGGTTGAGATGACTCAGAAGGAGAAAGTGAGGCTGGTGACCTTGCACAGCCCTCCCTCACTCAAAACAAAGTCAAATGCAAGTCATGTCATCATTTCTCTGATGTCATGATCTTCTTTGAAAATGAAGGATGGACACAACAAAACTGTTGGCCAATCAATGAGAGCCAGAGTGTATTGGGTTTAAGGCATGGTCCTTAAGAAAGAAATCTAGCTGGTAAACCCTAAAATATATTGTGAGGTTTCAATAATTAAAATTTACATTCCTTTGGGCAGAGCACTGCAAGTAAGGTATGATACCCTATGTGGACAGAGGGAGAGGAAGGAGGAAATGTTTATTAATCACCTACGAGGTGCCAGGAATTATGTTAGAAGAAAGGCAAAGAAAAAGTGTCTGCTTTCACAAGGACCTTGCAGCTCAATGGTGAAGACAACATTTAAGCAACTATGTACAGTCAAGCTATATACAGGATAATCAACAGAAAAGGCACCAGAATTAAGGGGGGTTGGTAAAGGCTTCCTATAGAAGATGGATTTCAGCTGGGACTTGAAGCAAGGTGCAGGAGAGGAAGATGAGGACGGAAAGCCAATGAAAATGACCAGAACCAAGAGATGAAGTGTCTTGTTTGAGGAACAGCAGAGGCCAGTGTCACTGGGTCAAAAAGTAGAAGGAAGTAAAGAAACAAGCATTTATTAAATAATCATTACTGAGAGCATGCCAGTCCTAGGAATCCCTCTTACCACAGAAACCTCTTTCCCAGTTTTGAGCCTTCCTCTGCCTCTTCATCCATTCCCTTATAGGCTGTTTTCTTCTTAAGAGCCTACAGGAATTATTTTCCACTCATTATTAACACCTGACTTAATTAGCCAGGGAATATCACATCTCTCTTCTCCTTTTTTATGCACCCTCTCATTTTCCAATTTGTCCTACACAAAACATGATTCACCTATACATGGTGTGTAGCGAGGTAGTCCATGATGTTCCAAGCCTATTTCTCCACCATTACTTACTTCTTCTATTTGACTTCCACTTTCACCCTTTTTTTACTAATGTATTTCTAGAAAAAAAAAATCTAATGATCTATTATCTTTTTCGATTTTGTCCTTGGTTGCTATATTTGTTTATCTTTCTTGTAGCTTTCTTCTGTGATATTTGAAAAATAAATAATTTGTGCAAGTCAGTTTTCTTTGTAGGAATGCTTTGAACATCTGTTCTTCCCTGAACATCCATCTTTTATTTCATTAATAGTTAGCCTTAGGTATGTCACCTTGGGTCACATCTTGAGTTCCTTTGTTTTACAGATCACTTTACTCCACTAGCTTCTGCAGTTTCTGGTGCATACAGAATAGCTGTCTATTAATCAAATTTCTTTTCTTTTATATTTGAAGGTCTTTCCCCTTTCTCCCACAACTATATTTTAACAAATAATGATCTTTTTTCTTGTTCAAGATTTCTATGTTACCTCAAATTGTCTTGGGGTAAAGAGTCATGTCTGAGATCACTGGATGAACATGCTATTGTAAATATCTAAGTCCAAACTTGCCTCTCTCTAGGCTAGAAATCGTTTAGATATAATATTAATGATGAATTAAAAGTGTTTCTGACAGACTTATACTTAATACATAGATTATATGATAATATTTTTCTTTGATATTTGTTTAGGCAAGGATTGGAAATTTGTTCATAAAAGAGTAAGTTATTCTTCAGAGAACTCTTACTTCCTTTATCTTTGAAGATGGGATTTTTTTTGGTCGTCTATTGTACCCAGAGTAACAGAATCCTTTACAACAGTTATCAATACATTTTTATCTTTTATGTTATTGTCTTCAAAAATAATTTTGATCCATGAAGAATAAAATCTTTCATTTTATACGTTCCAAAAATGAGAATCTTTTCCCAAACAGTTTAATCTTCTTTTTCTCTCTCTTAATTCTCTCATTTCTACTCCTGTTCACAGAAGGAATATGATAAGTAAATTCTATAAAAAGTAAAAAAAATGGTTCTCACTGAATTTTTCATGGAGGTTACCTTCTCTCCACATTTAAAGAAAAACAAATCAATTTTTAAAAATTAATAGGCCAGGAATCAGTCAACCGTCTTTTTAAAGGGCAGACCTCAGCAGTTCTAAGTTATTGTCACTCGTCAATAACTTCAGCAGTGTAATGAAACCAAGAACTCAAATCTGTGTGTCAGGTTTGGGAATTCCACACCGGCCTATAGAAGTTATTACACAGATGGATAAAAGTATTCTACTACTACACAACTGTTCCAGGATTAGGCAGAGAAAATATCAACCTGATGATAAAACCAGACTTTTTTTTCAGTTTAATCATAAATACAGGTGTGATTATTTGCCATTTGATCCCAAACAACAGAAATATTTGCTGGAAATAGTACCTTCATCAGCACAATCCTGGACCTAATCAACAAGCATATTAGAAAGCATAGAGGAAAAATGAACAATAAAGAACTGGCCAAAAAAAAATTATAAGCTCTTTCTCATGTGGATACTAGTCCTAGAAAATGAAATAGCCTCCAGTGCTTTCCATCGCATCCCAGTCCCTGGATATTCTGGCAATATGTTAAAAATAAGATTTAATTATATACATTTTTCAAGAACATAGCTGTTAGCAATTCACTTCAAGAAACATTTTATTAAGCACTCATATGCAAGATGTTTAGTCATGTCCAATTCTTTGTGTCCCCATATGGGGCTTTCTTACCAAAGATATTGGAGTGGTTTGCTATTTCCTTCTCCAGTGAATTAAGGTAAACAGAGGTTAAGGGACTTGCCCAGGGTCACACAGCTAGTGAGTAAGTGGTTGAGGCCAGATATGACTTCAGGTCTTCCTGATTACAGGCTCAGCTCTCTATCCACCGATAGCTGCTCCCATACGCAAGATACTTGGGGATAAAACAACAAAACTAATAACATTCCCTTCCTTCAATGAACTTACACATATACATTCGAAATGTTAGCAGTTTTCTTTAACCATCTTTTTTTATCCTCTAAAGAAATTTTTCAGACAAAAGTATTCCCCACATCTTAGCAGAATTAAAAATAACTTCTTTTTTCCCAACAACATGGAAACCTAAGAGTAAAAAAGTATGTTTCAGGAAGTTTAGAAATTTACAGTTTCTCAGGAGGCACAATCAATAATTTGTAATACTCTGTTTAAGTAATTAGCTTATTTAAAGTCTGGAGAAATACAATTGGCCCTTAAGGTCCTCTTGGATTCCTTCTCTCAAACTTTAGGGAGTTTATTTTAGAAGAAAAATTCTGAGTTCAATCCTAATTGTTGAGCCCCCAGTTAGGAAAATTCCCCAAACTTAGAAAACAGTCGGGTTCTCTGCTCAATCTTATATTTATATTGAGATAACCCCTGTCCTCTGATGGAGGAGGCAAAATTCAGTTTACTAGAAACATTCAGGTGACAAAAGAACATTTTATATTACAGTGTCTATGGATAGACAGGAATCTAGGTAGAAAAATGAGGAAAGAGTAAACCTTTTTTTAGAATTTTCCTCAGCCTAGATCTACAGATAACCAGAGTCAAGGACTCTTCTCAATGTTTATTTACCTTTTCTGCTACATCTCAACCCTCCATTCTCCCCATATTTGCTCTAACCTTTCTAATCCAAATGCTCAGAATGTCTTCCCTCCAATTCTGATTGTGAGATAACTTCTCCCTTTTTTTTGAAGAGCTTAGATGTTTAGAACTGTGCGGATCAAACTCAAATAGAAACAGGGCCACTAAAGCATACATAAGGCTCACGTATTATTATTATTATGCAGACCCACATATTACCTAAGAAAATCACATTAACATTATCTATGCTCTATTGTATTTTTATTTTGTTAAATATTTTCCCAGTCACATTTTAATCTGCTTCCATAGAGTGTCAGAGGATGTCATCTCAATGTGATCTGTTGTGTTTGATACTTGTGGCTTAGTGTATGATCCAAATTATCACATTATGGCTTTGATGATTCAAGGACATACACAAGTCTTTTACACTACTCAGTTCTGATTTTTTGAGTCAAAGTGTTTTCACTTAGTCAAGGCACAAGAGCCAAATGGGGTGTTTTTAATTCCTTCCTCCGCTTACACATGCATTTAGTATTAGACTCAATCTAGCCCAAATATTAAGGTGGTATTAAATTTAAGGTCCCCTGCATTTCACCTGCTGCTTCCAAGCACTGATATTGTTAACATTTTTTAGCATATTGAGACAAAATTCAAATATATTTGACCTAGAAAACATGCAAAGGTCCCAATTTTTTCCCTATCATATACAACAAGAGATTTGTGACCCAGTGGATCTGATTCCCTAAGTTGGCTCTGGGCCTGTTTTACATAGATCTGTTCTTTGTATCCCTTCAGAAGAACCAGTTTCCATGTCACTGACACAAATACTACTGCTTCTACTTTTACATTTTGCAGGATAGACTCAAAAAGAAGCTTTTAAGACCAAGACAGAAAAATCCTAGCTAGAAAGGAAACATATATTTGCATTGCCAATACCCTGCATCAGAGAGACTTTGAAAGACCTCCTCAGAGTCACAGACTCTTTGAGGGGATCTTCATGGAATGATAGGGAATTTTTAGGGTAAATTATTCACAGACATTCAGCAGATTTGTTTGAGGTTGCACTGGCTTTGAGGAGGGGACTACCATCAAAGCGTTGTGCATCAGTCAGTGAAAGTAGAGAGGTATACGCAAGGTTGAAGTATAAGAAAACAGGGGGAGGGTGGTGGTGACAGAAGTTAACTATAACAGCCTGAAGTTGACAGTTTGTAAGTATAAAATAGAGTCAATTTTTTTCCTTTTCTATGTTTTCCTAGAGCACTGCATTGTGGAGAGGTCCACTCTAAGTTTTAATACTCTTCTTTAGAAATCCGCCTCAGCCCACCTAGCAGGAAAGAGTTCTAAGTATTAGAGGGATTATTCCCTGTTCCCTCTAGTACTTAGCTCTGTTCCTTTCAAACCCTGGTTATGGAGCCTAAAGGAAAGCAAAGCAATGTCAGTAGTGAAAGCAGAAGGGGGATCCTAGGAAGGTGTATTATTCTCCAGCTAGGTGACACAGTGGATCAAATCCAACCTCAGACGCTTATTAGCTGTGTATCACTGGGCAAGTCACTTAATCTCTACCTCAGTTCCTCATCTGTAAAATGCACCTACCTACCAGGGTTGTGAGGATAAAATGGGGCAATATTTGTAAAGCTTTTATAAACCTGAAAGTGCTATATAAATGTCAGCTATTATAAAGAGAATGAAGAGCAGGAAATCAATTATCAAAGAAAAACCGTCAATTTACTACTAATTAATTTTACCACTATAAATTCATTAAAGGAAAGAGTAATTAAGTCTTCCTTTTTCCTTTGCCCTCTTTCTCCTTCCCTCTGGTCATAAGCAAAAGGTCTAGGTCTCCAATACCAGAGAGCCAAAATAAAGATAAGCCAAATATAAAAATAATCATACATCGTATGCAAAAACATAATATCCACTTGGTTACTCCTGACCTTGATATTTTACTTCAAAGCTAAGGGCCAAGGGAATATGGTAACTAGATAATAAGAAATCAATAGGATGGATAAACCAAAGACTGCTCTCAGGTTTCACACTTGAAAACAAATACCTTTCATGTACAGTTATATTACACTGTATCATATTCTCATTGAAAGGACATGTAAGAAATGCCAAAAAAAAAAAAAAAAAAAGGATACATAATACAAGGGACCTGATTATGAAAAGAACTTGCACATAACAGATATCTCATTTCAATAGTTCTTCTGACTCATAATAATGATGATAGTAGCTTACATTTATAAAAGCACTTTAAAGTTTGCAAAAAACTTTACACATGTTATCTAATTTGATCTGGACAATAAACTTATCATGTAAGTATTAGATATCTTATTACCCCCATTTTACAGATGAGGAAACTGAGGTTCAGAGAAGTGATTTACCCAGTTACATAACTAGTTAAGTGTCTGAGGATTCAAACCTTGGTCTATCTCTACAGTGTCTCATAAACAACCATGACTATTGGTAAATATCTACATGCCATTAGTCTAAAAAGAAATAAGGGCAGGCCTAAGACTTAAAGAGACTCCAGACTTTATTTTTTCTTTTAAATAGATAAGGGATCTAAATGAATTTCTTTAAGTTCTATCCTTTCTTTAACATGATATCTATCTATTCCTCCTTACCTCTCTTTTTGTACTGCTTTCTAGACAAGACATGTTGATTTTTTTTTTTAATGGAGAATCGTTGTTGTCCTTCGTTTTTCAAAGAGGACCAGGGATGTCAAGGGGTGATATGTGCCTGAATTGGATTTAAATAAGGCTGAATTGCACAAAATCATCAGCCTCACTCACTTTTCCAGAGTCATCAAAGCCCAGTGGAAAGAAAAAAAGTCAGGATGATTGGTGATGGCTGAGGATGCAATGGAAGACCTTGGGTTTTTGATGTCTGACCAGGCTCTAAGTTCTCCACAGTGTCTTCCTCAGCTGCCTTCATGGCTATTGGAACAAACTGTTCTCATCCATCTGGGGTAGTGTTCATATGCTTTCAGTGGACACTGCTCCTCTTCCCTCCCCAAGTCATCATGAGTTTGAGACCTGTCAGCTATCCTCAACCTAGTTTAGCTTATCTGCTGAGAGGGTCTATCGGGATGTGGCCACTCCCCTTTCCAGTCTAGGTACACTGTGTTTGAAATAAGGTTCATGTACTACAAATAATACCCCTCACCCTTATGGATCACTACTGTCCACTCCCTTGTGATCTTTGCTTCAAACCCATAACTTCCTTGGACCCTAGACTACTGTTGGTCAAAAATTAAGGTCTTTTGACTTATAGAAGGCTCTGTTATGTTGTGAAAGGTTTTATGACCTTTGGAAAGTTCCTGCTGAAATGAGCTGGAGTTGTTTCATGACCTGTGGAAGGTTTCTTGACCTATGAAAGCCTGTTGATAAAGTGGTTATAACTGATGGACCCTTAACCAACCACAAGATTTCCCCTCTTCTGGAATTGACAAATCAGTGGATTGTAACACTTCCTTCTATTTTTAGTGCTCTCCTAAGCCTATAAAAATAGCTAGCATCCAAGGGGAGAGGGGTCCCTGATAATGAGGAAGGTCTTGGACCCAATTAATTATGGACCACCAGTATTCCTAATAAATTGAATATGCCTGGAGTTCTGAGTATCTTTTGTTACAGAGTGGAATTCTATGGATCACATAATTGAAGAAAGGTTCCATCTCATTGGATAAGAGTTTCATCATCAAGGGTTGTCCTTTAGTGCTCGTAGGGTTTGAGAGACCTGAAGCCCTCTCAAAAGTACATGTTGATTTCTGCTGTGCCACCTCTTGTTTAAGAGGAAAGGCAGAAGGGGTAAGAAAGGTTTTACACTTGATTTAGTGAAAGTACTGATTTACTGTACTGTTTACTACAAGTTGATTGACTAACAAAGTTTCATTCACCTCCATGAATGAAAAACTGCTTGGACTTGTTGGACTTGTTCAAAGAGTGAACTTGAACTGCTCTGCTGTGAGCTCTGACACAAGCTGACTGAACAAAGCTGAACCCTAGTGAATGAAAATGTAGGTGGGGGGCTTGTCTGTCTTGCCCCATTCATTCGTTCAATAAGTATATATGATGTACCTACTATGTTGCCAGGCACTGTGTTAGGAAACTGCAAAAAGACACACAAAAAGAGGCAAAAAAATAGTCCCTGACTTCAAGGAGCTTACAATCTAATGCGTGAGACAATATGCAAATATATATATATAAGCTATACACAGAATAAATAGAAAATAATTAAAAGAGGGAAAGAACTGTAATGAGGAGGGGTTGAAGCAGCTTTCATGTGGAAGGTGAAATTTTAATTGGGAACCAGGGAGATCAGTAGTTGGAGTGGAGGAGGGAGTGCCTTAGGCATGCAGGACACTGAGAGACAAAGTCAAGAGCAGAGAGATGGAATGTCTTGTTCATGGAAGAGCCAGGAGGTCAGTGTCACTGAAGTGAAGTGTATTTGTCAAGAAGGAAGATGTAAGAAGACTGGAACAGGAGGGGGCTAGGTGATGAAGGGCTTTGAATGCTAAATAAAATATCTGATATTTGATATTGAAGGAGATAGGGTGTCACAGCTGGATCTGTGCTTTAGGAAAACTACTTTGGTAGCTTGAATGGAAGATGGATTGGAGTGGGGAGACACTTGTGGCAGATAGAGCCACCACTATCAAAACATGAGGTGATGAAGGTCTACACTAGAGTGGTGATAGTATCAGAGGAAAGAAAGGGACATATTTGAGAGATGTTGTAAGGGTGAAATAGGCCGGCCTTGGCAACAGATTGTATATAAGCAGGAGAAACAGTCATTAAGTATAACTTCTAGGTTACAAGTCTAAGGTAGGGGGAGAAGGATGTTGCCCTCTATGGTAAGAGGGAAGGTAGGAGGAGGGGAGGGATTAGAGGGAAAGATAATGAGTTCTGTTTTGGACATACTGAGATTAAGATGTTTACTGGATATCCAGTTCAAGATGGGAGAATATTGGTAAGTGAGGAGAAACTGGAGCAGGAAAAAGTAGATTTGAGAATTGTCATCATAAAATGTTAGTTAAATCCATGGAAACTGATGAGATCACCAAGTGAAGTAGCATAGAGAGAGGGAGAAGAGAAGAGGCCTGACAACAGAACCTGAGAGACATCTACAGTTAGAGGGTAGATCCTCTGAAGGAGGATCCAGCAAAGGAGACAGAGGAGGAGAGGTCAGATAGGTAGAAGGAAAACCAGGCGATGTCCCAAAAACTTAGAGAGAAGAGAGTATCAAGTAGAAGAGTGATCAATAGTATCAAAGGCTGCAGAGGTCAAGGAGAATGATGAATGAAAGGGATGTCCATCAATTGGGGAATGGCTGAACAAGTTGTGGTATATGAATGTAATGGAATACTATTGTGCAATAAGAAATGATGAGCAGGCAGAATTCAGAAAAACCTGGAAATACTTATATGAACTGATGCTGAGTGAAGTGAACAGAACCAGGAGAACATTATACACTGGAACAGCCACATGATAACTTTGATACACTGAGTTCTTCTCAGCAATGTAAGGATCTAAGACAACTCCAAAGGAATCATGATGGAAAATGTTATCCACAATCAGAAAATGAATTATGGAGTTTGAATGCAGATGGAAGCATACCATTTGCTCTCTTTTTTGGTATTGTTTTGTTTTGTTTCTTCTTTCTCGTGGTTTCTCCCATTGGTTCCAATTTTTCTTTATGACATGACTAATGTAAAAATATATTTAATATGAATGTATGTGTACAACTTCTGTCAGATTGCATGCTATCTTGGGGAGGGGAAGGGGAAGAAGGGAGAGAAAATTTAAAACTTGAAATCTTACGGAAGTGAATGTTGAAAACTAAAAATAAATTAATTTTTTTTTAAAAAAAGATGAGATTGAGAGGAGAGAAAACAGAGGCACCTACTACACATGGCTCTTTCCAGGAGTTTAGCTACAAAGAGTGGAAGAGATATAGTATAATAGCTAGCAGGACTGGAATCATCAAAGGAGATATGGGGAGACATGGGCATGTTTGTGGGCAGGAGAAAAAGAGCCAATAGATAGGGAGAAATTAGAAATAAGTGAATGATGACAGAGGGGAGCAATCTGTTGGAGGAGATGGAATAGAATGGGATCACTTGAACAGGTAGAGGGGTTAGCTTACAAAGTAGTCAGGCCACTTCATCATGTGAAACTAGGGTGAAGGAGAAGAAAACATCAAAAGGTACTTGGTGATAAGAGATTGAGGAAGAGGGGGAAAGAGGGAGCTCATGGTGAGTGGCTCTAATGTTCTCTGTAAAATATGAGCAAGATTATCCACTGAGAGAGTGAGGGGAAAGGGAGCCATGGGAGGTTTGAGGAAGGATAAAAGGTTTGGAAGAGACACTCTGGAGAGTAAGATAGTTAGTTGATTAGGTAAAGAATTGTCTAGCAGCAATGAGGGTCCAAATGAAGCTATGTAATATGAATTGGTAGTAGACCCAATCAGAATGGTTGTATGATTTCTTTACTTTCATCACCCAGAGTCAACTTAAGTTATTGTGCTGTGAATACCATTTTCTCCAAAGTGATTAAGCACAGAAGAATCCTAGTAAGTGAAGAGCTGGGTGGGCTTGTTTGCCTTGTGCAGAGAGTTGTCTTGTACTACTTTGCTGCAAGCCAAGTTTGCTAAAAGTTGACTGGACAAAGCATAATCCTGGTGACTGAACATCTTGATAAGTTTGACTATATTTTCCAAAGAGAGACAGCTTAATGAGTTTCATAGTTCTCTGGCTTAAAAGGAACTGATAACTACATTAAGAATTTAAGATTTTCTCAATATCCTCTTAAGGTTTGCTGTGTAAACCAAAGCATGAACACTATGGGATTTGGATTCCTCTTTCCCAAAGGGAAGAAAACCAGAAGAAGACAGTGCCTGTAAAAGTCAAAAGTGATCTTTATTAAGCAGGTACAAACATGCATGTGGAGCAGACAACCTAATGCTGAAACAGCTCAGTTTGGGGAAAGCAGGAAGTGGTTTATATAATTTTCTGACAAAGGAGGCAGGAAATGGGTTGATCCAGTGAGGGAAAGGGGCGTGTTAGGGACAGAGAGTTCCAGGCAGGAGTGGGGAGACTTCCAGGAACAAGGGCACTGCCTTCTTGGTACGTAGAACAGAAACAAGATAAACAGGATGAAGCAGAGAATACAAGGCTCCAGTCCAAACATCAAAATGAACAGGATGTCTCTAGGAATCCAAGGCTAGCTGGTAGCTCAATGGCCACCCAACACTGGTTTGAGTTGTTAGTTTCAGAGTCATGGATTCTGCACTTCCAGCTGGGTTTATACTTGGTCACTGAAAGGGACTGTTGGCTTGTCAAGCTATCCTTTATCAAGTTACTCCCATACCTTTCCCCTTGATTAGCTGGATAATTGGAGAGCTCAAGCAAATCAAGGTAGTTAGCAAATTTGTTTTCACAACTGTAAGCTGAAGAAACTTCTTATGTATTTTTTTCAATTCAAGAATAGATGAAAAGGGGGCATGCCCAACTGGAGAGCAGTGGGCAAAATTAGCAGAGTAATAACTTCTGTGATACAGACATACCTGAATGGATCAAACTGACATACCCCAAACACATGAGTTTTCTTCAGTAACTTGTTTCCCTATCAAATTTCTATAAATCTGTGCCCACTGTCCTCCGTAAGTACTGAATATTATGGTGCAAGTGTGTGATGAGGTTTATGTATAGACTGAGGTATGTTTATTATTCCTGCTTTTGATTTAATGAGTCCTTGTGATACTAAGTACACTGCTAAGTACAGGAAATAGTTATATGTAAGATTTAAATGTATCATCTTTGTAAGCAGCTAGTTTTGTATAAATAAAAGCACTCCATTTCAGGGTCCAAGGTCTATAGTAATGAGTGGAAATGTATTCCCTCCATAACAGGGTTACCTCCTAGACCCCCAAGAGAGTCTGATTGTAACCATGTTACTGTGGACCTTTTCTGGGAATCTACGCTTCCCAGTGTGCAGACAAATTAGGGTGAGTAAGCCACGTCAGAGTGACATGAAGCACCTATATGATTTGTATGAGAAGTGCAAGTTGCTTTAGTTTGCATGGTTACCCCCAAGTACACGTTACATGAAGATGTCATATAAACATTTATGGGGCAGCTAGGTAGCAAAATGGATAGAGCACCAGTCCTGGAATCAGGAGGACGTGAGTTCAAATTCAGCCTCAGATACTTACTAGCTATGTGAACCTGGGCAAGTCACTTGACATATATATATATATATGTATATGTATGTATGTGTGTGTGTATATATACATATATATGTATGTATGTATGTGTGTGCATATATATACATACATATATAGTGAACTCCCAAATCAAAGTTTGTTCTAAGAAAGAGACCAAACGATTAGGTCAGATCCTCATTTTTATTTCTCTTACAAGCTGGCAGCATGCATTGCATGGGAGTTAAAGTTCAGAACCAGGCCTCCCTAAAGAGGCCAGTCCAGAACTGGTTCAATTTGGAATTGAGGGCACTGGGTTATATACCCAAGGGGTGCCAGTCAACTCTGATTGATCAACACACTGGGAGGTGGGCTATATTAAAATGAGATTTTGAGTACCTGAGTGACTTAGGTCACTTAATCTTGGTACAATACCTTTTCAGCAGGGGCTGATATCACTCACTATTATTCTATCTTCAGAGGAAATACTTATTCTATCAGACCACACCCAGTCTTGGGCTATCTAAGCAGAAAAATGTATCTCCACCTAAATTTGAGCAGATTAAATTATTTCAGGCCTGAGTTAGATTTTTGACCAGGATAAGAAGATTCAATACAGTCTCATCATCAGTAACTCCTTCTAAAGGAAAGACTGAATTTGTAAGGGGAAGGGCTGAGGGGGAAACAGTCTCCAAGACACCAATTACTAAGAATACTAAGATTTAAAATCATATATATGTATATACTTGAATAAAAACATTCACATACTTGCATAAAATTTCTCAGAGTGAAGGAAGCAGACCCAGGACAAAACACACATAACAAGATGAAGGTAAAGCATGTCTAGGTGGCACAGTGAATAAAACACTGGGCCCAGCTGGAGTCAGGAAAACCTGAGTTCAAATCTGGCCTCTCAAACTCTTTCTGGCAGGGCAAGTCACTTAAACTGCCTCAGTTTCCTTATCTGTAAAATGTTCTGGAGAAGGAAATAGAAAACCACTCCTGTAACTTTGCCAAGAAAATCCCAACAGGTCATGAAGGGTTGGATACAACTGAAACGACTGAGCAAAAATAACCACAAAAATACTAACGAGAAGCTGAACACTATGTTCAGATAGATGATTCTGCTGTGTTCTTCAGATATTTCTGATTTGCCTGTAGCTGAGAATCCTTTTTTTAAACCCATGGGATTACTTTGCCTTCTCTTTCTTGCCTATTCTCACAGATCAGGGAGAGATCTAAAGTACCTATGGGATAAGAGAGGATCTCCATTAGTAAGTTCCTAAAGCTGAGATTAGCGGAAGAAAGAAGAAAGAAGGGAATGGAAAGCTCCTACCAGTACTAGGCAGAAATGTATTTCTGACATTTCACATTAGAAATTAGAACACATTTTCCAGTAGAAGTACAACAGAACCTCGATTTACGAATTTAATTCGTTCTGTGATTCTGTTCATCATGTAATTTGTTCATATTGCAAAGCCAATTTTCCCATAGGAAATAATGTAACATCGGATGATTGGTACCACATTCCCAAAAATAATCATATAAAAATAATTATCTACAATTTTAAGTATTTTGTCCTTAATGTGCCTAAAATACAATAGCAATGACTAGTACACAATATAAATAGAAAATAAATTAACCTGCACTTTACCTTTGAGAAGAGTCATGCCTGGTGTGAGGGAGACAAGAGGGAGGAAGAAGAAGGGTTATTGCTTGGAAAGAGAATCTTCTACGAGAACATTAAGAATTTCAGTGTCAGGAGTGTTCTCTCTTATGCTACTTTCACTAAAAGTAAGACTAACACTATTGTCTTCACTTACTTTTCACTTTTTAAAATCACTTTCATGTTTGCTTTTGACTAGGAATCTATCTAAGGACACTTGTTTTTGATGTTTTTTCAGAATGTCATGGAAATGTGGCATTGCATTATCATTAAAAATATTTGTCTCTCATTGCTACAGCCTTATTTGGGTGATGTTTTTAAACAAAATTTTGAAGTTTGTACTGTGAATTTTTGTTCATCCTGCAAGATAAATTCTGGGAAAAATTTTTTCTCAACCAGTAAAATATACATAAACCATGTTACTCATAAACCCAGGTTCTAATGTATTTGTTGGCTATAAGCCTGGGAGGTTTGTTATCAGTCATACATACATAACAAAAGCAGGAGTATGGGTCAGGACATTGAAAGACAGTCATCTTACCCTCTTAGTTTAGCTTTTGTGCTCCCTCGGGTTCATTTGCAAGGCAAGATCCAAAAGATTTGAGGCTAAAGGAATATGGAGCCTCAGACCCTCTGAACCCTTTGGAGTAATACTTCCCCAGCTACCTAACTCCACACATAAATATTCTGAGCAGGAATAAAAGTTGACAATTAGGAATTGAGCTATTGTCTGTCTTTGATGAAATGTATAGTCATTCCAACCCTTCTCATGCTTTTCTAGATGATTACCCCTGCTCTGGTCTCATTTTCATCCCTTTCCAATTTTGACCCATAGAAAACTAGTTCAGTTTTATACTACTCTCTACTCTAGAGTCTTGGCCCCATTCATCCCTTCTGAAATGCCAAATCTGGATTATTCATAAAACATTTACTTATTCCACTCCCATAATTGCATTTTTCAAAGTCATATAACAACTAGCTTCACTGTAAACACAGTCCCTGTAGCAAATCTTTTTTTTTCCCTTCCTCAAGTCATCTATCCTACTTCTCTCCTTATTTTTCTCAGGAAAGTACCTTAACTTACACTTTACTAAAAAAAAAAAAAAATTGTTATCTATCATGAGCTCTTTTTCCCAGCAGTATACTTCCATCACCTCTACACTTTCTCCATTCTCTCTGTTTGTTCTACAGTCTGAGAAACAGTCTTGTAAACACTAATTTGTGCTCTTGATCCATCCCCTTCCAACCCCTCCAAGAGCTTGCCTCTTTGAACCTCTGCTCTCTCTCATTTTATATTTCTACTTACCTACTGACTCCTTCCTTAGCATTTACAAATATGTCTATATTGCCTTGATCCTAAAAAAAACCATTTAATCTTAACATTGCCTCAATCATCCTATATACGTCCTCTTATCCACCACCTTCTAAAAAAGCTCTCTATACTCTCTATTGTCTCTATTTTTTTCACCTTCCACTCACTGAAACCCTTTGTAATCTGGAATCCAACCTCATCACTTAACTGAAAGCTATCTATAGTGATCTCTTAATTGTCAAATACAAAGACCTTTTCCCAGTCCTCATTATTCTTGAACTGTTTATCTCCATTCCTCCCTAGGTTTTCATGACACTGCTCTGAGTTCTCCCTCTACTCGTTTGGCTGCTCCTTCTCAGTCTCTTCTTCTGATCATCCAGTCTCTGTATGAATGTACCTCAGGGTTCTTTTATGAGCTCACTTATTATCTCTGTCTAAACTCTTCTCTATCTGTCTCTCATTAATCTCATCAGTTCTCTCAGGTTCCACTCTCTTCAGATTACTCCTAGATCTATACATTCAATCCCAATCTTGCTCTTGAGCTCTAGTTCTACATCACTGACTTCCTATTGAACATCTCCAACTGGATATCCCATGGGCATATCAAACTCTTTAAGTCCAAAGCAGAATTTCCCTATTTATGATGAGGACATACAATTAGTTTGTGAGCACAGTGCCTGGCATGTAAAAAATGTTTATTGATTGGTGTTACTGTATACAATGTTCTAGTTCTGCTCACTTTACTTTGCATCAGTTCCTATAAATCTTCCCTTTCCTTCCCAGCATGATTTAGTTATTTTTTTCCTTTATTTTGCTCATGAAAAGGGCCATTCCCTGACTACTTCTTAAAGAAGGCTTATTCACTCAATGGGCATTTACCTTCCTCTAAGTGAGTATCTGAAAAGGCCAAGGTCTCCCATTGCATCCTGAGCCATCTCCAGTCATCCTGATGAATATTTGGTCACTGGATCCAGATGGCTCAGGAGGAGAAAGTGAGGCTGATGACCTTGCACAGCCCTCCCTCACTCAAAACAAAGTCAAGTGCAAGTCATGTCATCATTTCTCTGATGTCACGATCTTCAAAAATGGACAAAATCAATCAATCATAAATCTTCCCAGACTTTTCTGAAATTATTTTCCTCATAATTTCTTACAGAACAATAGTATTCTGCCACAATCAGATACTACAACTTGTTCAGTCATTTACCAATTGATGGGTATCTCCCTTTTTTCCAATTCTTTGTCACTACAAAGAGTTGCTATACATATTTTTGTATGTGTATATATGTATATACATAATATATATACATATGTACATATGTGTGTATGTATATATATGTATAATATATATAATGTATACATATACATATATATCCTTTTTCTTTTTCATTGATCTCTTTGGGCTACAGACCAAGTAGTGGTGTTGCTGGGTCAAAAGGTATGCACAGTTTTATTGCCCTTTGGGCACAGCTCCAAATTGGTCTCCATAATGGATGGACTAGTTCACAACTTCTCCAACATTATACTAGTGCACTTATTTCTCCACATCCCCTCTAGTATTTGCGATTTTCTTTTTATGTCATGTAAGCTAATCTGATAGGTGTGAAGTGATTGATTATTGATTGATTGATCCTATCATCTTTCCAGACAGCTAGGCTAGGAACTTCAGATTCATCCTCAACTCTTCCCTTTCTTTCACTCTTCATATCTAACTCACAGCAAGTTTTATCCATCCTCTTCTCTTAAGTGACAAAGCCATTACCCTAGTTCAAGCCCTCATCAATTCTTGCTGGAGCTATTGTAATAATCTCTGGATTGGTCTCTCACTTAATACATCCTTCACACATCCTTTCACAAAAAGTCCATCACAATCTGACACAGTCCTTCCTTTCTTTGTTCATTGTACTCTCACCTATTCTACATTTGAGTCCAACTGGTCCTTTACATAGCATTCGATGCCCCATTGCTACGCCTTTGTCAGAACTCTTCCCCATCCATGGAATGCCCTCTCTCCTAACATCTGCCTCACAAAACTTCTAACATTCTTCAAAGTTTGACTCAAGTGCCATTTCATTCTGAAAACCTGTCTTCCTGTTGATGATGATTTATTGTATTGTAGGAATTTTGTTTTTAATGTTTTTAGTACATGTTGTTTTCAATAATAATGATGATAGCTACAATTTATATCGTGCCCACACTGTGCTAAAAGTTTTACAAATATCTCATTTAATCTTCATAACAACCCTCTGAGGTAAGTGCTATTGTTATTCCCAGTTGAAGAAACAAACAGGTTAAATGATTTGACCAAGGACATAGCTACTAAATGTCAGAGGCCAGATTTAACTCAGGTCTTCCTGATTCTAGGCCCAGCACACTATCCACTGTGCCACCTCGCTGCCCCATAAGAATGTAAGCTGCTTGAAAGGCAAGAACTATTTCACTTTTGTTTTTGGATTTCTGATGCTCCAAACACTGCCTGGCATACAGTAAGCACTTAATGTTTGTTGAATTAGGTGCCTAGCATTTAAAGGGCCTCTAAGTGAAAGGCTTGAGATAGATGCATTGATCCTAACAGGAAAAAGTGAGTTTAAAAAAAATAGACTATTAGCCTGGAACATTCTCACTGGTTGTTATTCCCTTCACTGGATTCGGTGGCAGATATCAGCTAGTTCTTATCAAAGACGGTTTGTCAAGTCACTTAAATTTTAGCAAACAGGAACTAAGGCAGCTAACAGATGAGCCTGACTACATTAAGTCAATAAACAGGTAGTAGAGAGAACTTTCATCACCATCTTCTATAGAGATGCCTAGCAGTTACAACAAAACCAGCAGACAGGCTTATAATGAAACCACCAGGGGATATCAATAACTCTACAGCACCAAAGGTAGGAGTTGTCCTAGTTATATGTGTCAATTTGTAGAAGAATTTGTCCCAAGTTAACTAGGGAAAGACAGATGTTTTGTTGCTACTTATCTTACTAAGTTGTTCTATTTAAATACCTTTACTTTGACTTCTCTCCTCACCCACTCCCTTTAGAACTCCCAGGGAGCAAGGATTGTTTGGGTGCCTTTTTTTTGTATCCCCAGGGTTTAGGGTGGCATAGAACCTGGCACATAGTAGGCACTTAATGTTAGTTGACTGACTGGCTTTTATCTAATGTGTCCTCTGGCTAACCAGTCACACACTGATAGGAGAAAAGACATGAGAAGACACCTCCCCCCTCTGTTCCTTTACAGAGTTCATTGATCCACAGGTATGGAACATGATATATAACTTCAGATTTTTTCAACATGTTGACTGGTGTTGCTAAATTTTTTTCTCTTCTTCCTCTTGTTTTTTTAAAATTCTTTGAAAGGGGAAGAGAGGAAATACAGGAGAAAATCTAGATGAGGCAAAAAAAAGATCAATAAAAATCTATTATTAACCATAAATAAATATTGGTTAGGTGAAGTTGAGTTACAGCACCAGATTATACATAGTGTAAAAAGGCATGTGACCAAGGGCCTTCATGTATCTTAGGACTTCCAAGGTTAGTAGATATGAATTATTTAGATAATTTCTTCCTCTTAGCCCAAGGCCCTTACACAGGAGGATAGGAATGAAAGCACTTCCATCTTTATTCGCGCTTGCTTCTCATGAACACTGAGGTGGAAAAGGATGATCAGGCACAGATCTTTCCTAAAATTCTCAAGAGTTAGAACTAGGAAGAAAATGGAATCATTTCACAAATTTCAATATCCCTCATCCCTGGGTAACCACTATCAAGATTAGGAGGACTATATTTAATTTTGTATTTCATGGGTTAAGTAAGCTTTCAATAAAAATGAATCTTTATAACACAATCCATTTTTAAGTTGGCTACAAGTACTGGCAATAATTTCATATTTTCTTTGGTCTGAATCTTCTGCAAATTCTGAGTCTTAATAATATAGCTCTTTTTTGACCCTAATACTTTTCCTTCTGCCAATTCCTCTCCCTCTTCCCTTTGTAATCTGATCCTTCTGAAATGCTTTCTCCTTTGATTTGCCATCCTTGATAATTTAATTAACACCTCTCCTTTCTTTCTTCTCTCTGACATTTCTTCTTTTCCTTCTTCTTATCATTCCAAAAATCTCAGTTTTCACATACACTTTTCAGCTATTGAGAAGCCACTGGCTTCTAATGTTATTGTTCAGTTATTTCTGTCATGTATGACTTTTCGTGATTCCATCTGGCATTTTTCTTAGCAGAAATACTAGATTGGTTTGCCATTTCCTTCTCTAGCTCACTTGTGGCAGACAAGGTTAAGTGACTTGCCCACGGTCACACAGCTAGTAAGTGCATTCAGGAAGATGTCTTCCTATCTATCTTCAGACCAGACACTCTATTCACTATGTCACTTAGCCGCTCCTAGCTTCCAATGAGAAACTGCCGGATAAGGTCCCTCCAGATTTAAGGGATTGCTTCTAATGACCTGGCTTCAAATGACAAACTGCTAAATAGGGTCCCTCTAGTTTTCAGGAATTGCAAAGGCAATCTCTGGAGAAGTCATTTCAGAGCTTGACATATTTCTTAGAAACAATACTTACCCATTTAGAAAAGGTAAAACAACCACAGATAGTTTAATGAAGAGTGAATTTTTTCCCACTAAGAGTGGAAACAAGAAAAGTACACACCATACAGTATATGTAATATGTGCTACTACACAGCAGATTTACAACCCAAGTAAAAAAAAATGTCAGTTTCTGTTGGTTATAGATAGTAGCTCTTGAAACAAAATTCTCATCTTCAAATAAGAACTAAAGTTCTTGTATTAAATTAGAACAATAAGAATTTTAATTGGCTAAAAGGATGAAAGCAAAATAAAAAGAACTGATTAGTGCCTCACTAAATTATTGAATAATTGGTGGTGAGAAAAGTGCAGAAAGATCAGGAATTACAATCATTCCTTGGAGAGTACTCCAAATATCTTTTACTTCCTTAAATTTTAACATGGTGGTGGTGTTCTTCCTCCCACTGACCTTTATCAATGATCACAGTAGAAAATTAAAACTCTTTTACAGCTAATATGACAATAGAAACCAGAGGGTTCACGTTTCTTAAAGCAGCGCTAAGTGTATTCTTGAACTTCCTAGTGAAGTGATACAGTAGCAAGGAGGTAGTGTTACATTTATATAATGTTCAGGAAGTCATGCTAATAAAACGATGTCACTAAAAAAACCATACAGCTTATGGTGTCATATAATTGTAGTTTCATCTTCTTGGAAAGGGTAAAAAAATTCTTCAAAAAACAATTATTACAGACTTTCTGAATCATAAATTAAACTAATATGATAGGTCAGTAACAACTTTCAGAGAATCACAGAATCATTGAAAGGAACCTCAGGGGCTGCTTAGTTCAAACCAAACACAAAAGGAATCTCCACTGTGAGATACTTAATAAGTTGTAGTCCAGCTTTGGCTTGAAGATCTCCAAGGAGGCCTTCATCTCTTGAGAGAATCCATTCAACTTTTTTTATTACTCATTTCCCCAGACATCAAGCCTACATATTTGCCTCTGCAAATTCCACCCATTGTTCTGCCTTTTAGAAGCAGCCTTTTACATGCAGCCCTTCAAATATCTGAAACAGCTCTCATGTTCCCTTCCATCCCTCCACTCTCCCAGTTTTCCTTTATCCAGGATAAACATCCCTAGTTCATTCAACCAGTCCTCACATGACATGGACTCAAGGCTTTTCACCATTCTAGTTGCCTGCTTCTGAAGACTCTCAATATCTTTCTTAAACTATGGCACCCATAATGGAACACAAAGCTCAAGATGAAATCTGTTGAAAGCAGACTACCATCTGCCTATTCCTGGAAACACAGCTCAAAACTGTATTAGCTTTTTTGGCAGCCATATCATTTGACTGATTCATATTGAACTTGTACTCCATTAAAATTCCATGTCTTTTTCAGAGCAATTGTTTTCTAACCATGTCTTCTCCATGTGGCACTTGTGCCACTGATTTTTTTTTTTGTATCTGTGTAAGACTTTACATTTTCCCTCAAATTTAATGTTATTAGATTCAGATCAAAGCTCTAGCCTGACAACAGCCTTTTGGATCCTATTTCAATCATGTAGTGGGTTAGATATACCTCCCAGTTTTGTGTCAATTGCAAATCTGATGAGCAGACCATCTATGCCTTTATCCAAGTTACTGATAACTGTTGCCCAGACATAGCTTTGGACCCACTTACCTGGGCAATATCGCAATGGCACCCATTCTCCCTTTTCTCTCACTCTCTATGGGCTGGCTTATTCACCCAACCTGCACTCACATTAGGAGGTATGAAGGATTTTTACAGTAGGGAACTAGACATGGCCACAATAATACAGCTACAATTCATGTTTTCTGGATCCTAGCGGTAACTGTGGCATCTAGGGAATAAACTCATACTATTCACTGCCATAATTCCTAAGCCCCCACTGGTGTGCTTCCCATTTTCATTTAATCATCCACCATTAATTCTTAAACATAAAACATTTAATCAATAAAAGGTAAATACAGAAATACAGGAAGAACTGAATTATCACAGTCCACCTATAAACCTGGATTACACTCTCCCAGCTATGGATGGTAGAGGAGCTTTAATGTTCCTGGTGCTTTCAAAAATAATCTGCAATACATGAAACCACTTATCTGTGAACTTTTTCCTTTTGGGTATTCATTACTCCCTCACTGAAAGTATTTCTTCTGATCTTCAGCAGTGGCAGTCACAAGTTCTTTTAACTTGCTGCCATATTTAAAAGGGAGCTAAAAAAGAGTTGTATACTCTTTTAGCAAATATACAGGGTGTCCTAAGAGGATTATGATAGTTTTAACCCACTAAAACTTAAATGTGTATTATATATCAACAATGACATTGAGAATTGCAAAACTACTCAGGTTGACCCAGACAGTTAATTCACATTACAGAATTCTTTTTTTCTCCTATCAGCTTTTAGTCAAGCAAAGCTGCTTCCCCAATAAGCACAGCTTGCAGTACAACAAATGCAAAACTTATATTTTCTCCTATATTTCTCCCTCTCAAATCATATAGAAGAGTAGGTAACAATGTACCCCTGAGAAGTTTACCTTCTTTAAAGTTGTAGACAGAAATAGAGAACAATAAAATCAAAGAACTCTGTAGAAAGAAGCAGAATTCAGTTCTCCAATCAACAGTACAGATGGAGCTCTCTCAGCTGACCTAAGTTTTTCCAATGAGCCCTTTCTTCACTTCACCTTCAGTATTTGACCTTCCAGTGAATAGTCTGAGTTAATTTCTTTAAGTATTGACTGATTTGATGTTGCTGTCCAAGAGACTCTCAAAAGTCTTCTCCAAGACCACAATGCAAAAGCATTGATTCTGTGGTGCTCAGCTTACCTTATAGTCCAATTCTCACAGCCAGACATTGTTACTTGAAAAATCATAGCTTAGACTACATGGACCTTTATTAGTAGCAAGGTGACATCTTTGCTTTTCACCATGCTGTCCAGATTTGCCATATCTTTTCTTTCAGGGAGCACAGATCTTTTAATTTCCTGACTGCCGTTGCTACTGACATTGATATCTGAGCCCAGGAATATAAAATCTGATACTGTTTCCATTTTTTTCTCCCTCTATTTGCCAGGAAGTGATGGAAAATTTGCTAAGATAGTAGATTTTTTTGATGTTAAATTTCAAGCAGCTTTTACACTCTTCTCTTTCACCCTCATCAAGAAGCTTCTTAATTCTTCTTCAGTTCCTGCTACCAGAGTGGTATCATCTATGTATCTGAGACTGGTGATATTTCTCCCAGCAATCTTAATTCTGACTTTTGATTCATCCAATCTGGCATTTTGCATGATGTACTCTGCATATGTGTGGTGCAGTGGATAGAGTGCCAGACCTGGAGTCAAGAAGATTGATCTTCCTGAGTTTATTTCTGGTCTCAGATACTTATTAGCTGTGTGACCTTAGGCAAGTCACTCACCTCTATTTGCTTCAGTTTTCTCATCTGTAAAATGAGCAGAAGAAGGAAATGGCACACCTCTCCATTAGCTTTGTCAAGAAAACCCCAAATGGGATCACAGAGTTGGGCATGATTGAACAACTGAAATGACAAAACAACAACTCTGCATATAAGTTAAATAAATAAGGTAACAATATCTAGCCTTGTTGTACTCCTTTTCCAATCTTAAACCAATCAATTGTTCCACGTTCAGTTCTGACTATTGCTTCTTGGCCCATATACAGGTTCCTCAGGAAACAAATAAGATGCTCTGGTTCTTCCGTCTAAGGACACACATTTTTCTGTGATCCACACAGTCAAAGGCTTTAGTGTAATCAATGAAGCAGAAGTTGATGCTTTTTTTTTTTAAACTCCCTTGCTTTCTCCATAATCCAGCAAATGTTGGTAATTTCGTCTTTAGTTTCTCTGCCTCTTTGTTAACGAGCCTGTTCTGATAACTCTTGGTTCACATATTGCTGAATGCTAGCTTGCAGAATCTTAAGCCCAATCTTGCTGGCATATGAAATGAATGCAGTTCGTAAACTGAACATTCATTGGCATTGCTCTTCTTTGGAATTGGGACATAAAACGTCATTTTCCAATCCAAAGGTCACTGCTGAGTTTTCCAAATTTGTCAGAATATTGAGTGCAGTACTTTAACAGCATCACCTTTTAGCATTTTAAATAGCTTAGCTACCATGATTATCAGAGATGTTAAACAAGATAATCTAGTATAGTTCTTTATATTCTTGCCACCTTTTTAATCTCTTCCATTTTTGTCTTTTATCATGTCCATTTTTGCATGAAACATTCCCTTGATAGCTCTAATTTTCTCAAAGACATCTCTCATCTTTCCTGTTCTATTGTTTTCCTCCATTTCCTTGCATTGCTCATTTAAGAAAACCTTATCTGTTCTTGTTTTTTTCTAGAATTCTACATTCAGCTGGGTATATTTTTCCCTTTCTTTTTTACCTTTTTGTTTTCCTTCTTTCCTCAGCTACTTTTAAAGCCTCATCAGACAGCCATTTTGCTTTCTTGCCTTTCTTTTCAGGGGAGGGGAGAGGGGTGTGTGGTGGGCAGGGGATGTCGTTTATTGTTGCCTCTCGTACAATATTGCAACCCTCTATCATAGTTCTTCAGGCACTCTACCAAATCTAATCCCTTAAATCTATTCCTCACTCCCAATTTTTATTCATAAGGGATACTATTCAGGCCATACCTGTATAGTATGATGGTTCTCCTTACTTTCTTCGATTTAAGTCTGAATTTTGCAATAAGCTCATGATCTGAGCTGTAGTCAGCTCCAGGTCTTGTTTTAACTGACTATCATTTCTCTACCTTTGGCTGCAAAGTATATAATCAATCTGATTTCAATACTGGTATCTACTGATGCCCATGTGTATAATTGTCTTTTGGGTTATTGAAAAAGATGCTTGCTATAAACAGTGAGTTATCTTGACAAAACCCTGTTTCATTTTGTGTTCCAAGGCCAAACTTGCCTGTTACTCCAATTATTTTTTGATTTCCTATTTTAGCATTTCAATCCCCTGTGATGAATATGACAACTTTTGGGAGTGTTATTTCTAGAAGATGTTGTAGGTCTTCATAAAAATTGATCAATTTTGACTTCTTCAGCATCAGTGGTTGGAGCATAGACTTGTGTTACTGTGATGTTGAATAGTTTGCCTTGGATTCAAACAAACATTACTCTGTCATTTTTGAGATTATACCCCATTTTAATACTGCCCAAGGAGGTTTCTTGCCAAAGACACTGGAGAGGTTTGCCTTTTCTTTCTCCAGCAGATCACCTTTTGTCAGAACTCCCCACTATGACCTGTCCATCTTGGGTAACCCTGCAGGGCACAGTTCGTGGTTTCATTGAGCTAGACAAGCCTTTTGGCCATGACAAGGCAATGTCATCCTCAATAGAGGATGTGGCCTTCGGCAAGTCATTTAGCGTAACTGGACCTTTTTTCCTCTTTTAAAAGATGAAAGGGGTTATATTAGAAGACCACTATGGGACTTCCAACTCTGAAGTTGTGATTCATAAACATAAATACCTATTTGAGAGTAGAAGAAAGAAGGAAAAAAAGATCTGATTTTTTTTTTTTGGTTCTGACCTGACCTCATCTGATTAATATTTATAGTGCCAAGATTTTTTACTCTTTTTTTAACAGATAAAAACATCTAATAAGCTATTTAATGGCATAGCATGTGATCATTTCCTGTAGCACCATATCTTCTGCCCAATCGAGATGTGAAAATAGCAGAAAACTGGCAAAGGATCTAAAAATAAGACATTTTCTGTGGATTACTTCTTTGACAGTAGTTCCACATATTCATTTCTCATCAAATTTGATATGGTGTTCTTTCTGATTCTAACAGTTATACTAGTTATACTGTAGATATTTTATTCACAGTGCAATGCTTGTCCAAGGTCATGTAGGTCCTGGGACTCCAAATAGATGGGAGTCAAAGCCTGTATACCTATGATTCCAAATTCAGGAGAATCTTTTTTCCCACCATACCCTTGCTATGCCTCATGAAAATTGCTATCCTCTACTATATAAAGTTTAAACCAATTTCTAATTTACATAAAAAGAAACAAATAATGCTCTTTCTTTAAGCTTGTAATAGGAAATTTTCATTCCCTTAAATTTCTGGAAATGACTTAACAACAATATTATTTCACAAATCTTGGGCTGAGACAATTTTATCTAAAAGTAAAGGAGTTTCTGGCTTGCTGGTTTCATTAATTCAGTTCAGTGCATCTAGGGGGAAAAGCAAATGTCTCAGTGGTTCTTTACTACACCGTTATTCTTTAGAGAACTAAAGTTTGCTAGTTTCATCTGTAAAGATACTGAAGAAATTAATAATCTATTACACATTTGTGACAGTAAATTTGAAAACTAGGTAATTCATAATCAAGCTATGTTAAATTCTTTGTTCCTTAAAAATCTTACTAACCTAGATGGCCCACAGAAAAGGTTCAAGGCTATATCCTAATGTATCTTACTGCCATTTTCCCCTACAACAGGGGTGAGGAACCTGCCACTTTGAGGCCACATGTGGCCCTCTAGGTCCTCAAGTGAGGCCCTTTGACTGAATCCTAGAGGGCAACGTATGGACTAGAGGCTGCAGGTTCCCCACTTCCGCCCTCCTATAAAGAATCTACAAAGGATACCCCACCAATTTTTTTTAAAACAGAGAAAACATATCTTAAAGTATAAAGAACTCAACCTCAGCCTTAACAGAAACCCATACCTGAATAAACAACTGATATAAAGCAGAAAACAAATACATAAAAGTTTTTATAACACTTGATCACCAAAGGCTTTCACCTTATGTAAACTTTCCACAAAATTATTAATTTATTTTCCCCAAATTTATTAATTTATTTATTTTCAGTTTTCAACAATCACTTCCATAAATTCCAAATTTTCTGCCCCCTTTCTCCCCTCTCCCTCCTCAAGATGACATGCAATCTTATATGGGTTCTACACATACATTCCTATTAAACACATTTTCACATTACTCATGTTGCATAGAAGAATTAAAATAAATGGGAGAAACGATGAGAAAAACAAAACATAACAAAGGAGAAAATAGTCTGCTTCATTCTGTGTTCTGACTTCATGATTCTTTCTCTGGATGTAGATAGCATTTTCCATTAAGAGCTCTTTGGAGTTCTCTTAGAACCATGCATTGCTGAGAAGAGCTAAGTCTATCAAAGTTAGTCTTTGCACAAATACAATGTTCTCTCCTGGTTCTACTCACTTCACTCAACATCAGTTCATATATGTCCAGGTTTTTCTGAAGTCTGCCTGTTTATCCTTTCTTATAGCACAATAGTATTCCATTACATTCAGATACCACAACTTGTTAGGCACTTCCCCAATTAATGGGCATCCCCTTGATTTCCAGTTCTAGGCCACCACAAAAAGAGCTGCTATAAATATTTTTGTACATGTGGATCATTTTCTCATTTTTATGATCTCTTTGGGATATAGCCCTAGAGGCAATATTGCTAGGTCAAAGGGTATGCACATTTTTATAGCCCTTTGGGCATATAAACTTTGGTTTTAAGGAAAAATACTTGCTTGGAATAGGGCTAAACCTAAAGGCAATGTATAGAGGACTTCCTGCATTAAAAGCCCATATCAAACACAAAGACTATATGGGCCACCCAGGTAAATCGAATCTAAGTGATGTGTATTATCTAATTTTATGTTTTTACTCTGTGCCTTACTTTGAACATTATTTTCTCTATATTTAATTATATTCTTTTAATGAATTTAAGCCACCGGACCTAGATGAACTACATCTCAGTTACTTAAGTGACTGGTAGATACATAATTCTTACCACACAATACAATAAACATTTATTAAGTACCTAGTATGTGCCAGGCACTGTGCTAAGCATTAGAGATACAAATAAGAAAAACAGATACAGTCCTATTCCTCACTTATCCAGGGTCCTATAACTAGTAAGTGTCTGAGGTCAGATTTGAACTTAGGTCTTCCTGACTCCTGTTCTGGTGCTCTATCTACCTAGCTGCCCAAACTGAGGCTTTTGTAAGAAGTTCTTTTGCTCCATCCTCAACAGCAACAACCAGTCTTTCCATCACAGGGACACAGACAGCTGAAGGCAGTAGCAAAGGTGAAGCAATCTCCATGATGATGTTTCCTGGTGATGAGCTTATCCTGGAGGTGGGGGTGTAGGGTGGGGTGGGGAAAGCATGATTTTGATGGAATCAAAACCAAACAAATGAGCTAGTGAAAGGTGTTGAATTACTTGCAGTGACTTTTCTTTCTTACTTTTAAAAATATTTATTTTTTTCCCCTAGTTAAATGTAAAAACAATTTTAACATTCTTTCTTTTTCTGGTTTTGAGTTTCAAATTCTATGCCTTTCTCCATCCCTCCTCATGCATAATCATGTAAAACATATTTCCATATGGAAGAAAACTCAAAAGAAGGAGGGGGAGAGAGAGAAAGAGGAAGGGAGGGAGGGAGGAAAGGAGAATATAGTGTGTTTCAGTCTGTATTCATATATCAGTTCTCTCTCTGGAGTCAGATAACATTTTTCATCATGAATCCTTTGGAACTGTCTTGGATCATTGTTTGTTGGGATTAACTATGTCATTCACAGTTATTTATCACAAAACATTGCTGTTACTGTATACAATGTTCTCCTGGTTCTGCTCATTTCACTCTGCATCAGTTTATGTAAATTCAGGTTTTTCGGAAATCATCCTTACAGTGATCTTTCAAAGTTCTTAAAGAATGGGAGAGGTACTATAGAATGAAAGTATAAATGTCCTGCTTTTGAAAGAAAAGAGAGAGAGAAGAATCTGTAGACTCTTTATAGATTATTCTTTGTAAAGAATAGAATGATAAATCTGACTTCTAGGCAAAATTCTAGAATATCAAAGGAAAAGTCAGTGGACTTTTTGCAAAGAAAATGGTGATTATTAAGTCATTCATTGGGGGGGAAACATGCTTTTCCTTAAGAACAGACTATGTCAAACTAATTTCATTTTCTCTTTTGATAGGATTAATAAAGCAGAGAATGTTATAGATTAGCAAAGCATTTGATAATGTCTCATACTATCCACGTAGAAAAAAAAAAGAGATGTAGCCTAGATAATAAAGTTAAATGGATTTCTAAGTGGTTGAATGTCCAGTCCCAAAGTTGACTTGGAAGGAGTTCTCCAGGGGAATGTCCAAGGAGCTGTGCTATATGGTTTAACAATTTTATCAATGACTTGGATTTAAAAAAAAAAAGATGGCATGTTTATCAAATTTGTACATATCATAAACCTGAGCAGGGCAGTGAATGCATTGGATGATGGATTCAGGATCCAGAAAAAACTTGATAGACTAGAATAGTCATATACCAAGTGGAGGTTCCAGTCCCCTAGAGGGCCCACCCTTGAGCTCAAGGGATGTGTGGTGATCCATCTGTTAGAGGGGTGAAAAGAAGAATCTCATGCTACCCTCCTTACAAAAACCAATCTACTATCACCCAATATTCCTCTTTCCCCACCCATTCCCTCGGTGACCATGCATGCTCTCAAACTGTTCCTTTCTCAAGTGGGTATCTGGCCCCTATGAGCAGTTATAATTAACTAACTGTAGCACCAGCAGCTATGCAGACAAAATCACTCCACACTCCCTGTTGTACTTATAACCTTCCCCATAGGGTGGGTTCTGAACTCATAGAGTGAGAACTTTATTCATCCTATAAGACTACCATTTTCATTTTCAGTGAGACGAGTTGTAGAGGATGAACAAAGACAGGTGTCAATTTCTACAGCAGATCTCATAACATTATCTTCTCCTCCTAAACCTACCCCTTTTCTGAATTTCCCTTTCATCACTGAAGGCACTTTCAGCCTTCTAATCACTTAGGTGCCTAACTTTAGTTTTATCATTAACTCCTCACTCTTACTCACATCTTGTCATTTCTACACCCACAGGATCAATTTCTCATATGTGTCATCTTCTCTTGATTCACACAACCACCACCTTACTAGCATGAACTATGGTAATAGCCTTCTAACTGATCTTTCTCTACCCCTAATCCATTCTCTAGACAGCAGCAAAAATAATTTCCCTAAAATGCAAGACTGAGCATGTAGTTGGTTATTGTCCTTTGCTCTCAGAAGAAGACCAAAATGGCATCACTATGTTAGGGTCACATTACAGTATGTCAAACTATGGCTGATCAGACCAATATGAACTCAGAATGTTCTATCATGGTTGGGCACAAAGAGTCCATATGAACATTTGGGGTAGATTCTCTAAATTTGCACATCTCATGTTCCTTTTAAGTTACTTCAATTCTGCTTTGCTTATACAGCACAGCACATTCTTTGATGAAGTGTGCCATGCTGAATGGTCCTTTTCTAGTGTCTCCCATGTCACACAATCAATTCCAAAGTTTTTCAGAGAGACCTCAAAAGAGTACTTGTATTGCTTCTTCTGACCACTCTGTTAGTGCTTGGCTTGTTTGAGTTCTCCATAAAAGAGTCTTTCAGGCAGGCATACATTTATTTGTTCAAAGAACATGGCCATCCCATTGGAGTATAGTTTGAATGCTTGGCAGCTTACCTTGAGAAAGGACCTCAGTGTCCAGTGCTTTATCCTGCCAGCTGATATTCAGATTCTAAAACAATTCAAACTGAATTATTTCCTACTCAGTAAACTCTAGTGGCTCCCTATTGACTCTACAATAAACAATTATTTCATCTTTATCTCATGCTTTTAAATTTCCTGTTATAGTATACATAATTGCTGGTAATTGTTAGCACTTTAGTATATAGAATATTTATAAATAAGTAAATGTACCTCTATTTGGGTACACACTGAAAATTATTTCACTGACAGGGGTACCTGATCAAAAAATTTGGAGTCCACTGGGCTAGAACATAGGATTAATCTATTAACATGAAACCAAGAGGCACAAATGTAAAATCTAACATCATTCAAATAATAAATGTACAAGATGAGAGAGTCACAAGCTCTCCAAACAAGTTGATAAAAGTGTGTGCTGCAGTTAGAGTAGAGCTTTCAGGAAGAAGGTGACAGACAGTCCCTCTTTAAGTGCTGATTTCAACTAGTTTTCACCACAGTTTAAAAAGAGCACTGATAACATGGAGAACAGCCAGATGACCAGGATGGTGAAAAGCCTAGAATCCTTATCCCTTAAGAATTATCATTAGACTGTAAGCGCCTTGAGGGCAGGGGCTGTCTTTTGGCTCTTTTTGTATCTCCAGGGTTTAGAACAGTTCCTGGCACATAGTAGGAACTTAATAAATATTTATTGAATGATTGATTTGAAAGGAGTGTGGATGCTTAACATGCAAAATAGAAGAGGGATTGGGAAAGGATAGGTGGTGTTAAACTATCGAAAAAGATCTCATGTAGAAAAAGAATTCTATGTGTTTTTCTTGACCCCAGAGTCAATGACTTCATTTAGATGATGCAAGGAAAAATTCCAGCTGTCCCTTACAATACTGAAATTCTGGATTAACTAAATAAAAGGCTACTATGTCTCTAGAATAAAGTGTTTTTCCAAGAAAATATTCTCAATTTCAAAACAAATCAATGGCAAAATATAATTTTTTTTGTAGAAATTTATTTTATGACATTTTCTAGGATTATTAAAAGTGCTTGTACCTCTATGTGTATTTAATTAGTGGTTTGGTGAAAGGACAAATCAAGATTATATATTTTCAAAAATATGAGAATTATCTTTGTCCAATATGTCACTGTTCCAATTCAATAAAATACAACAGTTCTTGATGACTTCTAACATCAAATAGAAACTCCCATATATGGTATTTCAAACTCGTCACAACCTGGTCATAATCTACAGGTTCAGCTTTACTATATGTTAATTCTCTTCATACACTTTACAGTCTAGCCCAAATGATCCCTTCTTCTTGTGTCTCACACTAGACATTCCATCCCCCATATTTGTGCCTTTTGCACTCTTTCTCCCCATACATGAATGATATGTCCTTTTCTTCTTCATCCCTTAGCTTCTGGTACCCTTTCTTTCTCCCTCCCTCCCCACTCAATTAAAAAAATAGCTTGGATTAATTCTCTCCTCTTCCTTATTTCCTATCACCTTCTACCACACCTCTTTTATCCCTATATCATATGAAGTGGCCATACTGTATACCAAGGCTACCTCTGTATCTTCAAGTGATCTCATTCCATTCTATGTCTTCCAACAGATTGCTCTCTATCATTCCCATTCTATCACTTATTTTCAATTTCTCCCTGAGTCCCTACTCCTCCTACTGCCTACAGACATGTTATTTCTCTGCCATACTGAAAAAACCCTCACTTGATCTTTCTGTCCCTGTCTTCCTTTATCTCTTCTGCCCTTTGTAGCTAAACTCCTTCAAAAGGCCATATACAATAGGTGCTTCCACTTTCTCACCTCTCACTTTCTTCTTAACCCTTTACAATCCAGATTCCAACACTATTTTTTCAACCAAAACTGCTCTCTCCAAAGTCACCAATGGTTTCTTAGTTGCCAAATTCAATGGCTTTTTCTCAATCTTCATTCTCCTTCACCTGAATGCAGTCTTTGACACTGCTGATCACTCTCTCTTCCTTGATATTCTCTTCTCCCTAGGTTTTCTGGACATCACTCTCTCCTGGTTCTCCTCCTACATATCTGATCTCTCCTTTTCAGTCTTCTTTGCTGGATTCTTTACAGGGATCACACCCTCTAACCATAGGCATCCCTTAGTGTTCTGTCCTGGACCCTCTTCTCCCTCAGAACTACTTCACTTGGTGATCTCATCAGCTTCCATGGACTGAATTACTATCTCTACACTAATGATTATCAAATCTACTTATTCTGCCCCCAACTCTGCTAATCGCCAAACCTGTATCTCCAACTGCCTTTCAGATGTCTCAAATTGGATGTTCAGTAGACATATTGAACTCAACATGTCCAAAAGAGAACTTATTATTTTTCTCCCTAATCCACTCTCCACGCCCCCTGCAATTACTGTAGAGGACAACCCCACATTCCCACTCCTTCCAGCTTACAACCTGGGAGTTATTCTGGACTCCACTATATTTGCCCACCATATACAATTTGTTGCCAAGACCTGTCGATTTCACCACTGCACATCTCTCAAATATGCTCCCTTCTCTCATCTAATACTGCCACTATTCTACTACAGACCCTTCATCACCTCACACCTGGACTACAATAGCCTGCTCATGTGTCTGCTTGCCTCAAATCTCTCCCTACTCCAATCCAACCGCCATCCAGTTAACAAAGTATTTTTCCTAAAGCATAGATCTAACCATGTCATCCCCCTACTTGTTAACTCCAGTGGCTCCCTATTTTCTCTAAGCTCAAATATAAAATATTCTTTTTAGTATTCAAAGCTCTTCATTACCTAACTTTCTCCTACCTTTCCTGTCTTCTTACACTTTACTACTTGACAAATATTCTTCAATCCAGTGACACTGGCCTCCTGGTTGTTCCATGACAAGATACTCCACTTCTTAACTTTTGGTATTTTCTCTGTGTCCCAAAGTCTGGAACACTTTCCCTCTTCAACTTTGCTTACTGACCTCCCTGGCTTCCTTTAACTCCCATTTAAAATCTCATCTTTTACCGGAAGCTATTCCTAAACCTTCTTAATTCTAGCACCTTCCCTCGGTTACTTATTTCCTATTTATGCAGCATATAGCTTGCTTTGTATATATTTAATTGCATGTGGCCTCCCTTAAAAGATTCTAAGTGCCTTAAGGGAGGGAACTATCTTTCCCTCTTTTTATATCTTTTTGCATTTGCTTAGCAAAGTGCCATGCACATAAAAAATTAATTAATAAATGTATATTGATTGATTGTTTTCCATGAGAAGTAGGGTACTGCAATGGATAAAAAGCCTGCCAGGAAAACTGGGATTCAACACTGAGCATTGACACATAATGGCAATATTACCCTGGGCATGTCATTTAACCTTTTAATGCTTTAAGCAATTCTCTAAGACTATAAATTGCAAAGAAAGTGTCAACTAGTTTTAAAGAGGAAATTTCCTCACTCAGGGGTTCCCAATAAAATAAAACCAGAGGTCCAAGCCCTATTTCACTTGTAAAATTATGTATGTATGTACATGCTGTCACTACTGATAAAATATAAGGGTAGAAACTGTTGCATTTTTATTTTGTACTACCAATTCTTGATTTAAACCCTACGTGAATAATCAAGTTTTATGGGGAAAAAAAACACTGACAGTGGAACAATTCACAAAGTTCTCTTTCAATTGCTTTGTTTTCACTTACTGCCCTTGACTTTGCATCTAAGTGACCATATATCACTACTTTGATGTAAGCATATTTATTTAATGACTATTCAAGAAGTCACTAAAATTCACTTCTTTGAGGGAAAAATATTACTAATTTTCATTCAAGTGCTAGTCTTTGTCCTATCCATAAGAAGTAGATCCTTTTCAAAACTGAATATTTGGGAATCTTTTGAAAATTGTCAACTCTCATTCAGAAAATAAAGCATCAATTCATATAGTCACCAGTTTTACTTTGCCTTATAATTACTGAATTATAATCGTTCAACAGTATTAAGGTGTTGAGGTTTTGAGGCAACTAGGTAGTAGATAGAGCAGACTGGGCCTGGAATTCAAATCCAGCCTCAGATACTTACTAGCTTTGTGAATCCTTGAGCAAGTCATTTAATTTGTTTACCTCAGTTTCCTCAACTGTAAAAAACAGATGATAATAGCATCTACCTCCCAGGAAGTTTATGAGGCTCAAATGAGATACTTTAAAGTGCCAGTTAGTTACGTATTTTATCATGCAAATTATGTATTGGGAAACTACAATAATGATTCTTAGCTTCTTTAAACTTTAAAATTCAGCCAATAAATAATTAAATCTAGTAAAAACATTAACTACAACTTATTTAAAAAATAAAATAGGGGAGAAGTTGAAGAAAATGTGTCAATCTATAGGAAACAAACATATTTCATAAAGATTACATGCTACACATAGATAAGTACTTAGTAAATGCTTTTCATGGCAGTGATATAATGTGTGTTTTATTTCAGCAGACATTTGTGTTAAACATATGCCCATCAGAATAATTGTGACATGCTTTTGTGATACTAAAATGGGCTAAGCCTTTTGAGAAGTGATTACTTCTAACAAAAGCCTGCTTAAATTATTGTTTACCTATATGGCATCTATCCAAATTTTGCAACAGCATTACAAAAAAGTTTACTGCTTTTGAATCACTAACCAATTTTCAAACTCTTTGCTGTACAAGATAAGCACCATCAAGTTTTTAAAAGGAATTATGAAATCCAGCATTAGACTCATATTTCTTTTTCAAAATTATTACATTAGATCAGAGCCCTGTGTTTCTAACATGACATATACACATATGAGATATGCAATTTAAAAAGTAAGCACTAGAAAATTTGAGACTGGAAAAATGTCCATATTGTTTCTGGATCAGATAGTCCAATTTTTTAAACCTTACAATATAAGAAAACACTGGCATTTTCAGCAACAAAGGATTATTGATTTTGTTTATGTATTTGTTAGGCCAATACAATAGACCATATAGTTTCCATACTGGCAAGTCAAGGTTTTCTTTTTCTGTACAATTGGCATGATCTTCTTTGAAGCAGAAAAGAGGTTTTACTACCCAAGGAAATCTATTATATTGGATTCAAGAGAAACTCCACCAGATAGTGTCCTTTATCTTTACTTTAGCCACTACAGCAACAAGGGACAAGATGTTCTCAAATTATTTTCTGCCAAAGAAAGGGTTAATTTAATGAGGTATCTCAGTAGGGACTGTAGCTTTTTAAAGCAGCATTAGCCTCACACCTGTTAGATTTGAATCCTACACACTTTTTAATGATAATATCCATGCTAAGACGTTTAGCATTTAGAAATCATTTTCCACATTGTGAAAAGAGTATTGATTTCTTGAGATTCAAAGACTAACTGTGCTGCTCTAAAAGCTTGAAATTTTGATTTTTCAGAAGACAGTTCTGAGAGGAGTTGATCTGTTCTATTAAAAACGAGTGGTTCTTTTATCAAGACAATGACATCCTATTAGATGTTTCAAAACTGAAAGAGAAAATGAGCATTTATTCTGAGTCACGTAAGATTCGTGAAGTTAAAAAAAAAGTAATGGTTTTGGAGAATAGGATTTAAGTCTGGAAAGGACCTTAGAGATCATATAATCCAACTCCCTTATTTTTAGGATAAGGAGTTAGGTGAATTCTGTAGGTCTTATAGGTAATGACAGGCAGAAGTGGGATTTGCAACCTAGGTCCTTCACACCAAATCCACTGCTCTTTCTATTAAACTATTCTGCAGCCTAAATTCAAATCCCTGGATCTTCTACTTAATTCTTTTGTGGGCAGACCACTTCACCTCACTGGTCCTTAGTTTTCTCAGCTGTAAAAGCAGTGGGGGAGGGTATTAAAGTAAATTCTTTTTAAGGTCCCTGGAAGTTCTAAATCCTATGATATCCTAGATTATATATGATCTCCAAAAGACCAGCATCTCATACAATACCCAGCACAGCTCAATACGCACAGCATACCATAGGCAATTAGCATTTGTTGAACTTTTAAAAAAGTTATTCACAAGCACCGTTATAAGACGCAAGAAAGATAAATAAGTACAAGAGTTTACAGCTGACATCCATAAGGATTCATCAATACTAATGAAATAGGTCTGTTTATGTCCCTTGTGCATCTGGGTTTTATAAATTTTACTTGTATCATAGTTGCCTTTCAATGACGTACAACAGAAGGAAAGTTTTATTTCTCTCTTAAAACAAACGGGGAGACCAGTCTGAGAATAGCAAAGAATTCACGCACTTGACACACAACCTTGTGGTACAGGACCTCTTATTTTACAGAGGAAACGGAGATTCAGAAGTTAAGTGACTGATCCAGGGTCACACATATAGTAACTATTAGAGGTGTGTGGGTGGGAGGGATTAGATTACTTGATGAAAGATTAATATTTTTGTATGTTCAATACTTAGGTTACCACACTTGTATCCCAGGCAACAAACTAACAACAACCTAGTGTGTACTACTGAGAATGACTAGCAGGTCAAACAATAAATTCACGGAGAAAGAAGCCATGACAAAATAGTTCAGAAGTCCTGCCTTCAGCATATATATACTATATGATGCATGCTAATATGCACCCGCGATTCCGTTCCTTTGGGGGGCGGGGGTGAGCTTTAGACTACAGGATGCCCCTCGCATTTCTCATAGGTTGCTACTCACTGGTCATCCAGGGTTTGCACCATCATTTTTTTTCTAGCTTAGAAACGAGATTTAAAATTAAACCTTTCTTGATATGGTCATCAGAAGGCTGTGGAGAATAGCACCCACAACACCGTACTTCCAACGAGTATTTACCACCACCCACCCACCTACCCTTCTGGGGCTCCACACCAGACAAACCCTTTAAGGACAAGTGCCCGGGGTAACTGCAAGGTAAACAAAACCTGCTCGGCTTACCTTGATCCCTTGCTGTTGGGTAGTGAGAATTAACTTTGACTCATCCAAGAGCAAAACTTCGCAATAAAACTCTTCCTGGACGGCACAGAAACAGCCCATGTCTGCTTTTGACGTCTGCTGGAGGAAAGAAAGAAACCAGAGACAGGCTACCGAATCACCCCCCTCGCTACGAGCCTCGGATCTGGATTATCCGGGGCCGAAACAGAAAAGGGGGCACGTAGCTCGGAGAGAATTTTCCAGTTCAGTCCACGAAAGGCCCCAAGGACTGGTCAGGTCCTCCCCCGCCTTGGGAGTCAGAAGTCAAGAGGGCATCCAGAAGCTTCAGCTGAACTGGACAGACTGTGCCGGCACAGCCTGGGTCTCCGGCAGCTCTCTTCCGAAGTCGGGTGAGGAGGAGGGGCTGGGGGGCACGGGTGAGAAAAGCCTCTTCTGCCACCCTGGGAAAAACAAATGTCTCAGAGCAATCGGGGAGGAGGAAAGCTAAGTCTGGAGCCCTTCGCTGCCCTTTCTCTCCTCTCTCCTTCCACTTCAGGACAGACAGCTAGGAAGGGTTCACCTGGCCCAAGTGAGTGTGTCCCCCGGGGCGGCTCGGGCTCCTCCTCTCCCTCGCATCATCCTCGGCCGCCAGGGCTGGGGCTCCGGGTTTCCGCCCCGCCCCGCGGCGGCCCAGCTGCCAGGGTGGGTTCACCTCACACTTAGGGACAGAGAATGGAGGGCGGGAACGGGAGGCCCGTCTTTCTTTAGTGTAGGGGACCCCGGGGTCTGCGCGAGCTCCTCCGCCAGAAAGGGAGGCGGCCAAGGGCCAGCGCAGGCGGCCCAGCTCAGGTGCGCGCTCGGCTTGTCCGGGGCAGGCTTTCAGGTGACGGGCTGGGGAGGCTTGTCGGAGCCGAAGGGCGGGGGGAGCTACGCTTGTCGTCGGTCCGAGGAGCTCAAGTGCATGGCCCCGTGCCAACCTGCTCCGTCCGGGCAGGAGCAAAGCTCCCGGGCGCTACGTCGGCCCCAGCTCGCGGACCTGGACACTGGGAGGAGACCTGCGGCCGTGCGGGGGCGGGGAGGGACCCCAGAGAGCCTTCCTCCTCCCTCGGCTTCTCCGGGGGGTGGCCCGAGAGCCGGAGGCGCGGGGGCACCAGCCGGCGGGCAATGCTGGAGGCTCGCACGAGTTCCTGGGAAAGTTCTCTCCCGGGCGAGATGGGGGCGATCCCGGGAGTCGGGGGCCCTCCCGCTGGGAAGAGCAGCTCAGGATCCGAGCCTGGGGTCGTTCTTCTTGCAGCCCCAGAGGCCCTGGCTGGGAGCGGAGGACAATAAGAGAGCGGGTGGTCGCTCGCGATCAGACTAGTGCGCAGCTGAGAGCGATGAGTCGGTCGGCCTGGTCCCATCTAAACCTGTGCTCCAACTGGGTTCCAGGTCCGCTCGCTTGTTCGGTGGTGACCGTTTCCCGACGGCCAAGGCTAGAGGAAAGCATAGGGGCAGGGTCACTGTGAATAAAGCTCAGCGCTCCACGCCCTTCCAGCTTCCAGCAACAATCCTGGACCCACGGGCACGCTAGCTCCGAAGCAGCAGTGACCCCTGGCGGGTCCCGGGAATCGGGCAAAGGCTGGAACAGGTGTAATTTACAGATGAAAACCGACGTGTTGGAAGCGAGTTAAATAATCAAAGCTTTACGGGAGTGAATGGGGGGAAGGGGGGGGGGGGGGAGATAGAAGGAATTTTAAAAATGTGCCTTCTAACATTTCCCTAGCCAAATAGTGCCAGTCTGGAATGTAAAGGCATTGAAATAAAACGATAATGGAAGCTTTTGCCACTTTTAGCATTTCCTTGCAATAGTGACTTACCACAAAAGGCCTAACCTTAGTTTAGGAACGTTTGACCCATAAAACTGAAAATCATCCCAAAAACGCATTATAAAACTGCAAACTTTTGTTTGGGATCTATGGTCGTCTGAAAATGTCAACCACCTTCCATTTCTCAACTCCCGTGAACTTGCCCAATTTTAAATTTATAAGCAAAACCTGGATCCATGCAGTAGGCACTTGGTTAAGAGAATAAGTTTTGCCAAATTCTGATGCACAAATAGGCACTATAAACGAAACTTGTTCATGCTTTATACCTTTACAATGTAAGATTTGACTTTTTTAATATTGTTTTTCTGTTACAAAGTACTATGTCTATAAGAATCATATCAGAAACCTATATAACAATTATATACAGTTTCTCTAGACAACATAACTTAAAGTCCTTGTTTTTTTTAGGTATTTGTTTTCAAGGTTTTGTGTTTCAGTGTCACATGCCTTAAATTCCTATAATTTCTTCATTTTCATCGTCAGTAGGGGAAAGAGTAGAGGATATAGAATTGCAGAATTTTCATGCTAATGTGATTCTCAGAAGAAGTAATATTTATTTCTAATAATGATGATTTATGTCATTGAAGGAAATTTAATGAGCAGCATTGTTTTCAATAACTAATAAAGAGTAAACAATTAAGAAAGTCACATGGTTAGGTCAAAGATAGAGTTTCTTTCTAATGAGTGAGTTTGGGTATAGTTTTCTCTATCCTAAATAATTAATTGAATGGAGCAAATACAGTGGAGGAAAGCCACTGTGTAACAGAGAAACAAAGCAAGAAAAAATAAACCATTTTCTTTCAGTTTAGAAAAATACCAATTTTCTCCAACATGTGGATGGCATAATGTATCCTTATCTACTGTGTTTTGATCTTCAACACTGAAAAAAATGTTCTTTGATCAAGATGACAGTTTATGATAGTGACTATCCACACTTCGTTCAAGATGTAACTCATGTAGGGGAGCATCTTTTACAAGAAACCCTTCTTCATTCCGAGTGTTAGGGTCCATTCCCACCAACTTGTACTTGCTTCGTATAAACAAACATGCACACACATACATAGGTACATATATAGGTTCATTTTGTTCCCCCTCAATAATATGTAAGTTCCTTGTGAGTAGGGCTTATTTCTTCTCTTTGAATTTCTATCCCTAGTACCTAGCAGAGTACCTGACCCATATTAGGTACATAATAAATCCCGGTTCATTGATTGGTTGACTTTATTTTGATTTATTTAATTTTAGTATCAGAACAAAACCTGGTGTATTTTACCATCAACTGTGCGATTAAAAGTTGTATGCAATTATAAGATTATACTTTTTCTCCATCAATGGAGAAAACATATTTGGTATCTAACACAACTGTTTCTGATGTGCTATGTCAAAAGTAGAAGTGATATTATAGAAAAAAAAGTTTGAAGGAACAATTAGGTTACACAGGTATACATAGGCGAGATGTATACTGGGTAGGACAGTTTTAATAGTGTTGAGGAACTGATTTTCAAGACAGATGAAAGGGGAAATTTACTGAACACTTTAAAATCATCATACTTTCACTGAAAAAAGAAATAAAGAACGTCAAAAACTACTTACTTCTATGCCTACTTTTCCCTCTATAAAATATTTCTGAGAGTGAATAACTAGGATTTATTAAAAGCCAGAAGGAATGACAGAAATGACAATGACAATGATTATAACAATTTTACAGAAGTTTAACCAAGTTAAAAATTGATCACCACAACATGCAGACCAAAAAAACCTAGAAAATACTTTAATCGGAAAATATCTAGCTTACTTGTAGAAGAAACAACATTTACTATTAATAAGGAAACTGGAAGTTTCCTGACACTGGCTAGTTTTTTTTTTCTAGAATAGTAATGAAACTATTGACCATCTGGTGATATCCATGTATAGAACTGCCTTTTGGGTTGTTGGAAAAATGTTTATTATGACCATTGAGTGATCCTTGATAAAACTCTATTGTCTTTGTCCTACTTCATTTTGTACTCTAAGGCCAAACTTTCCTGTTATTCCAATTATTTTCTAATTTCTTGCTTTAACATTCCAATTCCCTATGATGAATATGACCGCTTCTTTGGATGTTGTTTAGAGAAGATGATATAGGTCTTCATAAAACTGATCAATTGTGGCCTCTTCAGCATCAGCGGTTGGAGCATAGACTTGTATGTATGTGATGTTGAACAGTTTGCCTTGGATTCAAACAGATATCATTCTGTCATTTTTGAGACTATACCCCAGTACGTCTCACCCTTTTGTTGATTATGAGGGCTACTCCATTTCTTCTAAGTTATTCTTGCCTGCAGTAGTACATAATGATCACTTGAATTAAATTCATGCACTCTCCTCTCTGTTTGATTTCACTGATACCCAAGATGTCAATGTTCAATCTTTCCATTTTCTGTTTGATCACCTCTAGCTTACCTTGATTCATAGATCTTACATTCCATGTTCCTGTGTAATACTGACCTTAACAGCATTGAACTCTTCTTTCATCACCAGACACATCCATAGCTGATGATCATCTTTTCGGTTTTGGTCCAGCTGCTTCACTTTCTGAAATTATTTGTAGTTGTCATCTGCTCTTCCCCAGTAACATGCTGGACACCTTCTGACCTGTGGGGCTTATCTTCTGATGTCAATTTTAATAGTAGCATAAGGTTCATTAGTGCAGGAGGAGGTGAAGACAGGGATGGCAGGTACTAAGATTATAATCACGGTCAGGAAACACAAAAATCTTTTTGTGAATCAGACTGTTCCCCCATCCCCCACCTCTACCCACCCCCACATTCACTGTAGGTCTTGGAAATTTTTGGAATCTTTGTTTGGGTCTGTTAAGGATTAAATTCACCTTTGTTCCTTAGGTCCCATTTTTTTCTGTGTATATTTTCTGGTGAAGTGTCCCTTTCTGCTACAATAAAAACATTCCTAAAGGTTCCTAATTCCTCTGCATTTTGGAATTGTAAGGAACTGGAGGTGGGGCAATTGGAAAAACGTTTTGTTTCTGATTTTGTTTTACTTTTCTTTTAAAAAACATTTTTTATTTAAAGTTTTGAATTCCAAATTCTATCCCTTCCTACTTCTCTCCTCTCCCCACTCATTGTGATGGTAAGCAATCAGAAAAAGCTTATACATATACGTTTCCATACTAGTCATTTAGTACAAAAAGACTTGAATAAAAGAAAAAACTGAAAGGAAGCAAGTGAAAGTAGTGTGCTTTTGTCTGTATCCAAACAATATCAGTTCTTTCTCTGGAGGTGGATTATATTCTTCATCATTAGTCCTTTGGGATTGTCTTGAATCATTGCATTGCTAAGAATAGCTAAGTCATTCACAGCTCTTCATCAAACAATATTACTGTTACTATGTACAGTGTTCTCCTGGTTCTGCTCTCTTCGTTATGCATCAGTTCCTGCAAGTCTAGGTTTTTCTGAAATCATCTTGCTTGTCATTACTTATACCAGAATAATATTTCATTACAATCATATACGAGAGTTTGTTTAGCCGTTCCCCAATTGATGGACATCCCTTTGATTTCCAGTTCTTAGTCACCACAAAATTAGTTGCTATAAATATTTTTGTACAAATAGATCCAATTGGGCAGTGAGGTGGCATAGTGGATAGAACACTGGCCCTGGAATCAGGAGGACCTGAGTTCAAATCTAGCCTCAAACATTTGACTACTTGTGCAATCCTGGGCAAGTCATTTAACCCCGATTGCTTTGGGGAAAACAGCAGCAACAACAACAATAAAAACCCAAGTAGATCCTTTTCCCTTTTTTTAAAAAAATGACTTTGGGATGTAGATCTAGCAGTGGTGTTGCTGGATCAGAGGGTATGCACAGTTTTATAGCCTTATGAGCATAGTCCCAATTTGCTTTCCAGAATAGTTAGACCAGTTCACAACTCCACCAACAGTGCATTAGTGTCCCAGTTTTCCCACATCTCCTCTGACATTTATCATTTTCTTTTTTTGTCATATTAGCCAATTTGATAGGTACCTCAGGGTTGTTTTAATTTTCATTTCTCTAATCAATAGTGATTTTGAACATTTTTCATATGACTATAGATATCTTTGATTTTTTTTTTTGTCTGAAAACTGCCAGTTCATGTCCTTTGACCATTTATGAATTGGGGAATGACTTGTATTTTTATAAATTTGACTCAGTTCTCTATGCATGTGAAAAATGAGGTTTTTATCAGAGATACTTGTTGCAAAATTCTTCCCTTTTCCATAAATCTGACAGATAAGTTGTTCCATGTTTTTTTAATTTGCCTACACTATCACACTTTATGTGTAATTTATGTATTCATATTGACCTTATCTTAGTATACAGTGTGAGAGGCTGGTCTATACCTAGTTTCTGCTATTCTGACAAATAATGAATTTTTGTTCCAAGAGCTTGGATCTTTGGGTTTATCATATGCTAGATAACTATGGTCATTTACTATAATGTAATTTGTAGCTAATTGATTCCACTGATCGACCACTCTGTTTCTTAGCCAGTTATGAGATTATTTTGATCATTATCACTTTATAATACAGTTTGAGATCTGGGATAGCTAGAGCACCATCTTTTGCATTTTGTTTTCATTGATTCCCTTGATATCCTTGAGTTTTTGTTTTTCCAGATGAATTTGGTTACTATTTTTTTCTGGCTCTGTAAAATAACTTTTTGATAGCTTGATTGGTATAAATAGATTGATTTAGGTAAAATTGTCATTTTTATTATATTGTCTTCAGCATACCCATGGACAATGAATATTTTTCCAATTGTTTAGATCCAACTTTTTTTTTTTTTTGTGTGTGTGTGAAAAGTGTTTTATAGTTGTGTTCATATAGTTTATGGATATTTTATATTGTCTATAGTTATTTTAAATGGAATTTCTCTTTCTGTCTCCTGCTTTTGGACTTTGTTGGTAATATATAGAAATGCTGATGATTTATGTGGGTTTATTTTGTATCCTGAAACTTTGGTAAAGTTGTTAATAATTTCAAGTAGGTTTTTAGTTGATTTTCTAAGTATAGCATCATATCATTTGTGAAGATAGTTTTGTTCCCATATTGCCTATTTTCTTTAATTTCTTTTTCTTCTCTTTTTGCTATAGTTAGCAATTCTAATACAATATTAAATAATAGAGGTAATAATGGGCATCCTTGCTTCACCCCTGATTGTACTGGGAAGGCTTCTAACTTGTCATCATTATAGATAATGCTGGCTGATAGTTTTAGATAAATTTTACTTATCATCTCATTACATAGCATCATTTTATTACGTATCATTTCATATCAGCAAGCTCCATTTATTCCTATGCTCTGTAGTGTTTTTAGTAGGAATGGGTACTATATTTTATCAAAGGCTTTTTCTGCATCTATTGAGATAGTCATGATTTCTGTTGGTTTGGTGTTGATGTGGTCAATTGTGCTGATAGTTTTCCTAATATTGAACCAGAAAAAGGAAAGGAAATTAGAAAAAGTAAAATAATTTATACCAGGAATATATAAATTATTTTACTTTTTCTAATTTCCTTCTTTTATCTTTCACATAAATATATAAAACAATGCTCCTAACTTCACTGATATTTTTCTCATTCCAACCAGGATAGTTATTTTGAAAATAATAACGAATGTCAGGCAAAGAATGGTTAACAAAGGCAGTATTGAGAATTCTTGCATCTCTAGGGTTAACTAGGTCCAACTTACATATCACTTAGCACTTTTGCAGAGCCTATCATAAAATCAATAAAGGGTCTCTCCTTCCTTCAGTAGTTTCCTGAAATCTACTCCAATTATCTAGCCTGACAGAACATGTCTTCATTCCTCTGATAAGTGCTTCTCTGCCTTGTGCAAGTCTAGCATAGTTAGCTGGAAGATTGGGATCCCGTTGGGATTCTGTATCGACTGATTAAGTTGAGCTCTCTGACTCTAAGTTTATTTTGCTATGACTAGTGTATTTGTTGCTTCAATAAGCAGTTTTTTCTCCAGAGGATAAAAGAGTGTCTAATAAATCTGTGATATCACCCCAATTCGGATTGTACTCTCCAAAGATTGCTTGAAATTAGTTACTGACTGCAATGGGGTTGTCATCAAATTTTGGAGTATTCATTCTCCAAGTGGAGAAACCAGAAGGACTAAATGAATGATTCATCCTGATGGACACATTCTCCTGTTGACTCATTTTGTATTATCTTTTCTCTCAAGGGAAAAAACACCAACAGGGAGTTGGACAGCACAGGTCATGGAGGATGTGCAGCACAAATCGATTTCCTATAGATGGTGTTTTTCCTCCAGGTGTTCCAATATATAGGTTACATTATATTGAATGCATCGGTCTGTAATCACTCAAGAGAGTTCAGCCTATATGCCATACAAGAAAGACAAAGTGGATGAAGAGTGCCTATTATCCAAATGATAGGTTAGATAACCCTTAGAGTTTGTCCTAAAGTACATCTAAAGGAAATCATCAGGGGAATTTATGTCTAGAAAAGAGATGCTCGTGAATTGGATAATCAATGACCTTTTCTGCTCTTATACTGCACCACTGTGATGCAGGTCCTCATCACCTTATACCTGACTATTGCCATAGTCTTGTTAGGTATTATGCCTGTCACAAGTCCCTACCTCTCTAATCTGTCCTCTACTTAGCCACAAAATTGATTGATCTAAAGCACAGGTTCGACTATGTCATGCATTCTACTCAATACACTCCCAGTGTACCCTTATCTACCTGAAGATCAAATATAAATCTGCTATTTGATATTCAGTCATTTTGAACCTAATTCCCCCTCATCTTTCTAAAAAGGCACTCTACCTCCTGACTCCAGGAACTTTCATTGGCTATCTCCCATGTCTAAGATACTTTCCATCTTCATCTCTACTTCCTGGATTTCCTGGCTTCCTTCAAGTTACCCCTAAAGTGCTACTGTCTATAGGAAGTCTTTCCTGATTGTCCTTGTTCTAGTGCTTTCCCTCTGTTGATTATTTCTCATTTATCCTGTATATAGCTTATCTTTACACAGTTGTTTGTAAAGATGAAGCTGACAGGATTTGGCAACATATTGGGTGAGAGGAGGGGAAGGATGAGAGATAGTGAATAGTAGGTTTTAAGCCTGGGGGACAGAGAGAAAGGGGATGCCCTTGACAGATTCATAAGCCTAATCATACTAGAGAAACTTTCCTCCAAAACATTTCCTATAAAGGTCTAAAAATTTCCTAACCACTATTTGGTTAACAGTGGAAATGTTTGGAAGAGAAGCAGTAATGGGCACCATTAAACTATCAAAGAAAAAACATCAATGCAATCACTCCCATGTCTCCTCCATCCTCAAAAAATCTTCACTTCATACATTCATTCCCCTTAGCTACCTCCCCATATCTTTCCTCCCTTTTGTTGCTAAACTCCAAAAGTATGTAGTCTTCCTTTATTGTCATTTTCTTCACTCTCTACAGCCTGATTTCTGACTTTGTGTTTCAATCCACAGTACTCTCTCCAAAATTATGCTGTTTATTGGTCAGTTGTATTTGATTTTTGGTGATCTCATTTGGGGTTTTCTTGGCAAAGATGCTTGAGTGGATTGTCATTTCCCTCTCCAACTCATTTTACAGATGAGGAAACTGAGGCACATAGTACATATTAACATATGTGACATGTGCAGGGTCACACAGCTACTAAGTTTCTGAGGCCAGATTTGAACTCAGGTCTTTCTGACTCCAGGCCCAGTGCTCTGTCCACTGAGCCATTAATAACTAAAGATTTCTAAATAGCCAACTCTCATCCCAGTCCATCCTTCACCCAGCTATCAAATTTATCTTCCTAAAACACAAGTCTACCACCCTATCCCCACTGACAACTCAGAAAACAAATGACCAAAGAGTCACAGAGGTTTTGTAACTACTATTAACTCTAAAAATACCAAAGAGTACACATAGATTATCAAAACCACAGTTGTCTCTGAAAAATTAAAAATAAAAAACAAAAAGTAACAGTGGTCTTAAGCAAAAAGCTGTCTTCTATTGGAGCAGGGAAACCAGACATGTGCTGAGGCCTCCTCTGATTTGAAGGAGATCCACTTTAGTGTGGGCAAATATCAATACATATACTAGTGGCTGTGCAGTAAGCTATAGCCATGACAATGAAGGGTAACAGCAACAATGAGACAAGTTTGATTCAAGGGCTTCGTGACCAGAACATAGGTACTGCAGGTGTTTGTCTAAGCTCAGGGACAACCTGGGGCTGGTGTGAGACAGTTCTGGGATTTTGCTGTGGGTGAGTTCATTCAGGGGATGAGTGCAAAGGATTGTTGTAATGCCAAACTCAGGGCACAGCTTGCTTGCTGGGCCTTAGCTCTGGACTTTGCTATTAGTCTCCTAATAGTAAAAAGAGAGGGATGGTCTTGGTGTGGGAATACTGACACCACCATCCCCATTCATTAAATTCCAGTGACTCTCTATCACTTCCAGGATCAAATATAAAATCCTCTGACTTTTAAAACCCTGTGTAACTTGGCCCCTTTCCACCTTTCCAGTCTTCTTAAGCCCCATGACACTGGTTTCCTTGCTGTTTCTCTAATAAGACATCTTATTACCCAACTCCAGACATTGGTTGTCTCCTATTCCTGCATGTCCTCTGTCATCACTACCTCCCTGCTTCTTAGGTTTTCTTCAAATCTGAGCTAAAGTCCTATTTTCTGCAAAGAGCCTTTCCTGGACCTCATTAATCTGTAGAGCAGGTTATTTCCACAAAGGTGTGGCTCTCTCTCAAATCTTTGTAAAGTTATATTATATAAAGTTCAGCAGTGGATGTATAGACATTTTACTGATTGGCAGCAAGTAGGCAATAGACAGTTTGAGATGTATATCAGCAGGTGAATAGTGTAAGTATTCAAATTTGGAGAATCCACCCAAAACAAGACCTGGGAGGGATATAAGCATAGCTATCCACCTTTCCTAGAGGTCTCTGAGGTTAGCCTGACCTCTTATTGGCATTGTTTACTCCTTTCAGTCATGCCTAACTCTTTGTCACCCCATTTGGGATTTTCCTGGCAAAGTTACTAGAGTGGTTTGCCGTTTTCTTTTCCAGCTCATTTTACAGATGAAGAACCTCAGACAGAGTTAAGTGATTTGCCCAGGGTGTAATGATAATTTAAATGGGAAGATCTTTTCCATTCATTAATAGACCCATATGACCTGCTTAAATCACATGGAAAACTAAATCACATGTTGTTGGAGGAGCTTGCTGAACATGTGCAACAGGAAGGGTGGAGCAGAACTGGGAGGAAGTTGGTGAGCTCAGTTGGGGGTACAGGAGAGAGGACAGTCAGGCAGGCACAGGTAGGTTCTTGAGTGTTTGTTAGTGGAAAGGCCCCAGGGAGGAATCAGCAGAGGTTTGGGAATGGCTTTGTCCCCTACAGTGATAATGTGTATTGACTTCTTGGTTACTAGGACCGATTTGGCTTTCTGGTGTTGGGATTTGTCTTTCTGGTGCCTGAATTTTTTCTTCTACCTTCTATGTAGAGAATCTATTATACTTTGTGATTCAGAATTACATCAGCATAGTCATAGCTGCCTTCCTGCTGTGAAAATTGCCTGAGTGATACACAAGGTCACACAATAAATGAGATTGGATTCCTGACTCCAGGCCCAGCACTCTATTCACTATGCCATCTACCTTTCTTTACCCTGATCTTTATAGTAAACTTTTGGGACAATTTTCTAGCCACATAAAACTAGGTTCAAATAGTGATAAAGAACAAATAACATTCTTCCCACAACATATATATTATGTCATATGCACATACATGTGTATCTTTTTTGAACATAGTTGTTTGCATGTTGTTTACCCCATTAGACAGAGAGTTTCTTAAAAGCAGGGACTGTTTTTTGTTTTTGCCTTTTTTATAACAGCTGGTTACTCTCAGATTCTTGTCTATGAAGTATATTTATAAAATATGTTCTGTATTCATAGTGATTGCCCTCAGAATTTTAGTTATGAAATGGCTCATGTTTATGGCCCCAATTAGAGAGTAAAAATCTCTGAGATATACTGGTGTCTGCCCTCCCAGACATCCACTAAGGCTCTGTTTTGTGTGGCTCCTAGAGCTCTTTTGTGGACTTGTGCCAAAATAAAGGGGTACTAAGCAATATGAGAAGATGGTCAGTCACAGATGTTTATGAGAAATAATATTAAATCTAGCAAATGTAATCTGTCATTATAATTTTTAAAAACACAGTTGATTGAGTAGATATAAAGCAATAGTGGAATAGGGACTACCAGTGCCCCTTCTCTGATGTTCTCTCAGCTCCCTTACTAAGGTAGCAAGAATCCTTTAATTTAAAAAAATAAAATAAACCAATACACCCCTCTGCTTCACCGTATAGATGTTGCTTCTTGTGATCTTGAAGAAGGGAGGGAGCATCTGATGTTTTGGCTACTACTTCTCACAGTTGTGCTGCTGCCATGTGAAGACTACTACCTCTCCTTTTTCTCTTCACTCATCTCAAGAGACTGAAAACCCCCATGATAGCCCATTTGTGAAAAAAAAAATCTGTATTCTATTATAAAAATAAGAGCTATTCCCTAATTGATAAATGATCAAAGGGTATGATCAGTTTTCAGAGGAGGTAATCAAAGTTATCTACAGCCATATGAAAAAATACTCTAACTCACTATTGATTGGGGAAATACAAATTAAAACAATTCTGATACAATTCTGATACAATTCTCATATCTAGAAGATTGGCTAATAGGACAGAAAAGGTAATGACAGATGTTGGAGGGGATGTGGGAAAAATGAGACATTAATGCATTGTTGGTGTAATTGTGAACTGATTCAACCATTCTGTAGAGTAATTTGGAACTATGCCTAAAGGGCTATAAAACCATACATACCCTTTGACCTAGCAATACTATTGCTAAAAAAGATAAAAAACAAAAAGGAAAAGGACCTATATGTACAAAAGTATTTATAGCAGCTCTTTTCTGGGGGGCAAAGAATTAGAGATTGAAGGGATGCCCATCAAGTAGAGAATGGCTGAACAAGTTGTGGTATGTGATTGTGATGGAATACTATCATACTCTAAGAAATGATGAGTGGATGCTCTCAGAAAAATCTGGAAAGACTTGCATGGGCTCATGTAAAGTGAAATGCGCTGTGTGTAAAGTAACTGCAATATTTTATGATCATCAACTTTGAATGACTTATCTATTCTCAGTAATACAATGATCCAAGACAACTCTGAAGGCTTATGATAAAAAATGATATCGATCCCCAGAGAAAGAACTGAGAGTGTCTGAATACAGATTGAAGCATACTTTTTCACTTTATTTTTCTTGAGGTTTTTTGTCTATGTTTTCTTTCACAGTATAACTATTATATAAATATTTTGCATGACGACACATGCATAACCTCTATCAAATTGCTTGTCTTTTCAATAGGGGTGGGAAGAGTAGGGAGGGAGAAAGGGAATTTTGAACTCTAAGTTTTAAAAATGAATCTTACAAATTATTTTTACATGTAATTGAGAAAAAATAAAATACAAAACCAAAGTTAAAAAAAAAGAAATAAAGAGCAATTTAAATTAAAGAAAAAGAAAAACCTCTATTCTGATGTCTGATCTTGAGTTAGTTTTCTCTCTTCCTAAATAGAGAAGAACAATAGATTCTATGGGCTTTTGTAGTCATACTCCCATAACAAGAATCTTTAGCCAGGGAGAATCTCATCCACTAGTGTCTGCCAGACTTGAGGGTGGGAGGTACATGTCAAAACTTGAGTAACCAGACTGAAAGGAAAAGATATGTATTAGTGCACTACGGAAGATTGCTCTCTGGTTGTAGGCTCAGCTTCTTTGAGTATAGATTGGGTTTTTATAGTTTTTTAGATTCATTTAGCATATACAACCAATTAGCAGCATTCTGCAGCAGAAAATAAATGGGGGAAGTATGCTAAGTTTGGGGTCATGGAAGTTGCTAGAAGTCAAGTCAAGTCCTTGTTTTAGGACATGCATTTCATTGTGGTTAGTCTTATCAGAATTTTCAATATTCATAAGAAATCTCTAGGATGGTAGAGACCTCTTTTAAAGAGTCGTTCTTGTTCTTTGTGGTTAAATTAAAAGTGACCAAGTTCATTACGATTTTCATGCACAAGTAACTCCTCAAATTATGTTGCATACTTGCCTAAAACCTGAAAAGGCAAAATTAGTCTGATGAGCCATGGGCCATGAACAGAAACACTCAGCCTCCTACCATTTGCTTTCTAATAGACAAAGAGGTATTATTTGCAAGTTGGTTAAAACTGGTCACTCACATCAAATTTCAGAATTGCTATTGCTAAAATAGAAAAGAAGCTAACTTTTTTCTTTAACAGACATTTTCAAAATTTAACTTTAAAATTGGTGTTATTTTTAATCCAAATCATTCTCAGCATATTAAAATTAACTGAATCTGAATTAAAATTTTAGAAAGTTTGTCCACTTGATCCAAAGAGGGAATTGTCAACTACTCTTTCTTTTCCTCTAGAAATTTCACCTTCTGGGTCTCTATTTACTGCAGACCTAATTTACTTTACAAATACCAAAAATCAGGTATGATACTATATATGAAAAATTAAGGATCTTTGATTTTGTCACAGTAGGGAACTTGCTCTACCAATCATTTTATGATTTAGTAGTTAAGCACTAGGAAGTTGGCAGAGGCAAGAGAAATCAAGTCAAGCCCAGTTTCACACAGCTCTTAGGGTGAGAGGTAGAATTTGAGCTCAGGTCTTTCCTGATTTAAAGCCTAACATTATCCATTAGACCATGCTGCCTCTACCATGCTATAAAGACAGATGATTTTTATAGTAATTTAGAAAATAGAAAGCATAGAAACAGTTATAGAGAGGGGTTTAATCTGCCAATCCAAATTCTCTCATCTTAACGTTCTTCCTGTGTTGTAAAATAGCTGTAAGTCACATGCAATGCCTCTCTATAAAGAGTTAAAATTGCTGATCACTCAATAGGCAATGCAGAAATTTGTGGTTTGCATAGATGTAGTATAAAGGATATCATCAGAGAAATGAATACCAAATCCATTGGTATTCCTGTCCCCAGAATTTAGGGGTGTGCTGGAGCCAGCTGGGAAAGCTCAAGAGGACTGATGATTACATATTCAGTTTAAGCATTTGCTCCTCAAAAACTGGCAAATGCTACAAGTTAGGGCTTGATATATTATTTTGTTTGTTGTCTAGACTTAAGAAAGTAATGGAGAAAATGTTAATGATGCAGATTAAGCAAATCCCTGTTTGAATTCCACTAGTATTCGTATTCCTAGAACATTAGAAGGGATTCATGGAGGGACATGAACAGCAATTACTCAGGATAAGAAGGATGATAGATTATGACATGCACTGCCGAAAGTACATAAATGTCAATGAAATCGCAGCTCCATCCAAATACTGAAAACATATGCTATAATGAAGAAACCTCTGATGTGAGAATCAGGAGACCTAGGTTTCAATCCTAGATGTGCTACCAAAGGCTGTATCACCTTGGGAAAAATCTTTCATGTCTCCGAGCCTCAGTTTCCTCATGTGTAAACAAAGAGGTTGGAATAAGTTGTCCCAAGGTGCTCCCCAACTTGAAAATTTGCTGAGGCTAAAGTGCCTGAATTTTCACAAAATTATTGGGAGATGACTTAGTGAAGTTTTTACTGAATTCTTGTCATCCTTTTATAACCAAAATAATTATATCATTCAGAGAAGTTAAAAGACACATCCAAAGACTAAAAGTTAATCACTGAGACAATTAGAATACACCCAAGTCTCATACCATCCCACCTAGTAGTTTTCCCATGATAGTCAATATTTAATTCTAAACATTAGTCCAAGTCTTTCCCTGTCTAGCTTTTAACTATCACTTTCTCTCCTCACCTTTCTCCCAGCATCCTGCCCATACTCCCTAATTCTAGTTACATCTCCCCATCAATCACCTTTCCTCTCAATTTGCCTTTTTTTTTTTTGTAGATACTTGTCTGTGTACATGCTGTCTCGTCCAATAGAATATAAGCTTTTTGAGGGCATATATTTGTTTTTTTATGCCTGGCAAATAGGCATTTAATAAATAGTTATTGCTTCTTTGATGTATTTAGTTGATCAAATCTTGACCTTCGCTGGGATTAATTTTGTATTGGTGCTATCTACTCTTTATTAGTCTGCAGTGTAAATAAAACTACATCTTGGTTTCAAGCACACCAACATTAAAGTTATCGCCTCAAGTAAGGATATATTTGATGAATGTCAGATAAAAATTTAGTATATTAAGGTAACCTCCATCTGCTAATGGTATGTATATAAATAAGGGCACTCGTATGTGTATATTTATTCAGGAATACCTATATTGACAGTCCACACTTTTACCACAATTTATTTCTGCAAACTACATTATAAAATGGACTTTTTACAGCGTTCTAGACATATACAACTAAAATATCCTCAGAAATCATTTAGCTGAACTCTTAATTAAGGAAATGAAGGGTCAAAGAAATTAGATCAGGGTGAGTTCGGTTACCATGGTAACTTAGAAAATTAGTCATGGAAGGTGCACTTCTATTATAAAATGGAAACCAATCCTCCTGGCTCCATTCTTTCCACTATACCACATTGCCTGCCTTTATGACTTTATAAAATTGGCATTAATTTATTGTGCATATCAATTATGTAAGGTGCCCTAAAGCAGTAAAGTATAAAAAAATAAATACAAACTCAAATGTATCATAAATACAACTTCACTGTAGACAGGAAGTTTTTTTTTTTATTTGTTTAGGGGGGGGTTCTGATGTGGTATGTGGTAGATGAAGGGGGGGTAAGAGGAATAATTGTGGTGATAGATGGGACAGTGATATTTTTTGTTGGCTAAAATACAGCATTAAACTACATGGTTGTTCTGCTGGCAGGTAAACATCATAATAAAAGCAGGAACATGAGTCAGTTGGGTGAGGAATGATCTATTAATCTATATTTTAGCCACTGCCAAGTTGGATGCTGCCTTGCCAGAGATGAGTAGCAGCACTAGTTAAATATGAGTCAACATAACCCATGGCCCTGGGTGTCCCCACCCCACACTATGTCTGACCTCAGGATCCTATCCAGAAGGGTCAGTTTTCTTGTTTTATTGCCAAGAAAATCTCCAAATATAACTTGAGTTTGAGTCTAAGTTGCTTTAAATGTGGTTAACGCAATCATCACTCCCATATAAACACTCAAGGTAATAAATGGAAAATGGGCATGGGAAATACTTTATTTTACCCCCAAGAAAATGTGGAATACATGAAGCCTACAAAGAGATACAATGCATCTGGAACTCAGCCCATAAATCCATTCTGGAAGGCAGCTGAACCTGCTCCGGATGTTAGGGCAACCCTTCACGAGTCTTTTTTCACAAGGAATCATAGTTTTCCCCAAAACTTGTAATACTGCTTTGTGGGTTAGGGGTGCCCCTGGAAAGTAAACATCTTTGAGAGCTATTAAACAAGCATGATGTGCTGCATTGTCTGCTTAACTCACTATAATATAAAGGGGATAGTAAAGTTCACATCTCCTGTTCTTCAGCTTCAGGACCATGTAGGCAATCCTCTTCATTTTTTGGAGGTTGAATACTGGTCAGGAACCATATGAGTATTCCCTTTCTCTCCTGTTAGATTAGTTCATTAAGAGTAGGAATGGTCTTTGATTTGATTTGTATTTGTATCCTCAGCGATGTACAGTAGGTACTTTAATAAACGTTCATTGACTGACTGACCTACATAGTCTAATAACTGAACACTTGAAATTAGGAAACCTCAAGCTTAGGATAACCTACAAAGCAACCCTTAAGGCTGACACTACCCAGGACATTTAACTTTTATAACGAGAATGCTAGATTCCGAGTTTATGCTATCCCTAAAACCTCAAATCCAACCTTCTCTACGCAGGAATTTGTAGTTGAGGAGAATTGTCCATGAACTCTCTGAGAGCTCACTAGGCACACACACATATGCTTCTTGCAGAGACTCTATTAACTCCTCAGTTATTGCCTCCTCTTGGACTAGGAAAGCCTACTCCAAGGATCTCTCCTCTTGGACCAAATGCAAGCCTATCTAACTCCCATGAGCTACTGCTTTAAAGAAGCCATTTCCAGTTCCTGAAAGGAGAGACTTTTCAACCTACCCCAACACCACCACTTTAACCCCACTCCTGCCCCTGGCAGTTTCTATTATAAGCAGGTCTGTTATTCTCAACTGGGACAAGTCAAACTAGTCAAACAGGAGATAAACAGACTGACCAAACCGTTGCTCTCCTTTATCTAGGATAGTGTGAAGTGGTGGTTTCTATGATAAAGGTCTATCCTCCTGAGTCCCAGTCAACCAGGAATCTTGAATTGGGGGAAGAGGGTAGGGTGATGGGGAGGTACAATCTACACAATGATAGCCCAGTCAATGAAAACCAGTCTCTTTAGTATGTTTCCCATCAAAATTCCCAAATTCCTAATGGAGAGGTGACCCTTTGCTGCCTCCAAGCAAAAGTCAATATCTCATAATCATATTAAGTTAATCAAATCAGGGAAAAGGTAGAAGGAAATCTTCATGGTACTGTATTAAGCATTTTTTTTTTTAAAAAAATCTCATTTGATTCTTCCCTAGGAGGTATTATCCTCATTTGACAGCTGAGAAAACTGAGGTGAACAGAGGGTAAGTGACTTGCCCAAGGTCACAAAGGTGTCTAAGGCTGGTTTTGACCTAACGGTCTACCTGGCTCCAGGCCTATTCCTCTATCCACTGTACTACTTAGCTGCTTCAGTTAGAGGAGACTATCAGTCAGGAAAATTAATGTGACTGAAGATGCTTTGTCCTGTAACCCATGTGAATCCAAAGCTTTAGGAATACCTTGAATTTGGACCAGTGTTACCTCTCTACTGTGACCTAGTCTTATATCAGCCTTCAGGTTGGGTTTTTCTGCATAGACCAGGATATTTTGCTTTCTTCTGACATGCAATTAAGTAGTTCTGCATGACTTGGGAGAACTAACCCTCAACCTGATGTACAAGAAGATGCTCATCTGTGTGACTTGGGGAACTGGCTCTCTTATTTTGAGCCCTCCTCTGAGATACTAGTAAACTATTTCTTCTACTACCATAGCAGACCTAGCTTTGACCTTCTCCCCAATGTCATACTGAAATCTGATTTGAGGGATCTTACTTGATGGCTAGGCATAGGTAGAACATTCATCAATGGCACAAAGAGTATGGAATCAGATATTATTTAGAACGGAAGAATCTGGTTTTGATAACAAGATTATTGCTTTAGTTTTATGTATAGGTAAACCCCAAGTATAGTTCTAAGCTTGAACCTCAATTGTTGTACTATTTCTTTACCTTTACTCAGTAATGTCACTAACTTATAGAATTTCTCCATTTTAGATGGAAGATTGTAGATCAATTTCCAGATTCCAGTTTGTATTTTTTCTGATATTCAAGTGATGAAAATGAATCTAGTAGTACACAGATAACTTCCTTAGAGGATTATACCTGCCCTGTTTCTATATGGACTATCCTATTTTCCCTCAATTCTTTTATATTGTCCTTCAAAATTTTTTTTAACATCCTTTTTCTTAAACATAGATCTAACCTTCAAACATCAATAATCCCTTATGAATATTAGTATTCATAAGGTGTAATGTTAAATTAGAAGAGGCTTGTTTTATAGGAAGGCAAAGATCTTCCCCTAAATATTAATAGGGGTCAGGTGGAGACCATTAAGGGAAGCTTGATTAAGACCACTTGTTTTGTGGGAAGGTCCACACCTTTTGTTAATTTGTAATGAGGCACTGGGTCATGAGGGTCCTTATGTCCTTCAGCTCTGAAAAGTGTATATATACTCTGAGGTGAGGTTTTGCTTTGAGGCATAGTCTTTGGAAGAAGGTTAGTGTGCCAGATGAGACCCTGGGTAGCCATTAAAGAGTCCCCCTGGCTTTGAAAACTCAGATGTTGGTGCTTCTCTCTCTCATAACTATGTATGTATGTAATGGTCAGACAGTTGGATCTGTCTGTTGATCTGTGATCTATGTGTTGCTTATAGTCAGACAGTTAGAAACCCTGTCTGTTGGACTTTACTTCTCTGTATTTTCTCTGTTGGTATATGTGATTAAAAAGATTGTTGACCCCTCAAAAGTTGCTATCCTTTTAGAAAAGCAGATCTAAGAACCTGTGCTAGCAGACCATCCTGGATGTGTCAGGGTGCTTGCTGCTATATAAGGTGATAGTATTTTCCAAGTGCCACTCTTATACTTTCATATCTGTCCATAATGCAAATATTGAAGCAATCCTCAAAGAGCAATTAAACAACTGACTAGACACATTGACTGAAAATGCAGTCAGGAAATTAGTAGTCAATAAACATGCATCAATTTATTAATTTATGGTAGGATTTTATAATTTATAACATAATGGGAACTTATGATTATATATGTATGTGTGTATTTATCAGCAAGGGAAACATGCAAATAAACCCTGTGGCATTCTCATTTTTCATTTAGTAGCTTTTGCATTTCCTCATCATTTTCATCAAACCAATCTTGACATCTTTGAGTGTTCTTGCCTAGATGAGTAAATGTGCTGTGCAATGAATCTCTGAAATCTGCCTTCTACTTTTCTGCTTTATGGTTGCCAACCATGTGATGGCTCAGCTTTCCTCCAAGTTTGTAATGAATTGTTCCACCTCTGAAAAACATTGTAATCTGCTGACATTAAGTCTATTGATAATCCTCTTACCTTGGGGTCACTGCTTTTGTTGAATGTGAATGTTGAGCTTAGAGAGGATAAATATATGATCAGTCCAACACTGCACCACAAATCACAACCTACCTGTCTCTTCTCCTTACAATGCCAGTCTATTAAGCCAATGTTAGCTGTGAGGGTGGATCCATGAAGTTCTATTGTATGTAGGTAAATGGAAGACAGTGTTGGTGATGAGAAGATCGTGAGACACACAAGTCTTCAGTAGTAAGTGACCACTGCTGTCGCTGATTCTGACTCCCTTCCTTCCAAGGACTCCCTGCCATATCTGAAAGTCTCTGCCTATTCTGGTGTTAAAGTCCCAGAATTACAAGCTCATCCTTTTTCAACAGATTGATGATAAGGGTCTCCAGGTCTTCATAAAATTTTTCTTTGATCTTATCAGGGGTTGTCATAGTAGGATCGTATGCACTGGTGGATGGTGGCATGGCACTTTCTTGCAAGTGGCAATTGTGTTGCTATGAGCCTGTCATTCATTCCTTTTGAGAGGAATACAAGCTTGTTGACTAGGTTATATTTAATTGTAAAACTATACCAGCTCCATGATGCTCCATCACTATGACCACTTGTATATCCAGGTCCAACTTCAAAAAGCTAGCTTTCATTTGCCATCCTTTTTTCATTCAGGGTTACTATTTGGGTGAAATTCCTTCTGAGTTCTCTCACAACAAGGGCTGTTTGTCTTTCAGGTCTACTGGAATTCATGTTGTCCATAAGTGTGCATACATTCCATATATTGATAATGAGTGCACTGCAGAGGACAAAGACATCTCCAAGCCCCCTCCCCCAACCCCTGCTGTGCATAAGCCTGCTGTGCCTGCTTACCCATATCCTTCTCAGCTCTGACTAGCCTGACCAACTTCCTCTCAGCACTGCTCCATACTCCTGTTCCACCTATTCAGCAAGCTCCTCTCTCACATGTGACTTAGTCTTCCATGGAATTTAAGCAGGTCACATGGGCCTATTAATGAATGGGAAAGATCTTCCCATTTAAATTGCCATTATATTCGGCTCCAAGATCTTTCATAGTCATTTCACAGGGTGATGGGGCAACTGGTATCAACAGAATTGTAACAGGGATAACAGAAAATAAGCATGTAAAACAATATCTTAGGCAACTAGTGTCAACAGAACTTTACAATAATATAACAATCTTCACAGAAAATAAGTACATAAAACAATTTCTTAGGGTGGGGCTTGAGCACAAGCACCCCATCATTCCCCCTCAAATAAATGGGCCCAAAATCTTGGATCAAGGGACAAAGGTCTCTTCTTCCATAGCTACTTCTTGCTGAGATTGGATGTAGAGCTGTCCGTGCCCCAAGAGGTCCCATTCAAGGGGTCATTTCTATACCTGGCATCTGGAGCTTGGTGGATGCCAGGACCAGGGGTGACTAGTCATAAACATAGTCAGGGGTCACTAATCATAAATAAGGGGTGACATCTGACTTAAGCAATCAAGCGTCTGCAGATAGAGGATACTAAGCGTGCAGAAAACAAATCTAGCAAACAAGTTTAACAGACAAAAAAGTCAAAAAGAAAGAAATAGACAACAACCAGAAGCAGGATAGATATAGGATCAGCCACGCTTCTGGAGTTCATGAACTCACTCTCATGGCCTCATTCATAATAGAATATATGAGTTAAGGGTACAATTTGATAATCATCTTCTCCTGAATAAACAACAGTTACAATATGATCTTTCCCATGTGAAATAATTTTCACAGCCTTTGGAACATTATCTGGTTTCCATTTTACCCATACTTTAGATCCCAATTTTATTCTATCAGTGGAACCCAATAATTCAGTTCCTTTGCTAGTTGTTTCAGAAGGAGGGTCAGTTTCCACAAGTGGTATTGTTTCACAAGGAATAATAATCACTTGAACTATTCTATCATTTTTACAAAACTATATGAGTTCTTCACCTAAATTTTGGAACGTCACAATAATTTCTCCTTGATAATTAGAATCTATAACTCCAGTCAATATATGTATCCTTTGAGGTGCTAACTCTGGTTTAGGTGACATTCATCCAAAATGATTCTTGGGGATTCTCATACCTATTCCAGTAAAGATTTTTCTTATTTCTCTCCCATCCAGCCTAAAGTCCTCTAAATAATGTAAATCTTATCCTGGTTGAACCAGATGTCCCTGGATATGGTGCTGAGATAGCTGTCTTCACAGTCCAATACTCAATATTTGAGATCTTGTGTGTTTGTTGTTTTCTAATTTGCAGTTTTGGAGTCACCATTCTGGCTACAAGTATACTTCCTCTCAATGGTCTATTATTCAAATTACATAAAGCAGTGAACAAATTATCTTTCCAATTTTGATGAGAATTATTAAAACAACTTCCTTAACTGTTCTTTCAATAATTCATTCATTCTTTCAATGAACCCAGATGCTTGTGGATAACATGGAATATGATATATCCATTCTGTGTTGTTTAATACACAATATCTCTTCATTTCATTACCTTTGAAATGTGACCCATTGTCACTTTGGGTCTGCATTGGGGTTCCATAAAATAGACTTTTGATATCTAGAGTTTTACAGATGTTTTTCTGGGTCATATTCTTAAAGGGATAAGCCATTAGTACACCTGAATAGATGTCAACACGAGTACATATAAATTTGCATCCTTTATCTTGGGGTAGGAGTTCAATATAATCTATTTGCCAGATTTAGGCTGGTACTTTTCCCCTTGCTATCTCTCCAGTAACTACCTGAGGAACAGTTCATTCCTTTTCCAATTGACATGTACAACATTCCGCTGCTACTTGTTTCAACAATGAATGAGAGATACAAATACTTTGGTCTTGTGCCCACTGGTGTGTGGCCTGGACCCCTAAATGTCTGGCCATTTGATGGACCCATTTTTTCCAGTATCAGATTATCAGTTGGTGTCAGAGTAAGTACAATTTGTTGAGTAGCAATCTTTGCTATTCAATCAGCATGTGCATTGTACTCACGTTCTGGTGTGGTGAGGGCCACATGAGCATCTACATGAAAAACTGACAAATTAATAACCAAAAACATCTCCCATATATCTTCCCATAATTCTTTGCCCTGAACTTGTTTGCCATGAATTTCTCAATTTTGATTTTTCCACATGGGCATCCATGTAGCTAACCCATCAGCTACCGCCCATGAATCAGTGACTATATGACACTGTCCTCCTTGTTCTGTTTTGACAGCTTGGTGTACTGCCATGAGTTCAGCATATTGACTACTTCCACCTGTCCCAGAAGTTTCCAAAGTCCACCTAGTACATGGGTTATAGGCTACCGCTTGCCAATGTCTTTTGTAGCCCAAATATTTTGCTGTTCCATCACTAAACCATGCATGTCTCTTTTATTCTTCAGTTAATCTATCATATTCCTCATTCCATTTTACCAAGGATTATACCAACTGTTGCTTTGGTTTGGGGCGGGGGGGGGGGTATCATTTCCCTCAGTATTTATGTTTTCTACAGATTCATGTCAAGCAGAAACTCCACTTTTGTCTGCTTTAGATCTATTTTGAATATACCATTTCCATTTAATTATGCTAGACTCTTGAGCATGTCCAATTCTGTGAGAAGCTGAGGTACTCATTACCCAGATTGTAATTGGGATTCCAGGCCTTAATATTACCTCATGGCCTAATGTCAGTTGTTCAGTCTCTACCAATATGCAGCTAACAAATGCTCTTCAGAAGGTGTATATTGAGCTCCAGATGAAGGGAGTTTCCTAGACCAAAATCCTAAGGGTACATTTCAGCTTTGTTGTTTTTGCTATAAACTCCAGTTTACATATTCATCCAGTACAGTCACTTGTACCACCAGGCCACTTTGCATAGGCCATAAATCTACAACCAATTGTATAGTGGCCTTTGCTTCTTCAAAAGCTTTACTCTGCTCAAGTTCCCAATCAAATTCATATTTTTTCCTAGTAATTACATAAAGATTTCAAAATTTGTCCTAGATGTGGTATGTGATGTCACCAGTATCCAAATAATTCTATAAACTGTTGGACCTTTTTCTTATTGGTGGGGATAGGAAAATCCTGAATCTTCTGTTGGACTTGCAGGAAAATCTCCTTCAGTCCTTTATTCCAATGTATACGCCAAAATTTTATGGTTTGAGCTGGGCCTTGAATCTTTGAAGGGTTAATTTCCTACCCTTTGCTTTTCTTATGCTCAATTAAAAGTGTTAAGCTATTCTCCACTTCTTTTACATTTTTTCCCCTGTATCATAATATCATCTATGTAGTGGGTAAGCTGTACACCAGATAGCTCTAATTCATCTAAATGTTCAGCCACAGAGACTGTACAGATATTCTTGTGGCAAGCATGTAGAAGTATGTTGTCAGCCCTGCCAAGTAAAAGCAAATTGGTCCCATTGTTTAGAATCTATTGGGACAGTAAAGAAAGTATTGGCTAAATCAATAACTGTGTCCCAAGTCTCATCCATCATATTCCTCATTCCATTTTACCAAGGACTATACCAACTGTTGCTTTGGTTCATGGGGTGTATGATTCCCTCAGTATTTATGTTTGCTACAGATTCATCCTTTCTATTAAGGTAATGGTATCTGGAATAGCTGTATACAAGGGAGGAGTCACCTTATTCAATTGTCTATAATCCTCTGTCATCCTCCATGTCCCATATGACTTTCATGCTGGTCAGACTGGATTATTCCATCAAGTGGTTGTTGGGACTAACACTCCTGCCTCAACATATTCCTTTATAGTATTGGTAATTTCATCTTGCTCACCTGCAAATGATACTACTAATTATTTCAGAAGGTTTAGGTAAAATGATTGAGTCCATTTTTATTTTACTCATTAGAACTGCATTAATTCCTGTCTTCCTTACTGCAAATTGATATCTCTCCTCAGGTAAATTTAAAGTAATATCTCTTGATATATCTATTCCAATACTATATTCAGAATGGGTACAATTACCATGCTTATACTTTCTTAGGTAATTGTCCAATTTTCATCATTAGTTTGACTTGTCTGACTGATATTTCAACCTCTCCCATTCACTCCCACAGCCCCTGTGATGGTGATAGGAGTTCCATTTTTAAACTTATAAAAGTTTCCATATATAAGGGAGGTCTCTGCTCCAGTATCTATTAATGTCCTAATTACAGTATTTGATCCATTTTTCCAATATATTGTCAAATTGATATGGGGTCTGCAATGCCATTTGTGTATTTCTTTAATCTGAACTGAGGCTTGGCCAATTTCCTATTCTCCATGAAGGTGTGACAAACTTGGATAAAAGAGTTCAGAAGGATCTTTAGGGGCAGTTCTTACTTCTCTATTACATGTAGTATCAAGCCTCTCTTCTCAGTACATTCTGTATAATTCATTAGTTGCAATACCATCTATGCTTCCAAAATCTACCCCTGATTTCAATAAAGCAGTAAACAATTCTTTCCTTGTCAATCTATTCTGACTTTGAATCCGCTATTTACTCTTCTCCCTTGAGTAAATTTATCTTTTCTTCAGTCTCCTAAGTCACTTAACTATGAAATCTTGTCCAGCACCTCTGAAAAAAAGGGTGCCATATTTCCCCAATTATTAGAGTCAATTCTAGGTGCTTGTAAACAGGAGGAGTTGCCAGGCCTAGAGGCCTGAGGGCTACCCGAGTCTTCTTACCTTACTTCTCGCAGGTCTTCGGCTGGCCAAACCGGATAGTCTTATGAGAGAAGAGACCTCTCAGAGTCGAACAAGGGTTAAGCTTTTATTCAGGGTTCTGGTTACAAGTGCAGGGGAATTCTTCCTTAGGAGGGAGCGAAGAATCTCCCAAGGAGGCAAAGATCTTATAATAAGAGATTGGAAGCAGAAGTGTAAGTGGGGAGAGAGGGGGAGGGAAGAGCGAAGAGAGGGAAAGGGAGGAGAGGCCTTCTGTAGGTCAGGGCCCCTCCCGAGCTAAGAGCGCTTTCAGGCTTTCCTGATCCTAATTAAGCTCTCCAGCCGCATAGTTTGCACCTGAATACCGTGCCTGTTAGATAACAATAGGTGTGCCCAGATCTGGGACAATCTCGAGGGCGGGGAGAGCTCTCTCCCATCACGTTTCTCACGGGAAGAGGCGGAAATACACAAGATAGCTCGGTTCACCTCGATTCCCAGTCGTTTCCTGGGGGGCCTCGTGAGAACTCTAAGATTTAGAAGTTCCCACCTTTACCCACCCAAGACTGTCCACATGGAATTGAGCTTCCATCCCCAGCAAGGAGTTGTCTTCACTATTATATTCCTATGGCAAACTGCTAAGAGGGTATCATAGTATGCATCTGCATTTCTGTCATTAAGACAGTCTTCATTACCTCCTCCTTTAACTTTCTTATACAGTCCCTAAGTGAACCTCTGGGTCTATCTCCACTAGGCCACATAGAGTGAGTAGGATACTGCTTACTTACTGCATCCTTCTGCTGCCAAAGTTAACAGATTAGTTGTAGTGTTACCTCCTTGCATACTGTAATCACTAAAGCCTTGCTGTACAAAAGGATTTTGAGTGATACCTATACATTTCAAACAATCCCTCTATAGATACTCCTCTGGTCTCTTCATCATTAATTCTTACCATCCAAGATGTTAACAAATCTCCCATCCTTTGAGTGAACTAATTCAAAATATCTGTGACCTCCTACCGAGTATCAATTATCTCCCTAAACATTATGTTCCCTGCTTGATTCTCTTGTTTTCACCTTAGTTTGGGGCAAGCTTCAGCCTTATAAGTCATCCCCTGTAACACTGTTTCATTTTCCAACTCTGACTTCATTACATTTTGTGTCCACACACTGTCCTGGCAGTCATCATTGTGGCCACTAGGCTGTATCTGTGCAAAGGTTGTATACACACTTCTTTTACTAGCCTTCTATTTCTTCTTAGCTAAATGAGCAGCCTTTTCTTCCACCTGAGACACCCCCCCCCCCAACTTCCTCTTTTGAAGGAGATCCCAAATGCCAAAAATCCCCATGCAAACTAGCTAACTCTTTTTCCATCTGAATTTTTTCTTTCAGCAACTCATCTGTGCTTTCACACATAATATGGTAACCTGTTAATAAAATCCAGTCTCTTCCACACACTCCTGCCAGTTCTTTCCCTGGTCTTATTGGTATTCTTTGCAAACACCTTTCCAAGTCTCTAGGATTGCCCTCCTGTAACCTTGGTTCCCAGGTCTCACAGCATCCAGTACTCTTAACCCATTCCCTTGCCAGGGAGAAATACAGTAAATCATCCCATCCTGGGATATCCATTTCTTCCTCTAAATCCTTTCTGCCTCCAAATAGAGATTTTATACCCTCTGGTCTTGTTTGTTACAACAAATGTATTGCCCAGGCAATATTCACGGTCCCAAGGGTGACTATGAGTATGCCAGTGTAATTATGAATCACAAAGTGTAACAGACTCTCCATAAAGAAGAAAGAGGAAAAACATTTATTAAGACACCAGAAAGCCAAATCCCAACACCAGAAAGCCAAATATGTCAGAATAACCAAGAAGTCAATACACATTAGCACTGCAGAGGACAAGTCTCCCTCCTCACCCCTCCCACCACCACTGGGGCCTTCCCACAAACAAACATTCATGAGTATCCTGTACCTGCTTACCTGTGTCCTTCCCAACTCTGACTAGTCTGACCAACTTCCTCTCAGCTCTGCTCCACACTTCCTGTTCTACCTATTCAGCAAGCTCCTCCCACTGCATGTGACTTGGGCTTCCATGTCATCTAAGCAGGTCACCTGGGCCTATTAATGAATGGGAAAGATCTTCCCATTTAAATTACCATTACAGTTGGGCAGACTATTTTTAGGGCACATTTTCTATCCTCTTCCTCTTGACAGAATGTGAGCAGTATGGTCCTTAAGAAAGGCTGCTCAGACAGCTAGGGTTCTGTTGAATTCCACTGCTGCTTTGATCCAGTGAGAAGATGACTCTATGACCTGGGCTGCTTGTTTGCACATTGTGACTACAGCTCCCAGTGTATCTGTACCTGCTGCTTCATCACTTGCCTGTTGCCACAAGTTTTTGAGGTAGAAAAAAATGGTAAAATGGCATGGATAATGTCTTTTGATTTGCACATAAATTGGATTTAAGTGAGACCTGAGTGATGTGAGAAGTCATCAAATTTCTTCTCTCTTGCAGAATTCCAATGGCAAGACAAAAATCAAGATGACTGATGATGACTTGCGATGCAGTGGATGACCTTGGAGTTTTTGATGTCTAACCAAGCTCTAAGTGCTCCACAGTGCCTGCTTCAACTGCTGTCATGACCACTGGAGTAAATTGTTCTCATCAGCCCATTCTGCTGGGGGGAAGTCTTCATGTGCTTGAGGTAGACACTGCCCTAACTCACCTATAGGTTTGAGACCCCTCAGTTACTCTGCATCCTGTTTAACCCATCTGCTGAAAGGGTTTACTGAGGTGTGGCCAGTGCACATGCTACAGCTTCTTGGAGTCACAGGTGAGAGCTGAGTGAATGAGATGTACACCAAAAGTGGAAAGCAGCCCTAGAAAGGACTTACCAGCCCTCACACCAGAGGAGCTAGTCTTCCCTGAATATCCTGTTCCCCTTTTTGGTGGCAAAGTATGTTAAGTGATTCTCCTGGGGTCACACAACTAGTAAGTATCTGAGGCTGAATTTGAACTCAGGTCTTTTGATTCCAGGCCTGGTACTTTATCTACTGCACCACCTTTAATTTCCAATTCTTAGCCACTACAAAAATTGCTGCTATAAGTATTTTTGTACATATAGGTCTTTTTCTTTTCAAAAAATCTCTTTGGGATAGAGACCTAGTAGTGGTATTGCTGGATCTATGGGTCACAGTTTGAAAGCCCTTTGGCCATAGTTCCAAATTACTTTGGACAAAATTTTAAATAAAAGTTTGGACTAGACCAGTCTCTAAGCTGTGGATGGTTGGAGATAGGTCAAAGCAGGTCAGAGATAGGTGAGTCAGGAATCAAACAGAAGTTTAATTTCAGAGTGATGAAAACAGCTTGCAAGCAAAGTCCACCTTCCTGAGAAGGGAGGTTTGCCTGCTTATGGCAGGGGTAGAGTTTTTAAGCCTGAAACTCACAAAAGGCTGAATGAGAGCACAGGCATTCTTAGGTCTTGAGTAAATAGTCTCCATGCCTGGACCACAAAACACAGGCATTCTTGGGTGCCATGTGAAGAGTCTCCAAATAATTAGAATCATTGGGCCTTGTGATTATCTCAAGTAATTAGGGTAGTTGAGCCTTCTGATCATTCAGCAGGGTACAGAACCAGAGTCAGTGTGGTGGGAACAGGAGTGAAGCAACTGATTTTGTTCTCTTAGCAGTTACAAGCATGGGGACTGTTAGCATATCAGGGAATTTGACTGATCACTTTCAGCAGCCACATGTTGGCTACAATCTCAGCTTTCAGGCTAGGATCCCCTGGAAAGTAAGGAAGCTTCAACAAGTCTAGATAGTTAGCATAGTCATTATACACAGAGTATCAATTAATATGAAAATCATAAACCTCATGACACTCTCTAGAATGGTTGGATCAATTCTCAACTCCATCAACAATGCATTAGCGTCCCAATTTTTCCACACCCCCTTTGACGTCTGTCATTTTTCTTTTCTGTCATGTTAGTCAATATAATAAATATGAGGTGGTACCTCAGAGTTGTTTTCATTTACATTTCTCTAATCAATACTGATTTAGAAGATTTTTTCATATGACTATAGATGGCTTTGATTTCTTCTTCTGAAAACTGCATGTTTGTATCCATTGACCATTTATCAATTGGGCAATGACTCATATTGTATAAATTTGATTCTGTTCTTATATATTCGAGAAATGAAGCCTATCAGAGAAACTTGCTGTAAATCCCCCTCCCCCACCTAGTTTTCTGCTTTCCTTCTAATCTTGGTTGCTTTGAATTTGCTCCTGCAAAATTACTTTAATTTCATGTAATCAGACTTATCAGTTTTATATCTTGTAATGCTCTCTATCTCTTGTCTGGTCATAAATTCTTCTCATTCATAAATCTGACAGGTAAAATATTTCATACTCCCCTAATTTACTTATGTTATTACCTTTTATGTATAAATCATGTTGATTTTTGAACTTATCTTGGCATATGGTATGAGATGTTGGTCTATACGTAGTTTCTGCCAAACTGCTTTTCAGTTTCCCAGCAATTATAACATATATTTTACTATAACTTCTTCAAGCATTCTATTCTTTGCTACCTCAAAAGAGTTATTAACATTTTTATGTCTCCTTAGCTAAAGTGTGTTTAATTTAGGACTAATTCCTTCCCTAATTTATCCTCTCTCCATATACTTTAACCAGTTCAGATGAGACTGAAACATCAACTGTTGCCCTCCCGCCCCTCCTTCTTGTTTATATAGATGTATACTTGCATAACAATGACATGAGATACTTTTCTGTAACTTTCCTTTCCCTCTCCACCTCCTCACCTCTTTCCCTCTCCATTTTCTATTAAGATCATCAAAACATAATAGAACCACTCCCTGGGTCTTATCTAGACTACTGCATGACCCTTGATGATGATATAAGCAATTTATACTTATGTAGTCCTTTATCATTTTCATTCATGTTTGCATTTTTATGTTTCTATGAACTCCTGTGATTAAACTTCAATATTACTTTCAATATTTCTATACATCTATTTCATCTGGAATTCTTAAAAATCCTCTATTTTATTAAAAATCAATTTTTCCCTGATAGCATTATACTTAGTTTTTCTGGGCAAGTTATTCTTGGTTGTAAATCAATATCCTTTGTCTTCTGGAATATTATATTTTGAGTTCTCTGCTCTCTTATAGTGACAACTTGTAAGTCATGTGTGACCCTAACTGTGACTTCTCAAAATTTTAATTCTTTCTCTCTGGCAGTTGCTCACAATAATCTTCATTTGACCCAGAAACTCTGGATTTTGGCAATGATGTTTCTGACAGTTTTCATTTGGTGGTTTATTTTTAGAGGTCACCAATGGATTCTTCCTATTTCCACTTTGTTCTCTGGTTCTAAGAGAGCTGGGAAGTTAATATTTCCTGAAATATCATGTCTAGGGGCGCTATTTTTCATCACAACATTTAGGTAGTCCATTGATTCTCAATTTTTTTCTTCTTCTCAATCTGTTTTCTAGGTCAGTTTTGGATCTGCTTCTACTATGATCTATCCAATATTTTCTTCTATTTTTTCCACCCTTTTAATTTTGTTTTAATCTTGATTCACAGAGTAATTGGCTTCTAACTGGTTCATCCAAATTTTCAGGGAGTTTGTTACTTGGGCAAAATTTTGTACTCCTTATGCCAAGCTGTTAATTCCCCTTTCAATTCTCTCTTCCATAGCTCTCATTTCTTTACTAATGTTTTCCTTTAGCACTCTAATTTCATTCATAAAAAAATTTTTTCAGGGGAGGTGTGGTGCCAAGATAGTGGAGTAGACACAGAGACTTGCTAGCACTCTCTCCCCATGCCCAGCCAAATACCTGTAAAAATTACTCTAAACAAATTTTGGAGATGCAGAACCCACAGAATGACTGAGTGAAGTAAATCTCCAGCCCAAGACAGCCTGGAAGGTCGGTGGGCTGGGAGCAGAGTGCAGTGCAGCATGGACTGTCCCAGCACAGACTGGACATGAACAGGTCTCAGGGGGACTGAATTTTCTGGCACTTATAGCGGCTTCCAAAATACTGAGGACAAATTGGAAGGACAGTGGGAAAAACCTGTCTGACCCATCTGAGAGAGTAGAGTGGTCCAGCCCAAGTCCCAGGGTGGGGGAGGGGGTGGAGAAGCCTATGGCAGCCACAGCAGCAGCAGCAGGGACAGCTGCAGCTTCTGTTTCTGGAGCTCTACACCTATAGATTGTGGGGGGATCGAGCAGCTGACAGTACACCCCCCCCCCACCCCGATTGGAAACAGAGAACTACTTTGACAAAGAACTCAAAAGTCAAATAAATGGCTGGGGAAATGAGCAAAAACTGGAAAAAGAATCAAGACTATAGAATATTACTTTGGTGACAAGGAAGACCAAAATATACAATACAAGAAGAAGACAACAAAGTTAAAGATTCTATATCCAAAGCCTCTAAGACAAATGTGAATTGGTCTCAGGCCATGGAAGAACTCAAAAAGGATTTTGAAAATCAAGTAAGAGAAATAGAGGAAAAAATGGGAAGAGAAATGAGAGTAATGCAAGAAAATAATGAAAAGCGAATCAACTGCTTGCTATAAAGTACCCAAAAAAGTGCTGAAGAAAATAACACTTTAAAAGACAAACTAACCCAAATGACAAAAGAGATTCAAAAAGCCAATGAGGAGAAGAATGCTTTAAAAAGCAGAGTTGGCCAGATTGAAAAGGAGATCTAAAAGCTTTTAAAGATTAAAATGAAACAGATGGAAGATAATGACTTTATGAAAATCACAAATTATAAAACAAAAGCAAAGGAATGAAAAAATAGCAGACAATGTGAAATATATCATGGAAAAAAACAACTGACCTGGAAAAAGATCCAGGAGAGACAATTTGAAAATTATTGGACTATCTGAAAACCATGATCAAAAAAGAACCTAGACATCTTCTTTCAAGAAATCATTAAGGAAAACTGCCCTGATATTCTAGAACCAGAGGGTAAAATGAATATTGAAAGAATCCACTGATCATTGGGGAAAAAATGGTCATTCAATGAAATAGAACTTTCAAGCATTCTTGATGAAAAGACCAGAGCTGAATAGAAAATTTGACTTTCAAACACAAAAATCAAGAGAAGCATGAAAAGGTAAACAGGAAAGAGAAATCGTAAGGGACTTACTAAGGTTCAACTCTTTATATTCCTTCTTGGAAAGATAATATTTGTATCTCTTGAGACTTTTCTCAGTATTTGAGTAGTTGAAGGGATTATACACATATAGATATAGGGCACAGGGTGAGGTGAATAGGAAGAGATGATATCTAAAAAATAAAATTAAGAGTGAAAGAGGAATATATTGGAAGGAGAAAGGGAAAAATGGAATGGAGAAAATTATCTCCATAAAAGATGAAAGAAAAAGTCTTTTCAATGGAGGGGAAAAGGGGGGAGGTGAGAGGGGCAAAGTGAACCTTACTCTCATTGGATTTGTCTTAAGGAGGGAATAACATGCACACATAGCATGGTATGAAAATCTATTTTAAGCTACAGAAAAGTAGGGAGGAAGGGGATAAGTGAGGGTGGGGGGATGATAGAAGGGAGGGCAAATGAGAAGAGGGGGTGATTAGTAGAAAATACTTTTTAGGATGGATAGAGTCAAAAGAGAGAATAGAATAAATGGGAGGCAGGATAGGATAGAGGGAAATATAGTTAGTCTTTTACATCATGACTGTTATGGAAGCATTTTGCATGACTATACATGTACAAACTATATCAAACTGCTTGCCTTCTCAGTGGGGATAGGAAGGGAGTAAGGAAGGAAGAGATGCTAGAACTCAAAAGTTTTAAAAACAAATGTTAAAATTTGTTTTTACATGCAACTGGGAAATAAGACACACAGACAATGGGGCATAGAAATCTATCCTGCCCTACAAGAAAATAGAGGGGAAGGGAGGGGTTTGATAGAAGGGAGGGCAGATTAATGGAAGGGCTAATTGGAATGCATGATGTCTTGGAGTGGGCAAAGGGGAGAGATGGTGAGAAAATTTGGAACTCAAAATCTTGTGGATGTGAATGTTGAAAACTAAAAATAAATAAATAATTTTTTAAAAAACACACAAAAAAACCCCATTTTTCATTCATTTTTTCGAACTCCTGCTTTATCGCTTTGAGGAATTCTAGTTGAATTTGTGCCCAAGCTGTGCTTTTCTCAGAGGCATTGTTTATAAATATTTTGAGGTCATTCTCTTCCTCTGCTTTTGTGATTCCCTGCTACCATAATAGCTCTTCATAGTGAGATTTTTTTGTTTGCCCATTCTTCCAGTCTGCTGTCCAAGTTCAGATTTGATGTTAGGGCTGTTTTCTGATGTTCTGGAGGAAAGGTCTGGTTGCTGCTTTCTTGAGGTATTGAATGTTGTGATATTCCAAGACCTCAGGCAAAGACGAGGGAACTTCAGCTTTTCAGTGCTCTCAGTATGATGTGATCCAGAGCAACATCTGATAGCTGCCCTCCTGGTCTGAGCTCTGCAAGTTCCTGACCTGTGTTTGGTCTGAGCAATAATAGACTGCTACTAGAAAACAGTATAGTAGGATTAGCTACTTGGAAAGGCTCCATTGATTCAGAGTGGTGGAATAGGCTCCCCTTTGGTCTGGGATTTTTACTTTGTTTTTTCCTTTACAGGCATGGTTAGATGCTGAAACAGAGACCTCACTCTGCTTCTGGGGTCTGAGCTACACTGATGCTGCTAGCTTCTGAACTTCTTCCTTAGTATTCTGAGCAGAACTTCCCTAAACAGGAACACTTTCCCTCGCTCTCACCCAGCCCAGGTACCCTTTGGATCTGTAACCCAAAACTGATTAGTAACAAAACTGCCAGTTGGCATCTGTCCCCACTACAGTGCTCTAACATGGGTCAGAGGGTGCATTGATGTGGGCCCAGGGTTTACGCTTGCCTAGTTAACTGCCTTTCCCTGGGCACTGGGTTGTTTGGTATATGGCATGCTTTTGCCCTGATCCTGTCCCCATTGTTTGGAGACTTCTGTGTCTCACTGTACCAAGCTGGTTGGACAAATGATTCATTGTGACGTTTTTCTGGATTTATCTGGATTCAGTCTGGTGCATTTTCTAGGTATGAAAGAGTTTTATGTATGGGAGCTTAGCTTCATTGTTTCCTGTTACTCCATCGTCCTGACTCTGTCCTGCTACCACAAAAATTGCTGCTATTAATATTTAAGTGCCCATGAGGACTTTTTTTCTTATTAATTATCTCCTTTGGGTGTAAGCATAGCAATAGAATCTCTGGATCAAGAGGTATGGACACTTTAATCACTTTATTTGCATAATTCTAAAATATTTCCCCCAAAATGGTTATACTGATTTACAGCTCCATCAGTATTAGTGTGCCTATCTTCCTACAACACTTCTTATGCTGCAAATTCCCACCTTTCAAACTTGAGGTTGTATTGATTTGATTTTATCTTATTACTAATGATTCAAAATATTCTTTCATATGACTATTACTAGTTGATAATTATGTTGACAATTGTTTTTTCATAGCATTTTACCACTTTATTACTGGGGAATGGATTTTGCTAAATTGAGCTAAGACTTTTGGGATGCCCTGTATCTACCTAGCTAGCTAGTTGTCCATATAGCTTAGAAAACAAACTCTTATTAGAGTACTTTTATACAAATTTTTTTTCTTCTCCATTTGATCGATTCCCTTTTTATCCTAGATGCATTAATTCTGTTTGTGCAAAAGCTTTTCAATTTCATGTAATCAGTTATCATTTTCATATCTTGTAATTTTTTCTATTCCTTGTTTGGTAGAGACTATATTTCCAACTTGTAGATGGGAAAGGAATTATGATTTGGTTATCTTCTGATTTTTTTATGGTATGATCTTTAATATTAAGGTTACATATCCATTTGAATTTATTATGGAATATAGCATATGATGTTGTTCTAAGCCCAATTTATTCCAGACTACCTTCCAGTTTTCCCATCAGTTTTGTCAAATAGTGAGTTCTTTCTTATGTTTCTTATTTTTTCTGGATTAATTCCACTTCCAAAGAAGAAAAATAACAAGGTGGTTCTAGTGTTGGCCCTATAACTTTTTTGGCAACTAAAAAAATGTTGCAAAAGTCATGCAAAAAATTTCATTAATTAAAAAAATAACATTGAAAGAATTTTCAGCAAGGATATAGCATAGAGTCAGCCGGATGAAGGTTTCATTTTCTTTTCCTTTGTCATGGTGGCAAACCTGTTGGAAGCATGTGTAATGCCAATGCCTTCTCGTTGTATTGACTTCTTGTACTTGGGTGACTGAGAAGCTACAACAGTTTGAGCCTTAGTTCCCAGGTCAAGCATTGTGGACAACGTCAGTGCTTTTTATAGAAAAAAAAAATAGTCCATGCTACCTGGTAAGGGCCTTAGTTGATGTTGTTCACAGCTTTCCATAAAAAGGAAGACAGCAAATAAGGCAGTCAAACAATGAAGACTAGATTGAAATAGGAGTTGGAAATGTGACCAGAGTTCACAATGGGCCAAAAAGTTCCAAGAAAGCAGTAGTACACTAACATCTCTTAATTTTTTTTAACACTTTTTCAGTTGAAGAGGACAGTGGGAAGGAGAGAGAATGAATGATTGCAAAGATGATGATGACAATGAAGATAGATAGATAGATAGATAGATAGATAGATAGATAGATAGATAGATAGATAGATAGATAGAATAAGCCAGCTGAATCCTAAGTAACTTCAGGGTCTTTTTCTTTGTTTTAGAAATTATAATCTAGACTTTTGGTTCTTAGGTAAAAATAATTAACCAAATGAAAATGAGTAAGAAGGTGTTCTAATCCATTTAAGGACAATTCTTTGGCACTGTTTTTTAGAGAAGTTAAGCTGCTCTAGTAAATTTTTGTATGATATTTGGTGCTCAAATTTTGTATTCCCTTAAAGCAACTGAAGAAAATGTATTGAGGGTACAAAACATCTGAACATCAGGTGTCACTGTTGCCTTTCATGTGGTTGATTTGAGGTCATTTGTTTGAATATGTAAAATTTAAGAAGAAATGAATATATAAAGAAAAATAGTCAAACATCAGAGACATCACAGCCAGATCTTTTGATATAAGCATCAGAAAAGAATAAACATAGTAAAAAATCTTACCTACAGCCTACCTAAAATTTAAGAGCACCAATGTTTTCTTGATGTCTTGTTTCTATTCTGCATCCATGTCTGCATATATCCTACCCATCCATCAAATCAGCAACTTCTAACAAACAAGCAATCAAAAAAAGGAGCAAAAACAGCTGAAATAGTGACCATGTCTGACATTTTATATCCACATTTTATAACAACAGTCATCTACCACTTTACTAAGACTATATTCTCTATTCTGTCCAGAGCCAAGATTGATCTTTATAATCTCTTATAATTCAATTTTGTTTTAGAGTTATTTTTTTACATCATTGTAGCTCTTAGATATCTGAGGGATCATGGTATAGTGGATAAAGGGCCAGCTTTGGGGTCAGGAAGTTCCATCCCCAATACATGGTGACCTAATGACCCTAGGTAAGGCACTTAAATTTTCTTTGTTGCTGACAATTCTCTAAGACTTTAGAAGAGAGGATTTAATTACTAGGAAGTCCCAATGAATTCATTAATCTGGTTTGAAAAGTCATTGTGTATAGGATCAAAGGATATTAGGTTTAGGGCTGAAAGTGACCTGAGTCATCTACTAAAATCCAGTTCCTTCATTATACTATTGAGAAAATTTAAGCCTAAAGAAGATTTGCCCAAGGTTATGTCAGAGGCAGTATTAGACCATAGATATTCTTATTCCAGGGCCAGCTCCCTACATTACACAATGCTATTTTCTTTCTGGTTCTGCTTATGTCACTCTGTTATCAATTCATACACATTTCTAGTGATTTTCTGAATTCCTCATGTTCATCATGTCTTACTGAACATTCCATTCCATCATATTCATATACCACAATTTGCCCAGCCATTCCCCAGGCTACAGGATGTACCTTTTCTAGCTTTTTTTCTTCCCTCTCCCCCAAAATGCTACTTTAAATATTTGGGCATATGACAGATCATTCTCTGGCATTTAATTTTTCAAAGCATAGGTAAATAAAGGCAACTAGGTAGCACAATAAGATAGAACACTAACCCTGGAGTCAAATCCAGCCTTAAACACTTACTAGCTGTATAATCCTAGGCAAGTCACTTAGCCCTGATTGCCTCTCCAAAAAACCAAAATGACAACAAAAAAACCATAAATAAACACAGTGACCAGTTGGCTAACCAGTGTTATAAATGCTATGTGAATGGATGAAGAAGGTGAATTTAGGGAGAACAGAACAAAGAAAATGTTCAATGTGTATTTTGTGGTTCAGTATTAATTTAAAGTAAGAACATTACCATGTTCCAAATCTTTTGAAAAGATCCATAAATAATTTGAAGGTCAGTAACTGATGTCTACCAAATATCATATATGGGATCATAGATTTAGAACTACAAGGGTCCTCAAAAGTCAGTAAGGCCAACTTCTTTGTTTTACAAATGTGTAAAAATTGAGGATTAGAGAGATTATTGACTTGCCCAAGGTTCCAATGAAAAAAGATGGTACATCTGTCTATGTGAACCCAGATTTTCTTTGTCCAGTATCACATTGCCTCATTATTATTAGAGTCACATGATACCATTGTAAAAATCACCGGCATACTTATCATAAAGAACAGTAGAACCTCAGTTTACAAGTAAACTGATTTATGTATGCTTCTCTGGATGAGGAAAAATTTTTCACAAAATTTGTCTTTCAGGATGAACAAAAATTTACAATACAAACATTATGTTTGGACTTGAATAGCTTGTGAAGGAAGGATGCTCACAGGGCAATAGTTTTTGTATTTTTTGCTTTCATATGTTAAACAAAGGTAAACTGACTCAGAGAAGTATACCACCTAATAGGCCTCATTCAGCATTTTGACTCGCTGATTTTAGATTCCTAGTCAGAAGTGAATGTAAAGAAAAAAAATCAGTGAGTCAATACATGAAAGTGATTCTAAAAAATGAAAAACAAATGAAGGCAATAGCGTTAGCTTTACTTTTAGTGAAAGAAGCGTAAGAGAGAATACTCCTGATGTTGAAATACCTGATGTTCTCATAGAAGGAGATTTTCCTTCCAAACAACAACCCTTCCTCCTCCTCCTCCTCTCTCTTGTCTCCCTCATGCCAGCCACGACTCTTCTCAAAGGTAAAGTGCAGGTTAATTTATTTTATTTTCAGTTTATATTGTGTACTAATCATTGCTATTGTGTTTCAGGTACATTTGAGACAAAAACTTACTCAAAATTATAAATAATTATTTTTATATGAATATTTTTGGGGATGTGGTACCGATCATCTGACTTTACATTATTTCCTATGGGAAGATTCACTTTACAATACAAATAAATTGATGATGAACAGAATCTTGGAATGAATTAAATTTGTAAAGTTTCTACTGTATGATAAAGCCCCTGTACTGAATGCCACAGAAAAAACAAATGTGGACCTGTAATTTTTGGAGGCATAGAAAAACACAGTTTCCATACTTTAATTCCTTCCTTACTTTTCACTGATTTCAAATTTTCATGAAAGAGAGCTTGAAGAAAGTCCTCATTGTTGTAGTATGTCATTAAGACATGGTAATCATTGTGGCATCTAAGGCGTGTCAGATAACAAAGAAATCCAAAGAGAATGAAGAAAAGAAATCCAAAGCTAGGGCATCCTAATTATTGTGTAACATGGGCACTGGAGCTATTTTCTCAGCCTTCTCATTGGCAAGTAGGGTCCCCAAAGCAAGGATATTTTACCTCTCAGAATTCTAAGGGTTATATGGGATAAAGGGCATTAACTGTTTAATAACATTTTCTGTGTCTAATTCCAAATTGCTCTTCAGAATGGTTGTATGTATTCCTAGGTTCACAGGTGCATCAATGTGCCTGTTTTTCATAGCTCCTCCAACATTTTTCATTTTCCTACTCCCAAGGAGTTTGTGTGTTTGTCCTCTGTTGCCAAAGAAGACCATACCATGAGAGAAATGATGACATGACTTGCACTTGACTTTGTTTTCAGTGAGAGAGAGCTGTGCAGGTCACCAGCTTCACTTCTCCTCCAGAGCCATCTGAATCCAGTGACCAGATATTCATCAGGATGACTGGAGATGACCCAGGATGAGGCAATTGGGGTTAAGTGACTTTGCCCAAGGTCACACAGCTAGTGAGTGTCAAATGTCTGAGGTGAGATTTGAACTCAGGTCCTCCTGACTCCTGCACTGGTGCTTTATCCGCTGCACCACTAGCTGCCCTAAGAAGTTTATACTGTAATGAGGAAGCCAACAAACACATATAGAAGTATATACAAAATAAAGAGAATAAAATACAAAGTATTTACAAAGCAGCTTGATAGGAAGGGCACTTAGTAATTGGGGGAATTTGGAAAAGCTTCATATAGAGTGGTACTTATGCTGCATCTTAAAGAGAAGGATTCAATGTGGAGGAAGTGGGAAGGGAGTGCATTTGAAGGGTAGAAAATGACCAATATAGACTTGGAAGTATTGAGATCATAATTAAACTCATGGAGCCAATGAAGTCTCTAAGAGATAGTATAAAGTAAGAAGAATAGGGGACCTAGGATAGAAACTTGAATAGCATCCTCATTTAGGGGGCATTATATGGATGATGAACTAGCAGAGGTGAATGAGAAGGAGTAAGTAGGAGGAAATAACTAGGGGGAAAAGCCCAGAGAAGATTGGGCTTAAAGAAGGTCAGTGGAAGAGTGTCCAATGTAGTGGATTGAGTCAATCCAATCCAATTCAAACCAATCTAATCCAATAAACATCTATTAAGTCCTTAATATGTGCCAGATGTTGAACCAAGCTGGAGATACAATTAAGAAAAAGAGTCCCTGCCCTCAAGGAGTTTACAGTCTAAAGGGGGAGATAACAAACAAAAAGAGAAGAAAGTGAGTGGAGAGGAGGACACCAGGGAGTACCCATTTTTTCCCCTGGAGCTGAAACCACGCAGAACAGCAGTGTGGTAATCCATCCTCCAGCCCTCCAATCAGAGGGGAAAGGAGGCTGAGGGAGGTAGTGTCAATCAAGGCTTGAATCAGCAGCTAGGTGGTGGGTTTAGTTGCCCAAGGTAGGACATCTTATTCCTTGGAACTGAAACCAGGCAGATTAGCAAATGGAAATTGGAAGGAGTCCTGAAAGGTCAAGAAAGATAATTATGTTATCCATCAACAGGCAATTGTGTCATCTTTGCCACTGTTACAGAGTAGGATGTTACTTCAAATTCAGTTTATTACTTCAAATAATCAGGGTGTATAAGTCTATACATATGTGGAAGTTGGAGGGGGAATGGGCATCACTGAATAACTTTACTCTGAAATAGTTAAAAGGAGGGTAGAAACACATAATTTAGTGCAAAAATATATTCAGCTCAACAGGGAAGCAGAAAGGAACAGGTAGAGAGGAAAGAGGGGAATAAGAGGAAGACATTCAAGAATGATTAAGCACATGATTAAAACAAACTCTAAGCTTGTGGGAGGGTATTGTGAAGAGGGGCTTAAAAGGAAGAGCAAAAGGTAAGAACCTGTGATAAAGAAGGGTCAGAGAACAAAGAAAGGAAAAGGTGTAAGAGAATGGGATGGAGGAAAATACACAATTAATGACCATTATTATAAATATGAATAGAATGAATTCAACCATATAACAGAAGAGGCTACCGAATGGATTAGAAAGCAGGATCCAAAAACATGTTGTTTATATGAAACACATTTGAAATATAAAGACATATTAATATAAGAAGTTGGAGCAAAATTTATTATTTTAACTGAACTCAAAAAAGCAGGAGTAGCAATTACAATTTCAGACAAGGCAAAACAGCAAAAATAGATAATTTAGAGAAATGAGAAAATACATTTTGCAAGGATATCCATTAGGAATATAGTTTTCTTTCTGTTTTGACTCTCTTTGGTTTAAATAGGAGGACCATATTTGTTTCAAAGGAGGAAGGTGAAAGTTTACCCCAAGCATGTGAAGACTTCCCTGGTAGAATAGGTGGATGAGAACAGTTTGTTTCAATGGTGATGAAAGTGGTGGAAGCAGGTGCTGTGGAGTTTTTAGAGCTTGGTCAGACATTGAAGATGCCAAGGTCATCTACTGTATCCCAAAACTTCACCCATCATTTTGACTTTTGTCTTACCATTGGACTTTGATGACTGGAAGAGAGACTGAAGCTGATGACTTTGCCTAACTGAAGTCCAATTTACGTGCAAGTCAAAAAGCATCATTCATATCATTTTACATTTTACTATTCAAATATGTTATTATATTATATTACTATTTTACCCACTTTGAAGTCCTGTGGAGATGGGCTAATGATGATGCAGCAGGTACAGATACACTAGGAGCTATAGTCACAACTCTACACACACATGACACAGGGCCTAGGGTCATCCTGAAACAGCAGTGAGATTTGGCAGCCCCTGGGTGTCTGAACAGCCTTTTTAAGAACCACATTTCTCCTGGTATGAGTTAGGAGCTAGAAAAGATGCCCCCTCAAATAGTCTGCTTCATCTAACCCTGGCCTGCTTACCATGGCAGGTAGGGATCCCACACCATGGTTGAAACAAAAAAAAATGTACAAAATTTTTTGTGAAGATGATTCCACTCGCTATGGAATGTGTGAATGCTTATGGACAACATGAAATCCATTAGACTTGAAAGACAAAAGCTCTTGTGAGAGAACTCAGTAGGTATCACACAGTAACCCTGAGAGAAACAAAGCTGGCAAATGCAGGCCAGCTTATTGAACTCAGAGCTGGATACATGTTTTTCTGGAGTGGTCAGTGATGGGGAGTGCCATGAATCTAGTCTAATCTAGTGACATCTAATCTAGTCAACAAGCTTGTATACCTTTCAAAAGATGGGAAGGACAGGCTCATGGCAATGCAGTTGCCACTTGCAGGAAAGTGCCATAACACCACCTTCAGTGCATATGTTCCCATCATGACAAACTTTGATGAGGTCAAAGAAAAGTTTTATGAAAACCTAGAAACCCTCATCATTATTGTGCTGAAAGAAGACTGTCAAACACGGTGGGAAGTCCTTGGGAGGAATGAAGTCAGAAATAGCAACTGACAGTATCAGTTGGTCAGACTGATATTTCTACAGGAGTTCTCAGGCAGCACACAACATGTCAACCATTCCTCAGCCCTTCACTTACTACTGAAGACTTGTGTGTCTCATGACCTTCTCATTACCAATATTGTCTGCAATTTAACTAAATGCAATAAAACTTTATGGATGTACTCTTGCAGCAAACATTGGTATTTAATTGTAAGGAAAAAAGAGAGACAGGTGGGAGAGTGATGCAGGCAACACGTAGTGCAAAGTGCTGGACTGATCATAGACTTATGGACTATATGATCATGGACTTATCCTCTCCAAAATAAACACTGACATTCAACAAAAGCTGTGGCCTCAAGATAAGATGACTATCAGAAGACTCAATATCAATAGATCAGAGTGCTTCTACACACAGTTTGTTGCTAACTTGGAGGGAAAGCTGAGCCAACACACAGCTGGCAACAGTGGAGCAAAAAAGGAGTGGGCAGCACTGCATTTACTCATGTGGGACAGAACACTTGCAAACATTAGGACTGGTTTAATGAAAATGATAAGGAAATTCAGAAGCTGCTAAATAAAAAAACGAGTACTCCACAGGGTTTACCAGCAGGATAGTTTATTCATCTCTAAGAAGGCAGAACATAATTCCCTTAAAAGTAAAGTGCAAATGAAGCTTAGAGAGATGTAGGATTCTTGGCTCAGTAAGAAGGCAAATGAAATTCAGTTTTATGCTGATAGTAACAAGTCAAAGCACTTCTATCATGCCCTGAAGGCTGTTTATGGGTCAAAGACTGTGGTGTATGCTGATGGAGCAACACTGAATAGTGATAAGGGCATGATTGTGTAGAGATGGGCTGAACACTCCCATAGTGTTCTCAATAGACTGTGATGAACCAGTGCTGAAGCCACTGACCATATACCTCAGATTGAAGTCAATCCGTCCCTAGCTGAACTTCCAACTGAAGAAGAGATTTCAAATGCCATTAGGCTCCTTTCATGTGGCAAAAGTACCTGATGCTGTTTCCACTCTAGCACAGATTTACAAGGCAGGGAATCCACTGCTCATTCAAAAGGTAAAACTTTCTGCGTTAAATGCCAAGAGGAATTATCCATCAGGGGATCAAGGATGCCTCCATTGTCCATAAGGGAGAAGGAAAAAGGTTTCCTGTGATAGTCACTAGGGGGTCTCTCTCATTGCTGGCATGATTTTTGCCAGAGTTCTTCTGTAGTGCCAATGTGATATTCACAGAGTCTACAGCCATCATGAATATTCCGACTCATGAAATATAATAGACTCTCCCCATGGAAGACAGAACCAAAACATTTATTCAAACACCAGAAAGCCAAATCCCAACATCAGAAAGCCAAATCCATCATAGCAACAAAGAAATCCATCATAGTAACCAAGAAGTCTATACACATTCTCAGGCCTTGCCACAAACAAACATTCACAGCCTTAACTGCGTGCTTCCTCTGTCCTTCCCAGCTCTGAATGCTTGTCCTCTCAGTTCTGCTCTAGCTCTGCTTCTTCCTGTTCCATTCTTCTTGTTCCATGTGACTTGACTCATGCGGTTCAGGTTTCCATGTAACTTAAGCAAGTCACATGGGCCTATTAATGGATGGGAAGGATCTTCCCATTAAGAAGCAAAATTACATTAACAATAAGATAAAATGCATTATTAATACATTCAATCCCAAGATCTTTCTCATTCATTTCATAGGTTATTCAGCACAAAGAACAACAGTGGCAGTCAGGGAAAACTCAAGTTTCTAATCAATTCAGTTTAACACCTTCACTTATATTCCCTTCTTGACAACACTACAATAAAGGAATACTATAGTATTTGGTTAACAGACTCTCCACATGGAAGACAGATCCAAAACCTTTATTCAGACAGCAGAAAGTTGAATCCTAGCACCAGAAAGCCAAATCCATCATGGCAACAAAGAAATCCATACAAAATAACAATGCAGAGGGCACTACCATCCCCAAGCCTTTCCTCTGATAGGGTATCCACAAACTAGCTCCCTTGAACAAAATCACAAACAAACTCTCCCACTCATGCTAGTTGCTGCCCCAGCTGCCTGCCTTCTCTGTCCTTCCCAGCTCTAACCAGTCTGACCAACTTTCTCTTAGCTCTGCTCCACCATTCCTCTTCCTGCTCCACCCCTTCCTGTTCCACCCATTGAGCAAGCTCCTCTCAGCACAGTCCTCATGTGATTCAAACTCATGTGACTCAGACTTCTAAGTGACTTAAGGAGGTCATATAGGCCTATTAATGGATGGGAAAATCTTCCCATTCCATTAAAAATACATTAATTCCACTAAAAATACATTAATAATACATTCAGCCCCAAGATCTGTCTTATCCATTATATAGGTCAATGGGGCAACTGGTATCAACAGAACTTTATAATAATTATAACAGGAATCACACAAAATAACCACATAAAACAGTATCTGAGGCTGGGGCTTGAGCACAAGCACCCTATCATTCCCCCCTCGAATGAATGGGGCCTAAAATCTTGGGTGAAGGAGTGAAGATCTCTTCTTCCATATCTATTTCCTATGAAATTGGATGTAGAGCTGTCCCTGACCTAAGAGGTCCCAGTCGAGAGGTCTGTTCTTTAGCTGACATCCATAATTTGGTCAACATGAGGTCCAGGGGTAAAACATGCCAGTCATGGACAGGGGGTGACATCCAACTTAAGTGATTAGGCATCTTCAGGTGGAGGGTATTAAACCTGCAGAAAGCAGATCTGATAAACAGTTGAACAGACAAAAATCCATAAAGAAACAAGGAGACAATAACCAGAAGCAGAGAAGATATAGGCTCAGCCATGCTTCTGGAGTCCATAAACCCACTACCATATGATGGTTCACTGTTATTTACTATTTTCTAATTTGCAGTTTGGGGGTCATCATTCTGGCTAGAGGTATACTTTCTTTAATCTGAGCTGGTACCTAGTCAATTTCCTATTCTCCCTGCAGGTATGATGAACTTGGATACAATGTTTTGGGAGGATCTATAAGGGCAGTTCTTATTTCCTTGCTAAGTCTAATATCAAGCCCCTTTTCTCCGTACATTTGTATAGTTCATTAGTTGAAATGCCATCTACTCTTCCAAAAGAAGTATCTATTCTGATTTTGAATTTTCTGACTATTTACTCTTCTCTCTCAAGGAAATTTATCGTTTTCACTGCTTCTTACTATTCAAGATACCGACGATTTTCCCATCCTTTGGGTGAATTGACTCAAAATATCTGTGACCTCCTGCTGAGTAAAATCCTCAATTATCTTCCTAAATACTGCTGCCCCCCTGGTTCTCCTGTTTGTGCCTTAGTATTGAGCATGCCTCTGCCTGAGAAGCTTCTCCCTCTAACATTGTTTCAAGTCTGACTTTGTTACATTTTCCTCCTGTGCCTGACGGTCATCATTGTGGCAACTAGGCCAGTTCTGAATGTACAAAGGTTGTATGCACTCTTCTTCCATTTGAATCTCTTCTTCTAAGCTAAATGAATAGCTTTTTCTTTTACCACCTGATACTTTCTAGTTTGCTCTTCTAAAGGAGTTTGAAGGTTGCAGCATAAAAAGCTTCTAATGCAACCAGCCAACTCCCTTTCCATCTGAGCTTTCTCTTCCAGCAACTTGTCTCTGCTTTTACACATAAGGTAATAACTTGTTAGCAAGGTTCAGCCTCTTCTACGTACCTCTGCCAGTTCTTTCCCCATTTCTGTTGGTATTCCTTGCAAACATCTTTCTAAATGTCTAGGTTCTCCCTTATGTAGCCTTGGTTCCCAGTTTTCACAGAGCCCTGTGCTTTTGGCCCATTCTCTTGTTTCAGAGGAATAAGGTAAATACTGGAATATCCATTTCTTTCTCTAAAGTCTATCTGCCTCCAAATAGAGGTCTAATATTTCACGATCCCATTCTCATTGCCAAATGTAGTGCCAACATGATATTCACAGCCCCTACAGCAGCCATAAATATGCCAGCACAATTCCAGATTACAAAGTACAACAAACTCTCCACATGGAAAATGGAACCAAAACATTTATTCAAACACCAGAAAGCCAAATCCCAATATCAGAAAGCCAAATCCACCATAGCAACAAAGAAATCCATCATAGTAACCAAGAAGTCTATACACATTATCAGGCCTTCCCACAAAGAAATTTTTACAATCCTTGTTGCGTGCTTCCACTGTCCTTCCCAGCTCTGACTGCTCTCTGACCAACTTCCTCTAAGCTCTGCTCGGGCTCTGCCTTTTTCTGTTCCACCTTTCCTGCTCCATCCCTTCCTGTTACATGTGACTTGACTCATGTGACTCAGGTTTCCATGTGACTTAAGCAAGTCACATGGGCCTATTAATGGTTGGGAAAGATCTTTCCATTAAGAAGCAAAATTACATTAATGATAAGCAAAAATGAATTATCAACATACTTCCTAAATCAACTGATCTGGAAGACAGTCATCTACCTGAGAGCCAGTGTAGTATCACAAAGGGCTGAGGAAAGGTTGACATGTTGTTGGTTGCCTGACAACTCCTGGAGAAATGTCAGTTGACCAAGGTCTTTGATACTGTCGGTCATGATGGCTTGTGGAAGATCAGGTAAAATTCAGCTTCCTGGAGAAGTTCATCAGTTTTGTATGCCATTTTCATGATAGTCTACTTGAATGAGTTCTGAATAATGAATGATATTCTCATGCTTTCTCAGTCACCAAGGTAGTGAAGCAGGTTTGTGTGCTTACTCCCATGCTTTTTAGAGTAATATTTTCAGTGATGTTGTCAGACTCCATCATCAGGGATAACAATGGCATCAAGATCAACTACCACACTGATGGTAAATGATTTAGCTTGAAAAGTCTGTAAGCCAAGAGTACAGTGAAGGGAGAGTTGGTGCATGACATTTTATTCACAGATGACTGTGCACTCTGTGCAGATTCTGAGACTGAGACTCAACAGAATATGGATCAGTTCATTGGCTCTTGTGCTAATTTTGGCCTGACCACACCAAAAAAATAGAGGTTCTCCACTAGCCAGTACTGCACCATCTATTACAGTAAATGGAGAAATTTTTAATGCTTGGCAGTACACTTTGCAGGAATATACACACAGATGATGAGGTTGACACCCTCATTGCCAGGGCTAGCTCTGTGGTTTGAAGGTTCTGAAAGACAATGTGGGAGAGAAGAGGTACTAGGATGCCTACCAAACAGAGTTGTCATACTGTCCTCATTGTTGTATGTCTGTGAAATCTGGATAGTATACCAGCACCAGGCCAGAAAATTGAACTGTTTCCATTTGAATTGTCTGGCAATATGAATTGTCATCTGGCAAGATAAGGTATTGGACACTGAGGTCTTTTCTCAAACTGAATTGCCAAGCATTTGAAACTACTACAGATAACACAATTATGATGTGCAGGTTACATTGTTTGAATGCCAAATGTCCGTTTGCTTATAAGACTATTTTATGGAAAACTCACACAAGGTAAGCACTTACATGAAGGTCAGAAGAAACAATACAAGTACACTCTCCAAGTCTGTCTGAAGAACTTTAGGATTGATTGTGAGACATAGGAGACACTGGCATAGGACTGTCCAGCATGGTGTTCCTGCATCAAAGAAGGTGCTATGTTCTATGAGCAGAGTACAATTTCAATAGCTCAGAAGAAATGTAATCATAGGTTCCCAAAGTGGGTGATACCATCCCCTGGGGATGCTTGAATGATGGGGGTAGGAAGGGAGATAGTAGCCTCATGTGCAATAAGGGTCAGTGGAAGCATAAGAAAAGAAGAGAAGAAAATTTTGAAAAACTGTTTGTACACGTTTATCTGTTATGTAACAGTTAAAGTTGTAGTAAGTACATTATTTTTCAAATGAACATACAAAATGCAAATTATAACCAAATAGTGGTTAAGTCTGCTGACAGCTCTTAACAAGCAAGTGTTGACAGGTAAGCATGCCACACATTCTCAAAAAGTTCATCATGCATCAATAGAAGTAGGTGTGTATAATGATTTGTTTATAATCTGATACTATATAGTTATATGACACAACATTACATCATTAAAATTTCAATGTGGGAAAAACATACTTACAATAAATTATTAAATTTAAGATGTGTCTTTTTTTATTATTTTTTTGAAGTAACAAATTTTTTTTTAATTTTTTTTTATTTTAAATTTATTTATTTAACTTTTAACACTCATTTTCACAAAATTTTGGATTCCAAATTTTCTCCCCATTTGTCCCCTCCCCTCACCCCAAAACACTGAGCATTCTAATTGCCCCTATCACCAATCTGCCCTCTCTTCTATCATCCCTTCCTTCCCCTTGTCCCCATTCTTCTCTTTTGTCCTGTAGGGCCAGATAACTTTCTATACCCCTTTACCTGTATTTCTTATTTCCGAGTAGCAAGAACAGAACTCGACAGTTGTTCCTAAAACTTTGAGTTCCAACTTCTCTTCATCCCTCCCTCCCTACCCATTCCCTTTGGGAAGGCAAGCAATTCAATATAGGCCATATCTGTGTAGTTTTGCAAATGACTTCCATGATAGTCGTGTTGTGTAAGACTAACTATATTACCCTTCATCCTATCCTGCCCCCCAGTGCTTCTATTCTCTCTTTTGATCCTGTCCCTCCCCAAGAGTGTTGACCTCAAATTGCTCCCTCTTCCCCATGCCCTCCCTTCCATCATCCCCCCCACCCTGCTTATCCCCTTCTCCCCCACTTTCCTGTATTGTAAGATAGGTTTTCATACCAAAATGAGTGTGCATTTTATTCCTTCCTTTAGTGGAATGTGATGAGAGTGAACTTCATGTTTTTCTCTCACCTCCCCTCTTTTTCCCTCCACTAAAAAGTCTTTTGCTTGCCTCTTTTATGAGAGATAATTTGCCCCATTCCATTTCTCCCTTTCTCCTCCCAATATATTTCTCTCTCACCACTTAATTTCATTTTTTTAAGATATGATCCCATCCTATTCAATTCACTCTGTGCTGTGTGTGTGTGTGTGTGTGTGTGTGTGTGTGTAATCCCACCCACTATCCAGATAGTGAAAAATTTCAAGAGTTACAAATATTGAGGGGGGCGGAGCCAAGATGGCATAGTAGAAAGACGCACATACACATAGCTCCGAACCCACAACCCATAGAACAACTACAAAGAAGTAACTCACAGCGAATTCTGCACCCAGAGGCCACAGAACATTGGAGCGAGGGAGATTTCTGTTCCGGAGAGACCTGCAAACCTCTCGTAAAAGGTCCTTCGTGCTGCGGACTGGGCGCCGGGACTGGGAGCTGAGTACAGCCCTGCCGTGGCCGCGGCACCGAGAGGAACAGATCCGAGCGGGCTTCAGGGTCGGGATCTCCAGCAGCCGCACAAGTACCTCCACCCACAGGTGATGGGGGTTGGTGAGAGAGTCCCTTTGGCGGGTCGAGGGGGGAGTGGGGTGCCCCCATGGCTTGGGCTCCCTCGGGAGACAGAAGCTGAGGGGCAGCGGCAGACCAGGGCTCTCCAAGCAGGCAGGAGCCTGGATCCATTGTTGAAGGTCTGTGCATAAACTCCCTGAGGGAACTGAGCCTGAGAGGCAGCCCTGCCCTCACCTGAGCATCTGAATTTAATCTCACACTGAATAGCAGCCCTGCCCCCGCCCAAAGCCCTGAGGCTGGAAGCAGCATTTGAATCTCAGACCCCAAACACTGGCTGGGAGGATCAGGAGGTGAGGTGGGTGTGAGGAAAATATTCAGAGGTCAAGTCACTGGCTGGGAAAATGCCCAGAAAAGGGAAAAGAAATAAGACTATAGAAGGTTACTTTCTTGGTGAACAGGCATTTCCTCCCTTCCTTTCTGATGAGGAAGAACAATGCTTACCATCAGGCAAAGACACAGAAATCAAGGCTTCAGTGTCCCAGCCCACTCAATGGGCTCAGGCCATGGAAGAGCTCAAAAAGAATTTTGAAAATCAAGTTAGAGAGGTGGAGGAAAAGCTGGGAAGAGAAATGAGAGACATGAAGTCAAAGCATGAACAGCAAATCAGCTCCCTGCTAAAGGAGACCCAAAAAAATGTTGAAGAAAATAACACCTTGAAAACTAGCCTAACTCAATTGGCAAAAGAGGTTCAAAAAGCCAATGAGGAGAAGAATGCTTTCAAAAACAGAATTAGCCAAATGGAAAAGGAGATTCAAAAGCTCACTGAAGAAAATAGTTCTTTCAAAATTAGAATGGCACAGATGGAGGCTAAGGACTTTATGAGAAAGCAAGAAATCACAGAACAAAGCCAGAGGAATGGAAAAATGGAAGATAATGTGAAATATCTCATTGGAAAAACAACTGACCTTGAAAATAGATCCAGGAGAGACAACTTAAAAATTATGGGACTACCTGAAAGCCATGATCAAAAGAAGAGCCTAGACATCATCTTTCATGAAATTATCAATGAAAACTGCCCTGAGATTCTAGAACCAGAGGGCAAAATAAATATTCAAGGAATCCACAGAACACCGCATGAAAGAGATCCAAAAAGAGAAACTCCTAGGAACATTGTGGCCAAATTCCAGAACTCCCAGGTGAAAGAGAAAATATTGCAAGCAGCTAGAAAGAAACAATTCAAGTATTGTGGAAATACAATCAGGATAACACAAGATCTAGCAGCTTCTACATTAAGGGATCGAAGGGCATGGAATAGGATATTCCAGAAGTCAAAGGAACTAGGACTAAAACCAAGAATCACCTACCCAGCAAAACTGAGTATAATACTTCAGGGGAAAAATTGGTCTTTCAATGAAATAGAGGATTTTCAAGCATTCTTGATGAAAAGACCAGAGCTGAAAAGAAAATTTGACTTCCAAACACAAGAATGAAGAGAACCATGAAAAGGTGAACAGCAAAGAGAAGTCATAAGGGACTTACTAAAATTGAACTGTTTACATTCCTACATGGAAAGACAATATTTGTAACTCTTGAAACATTTCAGTATCTGGGTACTGGGTGGGATTACACACACACACATGCACACACGCACACACACATAGAGACAGAGTGCACAGAGTGAATTGAAGAGGATGGGATTATATCTTAAAAAAAAATGAAATCAAGCAGTGAGAGAGAAAGATATTGGGAGGAGAAAGGGAGAATTGAATGGGGCAAATTATCTCTCATAAAAGAGGCAAGCAAAAGACTCATTAGTGGAGGGATAAAGAGGGGAGGTGAGAGAAAAACATGAAGTCTACTCTCATCACATTCCACTAAAGGAAAGAATAAAATGCCTACTCATTTTGGTATGAAAACCTATCTTACAATACAGGAAAGTGGAGGATAAGGGGATAAGCAGAGTGGGGGGGGATGATAGAAGGGAGGGCATGGGGAGGAGAGTGCAATTTGAGGTCAACACTCATGGTGAGGGATAGGATCAAAAGAGAATAGAAGTAATGGGGGACAGGATAGGATGGAGGGAAATATAGTTAGTCCTATACAACACAACTATTATGGAAGTCATTTGCAAAACTACACAGATTTGGCCTATATTGAATTACTTGCCTTCCAAAGGGAAGGAGTGGAGAGGGAGGGAGCTAAAGAAGTTGGAACTCAAAGTGTTAGGATCAACTGTAATGTTCTTACCACTAGGAAATAAGAAATACAGGTAAAGGGGTATAGAAAGCTATCTGGCCCTACAGGACAAAAGAGAAGACAGAGACAAGGGCAGAGAGGGATGATAGAAGAGAGAGCAGATTGGTCATAGGGGCAATTAGAATGCTTGGCATTTGGGGGGGGGGAGGGGAGAAAAGGGGAGAAAATTTGTAACCCAAAATTTTGTGAAAATGAATGTTAAAAGCTAAATAAAAAAAAAAAAATAAAAAAAAAAGAGTTACAAATATTGTCTTTCCATGTTGGAGTGTAAACAGTTCAACTTTAGTAAGTCCCTTATGACTTCTCTTTGCTGTTCACCTTTTCATGCTTTTCTTCATTCTTGTGTTTGAAAGTCAAATTTTCTTTTCAGCTCTGGTCTTTTCATCGAGAATGCTTGAAAGTCCTTGATTTCATTGAAAGACCATTTTTTCCCCTGAAGTATTATACTCAGTTTTGCTGGGTAGGTGATTCTTGGTTTTAGTCCTAGTTCCTTTGATTTCTAGAATATCATATTCCACACCCTTCAATCCCTTAGTGTAGAAGCTGCTAGATCTTGTGTTATCCTGATTGTATTTCCATAATAGTTGAATTGTTTCTTTCTAGCTGCTTGATATATTTTCTCCTTGACCAGGGAACTCTGGAATTTGGCCACAATGTTCCTAGGAGTTTCTCTTTTTGGATCTCTTTCAGGAGGTTATCGGTGGATTCCTTGAATACTTATTTTGCTCTCTGGTTCTAGAATCTCAGGGCAGTTTTCCTTGATAATTTCATGAAAGATGATGTCTAGGCTCTTCTTTTGATCATGGCTTTCAGGTAGTCCCATAATTTTTAAATGGTCTCTCCTGGATCTATTTTCCAGGTCAGTTGTTTTTCCAATGAGATATTTCACATTATCTTCCATTTTTCCATTCTTTTGGTTTTGTTTTGTGATTTCTTGGTTTCTCATAAAGTCCTTAGCCTCCATCTGTTCCAGTCTAATTTTGAAAGAACTATTTTCTTCAGTGAGCTTTTGAACTTCCTTTTCCATTTGGTTAATTCTGCTTTTGAAAGCATTCTTCTCCTCATTGGCTTTTTGAACATCTTTTGCCAATTGAGTTAGCCTATTTTTCAAGGTGTTATTTTCTTCAGCATTTTTTTGGGATCTCCTTTAGCAAGGTGTTGACATGCTTTTCATGCTTTTCTTGCATCTCTCTCATTTCTCTTCCCAGTTTTTCCTCCACCTCTCTAACTTGATTTTCAAAATCCTTTTTGAGCTCTTCCATGGCCTGAGCCCATTGAGTGGGCTGGGATACAGAAGCCTTGACTTCTGTGTCTTTCCCTGATGGTAAGCATTGTTCTTCTTCATCAGAAAGGAAGGGAGGAGATATCCGTTCACCAAGAAAGTAACCTTCTATGGTCTTATTTTTTTTCCCTTTTCTGGGCATTTTCCCAGCCAGTGACTTGATTTCTGAGTGTCCTCTCCATACCCACCACACCTCCAGACCCGCCCAGCCAGAGCTTGGGGTCTGAGATTCAAATACTGCTTCCCAGCCTCAGGGCTTTGGGTGGGGGCGGGGCTGCTATTCAGTGTGAGATTAAGTTCAGTTGCTCAGGTGGGGGCAAGGCCACCTCATGGGGCTCAGTTCCCTCAGAGAGTTTACATGGAGACTTTCAACAATGGATGCGGGCTCCTGCCTGCTTTGGGAGCCCCTGTCTGCTGCCACCTCCGCCGCTGCCTCCTGAGGGGGCCTGAGTCATGGGGACCCCCACTCCCCTCTCAATGAGCTGAAAAGTCCCTCCCACCAACCTTTGGCAGCTGTGGGTGGAGGGACCCATGCAGCTGCTGGAGATTCTATCCCTGAAGCCTGGTCAGATCTGCTCCTCTTGGTGCCATGTGGCCAAGGCAGGGCTGGGCTCTGCTCTTGGTCCAGGGGCGATGGACCTTTCATGTCAGTTTTTTAGGGCTCTCTGGAACAGAAATCTCCTCCACTCTGTTGTTCTGTGACTTCTGCTGCTACCGAATTTGTTGGGAGTTCTTCTTTACAGATATTTTATGGGCTGTGGGTTCAGAGCTAGTATATGTGTGTCTTTCCACTCCACCATCTTGGCTCCTCCCCATCCAAATTTTTTTAAATGTGAAAGGGTTAAAGAAAGTAGATTTCCAGGGGGGTGCTATTTTTGTAAAAGGGACTAAAATAAGTTTAGGAAATAAGTAGACCAAATAGGTTTAGGAACCTTTTCATGAGTTGCACAAATTTAGAAATAACTTTTCAAATGTTCATGTGGACCATTTGTGCCTGACCTGTGGTAAATTCTTGTGAGCTCATATTAGTTTGATCAATCACAGTCAGACACACTGTACACTGACCCTGACACTATAATGTCATTTTGGTCTTCTTCAATTACAAAAGACAGTAAGCATAATGGCTCTAGTCTCATAGCTCTTTCATGTAAGCTAATTACCTTCTATCAAAAGATCTCATGGGTCTTTTATGTTTATACATAAAACATAATGCAATCTAAGAATTGGTTAAAAGCATCTTAAAGTGGATAAGATGAAAACCATACTAATAGAAATCAGAATAACAGATTATTTTCATTTGGGATTATTTTGTAGCAAGAGAGGTCACTGTGCTTTTGTCTGCTGTAACAGAATTGCAGTTTTCTAGATTTGGCCGTGATGTACACCACATTAGATTCCTGTAGACAGCATAGTTCATGAGCTTTCTAAGGAGAATCATTCTGGATTAATCCCATGAGATAAAAATAAATAAAGATACAAAGAAACAAAAATACTGATGAATGTAACATCCTTTTCATATTAATAAAGAAGAACATGGAGGAAAAATTGGGAAGAGAAATGAGAGTAATGTAAGAATATCATGAAAAGTGAGTCAACAGTTTGCTAAAAGAGACCCAAAAAGTGCTGAAGAAAATAACACTTTTAAAAATAGACTAATGCAAATGGCAAAGGAGGTCCAAAAATCCAATGAGGCGAAGAATGCTTTAAACAGCAGAATTTGCCAAATGGAAAAGGAGGTTCAAAAGCTCACTGAAGAAAATAGTTCTTTAAAAATTAGAATGGAGCACATGGAAGTTAATGACTTTATGAGACAGCAAGAAATTACAAAACAAAGCCAAAAGAATGAAAAATAGAAGACAATGTGAAATATCTCATTGGAAAAACAACCAACCTGGGAGATAGATCCAAGAGAGATAATTTAAAAATTATTGGTCTACCTGAAAACCATGATCAAAAAGAGAGTAGACATCATCTTCCAAGAAATTATCAAGGAAAACTGCCCTGATATTCTAGACCCAGAGGGTAAAATAGAAATGGAAAGAATTTACCAATCACCTCCTAAAAGGGATCCCAAAAGGAAAACCCCTAGGAATATTATAGCCAAACTCTAGAGTTTCCAGGTCAAAGAGAAAATATTACAAGCAGCCAGAAAGAAACAATTCAAGTGTGGCAGAAATACAATCAAGATAACACAGGATTTACCAGCTTCTACACTAAGGGATCAAAGGACTTGGAATATGATATCCAGAGGTCAAAGGAGTTAGGATTAAAACCAAGAATTACCTACCCAGAAAAACTAAGTGTAATATTTCAGGGGAAAAAATGAAATTTCAATGAAATAGAGGACTTCCAAGCATTCTTGTTGAAAAGACCAGAGCTGAATAGAAAATTTGATTTTCAAGTACAAGAATCAAGAGAAACATGAAAAGGTAAACAAAAAAGAGGAGCCTTAGGAACTCATTAAAGCTGAACTATTTACATTCCTACATGGTAAGATGTTATTTGTAACTCATGAGACCTTTTTCAGTATTAGGGTAGTTAGATGGAATATACATACATACATATATATATGTAGGTTGCTATGGATATGTATGTATGTGAATATCATGTATATGTAGATTTGTATATGTACATGGGTGTATGTATATCTATAGATAGATAGATAGATAGATAGATAGATAGATAGATAGATAGATAGATAGATAGAGAGACAGATAGATAGATATAGACAGAGGGCACAGGGTAAGCTGAATATGAAGGGAGAATACCTAAAAAAAAATAAAATTTATTGTTGAATGGAATGTACTAGGAGTAAGAGAAAGGGAGAGACAGAATGTAGCAAATTATCTCACATACAAGAGGAAAGAAAGAGCTTTTACAATGGAGGGGAGGAGAGGGGAGATGAAAGGAAATAATTGAGCATTAGTTTTATGGTTTTTGACTTAGGGAGGGAATAACACACACTCAATTGGATATGGACATCTATTTTACCCTGGTGGAAGGCAAGAGGAGAGGGGATAGAAGAAAGAAGATAATACAGGGGACAGCAAATCGGGGAAAGAGATAATCAGAAGCAAACATTATTGTGGGAGGACAGGTCAAGGGGGAGAATGGAATAAATGAAGGGCAGGATAGGATAGAGGGAAATGTGGTTAGTTTTTTATAACATAACTATCATGGAAATGTTTTGCATTGTTACATATGTATGACCTATTTTGAATTGCTTATTTTCTCAGTGAGGGTGGGTGGAGAGGGAGGGAGAGAATATAGAACTCAAAGCTTTAAGAATGAATGTTAAAAATTGTTTTAGCATGCAACTGAAAATTAAGCTATACAGGCAATGGAGTATAGAAATCTATTTTGCCCTAGAGAAAATAGAGGGGAAGTGGGATGGAAGAAGGATGGGTAATAGAAGGGAGGACATACTGGAGGAAGGTGTGAATGGGGTGCATGCTGTCCTGGAGTGGGAGTGGGGAGAGATGGGGAGAAAATTTTGAATTCAAATTCTTATGGAATTGAATATGTTAAGAACTGAAAAATTAATAAACTATATATTAAAAAAAAATAAAGAGGACTAAGTGGTCAAGCAAGTTCTTAAACTTTCGATCCCAGGAGAGAGAAGAGGGGAGACAAAAAGGATTTTGACTTTAAAAAATTTCCTGTCTTGAAAAACAACTTTACACTGTGAATTCAAGTGATAATTAAATAGTGTGTGAGTGGGGATCTGGAAAGGAATGCGTTCTTCCCTCTTTACAGAGTTATATCACAGACTAATAAAACAATCAGTAGGGAATAAAGTCTTCCACTTGGACAGTATTCAGCATTTTCAAAAACTTTTGCAGACAGCTAGCATTTCAGGGTAGCAGAGTTCAGGGTAGTCATGCATTGTACACAGTGGCTCATAAAAATGTTACAACCCTTTTAAAACACATTTATAACATAGTCTCAAAGTTAATATGGTTTATGTCCACAGATAACAGTTTCTAACAACATAACCAAGTGAAGATATCCCTACGTAGACTAGTGATAATCTACAATAGAGTATCAACAAGAGTACCCTATCTCTGCTGCTTATTCCCCATATGACCTTGGGCAAGTCACAACCTCCCTGCTACTCAATTTTCTTCCTCCTCTACAAAGTGAGGGTTTTACTAGATGACCAGACTTTCCTTCCAGTTCTAGATTTGAGATGCTGTGAACTTATGTATATATAACACATTACTCCAACCTGGGCAAAACCATATAAATACATAGGATAAACAACCTGAATTTCTTTTCATGATTCTTAGATGTGAGGATAAAAGTGTTCTATCAATGTAGGCGAGGTAAAACAAAATTCTTTTTTTTTTTTGTAGTAGTCCTGTCTGCCACCACTTTAAAAAATATATATATTTATTTTTCCTCAAATACAATTTTTAATATTCATCCATAAAACTTTGAGTTTCAAATTCTCAGACTTGCTTCCTCTTCCCCCTCCCCTCCCTTGCTTGAAAGCAAGCAGTCTAATATGTTATGTATGTGTAGTCATGCAAAACATTTCCATAATAGTCATGTTGTGAAAAAGACAGACAAAAAATTCTCAAGAATAATAAAGTAAAAGAAAAAGCATGCTTTAATCTGTATTCAGATCTGTATTCAGTTCTTTCTCTGGGGATGGACAGTATTTTTCATCAAAAGTCTTTCAGAGTTGTTTTGGATTGGGGGGGTAAAACAAAATTCTTTTTTTTTTTATTTTTTTTTTTATTTTTTTTTTTATTTTTTTTTTTATTAAATTTATTTATTTAACTTTTAACATTCATTTTCACAAAATTTTGGGTTACAAATTTTCTCCCCTTTTATCCCCTCCCCCCCCAAACACCAAGCATTCTAATTGCCCCTATGACCAATTTGCTCTCTCTTCTATCATCCCTCACTGCCCTTGTCTCCATCTTCTCTTTTGTCCTGTAGGGGCAGATAGCTTTCTATACCCCTTTACCTGTTTTTCTTATTTCCTAGTGGCAAGAACATTACTCGACAGTTGATCCTAACACTTTGAGTTCCAACTTCTCTTCCTCCCTCCCTCCCCACCCCTCCCCTTTGGAAGGCAAGCAATTCAATATAGGCCAAATCTGTGTAGTTTTGCAAATGACTTCCATAATAGTTGTGTTGTATAGGACTAACTATATTTCCCTCCATCCTATCCTGTCCCCCATTACTTCTATTCTCTTTTGATCCTATCCCTCACCATGAGTGTCGACCTCGAATTGCACTCTCCTCCTCATGCCCTCCCTTCTATCATCCCCCCCACCCTGCTTGTCCCCTTATCCCCCACTTTCCTGTATTGTGAGATAGGTTTTCCTACCAAAATGAGTGTGCACTTTATTCTTTTCTTTAGTGGAATGTGATGAGAGTAGACTTCATGTTTTTCTCTCACCTCCCCTCTTTATCCCTCCACTAATGAGTCTTTTGATTGCCTCTTTTATGAGAGATAACCTGCCCCATTAAATTTCTCCCTTTCTCCTCCCAATATATTTCTCTCTCACTGCTTGATTTCATTTTGTTTTAAAGATATGATCCCATCCTATTCAATTCACTCTGTGCACTCTGTCTCTATGTATGTGAGCGTGTGTGCATGTGTAATCCCACCCAGTACCCAGATACTGAAATGTTTCAAGAGTTACAAATATTGTCTTTCCATGTAGGAATGTAAACAGTTCAGCTTTAGTAAGTCCCTTATGACTTCACTTTGCTGTTCACCTTTTCATGGTTCTCTTCATTCTTGTGTTTGAAAGTCAAATTTTCTTTTCAGCTCTGGTCTTTTCATCAAGAATACTTGAAAATCCTCTATTTCATTGAAAGACCATTTTTTCCCCTGAAGTATTATAGTCAGTTTTGCTGGGTAGGTGATTCTTGGTTTTAGTCCTAGTTCCTTTGACTTCTGGAATATACTGTTCCATGCCCTTCTATCCCTTAATGTAGAGGCTGCTAGATCTTGTGTTATCCTGATTGTATTTCCACAATACTTGAATTGTTTCTTTCTAGCTGCCTGCAGTATTTTCTCCTTGACCTGGGAACTCTGGAATTTGGCCACAATGTTCCTAGGAGTTTCTCTTTTTGGATCTCTTTCAGGCGGTGTTCTGTGGATTCCTTGAATATTTATTTTGCCCTCTGGTTCTAGAATCTCAGGGCAGTTTTCCTTGATAATTTCATGAAAGATGATGTCTAGGCTCTTCTTTTGATCATGGCTTTCAGGTAGTCCCATAATTTTTAAATTGTCTCTCCTGGATCTATTTTCCAGGTCTGTTGTTTTTCCAATGAGATATTTCACATTATCTTCCATTTTTCCATTCTTCTCTCTTTGTTCTGTGATTTCTTGGTTTTGCATAAAGTCATTAGCCTCCATCTGTGCCATTCTAATTTTGAAAGAACTATTTTCTTCAGTGAGCTTTTGAATCTCCTTTTCCATTTGGCTAATTCTGTTTTTGAAAGCATTCTTCTCCTCATTGGCTTTTTGAACCTCTTTTGCCAATTGAGTTAGGCTAGTTTTCAAGGTGTTAATTTCTTCAACATTTTTTTGGGTCTCCCTTAGCAGGGAGCTGATCTGCTGTTCATGCTTTGACTTCATGTCTCTCATTTCTCTTCCCAGCTTTTCCTCCACCTCTCTAACTTGATTTTCAAAATTCTTTTTGAGCTCTTCCATGGCCTGAGCCCATTGGGTGGGCTGGGACACAGAAGCCTTGATTTCTGTGTCTTTGCCTTATGGTAAGCATTGTTCTTCCTCATCAGAAAGGAAGGGAGGAAATGCCTGTTCGCCAAGAAAGTAACCTTCTATAGTCTTATTTCTTTTCCCTTTTCTGGGCATTTTCCCAGCCAGTGACTTGACCTCTGAATATTTTCCTCACACCCACCTCACCTCCTGATTCTCCCAGCCCGTGTTTGTGGTCTGAGATTCAAATGCTGCTTCCAGCCTCAGGGCTTTTGGCGGGGGCAGGGCTGCTATTCAGTATGAGATTATGTTCTGGTGCTGAGGTCGGGGCAGGGCCACCTCTCAGGCTCAGTTCCCTCAGGGGGTTTATGCACAGACCTTCCGCAATGGATTCAGGCTCCCGCCCGCTTGGGGAGCCCCTGTCTGCAGCCGCCTCTCAGCTTCTACCTCCCGGGGGGGGGGCCTGTATTATGGGGGCACCCCACTCCCCTCTCGACCCGCCAAAGAGACTCTCTCACCCACCCCTGTCACCTGTGGGTGGAGGGACTTGTGCGGCCGCTGGAGATCCCGTCCCTGAAGCCTGCTCGGATCTGTTTCTCTCGGTGCCGCAGCCGTGGCCGCAGCAGGTCTGGGCTGGGCTTTGTGTCTGCAGCGTGACGGACCTTTTGCGAGAGGTTTGCAGATCCCTCTGTGGGTGGAGGGACCGCGTGGCCGCTGGAGATCCTGTCTGTGAAGCCTGCTCGGATCTTTTCCTCTCGGTGCCGCGGCCGCGGCAGGGCTGCACTCAGCTCCCAGTCCCGGCGCCCAGTCCGCAGCGCGAAGGACCCCCCGCGAGAGGTTTGCAGGTCTCTCTGGAACAGAAATCTCCCTCTCTCCAATGTTCCGTGGCCTCTGGGTGCGGAATTCACCGTGAGTTACTTCCCTGTAGCCATTCTATGGGTTGTGGGTTCAGAGCTATGTGTATGTGCGTCTTTCTACTCCGCCATCTTGGCTCCGCCCCCATATGATCTTCGTAAAACAAAATTCTTAGACAGATTATGAACATATGCTTATTCTAATATTTGTAATAAAAACTTTACCAGTAGAGAAACATTTTTTATAAGTCCAACCTCTACTGAATTTGCATAAAACCAGTATATGCTACAATTATTTAACTCAGAAAAGAGAAGATTTAGTAGGAATAAAATGGCTACAGCTTCAGGTATTTGAAAGGCTGTAATATGGAAATGGAATTTGACTTGTTCTGCTTTGACCCAGAGGACAGAACAGGTTGGCAGTTGCAGTGAGGTAGATTTTGTCTTACATGAGGAAAAATTTACTAACAGTTTAGACTAGTCTGATAGGAAAATAGGTTTCTTCAGGAGATAGTCAATTCCCCCTTTCTAGAGGTCTTCAAGAAAAACCTGGAGGACTATTTGTCTGTGTTGTACAGACAGTGCCTCTTCAGACAACAGGATTATATAACTACTAACGTGCTTTATAGCTCTGAGATTTTGTGATCCATTGGTCCAGGGCAAGTGGTTTCTTTATGGCTGATACTGCACCCTCACTTGGTCCATCGATACACATTCCATCCCATATTCCTTGTTCTGTTTCTGCGCATGTTACTAGATGAACTTCCAACTGAAGAAGACGTTTTGAGTACCTTAGGCTCCTTTCATGTGGCAAAGCACCTGGTGCTGATTCTATTCCAGCTGAGATTTACAAGGTAGGGAGATCATTGCTCATACAAAAGCTGACTGAAATTTTTCCGGTTATATGGCAAGAGGAGGTAATTCCCCAGAGTTCAAGGATGCCTCCATTGTCCATCTCTATAAAGGTAAAGGAAATAGATTGTCCTGTGATAATCACAGAGGGCTCCCTCTCTTAGCCATTGCTGGCAATGATTCCTGCTAGACTCCTCCTTAATAGGCTGATCCTTCACCTGGAAGATGGTTATCTACCTGAGAGCCAGTGTGGTTTCAGAAAGGGCCGAGAAACAGTCGATATGGTGTTTGCTGCCCGACAACTTTAGGAGAAATGCCAGAAGCAGAACAGAGGTCTATACAGAATGTTTGTAGATCTGACCAAGGCCTTTGACACTGTTAGTCATGAGGGCTTATGGAAAATTATGTCAAAAATTAGTTGCCCAGAGAAGTTCATCAGTATTGTATGTCAATTTCATGATGGTATCTTTGCCTGGGTTCTGGATAGTGGACAATGCTCTCACACCTTCCCAGTCACCAGTGCAGTGAAACAGGGCTGTGTGCTTGCTCCCATGCTTTTTAGCATGATGTTTTCAGCCATGTTGTCTCATGCTTTGGAGGATGAATAAGACATCAAGGTTCTTAGGGAACCTGCAATTTGAAAGGGGTACAGATAAAGTTTATATAACATATTCTATAGTATAACATGTGCCAAATATGCTACCTAGGTGATTCAGAGCAGGATTAGGGAGTGGTTAGTTCTTAAAGAAACATGCACTCTTAGTATCTACTGCACAGGTATTTTACCTAGAGCTCCTTCGGGAAACTCCCAAGGGGGAGCGTTATGTGGAGGTGTGGTTTTAGGCCTGAAAAATCACCGAGTCAACTAAAGGTCAGAACTGACTGAGAAATGCCCAGGCTATCCCCACCAGTGTCTTGTTAGACAAGATAAACATAAGGGAGTACACACATGTCTAGGTCTAGGATACATATGATAGGTCAGTGAGTAGTAAATATCTGTACTATATAAAAAGTATATATATGTATATATTCTGTGAAATACTATATAAATAGTATTTTATATAAATATATATTTATAAATGTGTAAATATATAAATTTATATACATAATTATATATTATATAATATATTATTATATTATATAATTATATTATAATATAATATATAATTATATATTATAACATAATATATAATATTATATAATTATATATATTATGATATAAATATGTAAATACTATATATATGTATAAATCCACAGCCAGTTCAGTCAGTACACAACTGGTTCACACTAATAAATTCTACAGGTACAACTGTCTATTATATCCGGAAGAGTGATAAAGGTTTTGCTAGGGCAGGCTGTCCTTGGGCTGTGGAGAAACTACCTGGGATAGTGTTTTGAAGCTAGGGAGAAATGTGTTTTTTGGAGAGAAATGTGATTTTAGAATTGGAGTCCAAGCACAAGCCCTAATGGCAATAATACCAAAGACAACAGCAGTAGCAGCAACAACCACCACACTTTACTGTTCACACATTCTTACTTGAGTACATGTCACTTTCCCCACCTCACCCCACTCCCAGAGTCAGCACCAAAGAATACTGTCCTCTGAGTGAGGAAAACCTGGGTTCAGTTTCTATCTCTGACACATATTGTCTTGGTTCTGTGATCTTGGACTAGATACTTGACCTCTTAGTATTTTAGCTAATTCTCTCAGATTATAAAATGCAGAGAAGTGGCCAGCCTGAACTGGAGAGATTCTTATATCAATGTAGTTCAAGAGTTCCTTTTATCAATGAAATCCTAGATCTACTTTCTTTCCCATGTCATCTCCCACTCCAGTTCAGTAAAACATAAATTCCCTGAGGCCCGAAACTGACACTTTTCATTTTTTTCACCAGCACCTGGCATAATATTTTACACAAATCTCCATGTAAAAGATAGAGCAGCAAAGAATGTTTTGCTATAACTGCCACATTTAATGCTTCCACAGGAAATACAATTTTCTCTAGACAATTGAAAGTGATTAGTATAAGGATGGAACAGTAATGAATCAAGAAATAAAAATGAAAGGAAGCATTTCTCAATTCTACATGGCCTTGTCCTAATAATGACATAATATTTTTGGAACTGACATGGGTATTATATGAAAATTTTCTCCAGTTCATAATTCATTTGCCATTAATTGCTTAAAATATTATAAAAAATTTTATGCATCATATCACTTAAAAAGATATTTGAAATCAATAATTTTTACGAGATGTCAAATAGATGTATTTAACCACTGCAAAAACGATTGATGATGTGCTCTCTGTCTTCTCTGAGCACATACTACTTTAATAAAGGATATAGTTTTCAGAAAAGGGAGGATTTGGAAGAGAAAGAAAAGTAAAATAGAGGTTGATTGCCCATTAATTCCTATCTTTATGGAATGTTCGTTTTCCATCCCCACCACACCCTCTACAGGATTACAGAATTTTCTTCCACTGAGATTTTGAAAATCAGAAAATTGTGCAACCTTAGACCTGGAAGGATCTTAGAATGCTTTTCTTCCTATAGCTTTATTTTATGGATTAGGAAATTGAAGCTCACAGTAACCAGGTTTATTTACTACTCTTGACAGCTACATGGGTACAAAGCAATAGGGCCAACTGCCTCACAAGAACTGATTGTTAAATTGTTAGTGTGAGCATTTATACTTCAGAAATTGGCATATATTACAAAACAGAACTTGAATTACTGGGTTTTTTTAATTTCTAGACCTAATGTGATGGAGAAAATTGTAATAATACAAATTAAATTTAAATCTTCATTTTAACAGAGTTCCCCCTGGGTCTCTGTAATGATCAAGAGAGTGTGAAAAAGGCCTGACTGCATTATCTGGAGTCAGGTTTCCCTAGGGCATGAACATGGTACTTATAAGTCCAGAGCTGAATATCTTTGGTTTAAAAAAAAAAAAGAGCCTACTCTCTCCTTAAACCTTTTCATTGAGAATGGAAGAAAGCTTGATTAGATAGGAAGTTGTTGTTGTATTTGTTCTTCACTTTCGAAGAATATCATGACATCAGAGAAATGATGACATGACTTGCACTTGACTTTGCTTTGAGTGAGGGAGGGCTGTGCAAGGTCACCAGTCTCACTTTCTCCTCCTGAGCCATCTGGATCCAGTGTTAGCATTAGAATATGGAACCAAATAGATGTGGGGTTTTAAAATTTTAAAATTGTTCAATATGCAAGAAAAACCACTGAGGCAGAGCTCTGAGTGAATGGCAGTTTATTAAAGGTGTCTACGGTCCCCTCTAATGAAGTAGACCCCAGATCTTACTCACCATCGGAAACACCCCCTTCCTCCAGGGCATTATTTTTATAAAGTTTGATACCTGAACACGCTAGAGGAGCTACAAAAAATACAGAATCCCATTGGCTGATAGACCTTGCTTTGAGGGCCAAAAATGATGGATCAGCCAAAAACATGGTATATCAGCAGGAGGTTCTTGGGTTGAGTGAAGCGTGGGGCATCTCCACTGACTAAGTGGTCATAAGATGAACATCTGCTCATGTTGGACAAGAGATAGTGGTTTAGAAGTACAAAAATAAGTTGGGGGATTTTCCATGTAATTGGCCACCTCCCCCACATAGGGCTTGGTCACCATAACAAGGGTGGAGGTCCTTAGTTAGATTCCTATGATTAAAGCAAGTGAACGTATAATCTGCAGTTCACAGTTCTGGGGTCCAATACGCAGAACTTATAATTACTACCCTATAGAATCACATCAAATGAATTAAAACTGATTGGAATACAGTAGGAGATCAAATGAATAATTTCTCACACAGGTTTCTGAACAAATGCAGATAGTATTTATCTAAGTGCATTTCCTTACAATTGCCTCTTAGATTGCTCCAGCCAGGGAAATGAATTCTCATGAAAGGAAGTTCAGAGCGGAAGTGAGATCAACACTAGACTCTGGTGTAAAGAGGAGTGTCTGGGTAGATCCTTGTTTTTGAGCTAGCCAGAGTGGTTGCTCCAAGGTGGCAATTTCACTGTCCCTTTTCTCTTTCCCACTCTATAAGAGCATATATCCAATTCTAAAGTTTATCTTTATTTAGATAAATACTGTATTCTCTATATTTAGATATACTCACTATCTAAACACATGCACATAAATATATATCAATATATAAGTATATATCTCTGTCTATTTTTCTCCAAGTCATTGAGGAAAATGTTAAATGGCAAAGGGTCATGCATAGATTCTGGGGTGCTGCCCCATTGGAGGCTTTCTGCCATGTTGCCATCAAACCATTAATAATTATTCTGAGTCCAGTCATCCAAACAGTAATTCTTATTGTCTAATCCATATCTCTCCATCTTCTTCACAAGAATAACATGAGATACCTCATCAAAATCTTTGCTAAAAACACACAGCATTCCCTTCATCTATTAGTTTAGCAATTCTATTAGAAAATGAAATAAGATTAATGTGGTGTTGTCAGTTCTTGGTGAAGCCATGCTAGCTCTTTGCAATCACTGCTCCCATCATCAACTATCTCTTTAATAATCTCATTGGCCTATAGTTTACAGACTCTGTCTTCTTTCCTTTTCTGAAAATTGGGACAGAATTTGTTTTTCTCCATCTTGTGGCACCTCTGCATTTTCCTTGTTTCAGGTATCACTGACAATGGCTTGGCAATCCCATCTGTGTTTTTTTTTTAGGACCAGAGCATGTGGTTTATGTGGACCAGTGACTTAAATTCATCAAGGGCAATTAGGTCTTCTATTATTATATATTTCCTTTTCTTGAGTGTGAACTTCTTCTTAGTTATTTGTGTTCAGGAATTTCTAGTGTAATGATTATTCTCTGTAGCAGAGAAAAAAGAAATAAAGGAAGGAGCAACTCTGTCTTTTTTCTATTTTCAATCTTCTCATCCACTCTAAGCACTCTGAGGTGATATTCCTTCTTTGATGAGCTTTAATCCCCAATATAGCACCACACACACACACACGCACACACGCACACCAGCAATAACGCACCTTTTTCTATTATCTTTAGTTTCCTTCACCAGTCTCAGTTCATTCTATGTTTTACTTTTATAGGCCTTTACCACACTTACATTCATTCACTTATGCCCGACTTTGCTTCTATCTTCTATATATTTTTTTCAAAATCTAAGTAGGGTAGTGAGTTCCCCATACATCTACATCAGCCTATTCAAATAAATCCCACTTTTCTTTTGCTTTGGGATTGTTTCCTTCATTGTCTTCAGAATTTTGTTCTTGAGCATTTAACATCCCTCCTAGACTGATTTTTCCCTAAATCAATTTAGTCCATGAAATCTTTACTGTTTTTCCTTGCAATCAGTCCTTTGACTTGTACTTTTCCAAAATCTCTTCTTGATCACAAATTTTAGGATAGAGTGGTCACTTCCTCCAAGTTCCTCCTTGTTAGTGAGAATCAGATCTAGGTTAGAATTTGCCCATGTTAGTTTCTCCACCTTTTGAAGGATAAAATTATCACTAAAACAAGTGAATAAGTTATCAGCTGTTCTACTTTTAGCAGAGCATGAACTCCAGCAGATGTCTGGATAATGAAGTCCTTCGTTACTACTTTATCATGCTTCAGTACCAGGCTTGTGATCTATTTTCTAAATTCCAGATGGCATGTAGTATACTCTATTGACGAAATCACTTCTATTCCTCCATCCATTGACCTTCACCCAAATATTTTCCATCATGTTTTCTCCCTGTAGTTCTTGCATTTCCTACATGATTATATCTTCCTATACAGTTCTTACATCATCATACCACCCCACTCCATTCTCTTTTGTCTATCTTGTTTCTTCTGAATAAGGTATAGCCAGAGCTGAGTCAAGGGTTTCACCTCACCACAACTCGGTGATACCTACATGGCCAAACATACTCCCCTTTTAGGACCTCCAGTTCCTTTTGTTTGTGGCCTCAACTTTGGACTTTCATGAAAAGACATTTGAAGCCATGAGTTTTATTATTGGCTGTTTTCTTGGATTTTGTTTTTCATGAATTGTTGGGCATCTTAGCTGTTTTCCTTCTTCCTTGTTTGTGACTCTTCTCAACAATATATGACTTTAGGAATGTTAGAACCATTGAGAAACAGATCCAGGAAGAGCAGCATCATTAAAAGATATAAATGACCCTGCAGTTTTAGAGTAAGTTGTCCCTTGTGGATATATTCTGGTCATACATGTTCCCTATACGTATGACATGGTGTGTGTCCCTTACAACCACTTGTTTGTTTTTTAGTAGAAAAGCTGATGCATGATTTTTTGTTTGCAGATTATTGTGCACTCTGAGGCTGAGATGCAATAAAATATGGATTGATTCTCTCCTGCTACTGCTAATTTTGGCCCAACAACACCAAGAAAATAGAGGATCTCTACCAGTTGGCACCACACCATTCATATATGGAGCCATAAGTTACAACAAGTGGAGAAATTCTGAATGCTGTGGATAAGTTCACTCATTTGGCAGTACACTATTCAGGGATGTACACATAGATGATGAGGTTGACACATGCATTTCCAGAGCTATCTCAGTGTTTGGGAGGCTCTGAAGGAAAGTGTGGGAGAGAAGAATTATTAGACTGACTCCCAAACTAAAGGTCAATGGAGCCCTTGTGCTGACTTCATTGTTATATGCCTAAGAAACCTGGACAGTCTACCAGAACCCTGCCAGGAAACTGAATTGCTTCCATTTGAATTGTCTTAGGAAGATTTCGAAGATCACCTAGCAAGATAAGGTACTGGACACTGAGATCCTTTTATTAAATAAGCTGCCAAGCATTGAAACTACTGTGAAGAATGCAACTTCAATGGGCTGACCCTGTTGTTTGAATGATAAATGTATGTTTTCTTAAAAGATTATTTTATGAAGAACACTTATAAAACAAGGGCTTATATGGAGATCAGAAGAAGTGATACAAGGACATTCTCAGGGTCTCTCTGAAGAATTTTAGAATTGATTTTGAGACATGGGAGATATTGGCATAGCATCACTCAGCATGGCATGCCCACCTCAAACACACTGTGCTCTATGAACAAAGCAGAATTGCAGTAACTCAAAAGAAATGTAAGATGCATAAATTTAGAGACATTTTCCCTCCAAATATTCATGTGACTATTTATACCTGACCTGTGGTAGAGCCTTCTGAACTTATATTGATCTGATCAGCCACAGTTAGATTTACTGTAACTTGACCCGGACATAGTGATGTCATTTTGGTCCTCTTTTAGAACAAAGGACAACCAACCAATAGAAGAGTATACCCCAGTTTCAGTTCTACCATTTTTTTTACTATGGTATTTCATTAATGTTTTTAAACCAATTTTGTTCTCTGGTTGACTAGGAAAAAAATCACATTAAGGAATGCTCATGAGTAGACACAGACCCACAAAGTACCTTGAACTTAGAGGAGTTATTCTGGAGGCCCCATGTAACATAAAGGTGTCTCAGGTGCTAAATATATATAGACATAACATATATACCTACCTATACATATATATGGAAGGCAGACTTTGAGTGTATATGCCTTAACCTAAAGAATCAATCAACAAATATTTATGTACCTACTTTGTGAAAGGCATTGTGATTAGCACCTGGGATACAAGAATAAAGAATGAAGAATAAAATAATTCCTTTGCATAAAGAATTTTCATTCTAATGAAGAAGACAATAGATAAATATATAGCTACATGCGAAGTAATTAAATTAAAAAAGGTGGCTTGTGAGGAAGAACACTGGGGGTGGGGGTGGGGATCAGGAAAGGCCTTATTTAGAAGATGATACTTGAGCTGCATCTTAAAGCAGAGATTACCATATAAGATGGAGGGAGGACATTAGAGTATGGAGGATAATCAATACAAAGGCACAGACACAGGATGGAGGAACAGAGAGAAGGCAAGTTTGACTGGACCACAAAACATAAGAGGGGGAGAAATATTGAATAAGGTTGGATAAATAAGTTGGAACCATGTTGTGAAGGACTATAAACATGAAATGGAAGTTACATTTTTTTTTTCCCAGAGGCAATAGAAAACCACTGAAGGGGTTGATGAGTAGGGAAATGACATAGTCAAATGTGCAGTTAAGGAAAATTACTTTAGGAGCAATTGTGTGTAGGATGGACTAGAGTGGTGAAAGACTTAAGGCAGGGAGAACAGTCAGAAAGCTGTTGCAAGAAGGGACAAGGGAGTGAACTAAAGAAGTAGCTTTGTGGATGAAGAAAAGAGATCAGATAAAGGAGATGTTGTAGAGTTTGAAAAAAAGCAGTATTGGCCAACTGATTGGTTATATGGATTGAGGAGAAGGGAGAAGTCAAGATAATGCCAAACTTATAAATGTTGGAAACTTGATTGGCACATAATAGGTACTTAAATACTTATTGTCTGATTGACAGATGGACAGCTAAGAGTACATTCAATAGAAATAGCAAAACTTGGAAGAGGAAAGGGTTTGGGGAGAAAGAAAATGAGTTCAGTTTTGAATATGTTGAGTTTGAGATATCCCAGGGACAGTCATTTTGAAATGTCCAATAGGCAATTCATGGTGCAAGGCTGACACTCAGGGAAGAGAGTGGAAATGAATACAGAGATATGTGAATCATCTACATAGAGATGAGAGTTAAACCTATGGAACCTAATGAAGTCACTAAGAGAGAATGTAGAGGGAGAAAAGAAGAGAACCTATGACAAAACCTTAGGTATCACCTAGACTTAGGGGGCACAATATAGATGATTAGTCAGCAAAAAGGCTGAGAAGAAGCAGTCAGACAGGTAGTAGGAAAATTAGGGGAGAGTAATATCAATAAAATAGAATAAAATCCAGAGAGAAGAATATCTAGGAGGAGAGGATGGTTAACAATGTCTAATGTAGCAATAGGATGAGGACTGAGAAAGGAGCATCAGATTTGTTAATTAAGAAATTGTTGGTACCTTTGGAGAGAGGAGTTTCAGTTAAGTGATGAGGCTGGAAGCTAGATTACAAAGGTTGAAGAATGAATGAGGGAAAGGAAGTTCCAAAGTTATAGTTCTTGCCTTGTAAAAGCTTATATTCTGCAGTGCTTTATGACACTGGAAATTTTCCATGAAAGATGATGTAAAGAATTATATCAGGATAACAGTCAATTTTTACTTCTTAACAGGAAAGTCTTGGGAGACAGAGACTTCATTGTGGATGAATTAAGCCAAAAAAGTTAAAACTATAATACCACAATTTTCTGTGGTATATTATACCATATTTCAAGAGAAATTTACTGTAGTCCACTGAGATTGTTTTCAGTAACCTCATCCCTAGGGCCAGCTACTGTGTTTCAGAGAAGGAACACCACAAATCAATACTTGCATTTTGGAGCCAGATAAATGAATCTTGGCAATGTACTCCCTAAAGATCTCTTTTTCTTTCTTTCTTTCTTTTTTTAAAATGTCAACCAGCCTTTCTGTCTCCATCTCAAAAAGTTTCCCTGAGGCAGAGGTTTTATGAGTTGGATGGAATTTGTCAGTTGGTACAGAGCTCAATTATGCTTGTGATTCATGATCCATGTGCCAATCCAGGTAGGACCAGTCCAACAAATCTAATTTCTTTGATATTTCATGTGGCTGCTTTGATGAGACAAGCCAGAAAAAGCAGGTGGTGGGATTTCTTGGCATTCTATGACAAGTTGTTCAAGAAAGTTGGGATGAGGTTCTTCAAGCAAACCCTTCAATGAAGGGCAAAAGGTAAGGGAATGGGATAATGGACACATTGCAATATATTTATAGGCATTCTCTCTATCAAGCAGGCACTGGGAGTAGCTAGAGAAAATGAGTTGTCTCAGAGAAGGATAAAAATATTTAGTTAGTTCCCCCAAAATGGCAGGACCCACAAGCTTCTTGAAAGCAAAGACCCTATATTATTCATTGTGTATCTCCTTTTTCCCTCTCTCTACCCTCTTATCACAGTATTCTGCACATAGTAAGGAAAGTTGGTTGAATTTAATGTGTGTTCTAGTAGAATGTATAGCATGCTTGAAGTGGGAGGGCCAGAGTCTGAATCTTGATTATGCTACTTAATCAGCTCTGGGAGATGACCTGACCATGAGTAATCAATATTACATTTATTACTTCAAAGGGCTTGACCATCTACTGCCCTATGGTTACACTCAGCATTCCTGAGATTCTGAGTCATAGTCTTCCAGGCTGAAACTCCCTTTTCTTTTTTTTTTGTCATTTTGTTAAAAAGCCCCTAAATTCTATGGCTTCCAGGAAGCATCAGAGAAATGTAAATGCCATTTCTGAACACTTTGTAAAGCATCCCTATCAGCAACCCTATCCCAATCTTCCCTAATTTTCCTTTGTGATCACTGGAACTGCTGGAATTATTAAAATTAAAGTGGTTGAATTTCATATTTGCTTGTATATATACATGTTGTCCTTCCCAGTAAATATAAATTCTTAAGGACAAGGGCTGTTTTGGTTTTCCTAGTATCTAGCTTAGTGACTGACATTATTGAATTGAATTGAATTACATGACTATGAGCAGATCACTTTAATCTTATTTTTGTCATATGCAAAACAAATGTTGGTCTAAACAATATCTGATATCTTCTCTGGCTCTAATATTCTGTGTTCTATTCCTTGTACTTCCCACTTACAAGAAACCTAATGGAAGAGATAATGTTGCCTAATTTCATCAAAACTCCCTATTATTAGACTTTTCACCTAAAAACAGTTCAACAAAAAGTGTTGGTGTCTGCAGCATCCAGGGGAGCTATTGTTTACTTACAAAAATTAGAATGAGAGCAGATAACCAGGTTCTGCCTTAGAATGTTGGTCCTGAAGTTATATTTTGCTTTAAGTCACCTGAGCAGACTAATTTCCACAAGCCCTAAATCTTTAATTCAATTGTGTTATGGGAAAGCATCCTTATTTTCTGCAGTCTCAATCTCTCAATATGGCTGTCCGCTGATCTGAATGGATCCACTTTCTGGGGGCTATCTTGCGGCTTCTTTGGTGTTCACTGAAAATTTGAGGAGGTGGAGGAAAAGAAAACCTTTTTTCAACACTCACTTTTAACAGGATCATGGAATCATAGATTTAGAGCTAGAAGGAAACTTATAGGTCATCTAGTCCAACCCCTTCATTTTATAGATAAAGAAACTGAGGCCTAGAGAGATGAAGTAATTTATCCAAACTCACATAGGAGGAAAGTAATGGAACATAGATTTGAACTTAGGTACTCTGACTCTGGGAAACTCAGGTAGTATAACCCCAAGACACACATGGCAGTGTGACAGGCTAGATCAGTGATAATATGAACCTGAAACTAGCTGGGCATGCACTAAAGTGGGAGAGGCTATTTAACTGTGGTCTTAGCCATAGGAAATCAGAGGATATATAGATAGGTGCATCCATAGTAGAATTTGGCAGGAGATAGTGGGACGAGCCGGCAGCCAGTCAAGAAAGTCCGAGGCAGAACAGCAGAGGGAATCCTAAGGAAGTATCAAAAACATAGTATTAGAAGGGTCTGATGATAGGAAGTAGGTTGGGATACAGTAAGAGATACAGTTGATCAGTCATCATCAGAAAAAGCTAGCAGCAGGTAGCCAGAACTCTGCCACAGGGATTGGTGTTCAGGGGCAGGACTCTAGTCCCTCGAAGGACTGGAAAGAGTAAAACATTGAAAGAAATTAGATTACCAAACTTAATACAAAGGTAGAGTTTTGGGTACAGGGAATACAACAATAACTGAATTACTGGAATTTAGGGACAAAGGGCATGGTTTCAGAAAGAAAAGCAATACCCAAGTTTAGCCTCCAGATGTCACTATAGAAGGCATCTGTTAGAGTACAACCCCTTTCTTTCGCAATTCTTCCAGACCATGCCTACCTCCTCCTACTGTGGCTGATTCAGCATGAGGCTTTCCTTTTAGCCCCCAAGCTCTTCTATTACTTCCTTTCCTCCCTTGGCTGTACCCCTTAGACCTACATGATGAGCAAAAATTCCAATACTCAGAATTTTCAGCGGGTGTTCAAATGACTTCCCTATGAAGTCATCAACATAACTCTCATTTGGGGGGTGTGTGTGTGAGAGATGCAACTACCTGGTGATGTTCATCCCTAAGGTTTGAAATTTTGCTTTCCCTTACCAAATCAGCTGGAACATGCTTGGCATCTAGTAAAATACAACATAGTGTCAAATACAGAAGTACACTACAGAACAAAGATGATTAACCCAGCATTTTCTAGATGATAACTTTAGGGTGTCATGCATGACAAATATAAAATTATACATGAAATAGATATAACATAGTGAAAACATCACTTGATAGATTATTTCAGTCACTACAGATCTAAATTGTGTGCAGCATGCCTTACAGGTAAATAGAGCTATTCACATAGATGCATAAAATGAAAGCTAAAATACATAACAACAAACTCACAATGCAGTATTAACATTACGCCTACAAAATATACAAAACAACAAAACTATAAGGACATACTAAACACAGCAATACTAAATACAGTTAATAAAATAATGTAGTTTCAATACAGATATAATACCTATACAAAATAAATCTATATAGCAGGAAATAACAAAAGAAAAGCAAACTTAAATAATCAGTAATTAACACATACTTCAATGAATATATGTAATTATGTTCAAGGTCACATTATATGGATAAATATGAGAATTTTCATCTGGCTATATGTGTAATCACTTCACCAGTTTTGTCTGGGATATTATAATTAATCTGGTCACTGGCTAAATAATCCTAGATTTGTTGCAAGCCTATTTATATCTACCTGTACTAACTGATTTATGAGCTAATAATCCTCACCAGAAACATAACTTTTTCTAAACTTGAACTTATAGAGGGCCTGAGCTGTCTAGCAATGTTACTATATTTTAAGGTGTATGTCTGTACTGTAGAGTCTCTATAGCTGAAGCACTAGGTAGAAAAAGATTTAATCCTTTCTTGTCATTTGAACTGGTTGTTGGGTATAGCACACAGTCTTATTCACTTTCATGTATATTTTTTGAGCCATTTTATGGGTGAGGCAGTCTTGTATGTCTCTTTCAGTCAGAATCTGCTGAGATGAATTTCCATCAGTCTCAAACTGTCCATTAGGGAATACAACTAAGTCACGATTGGCAGGGAGTGATTGCAGTGAATTGTCTGTCCGAGTTTCCTACCAGGTCTGTAACCAGACAAATTGACCTTTCTCACTACAGCTAAGTGACTTTGCACAGGTCTGCTTACTTATGCATCCTTTGAGCACAAAGGATGTCCCTCAGTAGAACTTCTTCACATTACTGAAGGTCTTAACAATTAGCATGAGCATCACATCATATATTTCTCTCTGTATTCTGTGGAACTGAAGTTGTAGCTGAGTGGTAAGCTTCTTTTAGCTTCTCTCTAAGCCAAGATAGTTGTGAATATCTGCAGGCTTTCCATCTTATGAAAAATATTTTTTTCCAATTATTAAGCATTCATTTACTTTTTCTCTTCTATATCCCCCAATTGATAGAAGGAAGAAGAAAGGAGGAAGGAAGGAAGGAAGGAAGGAAGGAAGGAAGGAAGGAAGGAAGGAAGGAAGGAAGGAAGGAAGGAAAGGAGGGAGGGAGAGAAGAAATATTCAATCATGATTCCAGAAGACTGATAAAGAAGAATGATTCCCACCTCATGACAGAGATGATAAACTAATATCCAGAATAAGAAATACATTTTTGCAGGGGACTAATGTAGGAATGTTTTGATTGACCGTGCTTATATGACGTACATGAAGTGGAAGGAAGGAAAGAAGGAAGGGAGAAGAGGGAGAGGGAGAGAGAGAGAGAGAGAGAGAGAGAGAGAGAGAGAGAGAGAGAGAGAGAGAGAATTCCTGTACTATATAAACACCATCATATAAGTAAAACATATTGAGACATTAGTCATATATGTATGCATATATATTTCTTATTCTATATATTAGTTCACTATCTCTGTCATGAAGGAGGCATCATTCTTCCTTATCAGTCCTCTGGAATAGTGGTTGAATATTTAGTTGATCAGAGTTCTTATGACTTTCAAAATTGTTCATTTTTATAGTATTGGTGTCATTATATTAATGGTTCTTCTGATTTTGCTGACTTCACTCTGCATCATTCCTATAAGTCTTTCCACATCCTTTTGAAACTATAATTTTCCTTGTCTTACAGCACAACAGTATCCCATTAACTTTATATTCCACAATTAGTCCAGTCATTCCCCAAATGATGGGCATCCATCAGCCTCCAAAAATGTTGCTGTAATTATTTTTGTACCTATAAAAATTGATCAATCTTTTTTCTGTGATCTTGTCAGCATATAGACCTACCAGCAGTATAACTAAACCAAAGAGAATGTACTATTTAGTAACATTTTGTGCATTATTTCAATTGGACCCAATATACAAAGTTGGCAGAGTAGCAGGAAGAAATACAGTGATTTACCTTCTCTCTAAAAAAGTCTTCTAAAGAGATCTAGAAAATGCACCAGATCAAATTCAGATGGGGAAACTAAAAAAAAAGTCACGAGTCATTTTTCTAGCCCATGTCAGTATAGAGAGACAAGCAGAGAATGAGTGTGGACTCTGGAAACTGCATCTAGCCAGAAGCAGTCCTCCAAAGAACACTCCAGAGTCGGCTGAGACTATTCACCTGGGAAAGATAAAGTCTCAGACCCATATCGAGGTGTCTCTACAGGAATAGATGTCATATGATATCTGTTGCCCACTACTGCATCACAGATCTCTTTGTGAACCCTGATAGTTTATAGATCCCCAGCCTGACCTGTCTCTGAGATCCTTGGATAACAGCACTCAACATCCCCAAGAAAGTAGCAATAGTACTAGCTTAGACCTTCCCTCTAGAAGTGTTCAATCCTAAGATCAAGTCTAAAGTCAGGAAGTAAGTTGGAAGAATGAGAAAACAACAAAAGAATCCTACCATCAACAAAGACGTTAAATTCATAAACCCAGAAAAAGAAAATGACTTCAAAAAAATCTAGTAAGCTTCAAAGAAAAATAAAAAGCAGCTTGGGCACAAACCCAGCTAGAATTCCTGGAAGAGATGAAGCAAGAGTTTAAAAGGAGTTTTTAAATGTTTTTATAAATGAAATGAGAGCACTTGAGGAAAAATGGGGGAAAATGAGAACAATGGAAGAAACAATTGGAAAGGGAATTAAGAGCTTGACACAAGAGTATAAAACCTTGTGAGAAATGGCTCATTTGGACCCCTACTCCATTCCAATCAGTATTAATCAATTCAGTGTGATTCCATAAGGGTAATGATTATTAGCAATTATCTGTGATATATTCATCTAGTAATACACGTTTAGTCAACCATCTAACAATAAGCACAAGAGTAAACATGTATTAATGCATATTTTACATAAGTCATATAGGGCTAATTAGGTAAGATAGGTTCTTATAGTAGGCCTTTACAGTAAGTCTCAAACCTCAATCCAGAATTCACCTCTTGTTTACCAGTTATAAAGCTCACTTGTACAACCACAAGAATGCTGACAAAAATATCTCCATCCTGTTTTGCTCAAATTCCTCGTCCAAACCTAGCATGAGTGATGTGATATGAAAAGTCCCCGAATTTGTTTTTGTACCCTCAGGCCATGCTCTCTTGTCCAAATAGGAGCAGTGATCTTGTGACCATTTAGTCACCATGGATGACTATTGCTTTGTCCATCTTATGACCACTTAGTCAGCAAAGATGACTCTTGCCCTTGCCCATCTTGTGGTCACCCATACTGATGTATCATTTTTGGATTTCCTGGAGAGTTGAATCAAGGTCTGCCAATCAATAAGATTTTGTAATTTACTATGTCTACTTTGCATGTTTGAATACCAAACCCCATAAAAGTAAGACCCCAGAGAAAAAAGGTATCTGAAGTCATGAGGAAGATAAGAAGACCACTTCATTAGCAGGTTACATAGACCCTTTAATAAAGTGCTATTAAATAGGCTTGGAGCTCTGCTTCAATGGTTCCTCTTGAAATGGGACAATTTTGGACCCTACAACCTTGTCCAAGCAACAAACTCCTTGAAAACTAAGATAAACCAAATAGAAGCCAACGATTCTATGAGACAAGAAATATTAAAACAAAGTCAAACAATTGAAAAATTTAGAAGAAAATTTAAGATATCTCATGGCAAAACCAACTGTCCTGGAAAAAAAATCCTGAAGAAAGAATTTAAGAATCATTGAACTACTGAAAGCCATGACCAAAAAGAGCCTAAACATCATCTTTCAAGAAATCTTAAAAGAAAACTGCCCAGAAATCTTAGAAACAGAGGGTGAAATGGACATAGAAAAGATCTACCAGTCACCTCCTGAAAGAAATATCTAAATGAAGGCTTCCAGGAAGATTGTAGCCAAAATCCAGGGCTTCCTGGACAAAGAAAAATTACTGTGAGCATCCAGAAAGAAAAATTCAAGTATCATAAGCTACAGTCAGTATTATATATGATTTAGCAGTCACCACTATAAAAGTGACTTAGTGGATAGAATACTGAGACTGGAGTTAGGAAGACTCATCTTCCTGAGTTAAAATCTGGCTTCAGACACTTACTAACTGTGTGACCCTGGTCAAATTACTTAACTTTTAGTCTCTTCATCTGTAAAATGAGCTAGAGAAGGAAATGACCAACCACTCCTATCTTTGCCAAGAAAATCCCAAATAGGATCACAAAGAGTTGGATGCAACTGAAACAACAGAACATTGCTATAAAGGGGCATAAAATTTGGAATAAGGTATTGCCAGAGGCAAAGGATATGGGTTTGCAGCCAAGAATAACTCATCCAGAAAACTGAGTAATCCTATAGGGGGAAAATGGGTTTTTAAAGAAATAGAGGTCATTTAAGCATTCCTGATGCAGAGTTGCATTAGAAACTTTGAAGTTCAAATGCAGGAGTAAAGAGAAACATAAAAATATAAACATGAATGAACAGTGGTAAAGGACTTAAATAAGGATAAAAACTGCTCATATTCAAATATGGGGGGATGATTCATCCATCCCTCTTCAGCCCTATCATCATATAGGTCATAGAGAAAATTCAGTCAGACAAGGCCTAGGAGAGGTTCTATTGTGTCTTGATGATCTCAAGAGAAGAATGGAAAGAGAGAGGAAGAAAAATATACTGGAGAGTTAGAGAGAGTGAAAGAAAGATTAGGAAAAATTATCTCAAATAATCAGTGTACACAAGTCTATAACATCCATCTATAACATCCAGTTCTTTGGGTTTTACATATAACCTTCATTCCTTCTTTAGGCATTACCATAGCTTCAATATCATATGGCCTTCTGGATGAAGCATCTCCACCCATAACAACATTCCATATGCATGGTGTGTGTGCTCTTTGTATAGGTCATGTGTATATTCACGTTGGTTTTTTTCCAAATGTGGCTCATGGGGAAGCATGAATAGGTATATCAGTCATCTTCCTCACACCTCTTGTCTTCAGGGGAGGAAGAAATTAGAGCCACTAAGCTTCTCACTCTGCACTTCTCAGACAGGGAACACTGAGTTGGATTATACTTTATTACTCCTCTTCCTTCCCCCATATTGTTAGTCTAGGGAAACTGATTTTTAGATTTAAACTGCTTTCTTGATCACCATCCCTTAAAGAGAAGAAGTTCCCCAAGCTTCTGTCTGAAGGCTTGACACCTTCACACTGGACGTTAGTTATATAAAGGACTATCACAAACAGTATATATTCAGTAAACCCATTTATCCAAGCAGATAGAAAACAGAAATCAGAAAAATTTAAACAGATTAGACTATACCATACAATATGTAGAGTGAATCAGCTCTTTTAGTAGGAATGAAATAGTTTAATTAAGAAACAGAGTCCCTGAACTTGCCCAAGGGGAAATTCCCCTAAATCTCTAGGAAGGCAAGCTGGAAATCAGGGACATAGTGTTGGGGAGTATAGTTTCCCCTCTATGTCTGCCTTCTCAAATCTATTCACTTTCTCTTCAGATTTCTCCTTATTGAAGAATGTTTGAAACAATGTGGGCCTTCTCTCAACAAAACAGGAAACAAGAAGGGTTATCTTCTCCCATTCTCTCAAGTTAACTCTGTCCTTTACACAGGAGCACAGCATAACCATTCTCTGTGCCAATGGACAATGTCTCACCTAAACAGCAGCTTGTGGAACACAGCAGGGTTTTGAAACCTTAATTACACCTGCTTGGCAGTGAATGTTGAATTCAGAGTTAGCTAGGGCTACTACCCATCTCCAGCAAAAAGCATTCAACTTGGCACTGATTGAAGGTATGTCAGAGTACTTTTGTCAGTTAATACTTGCAACTTTGCTTCATACACATAGTCATTGAATTTCTTGGTGACTGCTCTCTTGAAAATCAGGAATTCTAGCTTATGAATGGGGTAATGGGTCTCATTATTGCTCAAGTCTCATGACAAATGCAGTTTCTTTCTAGGGATCATCACTTTGTTGATTCAGAACTCTTTCCAAAACCTTCCCAACCAGCATCTGTTTATAGGATAAAAGAACTGCTTGGATCTGTAAAAATCAACACTGGTGCACAGATGGATATGATGGGACAATTAAAAAAATGAAGTAATAGGGAAAGAGGGATGCACTAGGAAAAGGGTAGAGGTAGAATTGGGTAAATTATTTCATGTAAAAGAGGCATGAAAGGAAGATTTTTTTTTTTTACAGTGGAGGGGAAGATGGTCTGCTGGTGGTGGGCATCACTTGAACCTTATGTTCTTTGGAATTAGTTCCAAAAATGGAATAACATACATACTTAGTTTGTCATAGAAATCTATCTTTCCCTACAGGGAAGTAGGATGTGAAGTGGATAAAAGAAAGGGGTAGAGATGATAGATGTGAAGGAAGATTAAGGAAGGTGAGGTTCAGAAGGAAAATGTACTTTTGAGGAGGGACAGGGCAAAAGGACAAAGAGAAGATAAACAGAGGGGAAATAGGATAGAGAAAAATACACAGTAATCAAAACTATGAATGTGAATGGGATGAATTCACCCATAAAACAGAAACAAATGCCAGAATAGATTAAAAAACAGAATCTGACAATATATAGCTTATAAGAAACACACTTGAAGCAGAGAGACACACAGAAAGTAAAAGTAAGGGGATGGAGCAGAATGGATTATGCTTTAGTTGATGTAAAAAAAATCAGGGGTAGCAATCCTGATCTCAGAGTAAAAGTAAAAAGAAATCTAATTAAAAGAGATAAGCAGGGAAAGTAAACTTTGCTAAAAGACACTCTAAACAATAAGTAATATAAACACTAAACATATGCACCAAATGGCACAGCATCCAAATTTTTAAAGGAAAAGTTAAATGAGTTAAGGAGGAAACAGACAATGAGACTATACTGGTGGAGGACGTCAACTTTGCCCTTGCAGAACTAGATAAATCTAAATAAAGAAGAAAGAAGTTAAGGAAATGAATTGAATTTTTAAAAAGTTAGATATGATAGACTTCTGGAGAAAATTGAATGGGAATACAAAGGAATGTACCATGTATTAGGGCATAAAAACCTCACAACCAAATGCAGAAAAGCAGAAATACTAAATACATCCTTTTCAGGTCATAATACAATAAAAATCACTTTCAGTAAAGAGACATCAACACTTAGATTAAAAATTAATTAGAAACTAAATAATTTAATCCTAAAGAATATGTGGGTATAATAACAAATTATATTCTTCAGCATTTTTAGGGGTCTCCTTTAGCAAGGTGTTGACCTGTTTTTCATGATTTTCTTGCATCTCTCTCATTTCTCTTCCCAGTTTTTCCTCCACCTCTCTAACTTGATTTTCAAAATCCTTTTTGAGCTCTTTCATGGCCTGAGCCCATTGAATATTTATTTTGGATGTTTGGGATACAGAAGCCTTGACTTCCATGTCTTTCCCTGATGGTAAGCATTGTTCCTTCCTCATGCGAAAGGATGGGAGGAGATATCTGTTCCCCAAGAAAGTAACCTTCTATGGTCTTATTTTTTTCCCCTCTTTGGGGCATTTTCCCAACCAGTTACTTGACTTTTGGGTCCTTTGTCAAGAGTAGGGTATACTCTGGGAATCTGTGAGATCTCAGTTCCTCCAAGGTGGCACAATCAAGTGTGTACTTGATTTTTATGCCCAGAATCTTAGCATTTACCTCTCCACAGCCACCTGTCCTCCAGTTCTGCCAGTCAGCACTGGGGGCTGATTTTCAGATAAGCTGGATGGGCAGGGCCACCATTCAGTGTGAGACAAAGACCGGCTTGCCCAGGGCCTCTGCCCAGGGCTGAGGTAAGACTCATATCTTCAATGCCCCCAGGGGTTTTTATGCTCCAACAGTGGAGCTTCTGTATGGGCTGCTGTGCTGTGGTCTTTTGACTGAGTTCAAGTTTTACAGAACAAATTCTTTTATTCAGGGGATTTGTTTTGTGAAATTTGGATTCAGTCAAAGGAGCATATTTGAAGATCTAGAGGGTCACAGGTGGCCACATGTGGCTGCAGGTTCCCCACTCCTGAATGAGGGAATCAATGAAAAAAAATATGAAGCAAGGTAGATAGCCTTACAGATCTCAGTGGATCTCAGAGATGAGAGAATGTTTTTAAATGCATGTAATTAAATACATAGATTACATAGCAGTAATCATCAAAACAATCTGGTACTTACTAAACAATAGAGTGGTGGACCAGTGGAATAAATTATGTATGCAATCCACAGTGGTAAATGACCATAGTAATCTAATCTTTGATAAATGCAAAAATCAAAGTTTCCGGGACAAGAATTCACTATTTGACAAAAATTCCTGAAAAACTAGAAAGCAGTTTGGCAGAAATTAGATATAGATCAACACCTCACACCGTATACCAATATAAGGTCCATCTAAGTACATGATTTAGACATAAAGAAAGATATCATAAACAAATTTGGGGAACATGTAATATCTTGCTTGTTACATCTAGAGATGATGGAAAATTTTATGACAAAACAATAGAGAGCATTATGGGAAGTGAAATGGATAATTCTGATTACGTTTAAATGAAAAGTCTTTATACAAGACATTCAACACAGTCAAGATTAAAAGGTAAGCAGAAAACTAAGGGAAAAAATTCACAGTAATTTTTTCTAGTAAAGACCTCATTTCTCAAATTTAGAAGAATACAAGTCATTCCCTAGTTGACAAATGGTCGAAGGATATGAATATGTAGTTTCAGAAGAAGAAATCAAAGTTATCTACAATAATGAAAAAATGCTCTAAATTACTATTAAAGAAATTAAATTAAACAAATTTTTAAAAATTAGAACAACTCTGAGGTACCTATCAGATTTGCTAATGACAGAAAAGGAAAATAAGAAATGTGAAAATTGGAACACTAGTGCACTGTTGGTACAGTTGTGAACTGATCCAACCATTCTGTAGAGCAATTAGGAACTAGGCCCAAAGGACAATCAAATTGTGCATACCCTTTGTTCCCAGCAATACCACCAAAAGGTCTATGTTGGAAAGATATCAAAGAAAAAAGAAAAGGACCTATGTGTATAAAAACATTTATAGCAGCTTTTTATGTGGTAGCAAAGACTTAGAAATGGAGGAGATGCCCATAAATTGGGGAATGGTTGAACAAGTTGTGGCATACAATTGAGATAGAATACTATTGTAGTATAAGAAATGACAAATGAGAGAATTTCAGAAAAACCTGGGAAGGCTTATATGAACTGATACAAAGTGAAATTTGCAGAACCAGAAGAACATTGTATACAGTAAGCAATATTGTATAATGTTCAATTTTGAATGACTTAGCTATTTGCAGCAACACAGTGATCCAAATGCAATTCTGAAGCACTTAGGATAAAAAATATTATCCACCTTCAGAGAATGAACTGATGGAGTCTAAATACAGATTTCAGCATACTTTTTAAACTTTTTTTATTTTTCTTAGTTTTTCTTTTTTTTGTTCTGTGTTTTCTTTCACAACATGACTAATATGGAAATACGTTTTGCATGACTGTACATGTATCAAGTTGCTTGCCTTCTCAGGGGAGAGGGGAGAGAAGATAGAAAGGAAAATATTTTGAAACTTAAAAAAAAAGAATGTTAAAATTTTTTATGTGTAATTGGAAAAAAATCAAACATTTAAAAAAAATAAAGCTTGAGGCCATTCTCCTCTAGCCCAGGGGTTACTAATTTTTTGTATCATGGACCCCTTTGATAGTCAGGTAAAGCCTAGGGGCCCTTCTCAGAAGAATGTTTTTAAATGCATGTAATTAAATATATAGAATTACAAATGATGCCAATTATATTGAAATATAGTCAACAAAACAAATTCCTAGACCCCATGTTAAGAACTCACTGTTTTATTCCATAAGTTAAAAAAACAAAAAAAGAACCATTGCTCTAACCAATTTGACAATTTTGGTCACTTTTTCCTTATGTTCTTTCAGGGTCTTCTATTATCAACATAAGCCAACACTTGAAAGTAGTTCATGTCTCTATTTACTCCATCAGTCTTTAGAAAGTGGCAAGTGTCCTGAAAATGCCTTGGGGCACACATTGAAAGTGTAAAGTCAACTGGACAGATGAAAGTCCTATTCTCCAAGTCTTTACCAACCATAGCAATCTGATAAGAGCTACTACTCAAGTCCAATGTAGATATGTATAAAACCACTTGCTCCCTAACGCACAATCCAGAGCATACTGAAGTCCTGGTATTATCCATCAGTTCACTTTGGTTCTTTTGTTTAAATTCTGGTAATTAGAATGAATCTATATCCTTCCATTTTTCATCAGTTCCATCATTACGGTAATGCCCATAGGCTGTCAGGTTCTAGGATGACATTCACTATAAGGTTTTTGAGATGTTCTCTGAGATCATTCATCACAGTCTAAATCATTTTTCTAGTCCTTTCCCTGAATTGTCAGGATCCATTAAGTTGAATTCTTTGAGTTGTCCCTTGAGCACATCCCACATTCAACTTATATAGTAAGTCTTGTTCTTTTCCTCCTTTTCCCTCAGATAATAGAGGAAATGATGTTATGTGATGAAATTCAGCTGCCTTGCCCACTTGTTACTGCCTATGTACTCTTTGCACTTCTTCAATCTTCTTCCAGTCCTAAACTGTGCAATACTTTCTTGACTAGAAAAGTGAAGAAAAACTTCCCACCTCCAGAATTCTCAGAGTTTAAATTACTCCCTCCATGAGCTCTCTTTTCCTGCTCCTTATACTTGCAGAATGAAGGGACATCAGCTGCTTGGTTGCCTTCATTACAAAAAAAAGTATATGGTTAGAGCAACAATGCTGACTAATTTAATACTCTCCTCCATGGTATACTGTTCATACATTTCCTCTATTTAAGGGGCCATATGGTTCCCAGAATAGACTGGGGTCATGTTAAACCTTCAGTTACAATTGTAGTGGTCCCAGCAACAAAACATTGAAGGGCTACAGGGACAGAGATAAAGGCAAGTCATCTATTACATAGGCATTGTATTTCTGGGCTTAAGAGACATTTAGTAGATGTTTTTCATTTTTTCCACCAAACTAAATCTTTTGAGACTTTCACACAGAAAAGTAAAGCACCAGTGCATATGAATACTAACCCCAGAAGTACACAAGGAAACACAAAAGAATGTGGTCCCCAAAGATGTATCAGAAGATAATTAACCCAAATGGGAGAAAGAAGAACCTTTTATAAATTTTTTCTCGGGGCATGGGATTTAAATAAGTACTGTTTTTGTTGTTTGCCCTTTGTTTTCAAAGAGAATCAATGACATGATGAGGATTTCTCTTGACTCCTGCATGAATTGGATTTAAGTGAGGCACAAAGTTGTCAGCCTTGCTCCCCCCTTCAGAGTCACTGAAGTCCAGTGTTAAGACAAAAGGATGACTATCAATGAATGAGCCTGGGATGCGGTGGATGACCTTGTCATCTTTGATGTTAGACCAAGCTCTAAGCGCTCCACAGCATGTGCTATAGCTGCCTTTATGGCCATTGGGACAAATTATTATCTGTTTTATTATATGGGAGCAGTCTTCACTTTCTTGAAGGATACACCTCCCTAACTCATTGAAGGGTTTGAGACCTGTGGGTTAACCTCAACCTTTATACTGTCTGCCCAGAATCACAGTTTAGTAAGGTGTGACCACTATGCATGCTATAGCTTCTTGGAGCCACAGGTGAGAGTTGAGTATAAGGGGGACCCCAAAGGTGGTCGAGAAGCCCTGAAAAGTTGGCAAGCCCTCACACTAGAGGTGCTTGAACACCTCATACCTGCTTAAGTCAATATGGCACCAAGCAAATGACAATATGGTTTAGTCAAAAGAGCGTTGCACTGGGATCCATAAGAGTTGGGTTAAAACATTAGACAATTTGTTTCACCTCTCTGACCTTCCATCTCTTTATTTGCAAAGTACATATAATAATAAATACCTTTATTTACTTCACAAGTTTTCCACTAATGCCACACCATGACGTAGAAGTAACCCTGGACTCTAGAAGGTCATACCAGTGGATCAGCATCCAAGGGATGATTTTTTGATTTCTATTTATAGTAGTCCTCTAGACTTCTATCCCCATACCTCATTGTCCTCTACTAGCAATATTCCTGAAGATCATAGTTTCAAAGGATGTAATGTCAATCAACACAGCACACTGGAGGACTGCTGCTATGAATGTGTATATTTGGAAGGGAGTCAAATTGCACAGTATAATAGGCATTCTATTTACTCAGAACTAAGCCATATTCAAGAAATTAAAGCATTCACAATATAACATCAAAATCCATAACAACTTATTACAAAGGTGTCCACATGGGCTCAAACAGACACAAAAGTATAAAACATAGCATACCCCTCACCTTATACATTCTTTTTGGGGGGCTTCAAAATGTTTGGGGAGTGAGCAACCAGTTCCTCCTCACTCTGGTACTGTTCCAAAATACTTGTTTATATAATCAAGGGATCCCAGGCCACGGTGATCCCTAACATAGCACATCACCAGGAGTAGCAGAGAACACAACACACTCCACAACTAGGTCACAGTAGGTTACAATCCCCTCAATCCAAACAGAGCATCCAAGTAAAGTCCTCTTGGGGGTTTGTCCTTTTCCCCCTTCATCCCCCAATGTTGAAGTCTCCCACCTGGCACTCTCAGGTGCACACATGCTCAAATGAGCCAAAGAGTTCAAGTCTTAACACTGCTCTAGCCCCCACTTCCAAGTCCTGAGGGGCAACTGGGGGACAAAGACAACAAGGTGTGTCCTTGAGAGCCATGGCACTTCTCCTATCCCACCACAGACAACTCTACCCCCAGGTCCCAACCCATCCCAAGGGGATGTGACAAGAAAGCACTCTCACTGCTCCTGCCTTACTGCAAAACCTCCATCTTGGTTGACACTGAGTCCTGAGCTCCAGGGCTCCTCCTTCTGCAGATCCAGGGGTTGTCTGCTCCCAGCTCCTGCCTGGGTTCACATGCAGGCAGCTCTTTGCTCCTGCTCCATGTCTTACCTCATGGGGGAAGGGATTGCTCCATTTCAAGCTCTCCATGCTCCTGCCTGGGTCCAGGCATAGAAGGCTTCAGTGGCTTCTACCCCCAGCTTCTATTTTGGACCTGCACCACCTCATCTTTGGGCCAGCTCATGCTCCCCCAGTCTTACATGGGGAGGGGCTACTCTGGTCTAGGCTCTGGGCACAGCAAAATAATACAAGATAAAGGTAATCAAACAGCTAGAGCTCCAATCGTCTAAACAGAGTAATAGAATGATTTATTTGACCATACCATGAGAACACCAACACCTGGGTTCACAAGGGACCAGGGAGTCCCTTAAAGACAGCTACACAGAGTCTCCTCTGGGAAATAAAAAAAAGACTCATGTGAAACATTCTTCCAATGAGTGATTCTCAAGACAATATCCCACCTCAGAATCCCACCTCAAAAAGCAAGAAAATCTAAATGACTCAGCATCTGTTGTGTTACAGTTGTGAATTACCAGAGTTCAAAGGAGATTAATCCTTTTGATGTTTACAATTTAGCATGATTCTGGGAAATTGAACTCCAGAAAAGAAAAACATCAAAAATCCCACTTTGCTTGTGCTCAGAAGGGATCATAGATTTAAAGGTGGAATGGACCTTAAAGATAATTTATTCCAATTCTTTCATTTTTTACAAATGAGAATATTGAAACCTACAAAAGTTAAGTAACTTGTCCAACACTCTACTTTTTCCCTTGGACCTACCTTTCTCCATGACCATGTCTAGTACCTATTGCCTCTTTCCAATTCTGCCTTCTCCTGGGGATTAGACTTTGTGTGTGTGTGTGTGTGTGTGTGTGTGTGTGTGTGTGTGTAGGGAGGGGTTGGTCATCAGCCATGCCATAAGAGCTCAGATCACCTCCTTTCCCACTCAAATGAATATTCCCCAGGTGTCAGAATTCCTAGTTCTAGCCCTGCCAATAGAACATAAGCTCTGTAGCTTTAATAGTAATAACAATAAAATAATAATAACATAAAATAAAAATAACTATTTACATAGTGTTTAAGGTTTGCAAAGTGCTTTTCAAATGTTATTTCATTTTACCCCAACAACCTCAGGAGGCAGACACTATTATCACCATTTTGTTGTTGAGGAAACTGAAGCAGACAAAGGTTAAGGGACTTGCCAAGAGTCACACAACTAGTATGTGTCTGAGGCTATATTTGACCAAAGATTTCTTGCCTGGAGGTTTAGCAATTTCTGCTCTCCACATAGCTTCCTCTCTAGATCTGGGAGAATTTCAAGTATGGACCCAGTGATAAAACTGTATTTTCTAGTATGTAAAAACTAACTTAGCTCACTACCACAAACTTGGCTACCTGGTGACTTTTTTGTTAGAACAACTCATAAAGAACATTTATTAATGCATAGAGGGGTCATGACCTACATGAGTTGTTTTGTGGGGAGGGGAGGAATGATTTGCAAAAGAATCACAAATTCTTCAAGTACATACCTCGCAAAATTGTTGCAAGGACCACATGAAATTGTATATAGGAAAGGGTTTTGAAATTGTCAAGTGCTATACAAATGTAAGGTACTGTCATTATTGTTATTATTGATTATTATTGTTATTACCTTGGCAGTACTGTTAAAATGTAATCTGTGTTTGAATAAGACTGAAAAATTCTATTATAGGGAAGTTAAAAACAAAAGGTACTTATCTGATGCACAGGGCACTGATTGCAATTAATTTGAAGTGATCATCTAGCAGGGACAGAGAGAAGCAAAGAAAACCCCACAATAACTGTGGATGATGTTTCTTCCTAGCAAGAGCAATGGTTCTCAACATCCTGTACAGTAGCTCTGACCATCAGGACACCTCATTCTTTCACTTACTTACACAACCTCCTCTTTCCTCTGTTTCAAGGTCCAAAATTTCTTTCTTTTTAAATTTATTAATTTATTTGTTCTCAGTTTTTAACAGTCACTTCCATAAGTCTTAAATGTTCTCCTCCTCCCTCACCCCTCCCTTCATGAGACAGCTTGGACTCTATACATACATTCTTTTTAGACACATTTTCACATTAGTTATGTTGCATAGAGAAACTGAAATGAATGAGAGAAACCATAAGAAAAAACAAACCAAAACAAAACATAACACAAGAGAAAATATTCTGCTTCATTCTGCCTTCTGATTCCATAGTTCTTTCTCTGGGTGTGGATGGCATTTTGCCTCAAGTCCTTTGGGAATGTTTTAGGTCCTTGCATTGCTGTGAAGGGCTGAGTCTATCAGAAATAGTACATGCACACTGTGGCTATTACTGTATAAAATCTTCGCCTGGTTCTGCTCATTTCACTCAACCCAAAATTTCTAAATGCAATATATAATAAGAAACAGGACCAGTGGCCATGAACTCATGACATTTTAAATCGGGAAGGTCAGTTTGCTTTGGAAGTGAGTCCTGCACCTGTCACTGTAGTGCAAAGGAAGAATACAATGGAGACTTTCATCCACAAGGATTCCCTTTTCTCTCTGTGAAAGAGGGAAGTCTAGTAAGAGGTGAGCTTTCCTCTTTGAGAACAAAAGCTGGCATATTGAGCTCACCTTCTTTCTGACACACCATCAATCTTTCTGGCAGCTATCTCCCTTCTTTCCTTCAGAAAAACAACCACTAGAACTGAATTGTTCAAAAAGGCAGTTTACCACTGGCAGAAAAGAAACAGAAAATGCTGATCTTGTATTCTTTTTATATTTCTTTTCTGCCACTAATCTTGGAGTACAGCAGCAGACTAATAGAAACTCCAACAGCTTTGTCCATGCTGGCAGTTTGGAATGATGCCTAAAGCTGCTTGACAGAGGCATTCTTTTCTCTCCACCACTACAGAATGTGGTAGAAATGAGACACTTTTAGCACATAATGTGGGAAAAGTAAAATTATACTCTGACTTGCTGGGAAAAGGACCAAATGGGGACAATTTCAGCAATTATCAGCATAACATTATTTTACTTTCTGGCACCATTCCACTCAGTGTGCTCTCTCATTTGTTTCACTGCTTAGGTTTTGCTGGGGGGTGGTGGTGGGGGTGGTGGTGGTGGTGGTTGCTTGATGGGGGAGGGTTGTATTTATATAAATATTTCTTCTGCCAAGTACACTTTTTTTTGCTCTCTCAGTTTGCCTAGATTTTTCATCTTTTCTATATAAGATTCTAAATTCTGCATTACTACATAGCAAAAAATATATATGATTAGGGAATGATGGTGAATAATGTTGTTTTTTTTGGGTTTGGAGTTTTCTTATTAATTGTATTTCACACGTACAGAGTAATAGTAACTTTATTCAAAGGAAATAGGACAGAGTTTCACTGTTTATTAAAAGGTAGTGATAACATTTACCAAGTTCAAATAATTAAACTGGGTTTTTATGAAATCATACTATTGTCATTTTGACCATTTCTCCCGGACATCAGTAACCAGAAAGCTAGATTGACTTTCAGTGATGTCACACTCAAAGCACCTGGGATATTTCTTTTTACATATTGACCCCCAAAATTCTACTCCAGGTTTGAGACAATCAGTAGGAAAACACTCACCTCATGAACCCCATCAATGTAGCTAACTTTTACCTGCATATTAGTTCAAGAAAAAAATAATTTCATCAAACCAAAACCAATTAGCAAAAGAATCCCATGGGGGGTGGAGCCAAGATGGTAGAGTAGAAAGATGAATATACTCTAGCTCTTCCCCCACAGCCCATAAAATACCTGTAAAGAATGACTCCCAACAAATTTAAAGCAGCAGAAGCCACAGAATGATGGAGTGGAGGAGACTTCCAGGCCAGGATGATCTGAAAGGCTGATGGGAAAAGTCTGTTGCACTGGATGTGGAGCAGAGCCCAGCCCAGCCTTGACTGCGCAGCACAGGGAGGAGGACAGGAGCAGGCCTTGGGGGCAGAATCCCCAGTGGCAGCAGCATGGTTTGCAGATCCCTCAACCCACAGGTACCAAAGGTCAGTGAGAGGGCTTTTTCAGCTGGCTGAGAAGGGAGAAGGGTTCCCCACCCATAGCTCTGGTCCCAGGTGGCAGCGGGGGCAGAGGCCCCAGCAGGCAGCAGCCAACATCCATTATTGGAGGTCTCATCATAAAGCCCCTGGGGAAATTGAGCAGCTGATCTGAACCTCAGCCCTGAGTGCTGGTGTAGCAGAACTGGAAGTGAGGCTGTTGTGGAGAGGGTTATGTGAAGAGGATTATGTTGTAGAGAGGAGATACTCACAGATTCTGGGCACAAAAGCTTCTGGTTGCTCCTAGATCAGTGTGTAGGCTTGATTGTGCCACCTTGGAGGAACTGAGATCTTACAGGTCCCCAGAGTATACCCGACTCTTGACAAAGAACCTAAAAGTCAAGTAACTGGTTGGGAAAATGTCCAAAAAAGGGAAAAAATAAGACTACAGAAGGTTACTTTCTTGGTGAACAGGTATCTTCTCCCATCCTTTCAGATGAGGAAGAACAATGCTTACCACCAGGGAAAGACATAAAAGTCAAGGCTTCTGTATCCCAAACATCCAAACAAATATTTCATGGTCTCAGGCCATGGGAGGGCTCAAAAAGGATTTTGAAAATCAAGTTAGAGAGGTGAAGGAAAAATTGGGAAAAGAAATGAGAGTGATGCAAGAAAATCATGAAAAGTGAGTCAACAACTTGCTAAAGGAGACCCCAAAAAATAATGAAGAAAATAATACCTTTTAAAAATAGGCTAACTCAATTGGCAAAAGAGGTTCAAAAAGTCAATGAGGAGAAGAATACTTTAAAAAGCAGAATTAGCCAGATGGAAAAGGAGATTCAAAAGCTCACTGAAGAAAATAGTTTTTAAAAATTAGAATGGAACAGATGAAAGCTAATGACTTTATGAGAAACCAAGAAATCACAACACAAAATCAAAAGAATGAAAAAATGGAAGATAATGTGAAATACCTCATTGGAAAAACAACCAACCTAGAAAATAGATCCAGGAGAGAAAATTTAAAAATTATGGGACTACCTGAAAGCTATGGTCAAAAAAAGAGGCTAGACATCATCTTTCATGAAATTATCAAGGGAAAACTGCCCTGATATTCTAGAACCAGAGGGCAAAATAAATATTGAAAGAATCCACCAATCACCTCCTGAAAGAGATCCAAAAATCCAAAAAGAGAAACTCCTAGGAACATTGTAGCCAAATTTCAGAGTTCCAAGGTCAAGGAGAAAATATTGCAAACTGCTAGAAAGAAGCAATTTGAGTATTGTGGAAGTACAATCAGGATAACACAAGATCTAGTATCTTCTACATTAAGGGATCTAAGGGCATGGAATATGATATTCCAGAAGTCAAAAGAACTAGGATTAAAACCAAGAATCACCTACCCAGAAAAACTGAGTATAATACTTCAAGGGAAAAAATGGTCTTTCAATGAAATAGAGGACTTTCAAGCATTCTTGATGAAAAGACCAGAGCTGAAAAGAAAATTTGACTTTCAAACACAAGAATCAAGAGAGGCATGAAAAGGTAAAGAGGAAAGAGAAATCATAAGGGACTTACTAAAGTTGAATGGTTCACATTCCTACATGGAAAGATAATATTTGTAACTCTTGAAACTTTTCTTGGTATCTGGGTAGTTGGTGGGATTACACACACACACACACACACACACACACACACACACACACACACACACACACTCACAGAGAGAGAGAGAGATACAGAGCACAAGGTGAGTTGAATAGGAAGGGACTGTATCTTAAAAAATAAAATTAAGGCGTGAGAGAGAAATATATTGGGAGGAGAAAGGGAGAAATGGAAGGGGGCAAATTATCTCTCATAAAAGAGGCAAGAAAAAGCCTTTTCAATGGAGGGAAAAAACGGGGAGGTAAGAAGGAAAAAGTGAAGCTTACTTTCATCACATTTGGCTCAAGGAAGGAATAACATGCACACTCAATTTGGTATGAAAACTTATCTTACAATACACTAAAGTAGGGAAAAAAGGGATAAGCACAGTAGGGGGGGAATGATGGAAGGGAGGGCAAATGGGAAGAGAGAGCAATTAGAAGTAAACAGTCTTGGGGAGAGACAAGGTCAAAAGAGAGAATAGAAGAAATGTGGGGCAGGATAGGATGGAGGGAAATATAGTTAGCCTTACACAACATGACTATTATGGAAGTCATTTGCAAAACTACACGTATATAACCTATATTGACCTTCTCAGTGGGGATGGGTGGGGATGGAAGAAGGGAGAGAAGTTGGAACTCAAAGTTTTAGGAACAAATGTTGAATATTGTTCCTGCATACAACTGAGAAATAAGAAATACAGATAATGGGGTATAGAAATTTACTTTGCCCTACAGGACAAAAGAGAAGATGGGGCCCATGTGACCTGCTTAAATCACATGGAAGCTTAAGTCACATGTGGTAGGAGGAGCTTGATGAATGGGTGAAATAGGAAAGGTACAGCAGAGCTGGGAGGAAGTAGGTTAGAGTAGTCAGAGCTGAGAAGGACACAGGCAGACACAGATAAGCTCCTGAGTGTTTGTTAGTTTGTGGGAAGGTCCTAGCAGGGTGGGGGGAAATGCTTTTGTTCCCTGCAGTGCTAATGTGTGTTGACTTCTTGGTTACTAGGATGGATTTGGTTTTCCAGGATTGGAATTTGGCTTTCTGGTGTCTGAATAAATGTTTTTCTTCTGTCTTTTATATGGAGAGTCTTTTATACTTTGATTTTGAGAACTACCCTGGCATATTTATAGTCACCACCAGTGCTGGGAATATTGCCTTGGTGATACAAAGTGCCAGCTATGAATTCAAGAAAACAGACCCCAGGAGCCCAGATGAGCAGCCTGCCCAGCAAAGAACAACACTCAAAGGGAACTGTATGAGGATTCTACAAAGACAGAAAGGACTTCCAGTACCAGAAGTTGAGCTACCATACATGCTTCCTAAACATATATTTTATGACCATTGTACTTTTAGTTGGAGCAAATTCTTCCCATGGACTGCATGTATTTCTGTGAGAGCCCATATCATGTTTGAGAGGAGAGAGGAGAAGTAAGGTACTATTTTTGACTATATCAGATTAGTATATTTTAGCCTTTAGAAAACCTAATTAGTCTGTTGGCTGACTGTTGATTAGAAGTACATCAGAGGAGCCCATAAGCTACAGCCATATGAATAATTATCCACAGGGTTACCCCTGGAAACTGGGATAGTAGTCACTCTTCTGAGGATCCCACCTATAATTACAGGTTGGGCATAGTACCCCAGATGAGATGCTATTAGGCTCAAGTGAAAAAGAAAGCAAAATTAGATAGCACATCTGGCAATTTTATTGGTGACTTAAAGGAAACTGTGAGATCTGTTTTATTTCCTCACCAATTCTTACTTGATAGAGAATGTGGCAACATTCCAGAGATTAATTACCAGTTATCTACATTTAGGACAAGCTGGAAGTACAATGCAATAGAAATAAGCCTTGGAAAGTGAAGCTCATGAAGAAGAATAGTTATTGTTATAAGAGGAGAAAGTTAAAAAAAGGGGCTGATTGCACAAATATGGTAATCTCACAGTTTAATGAACATGTGTGGTAAGGATGTCATTCCTTCCCTTTGAAAGGGATTTGAGAACAGGGGGGCTTTTGGAAGCAACATAAAAGGTCAGAAGGAGGTGATTGAATGAAAAATCTCTGCTTTTTATTTTAAGGGGCTCCTGCTTCTGTCTTAGTTATTTTGCTTCTATGGGCTTGCTAGTATTGTTAAAGTACATTGATCAGGAGTATAGTCACTATGTGTGACGGGCCAGGGGAAGAGGGGAATCCTGAATTCATAATTTAAGTCAAGTAATTTGTCTCTTCTCAGTTGTTGCAGTGGCCTTTGTCACATTGTTGATCATGTACTTTCTGTGGTCTGTATGTATGTGTATGTGTGTATGTATGTACATACACACACAGACTATATATACATGTATATACACACATGCATATGCACACACTCACATATGTATAGATATAATACACACATATGTCATATACACATATGCACACCACAAAGAAGACAAAGTTTAAAAAACATGCTTCAATTGCATTCAGAGTTCATCAGAGTTCTCTGGAGATGGATAGCCTCTTTCATCTCAGGTCCTTTGAATTTGTCTTCCTTCCACTGTTGTCTTAATCAAAGTAGCCAAGTCTGTGTATCGCCAAGGCAATATTCACAGCACTGGTGGTAACTATGAATAGGCCAGTGCAGTTCTCAATTGTAAAGTATAAAAGACTCTGTTCCATGTTTAAACTTATCAGGGTTTCCATATATAAGGGAGGCCTCTGCCCCAGTATCTATTAATGTCCTGGTTGCAGTATTTGATCCATTTTTCCAATATATTGTCAAATTGATATGGGGTCTGTAATTCCGTCTGTATATTTCTTTAATCTGAGTTTAGGCTTGGCCAACTTCCTGTTCTCCCTGAAGGTGCAACAAACTTGAATACAAGGGACCAGCAGGATCTGTAGAGGCAGTTTTTAGCTTTCTATTTTGTCTAATATTGAGTACCTTTTCTCGGTACATTTGTATAGTTCATTAGTTGGAATACCATTTATGCTTCTAAAATCTACCCTTGATCTCAATAGAGCAGTAAACAATTCTCTCCTTGTTAACTTTTTCTGATTTTCTATCCACTGAGTATTTACTCTTCTCTCTCTAGCAATGTTATCTTTTCACCAGTCTCCTAAATCACCTAACTGTGAAATCTTGTCCAGAACCTCTGAAAGAGGGTGCCCTATTTACTCAATTATTCAAGTCAAAATCAAGTGCTTGTAATTAGGAGGAGCCATCTTCACCATATTCTTGCCATATTCCTGTGGTAAACTGCATAGTATGTGTCTACATTTCTGGTCATTACAGCAGTCTTCATTACCTCCTCCTTTAACTTTCTTATACAATCCCTAAGTGAATCCCAGGGCCTGTCTCCACTAGGCCACATAGAGTCAGTAGGATACTGTAAACTGCAGCTTTCTGCAGCCAAAGCTAACAGATTAGTTGTATTGTTACCTCCTTGCATACTGCAATCTCTAAAAGTTTGCTGTACAAAAGGATTCTGACTAATACCCACAAATTTCAGGCAGTTTATGGAATCAATAGCTATTCCTCCAGCTCTGTCATCACTGATTCTCACTATCCAAAATATTAATGATTCTCCCATCCTTTGGGTGAATTTACTCAAAATTTCTGTGACTTCCTGCTGAGCAAAACCCTCAATTATTTCCCTAAACCCTGAGTTACCTCCTTGGTTGTCCTGTTTCTGCCTCATTCTTGGGAGTGCTTTGGACTGAGAAACTTCTACCTCTAAAATTATTTCACTTCCTTTGTCACTGTGGCAACTAGGCTGGGTTAGTACAAAGGTCAGATGTGCATTTCTTTTGTTAGCCTTCAGCTTCTTCAGAGCTAAATGAACAACCTTTCCTCCCACCTGAGACCCCCACCCCCACCCCAGACTGCTCTTGTACTCTTTCCATCTGAATTTTTTATTTACTCACCTCATCTCTGTTTCTACACATAATACAGTAAGTCGTTAGTAAAATCCAGCCTCTCCTACTTACCCTTGCCAACTCCTTCCCTGGTCTTTATTGGTATTCCTTGCAAACACCTTTACTAGTCTCCAGGTTCCCCCTCTTGTAACCTTGCTTCCCAGTTTTCACAGGGTCCAGTGCTTTTAGCCCACTTCCTTGCTAGTGAGGAAAACGGCAAATTCTCCCATCCTAGGATATTAATGTCTTCCTCTAAATCATGGCTGCCTCAAGGCAAAATTCACAGCACTGGTGGTGACTATGAATATGCCAACGTAGTTCTCAGAGGCAAAATATAGAAGACTCTGCATATAGAAGGCAGGAGAAAAACGTTTATTTAAGCACCAGAAACCCAAATCTCAGAACCAGAAAGCAAAATCCGTCATGGTGACAAAAGAAGTTAATAAACATGATCACAGCAGAAGGCAAAGCTGCTCTCAAACCTGCCCTCCCCCAGCCAGGGCCTTCCCAACTGTCAACTGTCACAATGTTTCAGTCTCAAATCTTCCCTCCCCCAGCCTTGGCCTTCCCAACTGTCAATTGTCACAATGTTTCAGTCTCAAATCTTCCCTCCCCCAGCCTTGGCCTTCTCAACTGTCAATTGTCACAATGTTTCAGTCTCAAATCTTCCCTCCCTCATCCAGGGACTTCTCAACTGTCACAATGTTTCAGTCTCAAATTTCGCCTTCCCCAGCCAGGGCTTCTCAACTGTCAACTGTCACAATGTTTCAGTCTCAAACCTCCTCTCCCTCAGCCAGGGCCTTCTGCACCATCAACTGTTACAATGTTTCAATTGGCCTGTGTCAGTTGGCCTGTGTTCTTTCTCCTCTGGCCTAACCCCACTCACTCACTTTGTCCCAGTTCTGCTCCACCCTTCCAGTTCTGCCTCTTCAGCAAGCTCCTCTCACCAGGCTTCCAGACCATATAGGTCTCTTAATTAATGAGGAAGATCGTTCTATTTAAATTACTATTACAGTCTGTCACAGTTGACTATCCTTATAATATTGGCAGTCATTGTGTATAACATGTGCATGGTCCTGCTTGCTTCACTTTGCATGAGTTCATATAAGTCTTCCTAAGTTTTTCTGAAACCCTCCTATTCATCATTTTTCATACTACACTAGTATTCCATCACATTCATATGACACAACTTGTTATTACCCAGTTGATATATGCATCTCCTCAATTTCTAATTCTGTCACCAAAAAAAGAGCTACTACAAATATTTTTATACATATAAGTCCTTTTCCCTTTTATGATTTCTTTGAGATGCAGACCTAGTAGTGGTATTGCTGAGTTATAGGATATGCACATTATTAAAGTTCTTTGAGCATAATTTCAATTTTTTTCCAGAATAGTTGAAGTAATTCACAACTCCACTTACAATGCATAAATGTTCCAGTTTTTCCACATCTTCTCCAACATTTGTCATTTTTCTTTTGTGTCATGTTAGTGAATCTGCTAAGTATAAGGTGGTATCTCATAGTTTTATTAATTTGCAATTTTCTGATCAGTGGTGATTTAGATAATTTTTTTCTTACAACTATTGATAGTTTTGATTTCTTCTGAAAATGCCATTTGACCATTTATCCACTTGAGAATGCCTTGAATTTTTTTTTAAAATTTGATTCAGTTCCCTATATTGTTGAGAAATGAGACCTTTATCAGAAAAACGTGATAAAATTTTTTCCTCTTGGTTTCCTGTTTTCCTTCTAATGTTGGCTACATTAGTTTTTCTTGTGCATAAGCTTTTTAATTCCACATAATTAAAATAATCTGCTTCCTGTGATGTGCCCTATCTCATGTTTGGTCATTAAAAACTGCCCTTATCCACATATCTGACAAGTACATTTTCCCATTCTCCCCTAATTTATTTATGATAACACCCTTTATGTCGAAATCATTTATCCCTTTTGACCTTATCTTGGTATGCCATAGGAGGTGTGGGTCTATGCTTAGTTAATGCCAAGCTGCTTTCTAGTTTTCCTAGCAACAGTGTCAAATAGTGAGTTTTTAATCACAAAAGCTTGGATTTTTGAGTTTATCTAGCATTTGCTAGATCACTATGGCCATTTACTACTTACTATGTATTGTGTACATAACCCATTCCAGTGCTCCACCATTCTATTTCTTAGCCAGTTCCAGATTGTTTTGATGATTACTTTTTTTTGTAATATAATTTGAAATCTGGAACTGCCTTCTTTCATATTTTTCATTAATTTCCTTGTCATTCTTAATTTTTTGTTCTTCCAGATGAACTGTTATTATTTTTTTGAGCTCTATAAAATATTTTTTGGTAGTTTGAATGGTATGGCATTGAATAAGTGCCATTAATTTGTGTAGAATTGTTATTTTTATTATATTGGCTCAGCTTACGCGTGAGCAATTGATATTTCTCAAATTATTTGGATCTGATTTTGTGTGAAAACTATTTTGTAATTGTGATCATATAGTTCTTGGGTTTGTCATGGCAGGTAGTTATTTAAAATGGAATTTCTCTTTCTATCTCTTGTTGTTGAACTTTGCTGGTAACATCTGGAAATGCTAATGGTTTATATGGGTTTATTTTATATCCTGCAACTTTGCTAAAGTTGTTAATTTTTTTCAAGTAGTTTTTTAGTTAATTTTCTAGGATTCTCCAAGTATATATCATGTCATCTGCAAAGAGTAATAGTTTTGTTTCCTTATTGCCTATTCTTATTCCACCAATTTCTTTTATCTTCTCTTATTGTTATAACTAACATTTCTAGTACAATCTTGAATAATAGTGGTGATGATAGGTACTCTCACGTCACCCCAATCTTACTGGGAAAGCTTTTAGCTTATCTCTATTACAGATAATGTTTGTTGATGGTTTTAGACAGAACTTACCATTTTAAGGAAAGCTCTATTTAATCTCATGCTTTCTAGTGTTTTAATAATGAGTGTTGTATTTATTGAATGAGTGTTGTATTTTTTTTAAATCTATTGATATAATCATGAGATTTTTTGTTGTTTTTGTTATTGAAATGGTCAGTTCTAGTTTTCCTCATACTGAACCAGCCCTGAATTCTTGGCATAATCCCACTTGATAATAGAACATGATCTTTGTGATGATATATTGCTGCAATCTCCTTGCAAGTATTTTATTTAAATTTTTGCATCAATATTCATTAGGAATATTGGTCTGTAGTTTTTCTTTCTCTGTTTTTGCTCTTCCTAGTTTAGGTATCAAAACCATATTTGTACCGTAAAAGGAATTTGGTAGGACTCCATCTATTTTTCCAGATTATTTATATAGTATTGGAATTAACTGCTCTTTAAACGTTTGATAAAATTCATTTGTGAATCCACCTGCTCTTGGAGATTTTTTCTTACAGAGCTTATTCAATTTCTTCTTCTAAGGACTATTTAAGTATTCTATTTCCTCTATGTTAATCTGGGCAGTTTAATATTTTTGTAAATATTCATCCAATTCACTTAGATTGTTGGATTTATTGGCATATAATTGGTCAAAAATAGCTCCTAATAGTTGCTTCAATTTCATCTTCATTGGTGATGAATTTACCCTTTTCATTTTTAATATTGGTAATTTAATTTTTTTCTTTCTTTTTTTAAATCAAATTAACCAATGGTTTGTCTATTTTATTGTTTTTTTCCCTTGAAATCAACTCCTAGTTTTATTAGTTCAATGATTTTCTTTAAATTTTATTTTACTTTAATTTTTATTAATCTCTCCTTTGATTTTTAAGATTTCCAATTTGGTGCTTAATTGGAGACTTCAATTTTTTTCTAATTATTTTCAGTTATATGACTAATTCATTGATCTATTCTTTCTCTATTTCATTGATGTAAGCATATAGAGATACACATTTTTGAATCATAAATTTTTAGCATGTTGTCTCATTGTTGCCATTCTTTTTAATGAAATTATTAATTATTTCTATTATTTTCTTTTACCCACTCATTCTTTAGAATTAGATTATTTACCTTGGCATCTCCACTACATCCCAGGCCATCAACTAGGGTCAGGAAGACATCTTCCTGAGTTCAAATTTGATTTCAGACACTTACTAGCTGTGCCTGGGCAAGACACGTAACCATTTTTGCCTCAGTTTTTTCATATATAAAATAACCTGGAGGAAAAAAAACCATTCCATCATCTTTGCTAAGAAAAGCCCAGATGGAGTCATAAAGAGTCAGACATGACTGAAAGCAACTGAATAACACCTATACTTTGGAATAGTAGTTTTGTGGCAAACATAACTATTTCCCCAAAGGGAGTAAGCAGTGTCTCTTCTAACAAAATGCTTTCTATGTGTTTCATGACTCTTTGGGAAATATGAAAATAATAGGTCAAATTGTCTTGGCATATATCTTCGGGTCATTCTCATTTCACACAAGTCTAATTGGTTCATAATTATTTTATTTAATTAGGAAAATGAAAATGGAACAAAATCTATATCTTTTTTTTTTTTGATTCATCCACAATCTTTAGGACTTTCTCTTCTCTTTACTTCCCATATTTCATTAAGGTATATTTAATGAGATATACTTCCCCTCCCCGACCACTAAATTATATTAGGCTAACAAATTAAGACTCATGTTAGACATAAAACCAGAACTTCAATGATGAGTCATGAAGCTTAAGCAATTATGAATTTCAGAAAAATATTTATGATCTGATTTACATACTAATTGCTTGGTAGGCAGAGAATAGCAGAGCAACATGAAAAAAGTGAACAAATTCTTAGCTATACTGTGAAGTATCTATAAGGAGATTCTGTTTTAAGTCTTCTGTCTAAGCAACCTTTTCAAAATTCCTTTAAACAAGAAACTGACATTTCTAACTTCAGGTTTATAATTTCTACCATGATATTTATAATTTAATTTAAACCCCACATTCATAAAGGAACCTAAGGCTTAATGTAAATGTATTTGTAAAACATACAGGGTTCATATATAAACATAAAAAGAGTTCATACAAATCTTCCCTGTCTTAATTAAAGATGCGTTATGAAAGAGTATGTCAATTTTCTTTCCTTGTATCCATTCATGAGGAATCAGTCAAACAGTTTCTCCTTAGATGTTACTATGCCACATGAACGAGTGAATAATAAGAGATAATTTGTCTCAAAATGTCTCTCATTCATCCAGACCTTAGAGAAATATAGTAATTATCTATCAGTTAGATGAAAAAATACCAACTGATAAAATTCTTATAACAAAAATAATTTCTGAGGGCGGAGCCAAGATGGCGGAGTAGAAAGACGCACATACACATAGCTCCGAACCCACAACCCATAGAACCGCTACAAGGAAGTAACTCACGGCGAATTCTGCACCCAGAGGCCACGGAATATTGGAGCGAGGGAGATTTCTGTTCTGGAGAGACCTGCAAACCTCTCGCGGGGGGTCCTTCACGCTGCGGACTGGGTGCCAGGACTGGGAGCTGAGTGCAGCCCTGCCGCGGCCGCGGCACCAAGAGGAAAAGATCCGAGCGGGCTTCAGGGACGGGATCTCCAGTGGCTACGCGGGTCCCTCCACCCACAGAGGGACCTGCAAACCTCTCGCAAAAGGTCCGTCGCGCTGCAGACGTGGAGCCCAGCCCAGACCTGCGGTGGCCGCGGCCGCAGCACCAAGAGATACAGATCCAAGCAGGCTTCAGGGATGGAATCTCCAGCGGCTGCACAAGTCCCTCCACCCACAGGTGACGGGGGTCGGTGAGAGAGTCTCTTTGGCGGGTCGAGAGGGGAGTGGGGTGCCCCCATAATTCAGGCCCCCCCGGGAGGTAGAAGCTGAGAGGCGGCTGCAGACCAGGGATCCCCAAGGGGGCGGGAGCCTGGATCCATTGTGGAAGGTCTGTGCATAAACCCCCTGAGGGAACTGAGCCTGAGAGGCGGCCCTGCCCCAACCTGACCACCTGAACTTAATCTCACACTGAATAGCAGCCCTGCCCCCGCCAAAAGCCCTAAGGCTAGAAGCAGCATTTGAATCTCAGACCCCAAACACTGGCTGGGAGGATCAGGAGGCGAGGTGGGTGTGAGGAGAATATTCAGAGGTCAAGTCACTGGCTGGGAAAATGCCCAGAAAAGGGAAAAGAAATAAGACTATAGAAGGTTACTTTCTTGGTGAACAGGCATTTCCTCCCTTCCTTTCTGATGAGGAAGAACAATGCTTACCATCAGGCAAAGACACAGAAATCAAGGCTTCTGTGTCCCAGCCCACCCAATGGGCTCAGGCCATGGAAGAGCTCAAAAAGAATTTTGAAAATCAAGTTAGAGAGGTAGAGGAAAAGCTGGGAAGAGAAATGAGAGACATGAAGTCAAAGCATGAACAGCAGATCAGCTCCCTGCTAAAGGACACCCAAAAAAATGTTGAAGAAAATAACACCTTGAAAACTAGCCTAACTCAATTGGCAAAAGAGGTTCAAAAAGCCAATGAGGAGAAGAATGCTTTCAAAAGCAGAATTAGCCAAATGGAAAAGGAGATTCAAAAGCTCACTGAAGAAAATAGTTCTTTCAAAATTAGAATGGCACAGATGGAGGCTAAGGACTTTATGAGAAAGCAAGAAATCACAGAACAAAGCCAGAAGAATGGAAAAATGGAAGATAATGTGAAACATCTCATTGGAAAAACAACTGACCTGGAAAATAGATCCAGGAGAGACAATTTAAAAATTATGGGACTGCCTGAAAGCCATGATCAAAAGAAGAGCCTAGACATCATCTTTCATGAAATTATCAAGGAAAACTGCCCTGAGATTCTAGAACCAGAGGGCAAAATAAATATTCAAGGAATCCACAGAACACCGCATGAAAGAGATCCAAAAAGAGAAACTCCTAGGAACATTGTGGCCAAATTCCAGAGTTCCCAGGTCAAGGAGAAAATATTGCAAGCAGCTAGAAAGAAACAATTCAAGTATTGTGGAAATACAATCAGGATAACACAAGATCTAGCAGCCTCTACATTAGGGGATCGAAGGGCATGGAATAGGATATTCCAGAAGTCAAAGGAACTAGGACTAAAACCAAGAATCACCTACCCAGCAAAACTGAGTATAATACTTCAGGGGAAAAATTGGTCTTTCAATGAAATAGAGGATTTTCAAGTATTCTTGATGAAAAGACCAGAGCTGAAAAGAAAATTTGACTTTCAAACACAAGAATGAAGAGAACCATGAAAAGGTGAACAGCAAAGAGAAGTCATAAGGGACTTACTAAAGCTGAACTGTTTACATTCCTACATGGAAAGACAATATTTGTAACTCTTGAAACATTTCAGTATCTGGGTACTGGGTGGGATTACACACACACACATGCACACACACACATACATAGAGACAGAGTGCACAGAGTGAATTGAAGAGGTTGGGATCATATCTTAAAAAAAAAAATGAAATCAAGCAGTGAGAGAGAAATATATTGGGAGGAGAAAGGGAGAAATGGAATGGAGCAAATTATCTCTCATAAAAGAGGCAAGCAAAAGACTCATTAGTGGAGGGATAAAGAGGGGAGGTGAGAGAAAAACATGAAGTCTACTCTCATCACATTCCACTAAAGGAAAGAATAAAATGCACACTCATTTTGGTAGGAAAACCTATCTCACAATACAGGAAAGTGGGGGATAAGGGGACAAGCAGGGTGGGGGGGATGATAGAAGGGAGGGCATGAGGAGGAGAGTGCAATTCGAGGTCGACACTCATGGGGAGGGATAGGATCAAAAGAGAATAGAAATAATGGGGGACAGGATAGGATGGAGGGAAATATAGTTAGTCCTATACAACACAACTATTATGGAAGTCATTTGCAAAAACTACACAGATTTGGCCCATATTGAATTTCTTGTCTTCCAAAGGGAAGGGGTGGAGAGGGAGGGAGGTAAAGAAGTTGGAACTCAAAGTGTTAGGATCAACTGTCGAGTAATGTTCTTGCCACTAGGAAATAAGAAATACAGGTAAAGGGGTATAGAAAGCTATCTGGCCCTACAGGACAAAAGAGAGGAGGGAGACAAGGGCAGAGAGGGATGATAGAAGAGAGAGCAGATTGGTCATAGGGGCAATTAGAATGCTTGGTGTTTGGGGGGGCGAGGGGATAAAAGGGGAGAAAATTTGTAACCCAAAATTTTGTGAAAATGAATGTTAAAAGTTAAATAAATAAATTTAATTATAAAAAAAAAACAAAAAAAAAAACCAAAAAATAATTTCCAATGAACTCCAGTGTCTTTTGCCTTGAAGCTGACAGTTTACTGCTATTACCCAAACTGATTGTGAATGATTTTTGAAATTCTAAATAATATCAAAAGTTCAAAACAGAGTGATTTCGTATGGATTTGTTTAAGCAGTCATGTTTTTTTTTTTACATTTTCTTAATAGTGAAGAAAGCCAAGCAAGACAAGAAATAAGTGGAATAAAGAATTCAGAGAACCATCTTTAAAAACAGTGATCAGTGATTCCTGGAGCAGCTTTTGCTAGGAAAATAGTGACAATCCAGACCATATGACCAAGAACCCCTTGGAGTAGCTGGTTGTATCTGTGCCAGGACTTTGTTAAATACATGTGGTACAGCCTGATACAATACTGTACACAGAGCAGATATACAGAAAGTACTTATTTGTTAATTCATTGATTAACAGAATTTCAGAGGTTATATACATACCACAGGGAGAACCCACTGAAATTCTTTATGTTAAAGACCAAACTCTTGTCCAGTATATACCACTGTGAGTTCTGCTCATGTTTTCTCCTCTAGGCAGATTTGTGTCTGGGACGGAGCCACCTCATATTTATGTTTTCTTTCCTCTGTTCATGAGGGAGGAAAAATGTTAGTCACCTTTGGAGAACTCACAAGATCCTGTAATAGAGGAAAGAAAATATAAATATGAAGTGACTCCAACCCAGACACAAATCTGCCTTGGAAGTTATGCAATCATAGGTCAGATCAGGAAAGGTAAGGTCACCCTCACCTCCACCCCACCCACCACTGACCTTCTAGAGCTAAAAGGCATCTTTATACTTCAAGGTCACAAGAAAGATGAGGCCCCTTTAGTGTATCTACAAAGTCCCAACTCACTAGCCAATTAAAAGCATCCTCTTAGCCAACAGGACACAGTTAGAAGAAATCAGCAATTGCTCTGAGATGGAGGAAAGACACTTCCATCACGCATGCCAAAGGGGATGCTACACAAATGACAAAGAGTTACTTTAAGCAGAAAGCAACTTAAAGTTTCTGTCTCTAAGACTAACTGTCTCTTCACAATAACATGCTGCCCTTAATGTTCTTAACACGATTAAATAGATCTGGTTTTGCTTGATTGAGAGACATTCATGTTATGTCTTTTCTTGTTCTGAGACCCTTTTAGTTGATTGGGTAACATTGACAAACTGGTAGCCCAACATTAGTCCTACATGCATTCACTTAAAACCCTCAGGTTAATGAGGGATTCTGAAATGTGTATCGTCCAAGTAAACTGTTAACCAGAGTTAGCCATTCGTGATCCGAACGCCCATATCACCAAAGTAATGAACCTATTTTTATCTAGCTCTACCTTCCATGTGAGCTTCTCAGGAAAATATATACCTTGTATCATGTCTGGTGTTCATAAATTCCACTACTTAGGAGATTTCTAAGGGGAAAACCCAGATGAGTTGAAAAGACTGTAGGGAAAAAATGCAAAAAGGGAATTTAGAATGATGAGAAAGATAAATGAAGTTTCATACTTGAAACAGCTTGCCCAGTTTTCTGTATTCAGACCCTAAACTTTTTTCCAACGAGTCTGGGCTTACTTAGGCTGATCTTTTGATCAGACTTTCAGGAGAAAAAATTTTAGGAAATAAACCAACAATTGCAGGCTACTTTCTCCCTGTCATTTCAACTCTGGCTAGGTTGGGATTAAAGAGATAAAGACTGATAAGCAAAGAAAGAAAATCTTTTTCCTGATTTGTAGAAATTTATGGCATTGTAAACTAGAGACTAAATTTGTAATGGAATATCTTTGTTGTAAATTTCCAGATTTTGCTTTGAAGATTTAGACTACCACTGTAAATGTTTAGATCTGAGGTAGCTGAAACCAATGAGCTCTATAATTTGAGGTGCTGACAGCCAATAGTGCTTGAGAAAATTGAGATTTTGAATAATATCATTTATGATTAGAAATCCAAATGTGATTGATTGACTTTGTTCTAAAACTAAGTTATAATGTAGTCTCATTTAAAGTGACAAATTGTAAAGTTTCACCCTCTTTAGGTAGATTATACCTTAATATAAAATACACTTGACATTAAGGCAACGTATTCAGAAACTTTGTGAATAAGAAGTAGAAGTTTAACTGTTTCAAAAGCACTTTATACTGGGTTTTAAATGCAATTAGTATAGAATACTAATGATGAATGAAGTGATCTTTTTATGTTTTTTGTTGTTCATTCATTCAATAATGTCTGACTCTTCATGAACTCATGGGCAAAAGCATGTCAGACCCTTCTGTTCTTCACTGTCTTTTGAAGTCTGTTCAAGTTCATGTTCACTGCTTCCATGACACTATCTATCCATCTCAGCCTCTGACATCCCCTCCTCCTTTTGCTTTCAATCTTTGCCAACATAAAGGTCCTTTCCAATTAGTCTTGTCTTCTCATTATGTGGTCAAAATATTAAAGTTTCAGTATTTGATCTTCCAGTGAATGGCTTGAACTAATTTCTTCTTTTTTTATTTCTCTTTTTATTTTATTTTTTATTAAATTTATTTATTTTTAGTTTTTAACATTCATTTTTACAAGATTTTGAGTTTCAAATTTTTTCCCCATCTCTCCCCTCTCCCACCCCAAGACACCATGCATTCTGATTATCCTTTCCCCCAATCTGGCCTCTCTTCTCTCAGACCCCTCCCTTCCCTTATCCCCATCTTTTCTCTTTTCTTGTAGGGAAAGATGGATTTCTGTACCGCATTACCTGTATTTCTTATTTCCCAGTTGCATACAAAAACAATTCTCAACATTTGTTCCTGAAACTTTGAGTTCCAACTTCTCTCCCTTCCTCCCTCCCCACTCATCCCCACTGATAAGGCAAGCAATTCAATATAGGCTATGCCTGTGTAGTTATGCAAAAGACTTCCATAATAGTCATGTTGTGAAAGACTAACTATATTTCCCTCCATCCTGTCCTGCCCCCCATTTATTCAATTCTCTTTTTTGACCTTGTCTCTCCCCAGAAATGCTTACTTCTAATTTCTCCCTCCTCCCATTTGCCCTCCCTTCTATCATGCCCCCCACACCCCACTTATCCCCTTCTCCCTTACTTTCCTGTAGTGTAAATTGAGTGTATATGTTATTCCCTCTTTAAGCCAAATATGATGAGAGTAAATTTCACTTTTTCCTTCTCACCTCCCCCTTTTCCCTCTCCATTGAAAAAGCTTTTTCTTGCCTCTTCAATGTGAGAGAAATTTATTCCATTCTATTTCTCCCTTTCTCCTCCCAATATATTCCTCTCTTCCACCTTAATTTTATTTTTTTAGATATCATACCTTCCTATTGAATTTACCCTGTGCCCTCTGTTTACATGTATATATATAATTTACATATAATCCCTCCAACTACCCAAATACTGAGAAAAGTCTCAAGAGTTACAAATATTATCTTTCCATGTAGGAATGTAAACAGTTCATCTTTAGTAAGTCCCTTATGATTTCTATTTCCTGTTTACCTTTTCATGCTTCTCTTGATATTTGTGTTTGAAAATCAAATTTTCTATTCAGCTCTTGTCTTTTCATCAAGAATGTTTGAAAGTCCTCTGTTTCTTTAAATGACCATTTTTCCCCCTGAAATATTATACTCAGTTTTGCTGGATAGGTGATTCTTGATTTTAATTCTAGTTCCTTTGACTTCTGGAATATCATATTCCAAGTCCTTCAATCCCTTAATGTAGAAGCTGTTAGATCTTGTGTATCCTGGTTGTATTTCCACAGTACTTGAATTGTTTCTTTCTGGCTGCTTGTAATATTTTCTCCTTGACCTGGGAACTCTGGAATTTGACTACAATATTCCTGGGAATTTTTCTTTTCGCATCTCTTTCAGGAGATAATTGGTGGATTCTTTCAATATTTATTTTACCCTCTAGTTCTAGAATATCAGGGCAGTTTTCCTTGATAATTTCATGAAAGATGATGTCTGGGCACTTTTTTTGATCATGGCTTTCAGGTAGTCCCATAATGTTTAAATTGTCTCTCCTGGATCTATTTTCCAGGTCAGTTGTTTTTCCCATGAGATATTTCACATTGTCTTCAATTTTTTCATTTTTTTTGGTTTTGTTTTGTAATTTCTTGTCTTCTCATAAAGTTATTAGCTTCCATTTGCTCCATTCTAATTTTTAAAGAACTATTTTCTTCAGTGAGATTTTGAACCTCCTTTTCCATTCGGCCCATTCTGCTTTTTAAAACATTCTTCTCCTCTTTGGCTTTTTGGACCTATTTTGCCATTTGGGCTAGTCTATTTTTAAAGGTGTTATTTTCTTCAGCATTTTTTTTATCTCCTTTAGCATGCTGTTGACTCGTTTTTCATTATTTTCTTGCATCTGTCTCATTTCTCTTCCCACTTTTTCCTTCACCTCTCTTACTTGATTTTCAAAATCCTTTTTGAGTTCTTCCATAGCCTGGGACCACTGCATATTTTTTTGGAGGTTTTGGATGTAGAAGCCTTGACTTTTATGTCTTCCTCTGATGGTATGCTTTTTTCTTCCTCATCCGAAAGGATGGAAGAAAACACCTGTTCACCAAGAAAGTAACCTTCTATAGTCCTATTTTTTCCCCTTTTTTGGTCATTTTCCCAGCTAGTTACTTGACTTTTGAGTCCTTTGTCAAGTGGAGGGTATACTCTAGGGACCTGTAAGTTCTCAGTTCCTCCAAGGTGGCACAATCAAGGGAGAGGAATTTCCTTCTCCCCTGGCCTGTGCTCTGGTCTATGAGTTACCACAATTACTCCTTTCTGCCCAGGATCTGTGAACAGGATTCCCTCTCCAGAGCCTCTACCAGCTCCACAATGCCAGTGCTCCTCCTCACCACAGACTCATATCAGCTGCTCAGTTCCCCCAGGGTCTTTAGACCAAGGGCTCCAAAAATGAAGGCTGCTGTCACAGTGACTGCCACCGCCCTGGGGCTGGAGTTGGGAGCAGACCACATTCTCTTCTCACCCAAGTGAAAGCTTTCTCACTGATCTTTATAGCTATCTTTGGCATTTGTGGTTTGCGAAATCTGGGAACCACAACTGCTACCCATAATTCCATGCCCTGAAGCCTGGTCCAGTCCTGTCCATGCCCTGCAGCCAAGGTTGGACTGTGCTCCACTCCAAGCCCTGTGCAATAGACCTTTCCTGTCGGCCTTCCAGGCTGTCTTGGGCTGAAAATCTCTTTCACTCTGTCATTTTGTGGTTTCTACTGCTCTAGAATTTGTTTACAGTCATTTTCCACAGGTATTTTATGGGTTATGGGGGTAGAGCTAGAGTAGTCTGTCCTTGTACTCTGTCATCTTGGCTCCATCCCCTCCAAACTAATTTCTTTTAAGTATTGACTGATTTGATATTTTTGCTATCTAAGGGACTCTTAAATGTCTTCTCCAGGACCACAGTCTGTAAGTCAGTTCTGTGGTGCTCAGTCATACATTACCACTGGAAAAATTAGAGTTTTGACTTTATGGACTTTTGTCAGAAAAGTGATATCTGCTTTTTGGTGTTGTTGTATAGATTTTCAATAGTTTTCCTTCTAAGGAGCAAGCATCTTTTAATTTCATAGCTGCAGTCACCATCTGCAGTGATCTTTGAGCCCAAGAATATAAAATCTGACACTATTCCATTTCTTCTCTATTTGCCAGGGAGTAACGGGACTTGTTGCCATGATCTTAGTTTTTTGGTATCTTCAGGTCAGCTTTTATACACTCCTCTTTAGACTTCATTGAGAATCTTCTTAATTCATCACTTTCTGCCATCAGAATGACATCATCTGCATATCTGAGCTATTTGATATTTCTCTCCACATTCTTAATTTTGACTTTTGATTATCCAGCCTGGCATTTCACATAATGTACACTGTATATAGGTTAAATAAACAAGGTGACAATATATAACCTTGTCATACTCCCTTTCCAATCTTAATCCAATCAGTTGCCTCATAATCAGTTCTAAACTGTGGTTTCTTGACTCATACATATTCTTCAGGAGACATGTAAGATGATCTGGCACTCTCATATTTTGGGAACTTGTCACATTTTGTTGTGATCCACATAAAGGCTGTAGAGTAGTCAATGTTGCAGAAGTAGATGTTTCTCTGGAATTCCCTTGCTTTCTCCACAATCCAGGGAATATTGGCAATTTAGTCTCTAGTTCCTCTGCCTCTTTGAAAACCAGCCTGATCTTCACATATTGTTGAAGCCCAGAATGCAGAATCTTAAGTGCAACCATGCTGGTATGTGAAATGAAGTTCAATAATTTAAACATTCCTTAGGATTGTCTTTCTGTAGGATTGGTTGTAAATTGATCTTTTCCAATCCAGTGGCCACTGCTGAATTTTCCAAATTTGATGACATATTGAGTGCAGCACTTTAGCAGTAGCATCTTTTAGGATTTTAATTAGCTTAGCTGGAATTATGTCACCTCCACTAGCCTTATTGTTAGTAATACTTTCTAAGGCTCACATGACAAGATTCTTCTGGTATTCTTCCTAATTTCTTCTACTTCTGTTAAATTCCTGCCATTTTTATCTTTTATCATGCCTGTTACCTTTATATCTCCAATTTTCTCCAAGACATACCTTATCTATTCCCATTCTACTGTTTTCTTCCTTTTTTTTTTTTTTGCATTGCTCATTTAAGAAAATCTTCTTATCTCTCTGTTCTATGGAATTCTACATTCAGTTAGGTATATCTTTCCCTTTCCTATTTCCCTTTCATTTTTGGTATTGTACAGAACACTTGTTTTCTTGCTTAAGTCTAAGACTCCTAACAGCAGTCCCTTATATTTACCCAATTCAAGCCCTCTGACTAGGAGATATTGGGAAAAGTTTGTCACCAATTTGGCTCCTATCTCTTTAAAGGAATTCTCTCAAGCTCTAGATAATATGGGTACTGAAAGGAACATATCCCCTGAGTCTGGCTGTTCTAATTAACTTCACAATTAGTTGTTCTAATGAACCTTAACCTAGCTCTTTGCTTCTGTAATTGTGCTTCTGCTAGTGTAGGAATGTTGAGCTTTAAAAAAAACTCAAAAGGGAGTAAACTTTGGGTAAACTTTATTGTATTGTTTGAACCTAGCCCAGAGTGGTTGAGAGATCAGACTTGTTGCTTAGAGACCAAATTTGTTTAATGTTTAATTCAGGATATTCACGTTATGCGGACCAGGAACCTGAAGATAGATGCAAAGAATGTAAATAGTTTCCTCTCATACATCTCAAGAAACCTAGGTATCTTACCTGGAAACTCCCTGTTCTGCCAATCAGCTGTTGTTTTCTTATTCCTTTGTTTAAACTCTATATAATGTAAAGCTTATAGAGACTCAGGCAGACTGGGTCACCCCTTTTTTGGCTCTCCCCTCAGTCAGATGACCTAATAAACTTCTCTCTGAAAGTTTTTCAGTTTGTCATTTTGTTCTTGATCAACAGAACCCTACAGCAAAGGCTCCCTATGCATTTTTTTTAAAATAATGATAACAGATTTTTCTAGGTGTCCTCTCCACCTCCCTCCACTTCACCCTGCGGATTACGCTTTTCCCTACTCAATCAGTTCTTGAATCTCCACAATCTTCACTTCTCTCTAATAACTTTTCAGCATAAAATGCTTAGTCATTTAAACAGCAAGATTACTTCTCTACAAAGCAATAAAATGTTAGGGCAAATACTATGTATGGGCAGGTCAGCAGGTATAGTTACACCATCTTGTTACTTGAATTTGATGCAATTTATCTCATTACTCAGGGCCCTAACAATTCCATTCTGAATTGTCTTCAGCCGTTAGCCCTTCCTTTACCCTAGCCCAACACAGAGATCTTTTTCTCAGCAGCACTCTGCCCACTTTCCCCTAACTCTTCCCTAACTGCTCCTACACACACACACACACACACACACACACACACACACACACACACACACACACACACACACACACACGCACACACACACAGACACACACACACAGACACACAGACACACACCAGATCACTAAGATAGCAAGGTCCTTTTTGACTCATTTTTTAGGTGAAACAATTGTGGCTTCCCAGATCCTACCCTTACCAAAAGATTAAAACTGCATTCATTATAGGCACATGAAATCTGGATAAGGTTATTCCTCATGCCCTGGGTCTCTTATCCAGAAACTTATACTCTCCCCTTTCTGGGAGTTCTACCACAAGCTCCTCCTCTGAACTGCCTTTTCCTTTTCTCCTGCTTTTCAGCAGCCAAGCCTTTTCAAGTGACTGATCCCTTCATTAATTTGTATTCCTGTCCCCAGTTGCTCATGCTTTATACATTTTTTTGTCTCTATAAAATTCCTTTTTTACTTTTTCTGTTTAAAAAGAATGTTGTTTCCATACCAACAAAAAAAAAATGGCAAAAAGATTATTATGTTTATTTAAGTTTCCAGATGGCATGCTCCTTTCAGTAGCAATGTCAGCACATCTAAAGCATATTTTATATGCCTGACAGAAACTTTTTGATCCAGCTGGATTGAAAGTGTGTTTAAATGGCCTCAGCCCCTAGGGTAGGGAACTAAGAGAATTCATTATTCTAAGGAGTGTGGGGAGGGAAGTTTTAGGAGTGGAAAGAAATTCCTTTGCAAAATTTTATTAGGGTACCCAGAGTTTAAAACTCATGCTATTCCATCAGGGATGGAGCACAAAAGGTAGTTATTCCAGATAATCAGCTATGTCTCTAGAATAATTCAAGGAAGTGCACAGGTCTGAGGCAAAAGATCAAGTTCTTCAGTGGTACTCTACCAGAAGTGTCAAATTCACAGACCACTTACCACTTGTGACTGGAAAAACTCCCAGTGCTTTTAGAACCAGATTAAAATGTCATTTGAAAATGTTTAATAGAATAAAAAAAACACAACATAGATAATGTCAATCTGTGGTTTTCTAAGTCAATATGTTGCCCTGCAGGGTTTCATTTCTATTTGTCTGACATTGTTGCTCTAGACAGTGTCACCTCTAAATGAATGCTATGAAGTAAATATGAAAATAAATCCAAATTTAAAAAGAGCTTTAAAGTTCCTTTTTCCTTATAAGTGATTTTGCTCTTTTCTGCTAATTGTTTTTATGTCAAAGGAATGTTCTGTATAAGTTAATTTCATTTTGGTGACTTGCAATACAGTTACTGCCTAAAATTCCTATTCCTTTCTTTTACTCATATTTATAGCAGACAACTTCCCAGCAAGTTCCTACACAGCCAAATTCTTTAGCCTAACCTCCTTGACATGGAGTGGGAAAATTTCTCATGTGACATCATGGTGGAAAATTTTCACAAACAGACCATTCCTGTGACATGATTATGATTAACTCCTCCCATAACATCACTTCCTCTCCTGTGACATCACTTGGGAATTTTCCAATACGTCATCCACACATACCATGAGAGTACTCCCCACCTTCTGAGAAGATCATGTAAAAAATGGATAAAGGTAGACAAATAGTCAGTTACTCTAGCCCCATTTTGACCACTTATGGAGAATGGCTATTCATCTTATTTATTAATTGTTTATATATCTTGGATTCCAAATTTTTAACAGAACAATTTGATATAAAGATTTTTTTTCTTATTTTGACTACTTTACTTATCCTAGGTATATTAGTTTTGTCTGCTCAGGAGATTTTCATTTTCACATAATTAGTTATCTATTTTGTGTTTTGTAATTACCTCTATCCCTTGTTTGGTTAAGAATATATCTCTATTCTTTTTGGTCACTCTTTTCTGTGTGCTCCTTCCTGCTGCATCCAAAGAGTGAAGATCAAGGTTCACCCACAGCATGGGTGCCATGAACTGACCCAGTGAGAGGGGATAGACTTCCTTCCTTTACTCTCCCTCTCTTTTACCCCAGCTTTGAGAAATGGGTCTAGGGATGTTTGTTTCTATTGTTGTTTGTCTGCCACATTTTCAGGTGTTGAAGGTGATCCCTGCAAGGCTGAGGGAGTTTGAGCCAAGATGACCTTGGAGCCAGGTTTGCAGAAGGTATGGTGCAGCCAGCCAGCTTGGCATCAAAGACATAAAAAGCCAGCATGTTTGACAACTGAATCTGAGGTGTGTTTTGTACTTTCAACTACTACTGTACTATACAGGACCTGAACTAAGTAAGCTGTGAACCTAATCCCCATCCTCTCCCCCAAAGTATGAGATGGTATGGGGAGACACTCCCAGGTCCAGGGGAAATAAATTTCTCTGTGATTGCACCTACTAAAGCAAATGTTTCTATGTGAAAGCAAAAATAAACAAACAAGAAAGATGATCTATTCATAGTTGTGAGAGGTATATGATCTGCTTCTCTCCTATTTTTTAAAAAAGTATAATATTTAATATTAAGGCTATGTATGCATTTAGAATGTATTGCATAATATGTTTAGGGTGTTGGTCTAAGCTAAATTTTTTACCGATCAGCATTTCAACTATCTATCCATTTTCAATGATATAAAGAGTTAGCCTGTGTTCTGAATTTGGTAGGAACCTGGATATTGATCACCAAACCCAGGAAGACACAGAGCAACTTTTAGAAATCTCTGGTACTTGGAGATACTTTGACAAATTGATCAAAATCTTTAAGATAGTATGTAATCAAAGAGCATATTCTACCTTTGACTGATCTCTATTATGCAGTCAAACATACATACACAATTACGTCAATAGAGTTGGTGATGGCCCTGGCAAAATATACCTCTCTCTTGTGGTATCTCATTTTACTCAGTAAATAGTGGTCCTAGCATTTTTGGTTGAGTCACAGGTTCAAAGCTGAAAAAAAGTATAGGAAGCATGCAATCCTTCCCATTGCTTTCTCAAGTTTCATGTACATTAATAGGATTCTTGGTTTCACAAGCAGAATACAGGTAATTACTTGGTAATTACTAATGTTAGGCTACATATTTTATACTTTATGTTGGATTATTGTATGTTAAGGTTCTTTATCCTATATTTGTATTGATCTTGTTCTTATAATATTTAGTCCAGTTGAATTTTTAGTTCTACATTTCAGTGAGATATGCCACCGTTGTTACTGTTGTTTTTTTTTAAGACAAGAAAAACCACAAGAATTTCCTGTAATTTACTGCTTTGCTATTGCTCTAGGAGCTTGATGCTTTTATTAGTTTGTAGTTTCAGCAATTACTTCTAAGTGAAAAGTTTCTCTTTGTTGAAAACAATGAAATCAATAGCACTGATTTTCCTTAGATATTGTGGTAGGATAGAATGTCAGGGCTAGAAGGGACCCTAAGAGATCATCTAATCTGAATCTTAATTTAAAGGAGAAAAAACTAAGGTCCAAGGAGAGTGTGTGTTGTCCAAGGAGAGTGTGTGGTATCCAAGATCATATAATTTTTTTCACAATTATTTATTTCAAACAACCCATATCTTATCTGAAAATTGGCCCTGTACTGATCAATCAGTTACTGTTTCCATATTCCTTTCATTGTTCATAGATACTTGAGTAGAGTAGGATACCTCTTTTTCTGATTTTAGGAAGTTGTTCCTATCCACTCTCCCTGTTCCAACCTGGAAAGTCCCTAATCTTTCCTCCAATCAGAGATCAGATTACCTAATGTCATCATCTGGCTAATAATGTTCTTTTAATTAATTGGTCTTATTTGATTAATTGTTTTTAATGCATAAAAATTTATCTCCTCCTGTATTGAGGATCCAGAAACAAAGCTAAGGAAAGTTACTGGTTCCAATTTGTCAGGCAATTGGCATATATTAATAAATTAATAAATCAACATGCTTGGAAGCTAGAACATTTGTTTCCTTAGTCATTTTGTCTTTCACCTGCCACATCTAACCCAATGCAAAATGGGAGGAAGGAACAAATTCACTGTAAAGAATGTGTATGATAAAGCAAAACAAATTCCCTAATTGGTCATGTTTTTTAAAAAGTCTCATTCTGCACCTTGAATCCATCACTTCCCTTTGTCAGGAGGTGGAAAGTATACTTCCTTACTGACCTTCTAGAATCATAGATATTCATTGTGTTCATCGGGGGTCTTACAGCTTTCAAAGTTTGTGCTTACAATACTGCTGTTATTGTATAAATTGTTCTTCATTTCATTCTTTATCAGCTTATACAAGTTTTTATAATTGTTTTTGTATTGATTTTTAATATAATGTTCTCATTCTTCTCACTTCACTCTGCATTACTTCATATAAGTCTTTCCATGTGTTTTTAAAATCATCTATTTTCTCTTTTCTTATAACACAATAATATTCCATTACACTTATATGCCATAATTTGTTCAGTCACTCCCCATGATAGGCATCCCCTCAGTTTCCAGTTGCTTTTTTGCTTTAAACACCACAAAAGAGTTGTCGTGAATACTTGTGTGTGTGTGTGTGTGTGTGTGTGTGTGTGTGTGTGTGTGTGTGTATGTAGGACCTCTTCTTCCTTCTTTGAACTCTTTGGGATAAAGATCTACCAGTGGTATGACTGGGAAAAAGAGCATGCATTTTTATTAACCTTTTCTGTATACTTTCACATTGCTTTCCAAAATGGTTATACTCATTTACAGCTCCACCTACAGAAGATAATTGTGTTTATTTCTCAAAGACCCTCCAAAGTTTGTAATTTTCTTTTTTTGAAATTATCTTTGCCACTCTGATGGGTATGAAGTGAAACCCCAGAATTACATTAATTTGCATTTCTTTAATGGGCAATGATTTTAGTTTATTTTTTTCATATGGATATAGATAGCCTAGGGTTTTTTTTTCTTCCCTTGATAATTTCCATATCTTTAGACCATTTATCAGTTGGGGAAGAATGTATTTGTTGTCCACCATGTTCCAAGCACTGTTGTCAAGCACTTTACAAATATTATCTCTTTGGTAATTTGATTGGTATGACCTTAAATAAATTTATTTAAGCATTATTGTCATTTGTATTACATTGACTAAGCCTAACCATAAGCAATGAAAATTTCTTCAATCATTTAGGTCTGTCTTTATTTCTGTAAATAATGGTTTGCAGCTGCGTTCATATAGTTTATGTACATACCTTGGTATGTAGACTCCCACAGTGCTTCTACGATGCTATGTAGACTATTTATAGGCCAAAGACATCTCAGCTACACAGCATTGATGGAGTCACACTGATTGTAAAGACATGATCCTGGAGAGATGGGCTGAACACTTTCCCATAGTGTTCCCAAAAGACCATTATCAACCAATATTGAAGCCATTGACCATATACCTCAGGTTGAAGTTAATCCTTCTGTAGACAAACTTCCAACTGAAGATGAGGTATTAAATGTCATTAGGAATTTCTTGCATGGCAAAGTGCCTGGTGCCATTTCTATCCCAACGGAGAGCTACAAGGCCCACTACAAGGTCCCCTGTTCATACAGAAGCTGACTGAAATCTTCTGGTTTATATGGCAAGAGGAGATTATCCCACAGGAGATCAAGTTTGACTTCATTGTTCATCTTTGTAAAGGAAAAGAAAACAGATCATCCTGTGGCAATCACAGGGGGTCTCTCTCTTAGTCATAGTTGGCAAGATTCTTGCCAGAGTTCTCCTAAATCAGTTGGTCCTTCACCTGGAAGGTGGTCATTTACCCAAGAGCCAGTGTAGCTTCAGGAAGGGCTGAGGAGTATAGTGTTTGCTGCTTGACAACTCTAGGAGAAGTGACAGGAATAGAATTTTTTTTTTAATTAAATTTATTTATTTAACTTTTAACATTCATTTTCACAAAATTTTGGGTTATAAATTTTCTCCCCTTTTCTCCCCTCCCCCCCAAACACCAAGCATTCTAATTGCCCCTATGACCAATCTGCTCTCTCTTCTATCATCCCTCTCTGCCCTTGTCTCCCTCCTCTCTTTTGTCCTGTAGGGCCAGATAGCTTTCTATACCCCTTTACCTGTATTTCTTATTTCCTAGTGGCAAGAACATTACTCGACAGTTGATCCTAACACTTTGAGTTCCAACTTCTTTACCTCCCTCCCTCTCCACCCCTTCCCTTTGGAAGGCAAGCAATTCAATATGGGCCAAATCTGTGTAGTTTTTGCAAATGACTTCCATAATAGTTGTGTTGTATAGGACTAACTATATTTCCCTCCATCCTATCCTGTCCCCCATTATTTCTATTCTCTTTTGATCCTATCCCTCCCCATGAGTGTCGACCTCGAATTGCACTCTCCTCCCCATGACCTCCCTTCTATCATCCCCCCCACCTTGCTTGTCCCCTTATCCCCCACTTTCCTGTATTGTGAGATAGGTTTTCCTACCAAAATGAGTGTGCATTTTATTCTTTCCTTTAGTGGAATGTGATGAGAGTAGACTTCATGTTTTTCTCTCACCTCCCCTCTTTATCCCTCCACTAATGAGTCTTTTGCTTGCCTCTTTTATGAGAGATAATTTGCCCCATTCCATTTCTCCCTTTCTCCTCCCAATATATTTCTCTCTCACTGCTTGATTTCATTTTTTTTCTAAGATATGATCCCATCCTCTTCAATTCACTCTGTGCACTCTGTCTCTATGTATGTGTGTGTGTGTGCATGTGTGTGTGTGTAATCCCACCCAGTACCCAGATACTGAAATGTTTCAAGAGTTACAAATATTGTCTTTCCATGTAGGAATGTAAACAGTTCAGCTTTAGTAAGTCCCTTATGACTTCTCTTTGCTGTTCACCTTTTCATGGTTCTCTTCATTCTTGTGTTTGAAAGTCAAATTTTCTTTTCAGCTCTGGTCTTTTCATCAAGAATACTTGAAAATCCTCTATTTCATTGAAAGACCAATTTTTCCCCTGAAGTATTATACTCAGTTTTGCTGGGTAGGTGATTCTTGGTTTTAGTCCTAGTTCCTTTGACTTCTGGAATATCCTATTCCATGCCCTTCGATCCCCTAATGTAGAGGCTGCTAGATCTTGTGTTATCCTGATTGTATTTCCACAATACTTGAATTGTTTCTTTCTAGCTGCTTGCAATATTTTCTCCTTGACCTGGGAACTCTGGAATTTGGCCACAATGTTCCTAGGAGTTTCTCTTTTTGGATCTCTTTCATGCGGTGTTCTGTGGATTCCTTGAATATTTATTTTGCCCTCTGGTTCTAGAATCTCAGGGCAGTTTTCCTTGATAATTTCATGAAAGATGATGTCTAGGCTCTTCTTTTGATCATGGCTTTCAGGCAGTCCCATAATTTTTAAATTGTCTCTCCTGGATCTATTTTCCAGGTCAGTTGTTTTTCCAATGAGATGTTTCACATTATCTTCCATTTTTCCATTCTTCTGGCTTTGTTCTGTGATTTCTTGCTTTCTCATAAAGTCCTTAGCCTCCATCTGTGCCATTCTAATTTTGAAAGAACTATTTTCTTCAGTGAGCTTTTGAATCTCCTTTTCCATTTGGCTAATTCTGCTTTTGAAAGCATTCTTCTCCTCATTGGCTTTTTGAACCTCTTTTGCCAATTGAGTTAGGCTAGTTTTCAAGGTGTTATTTTCTTCAACATTTTTTTGGGTGTCCTTTAGCAGGGAGCTGATCTGCTGTTCATGCTTTGACTTCATGTCTCTCATTTCTCTTCCCAGCTTTTCCTCTACCTCTCTAACTTGATTTTCAAAATTCTTTTTGAGCTCTTCCATGGCCTGAGCCCATTGGGTGGGCTGGGACACAGAAGCCTTGATTTCTGTGTCTTTGCCTGATGGTAAGCATTGTTCTTCCTCATCAGAAAGGAAGGGAGGAAATGCCTGTTCACCAAGAAAGTAACCTTCTATAGTCTTATTTCTTTTCCCTTTTCTGGGCATTTTCCCAGCCAGTGACTTGACCTCTGAATATTCTCCTCACACCCACCTCGCCTCCTGATCCTCCCAGCCAGTGTTTGGGGTCTGAGATTCAAATGCTGCTTCTAGCCTTAGGGCTTTTGGCGGGGGCAGGGCTGCTATTCAGTGTGAGATTAAGTTCAGGTGGTCAGGTTGGGGCAGGGCCGCCTCTCAGGCTCAGTTCCCTCAGGGGGTTTATGCACAGACCTTCCACAATGGATCCAGGCTCCCGCCCCCTTGGGGATCCCTGGTCTGCAGCCGCCTCTCAGCTTCTACCTCCCCGGGGAGGGGCCTGAGTTATGGGGGCACCCCACTCCCCTCTCGACCCGCCAAAGAGACTCTCTCACTGACCCCCGTCACCTGTGGGTGGAGGTACTTGTGCGGCTGCTGGAGATCCCGTCCCTGAAGCCTGCTCAGATCTGTTTCTCTCGGTGCCGTGGCCGCAGCAGGTCTGGGCTGGGCTCCACGTCTGCAGCGCGACGGACCTTTTGCGAGAGGTTTGCAGGTCCCTCTGTGGGTGGAGGGGCCCGTGTAGCCACTGGAGATCCCGTCCCTGAAGCCCGCTCGGATCTTTTCCTCTCGGTGCCATGACCGCGGCAGGGCTGCACTCAGCTCCCAGTCCTGGCGCCCAGTCCGCAGCGCGAAGGACCCCCCGCCAGAGGTTTGCAGGTCTCTCCAGAACAGAAATCTCCCTTGCTCCAATGTTCCGTGGCCTCTGGGTGCAGAATTCGCCGTGAGTTACTTCCCTGTAGCCGTTCTATGGGTTGTGGGTTGGGAGCTATGTGTATGTGCGTCTTTCTACTCCGCCATCTTGGCTCTGCCCCCCCAGGAATAGAATTAACACCTTGTATGTAATGTTTGTTAATCTAATCAAGGTCTTTGATACTGTCAGTCATGAGGACTTGTGGAAGATCATGGAGAAATTTGGTTGCCTGGAGAAGTTCATCAGTACTGTATGCCAGTTTCATGATGGCATGCTTGCATGGGATCTAGATAGAGGACAATACTCTTGTGCTTTCCCAGTCACCAATGTAATGAAGCTGGGTTGTGCTCTCATGCTTTTTAGTATGAAGCTTTCTGCAATGTCAGATGTCTTTAATGAGAACCAGAACAGTATCAAAATTTGCTACCACATTGATGGTAAATTATTTGACTTGAAAAGTCTACAAGCCAAGACTGAAGTGAAGGGAAAGTTGGTACATGACTTTTTTGTTTGCAACAGAGTATGGATTGTTTCTTTGTCACTTGTGCTAATTTTGGCTAGATAATCAACCCCAAGAAAACAGGTTCTCCACCAGCCAGCACCGCATCTATATCTGGAACCACTATTGGTCCTTACAGTAAACAATATTACACCTTTACTATATGCCAGACACTGTGCTAAGTGCTAAGGATATAAAGAAAGGCAATAAATAGTCCCTGCCCTAAGGAACTCACATTCTAATTGGGGAGAAAACATGCAAAAAAGCTATGTACAAAGATATACATAGGGTAAATTGGGAGCAACCTCAAAGGGAAGGCACTAGCATTAAGGGATACAAGGAAAGGATTCTTGCAGAAAGTGGGATTTTAGATGCAACTTAAAGGAAGATATGCAAGCCAGGAGATACAGATGAGGAATGAGAGCATTCCAGGCATGGCAATAGTCAGTAAAAATTCCCGAAGTCTGAAAATGAAGTGTCTTGTGTGAGGAACAGCAAGGAGGCCAGTGGCACTGGATCATAGAGTAAGTAGAGGAGAGTAAAGTTTAAGAAGACTGGAAAAGTTGCAAGGGGCAAAATTATGAAGAGCTTAAAAGCCAAATGATTTTTTGCCTCTTAACCTATAGGAAAGAGGGAGCAAGTCTTCTATCATGCTGTACACACAGCCAAAGCCCTCACATAGCATTTTATAATTTATTGGCAGCACATAACAGTCAAGTCAATATTTATCAGACAAGGACATGAACATAGCTAGTAAGAGTCTTTTCCAATTAGGCATCAATAATCTGACACAAGGATAGTATAAAAGAGACAAATTAAAGATAAATTAAGTTCAAGATAGAAGAAGAAAGGGAATGAGCATTTGTATAACATTCACTAAGTGTCAAGGACAAAAGTTTTGATGTTTGGTTCTCTTAAAAGATTTTGAAACACTTTTTCAAGTTATGCTACTATTAGTACTATGAAAACTTTCGACACCTACATAGTGCGACTCGGACTCAGACAAGCAAACTGGAAAAAAGTTGAAGACTCCTTCTCTATAGTTCTATATGAAGGAAAGAGAGGGACATCTGAAAATGGTTTAGCCATCCTTCCTTCTTCAGATGAGTACCCTTAAAATGAAAAGAATAGCTCTTTGTTGAAGACCAGATGCTCAGTGTTGTTGTGATGTCACCTAGGCATAGAATTCTTCTTACTTTAGCATGTTATGGAATCACAGACTGGCTGATTTGGAAAGCACATTAGAGACCAAGTCATTGCAAAGTCAAGGAAATAGAAGTCCAGAAAAGAGATATTGCTTTCCTGAGCTCACATGGCTCATTGGTAGTAGAGCTAGACAAAGAACTCATGTCTCTCCTGACTTCTAGTTCAGCATTCTTTTTATCATGCCACAAATGTGTAGAATACAATCTTGAGTGTGTCCTAAACTGTGTAAAGAAATGAAAAATAATATCGTTTCACCTGCTATGTAAATGCTATCTCTCAGTATTTATTTTCACTCTTTTATTCTTTATGGATATTTTAATGGATGTGACTGCTAGGTGGTGCAGTGGAGTCAGGAGTCAGAAACATCTGAGTTCAAATCCTGTCTCAGGCACTTACTGCCTATGTGACCCTTCAGTTTCCTCATCGGCAAAATGAGCTGGAAAAGGAAATGGCAAACCACTCCAGTATCTTAACCAAGAAAACCCAAAAATGGGTCATGAAGGGTTGGACACAACTGAAAACAACAGTGAGTATGGAGTGACCTGTAATCTTTGTGTTTTTCCCTAGTGATCATTGACTCTTATGAGCCCAGTAAATTCTAAAACACAAACATAAAAAAATGAATATAAGTAGGCAATGACTTAACATTTTAGATCCCTTTCAATGTCCCCATGAATAATAATATCCTTGGCAAAGTGTAGATCTGGTACATTAATGATATAAAGATAGCCAACTTCATAATATTCAACTAAATGTTATTTCTAAAGACTGATGATTTATAAATTAATCTGAATTTTAAACAAATTGACATATATACACACAAAACCAGTCTGAAGATGATTATAACAGACCCTCAGACCCAAAGGCCTTGAGTTCCCTCTCCCACTAAGGTTCTTAGCACTTAACTTACACAGACTGAGATTCAGTACAGGGGAAACCTGGTCCTTAAAGAGAGAAGTTACATTTTTTATTTTTCCTTATCTCTGGCTCATTATACCCCTCACTTTAATTCAGGGGACAATATGTTCAACAAAGTTGAGCATTGACTCATGTCCATGATCTCTTCAAAAAGGATTAACAAAATCCCTTCTAGAAAATTAATCAATGTACAAAATAGATCAGGTAGTGTACAATTCCACTTCAAAAGAAATGCTTAAAACTCAATTCCTCATAAACACACATTGACACCTATTTTCACCTCAGATCTGCCGTTTCAGACACTCACTTAAGGTTCATAATCTTCTGTCCAATTTAGCATGCATGACTCATTCTCCTATTAGTGAACATTTTCTTTCCCAAAGAAGATTTAGCTGCAGGTAATATTCCAGCAGAGCAGTTAGCACTGACACAGGAGCCCACAAATGTCTGAATTCCCAAATGTAACCACCAGACTCAGAAAGTCTGCCTCTCATGATTACTATTTGGTCATTTGTCCTCAAACAGAAGAAGATATTGAAAAGCCTTGAGAAATTGTCTAAGGTTTATCTTAAAGCACATGCTGTCACTGCCATGTACAAATAGCCATCATAACTACCAGGAGGAATTTTGGTGATGGGATGAATCCCTTCCTGTCATTCCTAGGACAAGGCTCTGTGAGTTCCAAGCCACACATCCAGAAGAGAGGTCAAAGCCCTTTAAAGGCTGGGTATTGACCAATCCTCCTTGATGCAGCACCCTCACCCTCACCCTGTCATGGAGTGAGACCTGTGGACCATTATCAAAACTTTGTGCTCATATGCACTGAGTTCAGTCTCAGAAGCTTCTCTCAAAGATCTCTACAGCTAGTGTCCTTATTAAGAGGCACATTGGAATTTGGCTTTTACATTTTTAAGGTTCCCTGGTGTAGTAAAAATAGCACTGGAATTAGAATCAGAGCTACTTACTGCTGCCTGTGTCACTTTGGGCAAATCACTTCACCTCTTATAAAATGAGGGGTTAGACTAGGTTGACTATATAGCCCCAATCTATGATGCTATATAAACAAACTTAGAGACTAAAATTCCCATCAAATATAATATATAAATATTAATGAATAATCATATATAAATAACAAATGAATAAATATATAAACATAATACAGGACAAACTTTAATTCATCAGAAAACATACAGAACTTATAGCTAAGTTCATTAATAATAAAAAATTCCCTTTCCCTCTCAGGTGCACCTCCTCTTTTCCTAGGTACTGTTACAGATTTTTGGCACTACTCTAGGGTGCCCCTCTACCCCTGCTAATGAAAGGGGAAAGAATTCAGAGTTCCCAGAGAGTTAACTACAAATGGAATTAGGTGTTCCATATTGATAGTGCTAGACTGGGAGGGTAGAGGCCCCTGAAAGGGGAAAGAACTCAGATCTACAAAGAAATGCTACATGTGATTTTTTTTCCTCAATAGTAATTTATTTTTTTCCAATTATATGGAAAGATAGTTTTCAACCTTCATTCTTGTGAAATTTTGAGTTCCAAATTTTTCTTCCTCCCTCCCTTCCCCCTTCCCTAAGATGTCAAGCAATCTGATATAGGTTTTACATCATGTTAATGTAATCATGTTAAATATATTTCCACATTAGTCCTACATGTGATTTTCATTGTCATTGGGAGACTATTTTTCCATACCAAGGCTCTTGGTTGCATTCATACTTCTCTCTCTCTGCCTCCTCTGACAACAGCTCTCTGGCTCCTTATCTCATTCACCCTAACAACCTTTGTCTCCATCTGGCACTAGTTACCCTCTCATGTGGAACTATGGTGGTGCTAGTCTCCTTCTAGAACTGTGTGTCTGTGTCTGCCTGTATCTGTGTCACTGTGGATTTATTTCTCCATCTGCTGCTGGTTCCTAGATGGACATGGGTCCCCAGAGAACTGTATTTTTGCATTGGAAAGAAGGTCATGCAACCATATGATCCTGTAGGGAATCAGGTCAGGTTTATCTGCTGTCCCTTTCCTCTCTGTCTGACTGCTCTTTTAAAGGCTGAGCTCAAGGTCCATTTCAAACATGTGAAATCAGTGTGGTTTCAAGTTGTTTATTCTGCAGCTGAGAATTTGAAATTATACCAGAACAAAGAGATACCAGGAAAGGGGCAAGAAAGACTCAAGATAATTCCAGTTTATACCTTATCAAGGAGATGCAAAAGAGAGGAGGGTCTTACCTAGTTTTTCCTGGCCAAGGCCTGAACATACATATTATACTTGGGCCTAGAAAGGGTAAAGATGTCTGAGACTTCTGGCAAAGACAATAATATAAAGTTTAGAGCAAAGCACAGCTTCTTTCCCTCATAATCACCATAGGAATGATAAAGAATACCAACAGATAAAACAAAGATTCACAAAACCAAAGAGAAACAGTAATGAGCTCCTTTAACAGGATTGCATCAGAAGATGCCCCAAAGTCTCCAGCAGATGGGTAAAGGCCAATTTAACACAGGTCCAGGGTTGCTGAACAAGTAGACAAGGGCAAAAACTACAGACTGCAGCTGTGGGTAAAGTCTGATCCCAGTTCTAGATCCAAGGACAGGGCTGTGGAATGAATTAGGGCCTGATCCCAGGCAGTTCTCCATCTAGGGATAATAATAGGGAGTGTCAAACAAGAATATTGGAACAAAATAAAAAAACTTTCCCTTTCCCAACTTTCCAAAAGCGTCAAGGGGAAAAGTCAAGAGTGATCCCAAGAACAGGTAGCTAGCTAGCTTAGAATGGGGTCAGCTTACTTTTTATTAAAGCCACAAGGGGCATGGTCGATATTCTCTGCCAGTCACAGAAAGTTCACTGCATTCATCAAGTGCTTTCGTCTAATTGCTCTATAAATCCTTCAGGTTGATACTGTGTCATCAGGTTGTCGAACTCTTTAATTTGACGAGAGATCAATCCATCTCCTTTACGACTTTCCTTCTTCCCTACCCCCTAGAATCTTTGGATGAATGAAATCACCCAGACAAACACAAGTTGCTTCTAGGGATTACATGGTTGGAGGACCGATCATACTTTGTGTCTGAAAGTGTTAACATTTTCTCAACATCCTGTGAAGTGTGACTGTGTGCTAGAAGAGTTAGTCTATGCTGCAATCTCATAGCATAGCAGAGATGAGCAGATAAGTGGTTTTTTCTCAGCAGGAGAACTTTTCTCACTAACACAGCATGTATTTATAGGAGAGATGTCAAAGGGAGCACTGCACTATATTTCAGGAATTCAAAATAGAAGAAAATTGCCCACTGATATTAGAATCAGAGAACAAAATGAAAGAATAAAACATTCATCCATCCCTGCAGGGCAGAGAGGGACAGACAGAGAGAAAGATCAGCATAAGGAATCACAGCTAAGATCACATAGGATTATGCAGCAATTACTCTAATGGGAAAAAAATATCTTGGAATACAATTAATAAAAATGCAAAGAAAACAGGTTTGTAACCAAGAATAACATCTTTCAAAGGTGAACAAAATCCAATGGAGAGAACAGACTTTTAATATGATATTGATAATAATCATTAAGAATTTATATAGTGCCATATGGTTTTAAAAGTGCTAGTCATATCTTATTTCATTTGATTTTTACAACAGCCCTTGGAAATAAATTATATTATCATCCTCATTTTATAGATGAAGAAACCAAGGCTGAAAGGTTGTTGCCCAGGATAACACAACTGAACATGCCTGAGGCTGGATTTCAACTCAGATTTTCCTGTCTCCAAGTTCAGCATTCTATCCACCATGCCACTTAGATGCACACACCTTCAAACATTCTTAGTAAGAAATCTAGAGGTTGGTAGAATCTTTGAAATTTGAACATAGACACAAAAGAAACCTAGAAACATAAATGGACATTATTCCTGGAAATAGTATATCCTGTCTGTTCTCACTGTCACCTGGCCTTGCTTCTATCTTTTATACATTTAAGATGAGTTGTCTGGTGAGTCCTTTGGGTATCCACATCAGTCTCTTTGGAAAAATCATACTTTCCCGTTCCATATCTGAACCTGAACTTTAGACCAATGCTATGTAGGAACAGAAGATTTTAAATTTAAATCTGGAGGCAATAGGAAGCCATTGGAGTTTATTGAATTAGGGTATTGATGATATAGTCCAAACCGTACTTTAGGCAGATCAACTGATCAGGTTGACAGATGAGTAGAGGACAGACTACAGTGGGGACAGATGAAGCAGGGAGATCAATGAATAAGTTAGTGCAATATTCTAGGTTTGAGGTAATAAAGGCCTCCACAGTAGGTTAAGAAAGTAAAACTAATAGAATTTGGCAACAGATTGGAGTGAGAGATTGAGGGATGGAGGATAACACCTAGGTTGTGAACCTGGGTGATTGGTAGGATGGTGGTGCCCTTCTCTAGGAACAGAACTTCCCCTTTTTTTGTCCCTCCTACTTTTGAAGATGAAACTACTATTAAAACAAGTCAAGACATTATTAATGGCTCTGATTTTGACAGAGTGAGAGCTCCAGTACATGTCTAAATAATTAAAATCTCCCATTATTACTCTTAACACACATCTGTAATAGGTTTGTGATCTCTTCCCCAAACTCCTCAGATATTTCCTCTTTCTGTCCAAGGGATCTGTAATATATATCCTTCTGTTTCTCCCTCCATTGACTTTCACAAACACATTCTTTCCATCATGTTTCTCCCCTCTGGTTGATAGATTCTTTCACCTAAATATAATAAAGAGTGTTACTTCTCCACTAACTTTTGTTTCTCCCATTTCTTCTGAATTAAAAACCACATCCAATCATGAGTTTCATCCCACTACGGCTAAATAATATCTCTGAGATCAAATTAGCCTCTTTGTAAGAGAACCTCTATTTCTTCTAATATGAGGTCATCCAACCCTTACTTGAAGATCTCTAATAAGTAAGAATCTACCGTCCACCAAAGAAGTCCAAAGAAACCTTGGGGGAACAAGTTATCTTGCTCCTACTAAATCTTCTCTTCTCCCAGTCAAAAGGTTCTTCCTTCCTTCAATCAATCTTCTCCTCTTCCCTGCCCCAGCCCAATCCTGTACTTTTGACTTTCATTTATAGGTTATATCACTTACATTTGTGCTAGGCAATTTCATTTTACTCATTTCAGTCCTTTATTCTTCCTGTTGAGAAATTTAGACTTTGATGCTACCATTCAGTGTGTTAGCTGTTCTTCCAAACATTGTATCATATGCAAAAATGACAAGAATGGCCATCTAAATCACTGAGAAAAAACTTTGACCAGTACAGGGTCAAAGATAGTGATCCCTGAGGCATTCCAATTCAGATCTCACTTGAAGATGACATCAATCTATTAATAACTACACTTGTGCCTAGTCATTTAGCTAGTTCCAAATCCAACAAGTTGAGCTATCATCTTGCCTAGATGTCTCTATCTTGTCCTCAAGGACAGTATGAGAGATTTTGTCAAAGATGAATATCCCAATTGGTCAAGTGGTTTTTATCACTTAAGTATACCATCATGAACTCTTCATTTTCACATTGCTTTTGCTGCTCCCAGAGAATCAATGACATCATGGGTGATGCTCTGATTTGCTCATGAATTGAATTTAAGTAAGGCAGAGTTGCACAAAGTCTCCAGCTTCATTCTATCTTCCAGATATCTACCTCCAAGCATGTGAAGACTTCTCCTGACAGAATGGGTGGATGAGAACAACTTGTTCCAAAGGCCATTTTCCCATAGCAAGTACTTGAAGACCTCAAATAGGAAAACTTTCATTTACACATTTTATTTGTTTTTTCCCTTCATCTCTTTTCCCTTTATCTCATTTTCTAATCACTATTTCCTGTTTACTTTTTATTTAATTTTTTATTCTCATTTTAGAGTTTCCAACTGGCACTAGCACAATTCTTCTCATTAAGCATCCCCAATGTACCATATTCAAAGTACCTGTCACCTGTCTTTCTGTGTTGAAGCAGGAAAAAAAATCCAGAAATTGATAGAAATCTATCTATTCATATAAAATCTTCATCATCCTAGGCATGTTAGGTAATCAAGTTCCATTTTTACCTCCCCTAGTGTAATTACTTTCATTTCTTCCCTTAGGCAGAAGATGTCAGAGGGACATGGCGATGAGATTTCAGGTGATCCTGAGATGGAGGTGGCATAAGCAATGTCTTATAATTACTTCCTTTAATGTCAATAGTAGAAAGGAGGGTCCATCTCCTGTGCATTAGTGAGTAGAGTTATGGGGTCAAGCTATGAAGGATTAGGAGCTAGAAATGATCTTATATATATTCTAGTCCAGCTCCTTTACATTACAGATGAGGAACCTATGTCTTAGAAACATGAAATTATTTGTCCAATATGCATTGGTAGTAAGTGACATCAGCAGATTTTGAAACCAGCTAGGATCTAAACTTTGTGATTACTGATTTCTTTCCAGTTTTGCTTTTCAGGGCAGAGGCTGAGCTGAGCTACCCCCAAAATGTTCTCTTCCAGAGTAGGTGAACGGTCTTGCTCTAAAGCTCCCTCTTGATCCCTTAGCCCCACTTCCTGATCATTATTAATTCTCCTCCTCTTCTCCAAGCTATACTAGCTCCACAATGGCCAATATCTTCAGAATGGGTAGAGGTTCCCTCTGAATTCCAGGTAGTCCCTAAACAAGCACACATTGAGACCCTAAGGCACTGGGACCTTGAATAAAGATCATGGCCAACCAGTGAACAACATCCCTGTTGTTCTTCCCTCTCAATACTCAGAATAAATTATTTGGCATTTCAAAAAAAAGCCATTTTTACAAATAATCAATAGGGTCATCTGAAGCTACAAGACTCCCAGGACAGCAGCACACAGCATCATTCACTAAGACTCTTTTCTTGCCATACTTTTAAGGCACTAGTCACTAGTCAACTAATGACTGGCTTCTTCTTCTCCATTATCATCATCATCATCATTTTCTTCTTCTTTCAACTAGGTGGAGAGACCACTCTCTGCCTCATTTCTTACCTAGCCTTAATTACTGAATGGGTGTTACCTCAGCTGAACTGAGACCTATTTAAGACCTTAGCTTAAAAAGGCCAAGTTCTCCTACTGCATCCAGGGCCATCTCTAGTTATCCTGATCTATATCTCACCACTGGACCCAGATGACTTGGGAGCAAAAAGTGAGGCTGGTGCCTTTGCACAGCCCTTCCTCACTTAAATCCAATTCACTTGTCAGTCTCATGGCATCACCTTCCTGATATCATGATTCTCTTCAAGAACGAAGGACAAACAACCACAAGAAATAACTGGTTAAATTTCTGTGTGTAGCTCTGAAAAACTGAAGGGCTTATAATTTTCCTCAATATTCGAGAGTATTCCTCAGATTCTGGGAAGAGATGTAGTCACTCTGAAATGTCAGCACTATGTGGTCAGAACTTCTGGGGGCATGGATAGAGAAGAAAGACCAGTCAAAGAAGACAGACTGTGTCCCACAGCTCAGGCACTGAAGGAGGCAATAGTGATGCAGTACTTTTATTCAATTTAGTTCTGGCTTTGATTCATAAGCAGTAGAGGAAAGCTTTTCACAAAAATAAAGTGAGAAACTGTGAATATTTCAGGAGTTTTCTTAAGAAATCTTCACAAAGAGAAAAAAGGAAAAGATAAATACATTTACTTGCTCCAGAGAGCATTGATTTTACAATCCCCTGAGAGTGAAGATGAGGGAAATTTGAGGATATCATTTCATTCAAAGAAAAAAAATAGCCAGAATTCAAACATGTCCCCCAAATGGATGGCAGCCAAGGAGGGAGACTGGGAAATAGCCAGAACAGATGGAAGAGGCTGTGCAAATAAAGCTTCTCTGGCAGTGTCTGTCAGAGCTCTCTCTGCAGCCACAGAGACAAAAACTGATTTGTCAAGGAGTCTGGTGTCACTGGGGGGTACTTCAAAACAGGAAAACAGAAATGCTAGGAGAATCATAAAAGATACCATAGGTAGTTTTACTAGAACTTTTCAGAAAACAGATGAAGCAGAGCAGGATAATGTATTCACTAAGCACTCACCATGTTTTGGGGAATTGACACACAAAGGTCTTTAGAAAGCTAGGCTTTAAATGGGAAAGGAGGTGAGAACTAGGCTGGGGTGTCACAGCTTATGTATGTTGATGAGGCAATGCTTCTAAGAGCTGGAGTTGAAAAGTGAGTTATAAAAGTCTTTTATTTGCATGCCATGTGGAATCATGCTTTTACAGTATTACAGTACACTCATTTTTATGGTTGTTCCGCTTGACTAAGAACTGAAAGCTCCCATCTTGGCTTAAAATTTCCTAGTTTATTAGAAATGCTGGACAGTTAAGAGTTTGTCAGCATTTCCACAACCACTATGGCTCTATTTTCCAAGCTTGGACTTACAACACTCTTATTACTATGTGTAAACCCCACCTTTGGAAATAACTTGGCAGGAGATTTCTAGTTTTTTACTGTTTCATTTTTATTTACAAGTTTTAATAAAAAAAAAATCTTTTTTTTTTCTAGTGGAATCCTTAAGAAAGGACACAGTGAACTTAACTTATGGGCATTTGACTAGCAAGCATTAGTGTTTGGAGCTTGCTTTCAGTGACAGAATTATAAGAGGTATGCAAAAATCAGGCTCTAAAGAAATTCTTGCACGTCTGTCACCTAAGGTGTGGAGGAAATTTGTGGATTGTTCCTACCATACAATGTTGCTAGGATTCTATATCTTCCAACAAATGTAGAAAATTTAAGTTCTGAGAGTTCTTAATTCAACTCATTTGCATTGATGAGTTAAGGTTCCACAAGACAGTTAGCTAGCCATATCTCCCAACTCAGGTTTCTACCTGAAATTGGGATTATTCTTCTATCACTTCACACCCATTCTGGTGTGATCTCAATCCCAGTCATCAGTTACAATGAATACATGCTTTACATCATTGACTGACTCATTGATTAGTGCTCCTTCCCCTCACCTCAGTCAATTTACCTAATTAACATTAATAAGCTTTTACAAAGGGGTTTTATTGAAAAGATATAGCAAGAACAGAAATACAGGCATACATGAAGAGAAGACTTTGCTTATGCCACCTCCGTCTCAGGATTGCCTGACATCTCATCATCATGCTGATGATCACTCAGTTTTTGATACTCAGTATTTCCCCAACTCCCTTGGCACCTCGTCTTCCTGACTGGAGGGCTGGAGGGTGGGGCGCTAAAGTCTTCTCACAGCCTTCCTTTACAGAGAGGTGGAATCTGAAGTTTCCAGGTAACTGTTTTTCAGCAGCAACTCTGTTTGGTTTCACCTCCACAGAACATCATGCTCCTCTTCCTGGCACCCTGCATTTTCAGCTTCTTTTATGCGTTATCTTCCCTAAATTGTAAGCTCCTAAGGGCAGAGGCTGTCTTTTCTTTATTTATATCCCTAGTGCTTAGTAGATATCTGCCACATAGCAGACACTTAAACATTCATTGAATTTAATTGAATCAACTTAAAATAGTTGCTATAAAGCACTCACCCCACCAAGTTCACCTTCTTTTGGGGCATAGCCAGAACCTGCTGCAGGCCACAACATCTTGGCTGCTATCAATCAGTTGTGATGCTGAGTTAGGCAGGTTGCTCATAGCTCACCAGGTTCAGCTGCTGGTAAACTCTGATAGGGACTACAATTCCTGGACCTCTGGTAGCTTCTTCTCAGACATTTAGCCAACGTTTATTAAGTGTCTATTATATGCAAGGCACTATGCTAAGCACTGGAGATACAAAAAGAATCAACAGATTTCCTTCAAGAAACTTCTGACTTAATAGAGGGAGACAAGCAAACAAATCTATACAGATGAACTACATCCAGTATAACTAGAAAATAATTAAGAGAGGGAACTCTCTGCAATTAAGAGGGATTGAGAAAGGTTTCCTATGGAAGATAACTTCCAACCTTTGGAATTTTGAAGCTCACTTGGATGCTGCCATCTCTAATAGTCTCAGAAAAGAGCAGAAGATGATCGATATAACAGGTGCAGAACTATCAACAGGTCTATGAACTCATGGCTTCTTGTCACCAACAGCCTCACAGCAATTCCTACTTCACACTCCAACACAGCCAGGGATAGAAACAGTATTTCAATTGGATAGATCTTTTTGCATGCATATCCAGTTCTAACTCAATTGCCCATCAAAAAAACCAAACTTCATTACACAGAAAATGAACACACAAAAGAGTCATAGAATAATTGTGCATGCTCCAAAGCAGAGAGCAGATGGCATGATGAATAGATTGTTGGGACAGGAGTCAGGAAGTCCTGAGTTCAAATCCATCCTCAGACACTTATATGGGACTGGGCAAGTCACTTAATCTCTGTCTTACTCAGTTTCCTCAATTGTAAAATGGGGATAATATCATCATCTCGAGTCACATATAGGTATTTATTTCAGGAATAAGAATTTTAGAACAAGGTCATGGAGATCATCTGACCAAACTCTCTCATTTTAATGTCATCTTACATTTGCTTATATGACACTTTGTATGTTCTCCATGTAGTAGTTATTAACACAGTGTAAACAATCCAAATCAATTGGTATGCATCCTTGCAGAAATAATCAGCTAGATGTCAAATGGATAGAGTGCCTGGCTTGGAGTCAGCAAGACCTTAGCTCAAATCTAGTCTCAGACACTTACTAGCTATGTGACCCTGTGCAAGTCACTTAATCTTAGTCTGCTTTAGCTTCCACAAATGGAGATAATAGTACCTACCCTGTTTGTTGTCAGAACCTAACTCATTAACTCATTGTGAGATAATAATTGCAAAGCACTTAGCCCAGTAGCTGGCACATAGTAAACACTATATAAATGTTAGCTTAATCCAAGGGAGTAAAATATTCAATTTGCCCACTAGGTGGCATTCTATTGGTACCACCAACCAACATGTATCAGAGGCCACCCCCAAAAGATAAGACCATTCCTCTTGGTTAGTGGATGGGGATTCAGTCTCCAAATGCCTAGGAAGCCATCCCCCTGAAGCAGCACCTTGCTCCTTAGCACAGGAGATCAAATAAGTGATGGCTTGATTTGGAATTTAGCTACAATGCTATTTATGGTTCAAAATAAAAAAACTAGGAAATCTATGACTCGTCAGCATCTCCCATCTGGAACCTCCCCTCATATTCTGAACAATTCTGTCCCATTCTCCCCCTCTTCACATTCACAGCACATAGGCACTCAACATATTGTGGTCACATTTAACATGGTAAAAGCAGAAGATAAGGGTTTTGACACAAAAGCCCTCTGGCTCCAGCCATCTCCTCTCCCTTACTCTTTCACTCTTCAGAAATTTCTAAATTACCTTGGCTCACAGATCATGGAAAGGGATTAATGAATGAGGTCCATGTTTGATATCACAACTCTGGGATTCAGATCATAAGTAAGTGAAGGTGATAGGTTTCTCTCCCCCAGCTCACTAATTCACTAGAATTTGGGAGAAATCACAGCCTTTGGTAGTTGGGAACTTTTCTCCTTATGCTCTGACTCTCGGTTGTGCTCCAAAATCTGGTTTGCCTCTACAGCACCAGTCTTGGCTCTTTCTCCTCCACCTTTGGTCATGATAGATTGATACTTGGGCTTATAACAACTTGCAACAGTCAATTCCTGGAAGTCCTCGTTCTCAAAATTAACCTCTGTGCTAAATGGAAAGCAGTAAAGTCTCAGTTCAGTTATAGAAGTTCTTAGCTTCCATTCTTAGCATGGCAACCAAGAAGTCTCTCTCTCTCTCTTTCTCTCTCTCTCTCTCTCATACAATGAAAGGAAACAGGATAATTCAGACTTGTTTGTCCATACATAGTTCTTATCACTTCTCTCTGCACCACACAACCTCCTGAAGAACAAATTTCTTAGCAGTATCTGAGAATGATTCAAGCTACTTGCCCCAGCTACATTGATGAGGTTTGGTAGCACAATCTGACCCAGCCCTAGGAAAAGTGGAATTTAGAGACAAAAATCCAGTTCTCTTGGAAGGCAAGGACTCCAGTCACTTAAGGAGTGAACAAGATGAGTCAGGGTCTCCGTCCCCGAGTAGTTAAAGAACCCAGCTGAGAATTTAGTTAGTCAGAGTAGTATAAGGCAAGACTCACTGCATTCTGGGCCATCTCCAGTGATCCCAATTCATATCTGGCCCCTCGACCCAGATGACTCTGGAGGAGAAAGTGAGGCTGCTGACTTTGCATAGCCCTCCCTCCCTCAAATCCAAGTCACTTGCAAGTCATGTCATCCTCTTCCTGACATCATGTACCTCTTTGAGAATTTAGGACAGACTACATAACCTCAGCAAGTGGCTTCTTATCCATTACAACAAGAACGAAATGTGGGCATGGGCTGCACATGATAATTTTTGAATTTTCAAACTGTTTTTACATATATTATCTCATTTGACCTCACAATTCCTTGGTAAGGTAAACATTTCTACAGGTGAGGGAAGTGAGGCTCAGATCAGTTGTCATCTTGGATCACATAGTAAGTCCAGATTAGAAATCCATTCTTCTGACTCAGTCCTCTGTCACACAGTTTAATTAGGTGCAAACGAGAGAAGAATTCAACTGCATTGGAGTTTTGTCCAGTCTTCATTTTAATACATGATACTACAGAGCATTTATATTCAAATGTTGTTTTTATAAAACACTAGTAAATTTAGAACATTTGAGGGAAGGGTAGACACTTATTTGGGAGACAGGAGAGTTACTTCAATCCTAATTTTAGCCATGTTGCCTCAGTTTGAGACAAATTGGTTTTCTTACTGTTTTCCCAACTGTCTGATCCTGAACTAATATTATTCTGAAGCCACAGATATGAATGTTGCCATGGAGTAATTTTAAAGTTCTCTAAATCATGATGGTCTGGGATTTGCATATAGTCAAACCAACAAAATTTCATGCTGTTACCATTGGCTGTTATTTATTATCAAGAAAACAAGCATTCATTAATCATCTGGTAGGTGATTCATTAATCATCAATAGGAGATACTGCTTTAGGCACTGGAGATACAAAGACAAAAGCAAAAACAAGTCCTGTCCTTAAGGAGCTTATGGTCCTGTTAAGGAGACAACACATGTGTGTGAGTATATACATATACATATATACATACATATGTGTATATACATACATATGTATACATACATATATACATATAAAAAACTACAAAAAAAGTTAAAAGGTGATTTGGAGAGAAGGCACAAGTAGCTCAATGGATCAAGAAATGACTCATATAGAAGAATATGACAAATACTAGCTTCTTGATGCTCCTGGGATTAGAGACCTATGACCAATTCTGTTGGGACTGGAAGCTCAATTCCGTGTGGACAGTCTCGGGCAGGTAAAAGTGGGACTTCTAAATCTTAGAGTCTTACGAGGCCCTCCATGAACAGCGGGGGTTCGAGAAGGTCAGACCGAGCTAGCTCGGCTAGCTCGGGTATTTCCGCCTCTCCCCCGGAGATACCTGATGGGTGGAGTCTCCCTGCCCTCGAGGTCGTCCCGGATTGGAGCACACCTAGTTACCTAACAGCACGGTATTGAGATGCAAACTGTGTGGCTGAAGATTAAGTAGGATTGAGGAAGCCTAAAAGCGCTCTTAGCACGTGTGGAGCCAAAGAGAAAAGTAGGGCTCCGCTTCTTTTCTTTCCTCTCTCCCCTCCCCCTCTCTCCCCGCTTGTACTTCTACTTCCATTCCCTTAAGCTTAGCCTTCTTAGGAAATCTCCCCCTCTTCGTCCTAAGAAAGAAGAGCCCCTGCACTTGTAACCGAAACCCTGTAATAAAGCTCAACCCCTGTTTGACTCTGGAACGTCCTTTCTCTCATACGTGCATCCGGCGTGGCCAGCCGAAGACCTGGACAGGTAAGAAAGACTCGGGTAGCCCAATACAGGCCTCTAGGCTTGGCACAATTCTATCTTCTAAAGAGCTATAAATTTCTGAGGGAGCTCTAGGTAAAAAATTCAAAGATATTACAGAGTTGTATGTTCTGAGCAGCTGACTGGCAAGGACCTACAACAGATTTTTCTAGATGCATATATATGTATTTCAATAAGTGCTCCTTCCACTGATATGGACTCATACTCACAATGTAAAGGCCAAAACACGTCACCTGGTATCCAACCACAAGATGATAATGATCCTTTCCAGATTTGTCAGATTAATTCTCAGATAACAGATGTGAAATCTTGAAGCCATATTCTTGAAGACTCTCTAGCTTGGTAAGAAGTACATAACTTTTGCAAACAGGCTACCTCCAAACAATGAGACATTAGATCAAATGAAAAGATCCAAATAGTACAGTGGGAATAATTCCCCTGCACTTTTATACCATCAAAGAAGGGATAAAGTTTTTCTATCTGGGAAAACTGAACATTTTATGCATTGATCTTTGGGTTAACTAATGCTTTTTTGAAGTTTTCTGCATGAGAACTTGTGATAAATGAAAAGTCATGTTCTCTCTTTTTGACACTATCAAGAAGCACTGAGCCCTCTACTGAGGAGTAAAGGACATAAGGATAGCTAGGGGCAGTGGATACAGCACTGAGCTTGGAATCAGGAGGACTCATGTTCACAAGTTCAAGTCCGTCCTGAGACACCCTGTTTGCCTCTCAGTTCTTCATCTGTAAAATGAGCTGAAAAAAACAAATGGCAAACCACTTCAGTATCTTGGCCAAGAAAACCACAAAATGGAGTTGAGAAGAACTGGACACAATTGAAATGACTGAACAATAAAGGAGAGAGAAGTTTGTTTCCTAGCTCTCTTGAAAACATACATGATCACCTTACTTCCTATGCTCAGTGTCTATAGCAATAGAGTCAGATGATCTTGCATACAACAAATTACTTCTCTGCAAGTATGAAGATTATAAGGTTACAAAACACACTGATAGACAATTACAAGTATACAGAGCAGATTTACAATATAGCTTTGTTCAATTTAGGAGATGTCCGATCTAAAATCCAGTTGCCCCTGTCCAGTCACTCAAGTATTACCAAATCTCTAGTTCCTTGACTACTTGAAGAGTTTGGGTTTTCTTTATTGTTTCATCCACCACAGGTCTCAGTTAAAGTTCTTCCTAAACTTTCATCACTCCGAAGAAAGCAGATTCTTCAAGCTCTACTTCAGGATCAGGAACAAAAGTACTCTGGGTGCTAATTCTCTGGAGTTTCCAAATCATAGCACTATTTCCAGATTTCATTTTCAGCAGTATTTCATAAAAAATATGTCCAATCACTACAATTATACATTGTAATAGGTGTCAAGAGCTGGGGTCCCAGAGACTTTGGAAACAGTAGGATGTAGTACATACATTATTAGACTTGGAGTCAGGAAGATGTGTTCAAATAACACCTCTGACATTTATTATCTGTGTAACCATGGGCCATTCCTTAACTTCTCTGACTTACAGTTTCCTCATCTCTATATTGAGGGGATTAGATTAGATTTCCTTTAAGGTCCTTTCTAGGTCAAATCTATATGATTTTCCTAGGAGAATATAGAAATCTTATGTTAAGCTGTTCACAGGGATTCATGAGAACTCAGCTAGTCAATCAGTAAATATTTTTTAAGCATCTACTTAGGATTGTGCTTGGCAATGGAGATATAAAGTAAAGTAAAAGACTCCTGCTCCCAAGGAGTTCACAGGCTAATAGGGGAGAGAACATGCAAATAATTATATACGGGAAACACACAAGCTATATTATTTTGGAAATAATCAACAGAGAGAAGACACTAGAATTAAGAAAGATGAGAAGGACTTCTTGTAAAAGGTGGGATTTTAGATAGAGCTTGAAGGAAGCCAGGGAAGGCAGGAGGTGGAATTCCTTTTGAGGTTCTAGTGATGTGGAAGAAAAGACTTTTGTTCAAATTTTTTGGGTGCCAATCAAAGCAATCTGGAGCTATTACCAAAAAAAATCATTAACATGCATAGCCTTTGACCCAGTAATACTACTACTAGACTTATGCCCCAAAAAGATCAAAGAAAGAGGTTAAGGAGCCAAACATACAGAAAATATTTATAGCAAAACTTTTTGTTGTAGCAAAGAACTGGATACAAAGTGGGTACCCATCAATTGGGGAATGGCTGAAGAGATTATGGCATATCAGTGTAATGGAATATTATTATACCATAAGAAATCATGAAAGGAATGGAGTTAGAGAAACCTGGAAGAACTTAGATGAACTGATGCAAAATGAAGTGCGCAATACCAGAACAATTTATGTAATGACTGCAACATTTTAAAGGAAAATAATTGTGAAAGACTTAAGATTTATCTGGCCATGACTGAACCTGATTCCTGCAGACTGATAATGAACCATGCTTCTCACTTTTCGGCAGAGAGGTGATGATCTAGACTAGAAATCAAAAATGATATAGCAGTTGTGTGGATTTGTTTTGTATAGCCTTATTTGTGCAATGGTTTCTTAGCTCTGTATCAGAGTATGAATTTGAGGATCCCCCATTAATTTATTTAGAGTATTTAGTTTAAAAAAATTATTACACAGCATATGTGTCTTAGCAATACAATGATTTTTAAAAATACAATGGTGTCTACTTTAAATCCTGTGCTATATTTTTTTTCAGAAAATACTCCCTACTTGTTGTCAGTAACAATACCATTAAAGCAGCATGTTGGGGGAAGAAAAGGGTTTTTTTTAGTAGCAAGACATTGCATTCTATTTTCACTATTCCTTTTTGGCAGTGAGTATGAGTTTTAATTCAGTGCAACTCTACTGCATAGCAACAAATTATATTGAAATAAATGCAGTGTATCCTAGCATAAATATTTTGTTTTTTTCTTTTTTAATACATCTATCTCACTGTCCTCCACTCTCATTAGGCAAATTAAAAAAGGGGGAGCTGAAAAATAAAGGTTTCAATTTATAGCTGTATAATCTGGCAAAACAAATTATCAAATTGGCCACATGTCTCTAGGCATTTTATGTTCATCACTTCTCCATCTAGAAGTGAGTGATGTGTTTCATTTTTACCTAAGGAAAATCATTTTGGCAGCCATGTGGATCATGGACTGGAGCAAGGAAAGACTTGAGAAGGGAATACCATTTAGGAAAGAGGAGGTATAGTAATCTGGGTGAGAAATGAAGACTTGTAGTGAAATGGCAGCTATGTGAGTAGAGAGAAGGGATCAGATGCAAAGGATGTTGTGAAGATAAAAATAGCAAAATGGTGGTAACTGATTGCCAAAAGGACAGTAATGAGACCTTGGTGACTGGAGAAATAGTAGTACCTTCAACAGAAATGGAAAGTCTGGAAGATGGGTGAATTTGGGGAAAGAAAGACAATGAATTCTGTTGGCTGAGTTGGAAAGAGTGGAGATGGATAGATATAGTAGACTGGGGATTTAGCAGTGGAACAGAAAACAAAGTGTGTCTGTCAGTATAACAAGCTAGCAACAAGGAAATGAAGAAAGAATTTGCCTGGAACAAGAGTGATTCCTTTTGGCTCTGGTGAAAGAGATGGTTAAATTGTTTTAAGAATATAAAAATCTTAGTAGATTTGTAGATTTTTACTAAGCATATAATTATAAAGTCACTTTAAGTAGATGAAGAGGAAGGGATAGTAATAATGCTGAATGAGGGAAGACTATATTTGGGGATTACTTTTCAATCACTTCCATTTCACCTAAAAAAACAGTGCCAAAAAACTAGACTACTGGTCCTTTAAAAAAATGTTAGTACAACACAGTAAATATCCAAGCTGGGAAAATTCTGCAATTTTGTTTTCTTTAATTGCCTCCTTTCAAATACTCTTGTTTAATGCAGGCAAGAGCTTCCAAGTTTCTTCTTTATATTCACTGCTGCAAGATCCACTTTTAGCATAATTACAGTCTCTGTGTTCTTCCTACATAGTAATACAGCTGTTTTTCGCAAATAACAAGAGGATATTCACCAACTCAGTAACCTCTGAGGTTATCTTCCAGAGGGAGGCCCTCCAGCTGAAACACTGTCATTTATTATCATTTCCTTTGAGAGAATGAAGACTGATTTAGAATAAAAGCAACATGTCTTACTATCATATAAGGTTTGTATTTTTATTGAGTTTCACTTTTGTTATTTTCTTGAAAAGATATGCTGCTCTTTTTATCAAGGTTTAAGAATCTCTACCCAGGGATGGGTCAGTTTTTTTATTTCATGATTAGATTAGTTGTGTGTGTTTGTCCTTCCTTGCTGAAGAAGACCATGCCATCAGAGAAATGATGACATGACTTGCGCTTGACTTTGTTTTGAGTGAAGGAGGGCTGTGCAGGTCACCAGCCTCACTTCTCCTCCAGAACCATCTGAATCCAGGGACCAGATATTCATCAGGATGACTGGAGATGACCCAGGATGAGGCAATTGGGGTTAAGTGACTTGCCCAAGGTCACACAGCTAGTGAGTGTCAAGTGTCTGAGGTGAGATTTGAACTCAGGTCCTCCTGACTCCTGCACTGGTTCTCTATCCACTGCACCATTAGATTAGTAAACAAAAAAGGGAGGAAGCCTAATTAACTACATGATTTGAACAGTCTTCAACAAATGTTCATAGTTGCTTCCCAATTGTCCACATTAGAGATTATTTCTCCATGCTCAGAAATTTAGTATTACTACTACTCAGTTAGTTCAAGGGTAACTCTTTCAGGTAACTCCCTATCAATCCTTCCCCATACCACTATAAATCTGGTTTCAGGACTCTTTTCTGTACTTCTCCTACTCCTAAAATATACTTGATTCTTCATGTGATATGACATTGAAATTAAATTTTTTTTTCAAGATTATCTGCAAGCATTCGATCATCTTAGCACAGACCTTTGCCTGTTTTGAAGTAATTATAGTATGGAATAATAGGCAAAGAAGGGGTCCTACCAAACCATAAGACAAATATACTACTGATACCTAAACCAGAAAAAGTAAAAACAGAGAAAGAAAATTATAAATCAATTTCAACGGATGCAAAAATCCTAAATAAAATAGTAGGTAGGAGGTTAAGTCTATATATTACAAAGATTGTACATTATGCCCAAATGAGATTTATACCAGGAATGCAGGAATGGTTTAACATAAGAAAAACTACTAATATAATGGATTATATTTGATTATATTGAGAGATTCAGATAAACTACAGCATTCATTCCTATGAAAAACACTTGAAAGTATTGGTATAAATGTATTTTTCCTTAAATTGATAAGAAGTATTTACTTAAATCCTCAGCAAGCACTGTTTATAATGCACATAAAGTTAGAAGCCTTTGCAGTAATATCAGAAGCGGAACAAGAGTGCCCACTGTCACCAATATGATTCAATATTGTTTTGGAAGTCCTAGCAATAACAAGAGAAGTAAAAGAAATAGAAGGAATCAGAATGGGTCACAAGATAATAAAACTATCTCTTTTTGCAGATGATGTGATGACATATTTGGAAGATCTTAAAGACTCAACTAAAAAGTTAGTTGAAACAATAATTTTAGCAAAGTAGCAGAATGTAAAGTAAACCCACATAAACTATCATCATTCTTACATATCACTAACAAAACCCAGCAAAAAGAGATAGTAAGAGATACCCCATTTAAAATAACTGTAGACAGTATAAAATACCTGGGAGTACACTTGCCAAAACAAACTCAGGAACCATATGAGCAAAATTATAAAAAAAAAAACTTTATACAAACAAAATCAGATTTGAATAATTGGAGAAATATTCATTGTTCATGGGGAGACAGGGCCAACATTAATAAATATGACAGTTTTACCTTATTCAATGCCATCCCAATTAAATAATGAAAAATCAGTTTATTGAGTTAGAAAAAACAATAATAAAATTCATTTGGAAGACCAAAAGAATATCAAAGGAACTAATAAAAAACATAAAGGTTTAGCAGTACCAGATCTTAAACTATATTATAAGGTAGTAAATATGAAAACTCTCTGGTACTGGCTAAGTGATAGAAAAGTAGATCAGTGGAACTGAGTGAATATACAATACACAACCACAAATGATTATTTTAACTTTGTGTTTGATAAGCATAAAGACAAATTTTTGGGATAGAAATTCATTATTTGGTAAAACATTGTTGGGAAAGTTAGAAAGCAGTCTGGCAGAAACTGGGCATAGACCAATATCTTACCTTATTTACCAAGATAATGTAAAAATTAATATATGTACTAGATATAAAGGGAAATGTTATAAGAAAATTAGAAACATATGGAACATATTACCTATTAGACTTATGAATAGGTAGATAATTTATGAATAAACAAGGAAAAGCATTTTGAGGTACAAAATGGATAACTTCAATTACATTAAGTTGAAAAGGGTCTGTACAAATAAAGTCGATATCGCCAAAATCAGAAGAAAAGCAGACAATTGTGGGAAAAAAATTTACATAGTTTCTCAGATAAAGGTCTCATATCTCAAATATATAAAGAATTTTGCCAAGTCTATAAGAATATGAGTCATTTCCCAATTGAAAAATGGTCAAAGAATATGAACAGGCAGTTTTCCAATGAAAAAAATCAAGACAGTTTATAGTCATATAAAAATATGCTTTAAATCATCATTGATTAGAGAAATGCAAATTAAAACAACCTTGAGGTTGTATACCTATCAGATTGTCTAAAATGATAGAAGGGGAAAGTGACAAATGTTGGAGGGGATGTGGAAAAATTCATACACTGACTCACAGTTGGTGGAACCGTGAACTGATCCAACCATTTTAGAGAGCAATCTGGACTTCTGTCCAAAGAGTTAGTAAAGTTCCTATATACCTTTGACCTAGCAACACCACCGTTACTGGATCTATTTCCAAAAATGTTTAGGGAAAAAGGAAAAGAACCTATATGTTCTAAAATATTTTATAGCAGTTCTCTCTGTGGTGGCAAAGAACTGGTCATTTCAGGAACGCCTGCCAATTAGGAAATGGCTGAACAAGCTGTAGTATATGATTGTGATGTAATACTATTATGCTATAAGAAATGATGATCTTGATGATCTTTGAAAAACATGGAAAGACTTGCACAAAATAATGTAGAGCAGAACCAAGAGAACACTGTTTAGAGTAAGAGCAATATTGTTTTAAGAAGAACTTTGAGTGATTTAAGTCAAGTCAACTATGAAGGACCTATGAAGAAAGGTGCTATCCAGAGAAAGAGCTGATAAACCAAAGTATGTATAGTATGGCTTTATACACACACATACAAACCCATACATATTTGTGTCTAATGGTGGCTGTCTCTAGGGCAGGCTGGAGAAGGAAGAGAATAATATAAAAAGTACACAGCAGAGAATAAAAGAAAATTTAGAAGGAAACAGAAAGTAGAGTAGCTTTGAAAACAATGTGTAATACTTACAAAGGTTTTTTTTAAGTAAACAGTATGAAATGCAACTTCACGGTTTTTTTAGTGAATCTTCTTTTTAGATTGTATTGTATACACAGAAATATTCTCTTTTTTTGCCTTTATGTATCTAAGTTAAAAAAAAACTTAAAATTTATAGTAACGTAGGCATTGCACTAAGAGTCAGGAAATGTGGATTCTATTCCTAGTTCTAATCTCACTTTTATCATTAACAAGCTATGAAGTCTTGTGCAAACCACCTCCCCTCTTTGGGCAGAGAGCCATTACTAGGAAATGGGGTACCTATGGTATAGGTAGCTGCAATGGCTACAGAAACTGATGAGATCTACTGTAGACAGAGGTGTTGGGATTTGAGAAGGTAGAGGAACTATGGGGCCAAGGATCTTCAAAGGGGGCAGGTATTGAAGTGGAGAAGATTAATGAAAATATTGAAATATGTGTGTTTGTCCTTTGTTGCCGAAGAAGACCATGCCATCAGAAAAATAATGAAATGACTTGCACTTACTTGACTTTGTTTTGAGTGAGGGAAGGCTGTGCAGGTCACCAGCCTCACTTCTCCTCCAGAGCCATCTGCATCCAGTGACCAGATATTCATCAGGATGACTGGAGATGACCCAAGATGAGGCGATTGGGGTTAAGTGACTTGCCCAAGGTCACACAGCTAGTGAGTGTCAAGTGTCTGAGATGAGATTTGAACTCAGGTCCTCCTGACTCCTGCACTGGTGCTCTATCCACTGCACCACCTAGCTGCCCCATTGAAATATGTAGGGAGGAGGGAAAGTGACCAATCAATCCACAGGTGATTGTCAGACAAGATGGAATGAATTTTAAGGGAAGAGAGGCAGTTGTTGAGTGTTGGGACAGAGGCAGGGTCTGAAAGTAGAATGAATTAGTACATGAACTTCTTGATCTGGCCTTGAGAGTTAGGGACTTATGAATAAGAACGATCAACCATCCTTGGAGATTGCCAAGAGATATTGAAATCTTCAAGAAAAAAGTTAGATTTCAGTGGGTCCCAAAAGATAAAAGGAATATGAAAAGAAGAGATTCATCTCTTCACATTATCCTCCACACATCTGCTGGAGTGATTTTCCTAAAGCCCAAGTCTAATCATGTCACTTCTCTATTCAATGAATTTTATTAGGTTATTACCTCTAGAAAAAAATATAAACTCCACTTTTTAGCATTTAAATACCTTTAAAACCCTCCTCCAATTTATCTTTCATCCTCCTTATACTTTACTCCCTTCTATTCAGCCTGAAGTCCAGTCAAACTAGTCTTCCTCCTGTTCCTTAGACATGTCACTCCATTGCCTGCCACACCATGCCTACAATTCATTCCCCATCACCTCCATTGTTCAGAATCTCTACTTTCCTTCAGAATTTAATTTCCATCTTCTACATGAAGCTTTTCATGATCTCCTTGGGTCTTCGTGCCTTCCCTCCAAAGTCACCTTTTATTTATTTTGCATCAACATCTCCCCCATTCCTTATCTGCTTTACTGATGAGATCAAAGAGAAGAGAAAGGTGTTACTGTCTTAAATAAAGTTCAAAGACATGTCTATGCTCCTTCATATGGTGTGAAGAGATTTTCTTTGACGGTATTAGAGAACAGAAAACTATTGGGCTGGTCAAAGATAGGTATGCCCCTGATGATCTTTGAAAAAACAGGACACACTGTTTAGGGAGACACAGTCATAGTCCATCAGGGATAGGAAGCAGTTTTAAGAGATTACTAGACCTGGAGATTAGAGTTACTCTTCAGAAAAAAGCAGACCCAAGTGGTCAACTGAATAACTTGCTCAGGAGAGACCCATGGAGGAGAAGAGCTAGGACACCACCAAAAAAGAAAGAACATCAGGGCCTGGAGTGCCAGAACTGTGAGTTGCCTTAGTTAATATGTGTTCCTACAAGTATGCCTCACTACTAGCATAATCTAAGTTTGCATCTATTCTTCCAACTGACAATATGTTTATTTAGAGGTAAATGTGCCCTAAGCTTATGGGGAAAATGTTGTATAGTTACTGTTCTTAATATGCCTCCTTAGCTTGACTGATTAGTAAAGACAGCATGAGTTATATATAGTTTTAGGAGGGCGGACCCATAGAGTACCCTAGAACCCAAGCAAATTGCCTCCCTCAACCCCCAAGTAACCTGTACTTACACAGTACATATTAAATTTGGGAGGTAGCTCTAGAGCTGTTACGTTGTGAGAGCTTATCGGGATGTAAGTATGTGTTGTAGGCATTTGGAACCCACTGGAGAGATTCTAGCATTTATTTCTTCTTTTGTTTTAAGATTGTAATTTGACAGTTTTTTTTCTGGTGTGTTTCCTTTACAAGTCAGACCAGTCTTTGAGATAACTTTTACATGTTTGAATGGGGAAGCGGATATGAGTAATATGACTATTTTAGCCTTGGAATACTGGTGCCTAGCAATGAATCTAGAGCCACACAGAGAATTTCTAATTAAAGGAGTGCCTCATAAATTAAGTGACAAGAGTATTGAGAGCATTTTTCTGGCTGCTATAGACAGTTTGGGGAAATGTGGAAAACTGACCAAGAGATGAGAAAAAAAGACAAAATTCCTGGTAAAGTAAAAGTTTCAGTAGAGGTTTCACAGAGGAAACACAAAGAGAAAGTGAGAAAATATTCATTAATCAGGGAAGGAGTACTTGGAGATGGATTAACAGAACTGACCAGGGAGAAAAGAGCAGCTACAGATGCTGTTAGGTCACTATCCTCCTCAGTGTATATCATTTTGGATCTCTTACACCATAGTAGAACCTATTATCTTTAATATAAGGTGCTCAATGTGAAAAACTATGGTCCTTTCCTGGGGAGAAACCCCATCCAACAAATGAGTGACTCTTTGGGTCCAAGTTAAAAAATGCTATTGGTGGAATAGAACGGTGACAGGATAGTGAGGTAGGTCACCATGGTAATTATGTGGAAACTCTCACAAGACCACTCTACTATGTGGTATGTATATTGAAAGTATATTGTTCAGTTACAGTTTTTTAATATTTGAGTGCATTGGATTTGTGGGGTTTTTGATGCAGAAAATGTCAATGATACCCTTGTGAAATTCCTAATTAACTTCCAACAACATCTTTGTTGCTGCTACAAACATATTCACATTACCCTTGTCCTTAAAAAACCCTCACTTGATCTGACCATTCCCACTAGCTATTGTCCCCTCTCTCCTCCCTTTTTCAACTAAATTCCTGGAGAAAGCTGTCTACATGTAGTACCTGCATTTCCTCTCCTCTGACTCACTTCTAAACACTCAGTGATCTGGCTTCTGACATAATAATAGCTAACATTTATAAAGTTCTTACTATGTGTCAGGCACAGTTCTAAATGCTTTTACAATTATCTCCTTTGATCCTCATAACAATTCTGGGAGGTAGGTGCTATTATTATTCCCATTTTACAGATGAGGAAACTGAAGCAAACAGAAGTTAAATGACTTGCCAAGGGTCACACAGCTGGTTAAGTGTCTGAAGTTGAATTTGAACTCAGATTTTCCTGACTCCAAGTCCATGCTATATCTGCTGAGCCACTTAACTAAAATGATTCTCTCCAAAGTTATCAGTGATCCCTTGGTTGCCAAATTTTATGACTTTTTCTCTATCCTTATATTTCTTGACCTTTCTGTAGCCTTGAAGAGTGTTCCTCACCATCTCCTTGATATTCTTTCTTCTCTGTATATTTTAATGACACTGCTTTCTTCTGGTTCTCCTACCTGTCAGACCTATGTCTCAATCTTCTTTGTTGGTTCTTCATATGTGTCATGTCCATTAATCATGAATTTTCTGCCAAGGCTCTACCCTGGAGTCCTCTTCTTTTTCCCCCTCTATACTGGCTCACTTAGTGATCTCATTAGCTCACATGGATTAAATTATCACCTCTATGTAATTTATAGATCTATAAATTCAGCCCCAGTCTCTCTCCTGAACTACTGTCCCATATTACCAACTCTCTTTTAGACATTGTCAACTATACATCCTGTAGGCATCTCAAATTCAACATGCCCACAACAAAACTCATTATCTTTCCCTTAAAACCCTCTCTCTTCTGTACTTCGCTATTTCTCTAAAGGACATTACTGTGCCTCCTAGGTACTCAGGCTTGAAAACTTCAGTGTCGTTCTCACAATCTCACTCTTATTTATCCACACATCCTATCCTTTACCTACCAAACAACCAGAGTTCTATGAACATAGTGGGACAGACTTGTTATAATTGGGATACATCAGAGTGAGCCTGGAGTTTGTTAAGGAGTTTGCCTGTATAAAATAGATGTATATCCATACCCAGAGAATATCTTAATCATGTCAGCATTAATTAGTAACAACTCTTGCTTTTTCAAGATGCAAGTAACAAACAGCAAGACGAGACTCAGTACCTGGCCTTTGGATCACCCAAGCAGGCTGTGCTAAGGACTGGAAGGAAAGAGAAACAAATAAAGGCAGAGAATGTCCTCAGGGCATGTAGTTCCATAAAATAATATATAATACAAATCTTAAACTATATTATAAAGCAATAATTATCAAAACTAGCTGACATTGGATAAAAAGTAGGAAGGTAGATCAATGGAATAGAGCAGACACACAATTTACAGCAGCAAATAAGCATAAAGCCTTGTATTTGACAAGTGCAAAGACTTAAGATTTTGGGATAAGAATTCATTATGTGGTAAAAATTGTTGGGAAAACTGGAAAGCAGTATGGCAAAAACTGAGCACAGAACAATATCTTACACTGTTTACCAAGATAAGGTCAAAATGGATACATGACTGTAAAAACAAGGGACATACACAGCCTGCTGTACAGGTTCTTAGATCTGCTTTTCTAAAAGGAAAGCAACTTTTGAGGGCTCAACAATCACTTTAATCGAGCACATAGATCATTTATTTAGTTCAGGGGGAAAAGTCAGTACCCAGAACTTGAGAGAAAATGAAAAGAAATAATAATCAACAGACAGGACTTCCAACTGTCTGACTAAAAGCAATACAGACATCACAGATCAACAGACAGATCCATTACATAGTTATATAGTTACCATAGAGAGAAGCATCAACATCAAATTATTCAAAGCTGGGGGGCTACTTAGCAGCTGCCCAGAGTCTCTGGCCAAACAAACACTTCCAGTAAGTAAGCCCGAAAGTAAAACCTCACCTCAGAGTCTTTATACATTTTTCAGAGCCAAAGGGCATCACAACCCTGGAGAACCAGTGCCTTAGAAATTAATAAAAGATGGGGGCCTCCCCCAATCAAGCTTCTCTTAATGGGCAGGCCCATCAATGCGTAGGGAAGATCTTTAACTCTCTAATTAGCATTACAATGACCTACACATAAAGAGAGATTTTACAAGACAATTAGAAGAACTTGGAACATATTACTTATCAGATTTATGGACAGGTGAGTGATTTATGAATAAGCAAGAGAGAGAGAGAGAGAGAGAGAGCATTATGAGATGTAAAATGAATAATTTTGATTACATTAAATCAGAAAGTTTTGTACAAATAAATCGAATATGGCCAAGAAAGAAAGCAGAAAACTGCTACAAAAAAAAAATTTGCAGACAGTTTCTCAGATAAAGATCTCATAATCCAAATATATAAAGAACTTTGTTAAATCTATAAGAATACAAGTCATTCCCCAATTGAAAAATGGTCAAAGGATATAGACAGGCCGTTTTCCAATAAAGAAATCAAAACAATACAAAGTCATATAAAATGCCCTAATTATTATTGACTAGAAAAATGCAGATTAAAACAACCTTGAGATATCATTTTACACCTATCAGACTGGCTAAAATGATAGGAAGGGAAACTGAATAATAATATTTCAGGGAGCAAAGAAGTATAATGTAGCCCAGCATAGCCTCTCTCTGAGGAGGGCCAGCTTCTGGTCTCAACCTCCTACTTTCCTTCCTTGACAAAGGGCTGGAGGAAGACATATTGTAGATATCTATTCTTGCCTCCCTACCAGCAACTTCTAGACAGAACCACGTGGATATAAATAATCTACGTTGGCAAAACAAAACAATAGCATATACATTACCCAACCTTACACAAGGATGATGAAGAGAGCACTAGTGAAATGGGCTGATATATCTTTTTGAATTACAATGGCAGAATTTATTTAATTATGGTTTCAGAAGTGGAAAGAAGGGTGGTAAAGGGGTGGTGGTGGTAACAGCACAGTGGAAAGACAGCCAGTAAGAAAATGACTAGAAAGTAAAGTGAAGTATGACCAGAGCCTGCTTAGATGAGGGGAGCCTACGTGAGGCCCTCATCAATTGGGACAACAAGATTCCAGGGAAGAAATTCTAAATGTGAAAGACTTAAATCCTCCAGATTATAGTTTCTGATATTGGTAGTACACAGAGACAAAAAGATGGATGAGAAGTGAAGTGAAGCATAGTTGAAGCCTACTTAAATGTAATGGGTCTAAGTGAGCCATTCATCAATCAGGACAGAGTGTTTCTGAAAGTCTAGACTTGAAAAGATTAAGTCCCCTAGGGCATGGTGTCTGCTATGGGCAGCAAAGGAAGTCAGAAATGAGATGACCAGGAAATAAAGTAAAGCATGGTTGGAGCTTGCTCAAACATTGTGGGCTCTATGATCCATGCAACAATTAGAAACAGCACAAAGGAAACATAGGATGTGCATATTTGAAGAACCACCCCAAATGTTCACATGGACTATTTGTGTTCAACCTGTGGTAGAGCATTCTGAGCTTGTATTGGTCTGATCAGCTACAGTTGTACACATCGAAACTTCACTATATCATAGTGCTGTCATTTTGGTCCTCTTTGACAACAAAAGACAACAACCAACCAACCAGGAATTGGTATTCCAGGTAGAAGTTCTGGATATGAAAACCTTCCAGAACATGGTATTTAAGGCTGGCAAGGAAGTCACCAAGTGAAAAGATGGCAAGAAATAAAGTGAAGGTGGCTAAATTCTACTTAGATGTATTGGGCCCCATAAAGTACTCACTTATCAGAATAATGGGGCTCCCTAGACAGAAATTCTGGATATGAAAGAGTTAAGTCCACTGGGCATTTTTTCCTTCTAATTCAGATAGCAAAGCAACAAGCAGGAAAATGTCCAGAGAGTAACGTTTACAGAGTCTTATCAATATATAGGTCATATAATATGTCAGGAAGGAGTAAACATTGATCCAGGGAAGGTAGATGATGCTCCTCATTTGGCCATATCCAAATAACGTTCCAGAATTAAGAATTTTTCCAGAATTCAGTGTTTATTGCAAATTGGTTAGCAATTATACTGACAGATTACTTTTGGGTAGTGGAGCTAAGGGGGTGCTCATCAATTAGGAATGGTAGCTAATTAATGAAGTAGATAGAACACTGGGCCTGGAGTCAGGAAGACCTGAGTTCAAATGTGACCCTAGCCACTTACTAGCCCTATGACCTGGGCAAGTCACCTAATCTGTTTGCTTTAGTTTATTTAACTATAAAATTGGAATAATAACAGTACCTACCTCCCAGGGTTATTGAAAGGATCAAGTGAGATTATATTTGTAAAGTGATTACAATAGCACCTGGCACATCTTAGTAAATATTTCTTCCCTTCCCTTTCCCCTGAACAAATTATGCTACATGAACATGATGGAATACTATTGTGCCTTAAATGACAAAAGAGATGGTTTCAGAAAAACCTAAGAAGACTTATAAGAATCAATGCACAGTGAAGTAAGCAGAATCAGGAGAATCATTTATCATAACAACAGTTGTAAAGACCTTAAAAGGATGAAGAATTCTGATGAACACAATGACATCTAATTAACACAGTAACACAATAATTCCACAGGACCAATGAATAAAGCATGTGTGGCCAACCTCCTGGCAGAGAAATGATGGGTTCACAGTACAGACTGAGACATATGTTTTTGGACATGGTCAATGTAAGAATTTATTTGCTTGGTCATATGCATTTCTTTGTTTGTTTGTATTTTCCTCAATGGAAACTAGAAGAAGATGGGAGGGAGAAAAAATAGATTTTTATTCATTGAAAGAGTCAGATTAAATTCATGAATTTTGCTGTCATTGTCAATGATCCCACTCAGGGATATATGATCAAGAAAAACAAAAATCAAAAGAACAAGGAAGGCCAGACTGATGTAAACTCTCTGAAGGGATTTGGAGACCCCTGGGAGAGGAAACGCGATAAGTTTTTAAAGATCTGGCATAATGTTTCACAGATGGACCAAGTTTGACCTATGCAGACTCAAGAAAGCTTTTTGTCTTACATACAGGTATACCTCGGAGATATTGAAGGTTCACTCCTAGACCCCCACAATAAAGAGAAAATCACAATAAAGCAAGTCATATATTTTGTTGGTTTCCCAGTGCATATAAAAACTATGTTTACAATATAATGTAGTCTATTAAGAGTGCAATAGTATTATGTCTGAAAAAAATACATATCTTAGTTTAAAAACACTTTGTTGCTAAAAAATGCTATTATCTGAGTCTTTAGTGAGTCTTAATCTTTTTTTTCCTTGTTGACGGTCTTTCCTTAATGTTGATGGTTGCTGAATGATCAAGGTGGTGGTTGGTGAAGCCTGGGGTGGCTGTTCAGTATGGAATTGGGAAACCTGAGGAGACCAAGAGAGACTTTTGATGGAGGAGTCAGAACACATACAACATTTATGAATTAAGTCCACCATCTTATATGGGTGCAGTTTGTGGCACCCTCACATAATTACAATAGTAACATCAAAGATCACTGATCACAGATCACCACAACAGATATAATAACAATGAAAAAGTTTGAAATATTTCAAGAAATACCAAAATGTGACACAGAGATACAATGAGCATATGCTGTTGAAAAATGGTACCAATAAGTAGGCTTGATTGAGACAGGATTGTCTCAAATCTTCCTTTTTTTAAAAAAAAAAAGACAACATCTGCAAAGGGCAATAAAGCAAAGTGCAAAAAAATGAGGCGTGCCTGTATCAATGATATCTTGGAACATTTCAGAACAGTTCCATACGAATATAATGGAATACTATATATATATTATATTACATATTATATTATATATAATTACATAATATACATTATATATATAATTATAATTACAATTGTAATTATATATAATATATGATACATAATTATATATAATATATATTATATATATATTGTGCTATAAGAAATGATGGTCAGGCAGACTTCAGAAAAACCTAGAAAAGACTTATATGAACTGATGCTGAGTGAAGTGAGTAGAACCAGGAGAACATTATACACAGTAACAGCTATAGTATTCAATGACTGATTTTGATAGACTTAGACCTTTTTAGCAATGCAAGGACCTTAAATAATTCCAAAGGACTCATGATGGAAAATGTCATCCACATTCAGAGAAAGAACTGTGGAGTAGGAATACAGAGTGAAGCAGATGATTTTCTTTTTTGTTTTGTTTTTGTTTCTGTCTTATGGTTTCTCCCAATTGCCATAATTCTTCTATGCAACATGACTAATGTGAAAATGTGTTTAATAGGAATATATGTGTAGAACCTATGTCAAGGGTTGCATGCTATCTTGGAAAGCAAGAGGGGAAAGAGGGAGAAAATTTAAAACTTATGGAAGTGAATGTTGAAAACTAAAAATAAAGAAATTAATAAACTGGGAAAAAAAGAAAAGAAAAGAAAGAAAGCCCTAGGAAACTGAAGTTATGATGACACTGAAAGAAGGTAGGGAGGCTATTTGTGATACCATACAATTAAATAAAAGTACATAATAGAGCTTGGGACTTCCACTCAAATCAAATCCATCAGCTTTCATTAGGTAACTGACGAAGGGCACAAATGCAAAAAGGACTGTGAGCACCGATATAAACAAAAAGATGAGAGACTCACCACAGATTTTGGTCTTAGATTATTATAGTTTTAGGAGTATAGACCCATGGAGCCTATGATAGCTGAGTTGGTATATTAGTAAGCACCCCAACGTACACAGGGAGGCCTGCTACCACAGGTTCTTTGATCTGTTTCTCCAAAAGGAAAGGCAACTTTTGAGGGGTTAACAATCACTTTAATCATGCACAGGAATCAGAGAAAACCAAAATCAAAATTTCAGAGAAATCAAAAATCAACAGACAGTACTTCCAAACTGTCTGACTATTAACATACATACATCTTTACCAGAGTAGGAAGCACCAACATCTGAGTTTTCAAAGCTAGGGGGCTGTCTAACAGTTTCCTAGAGTCCCACCTGGCACACAAACTTTCTTCCAAAAACTAAGCCCCAAAGTAAAACCTCACCTCAGAGTCTTTACACACTTTTTAGAACCAGAGGGCATGGCCCTCTGACCCAGTGCCTCAACAGAAAAAACAAGAAGTACTTGGGACCCTCCTACAAAACAACTCCCCTAATCAAGCTTCCCTCAATGGGTAGGCCCATCAAATGGGTGGAGAAGATCTTCTTTAATCACATTCAAATGGAGGCATTATACTTCTTGGTTATACTAAAACAAAAACCGCAAAAGATCCTACTTTACTTGGCCTCACAGTTGGGAAAGTTGGTGTTGGTGTGTTTGTCCTTCGTTGCCAAAGATGACCATGTCATCAGAGAAATAATGACATGACTTGCACTTGACTTTGTTTTGAGAGAGGGAGGGCTGTGCAGGTCACCACCCTCACTTCTCCTCCAGAGACATCTGAATCCAGTGACCAGATATTCATCAGGATGACTGGAGATGACCCAGGATGAGGCAATTGGAGTTAAGTGACTTGCCCAAGGTCACACAGCTAGTGAGTGTCAAGTGTCTGAGATGAGATTTGAACTCAGGTCCTCCTGACTCCTGCACTGGTACTCTATCCACTGCACCACTTACCTGCCCCTAGTTGGGAAAGTAGCTACAGAAGAGGTATATATGCCTTCATCAGCTAGACTATAAGCTCCTTGGGGATAAATACTGGTTTTGTCTTTGTATCCCCAGTGCCTAACACATTCAGAAGCTGTTAAACAAACAAAAAAACAAAAAAAAAAAATGAGAACTCCACAGGATTTACCAGCAGGATAATTCATGCCCTTCTAAGAAGGCAGCATTTAATTCCATCAACAGCAAAGTATAAGCAAAGTTTAGAGAGATGCAGGATTCCTGGCTCAGTAAGAAGGCAGATGAAATTCAGTTTTATGCTGATAGTAACAATCCAAAGCGCTTTTATGAGTTCCTGAAAGCTATATGTGGACCAAAAACCTATGGTGCTTCACAACTACTCAGTGCTAATGGAGCCACATGGATTAACGATAAGAACATGATCCTAGAGGGATGGGCTGAACACTTTCATGGTCCAACAGACCATCATCAATCAATACTGAGGCCACTGACTGTTTATCTCAGGTTCAAATCAATCTTTCCTTAGCTGAACTTACAACTGAAGAAGAGGTTTTGAGGGCCATTAGGTTCCTTTCGTGTGGCAAAGCACCTGGTGCTCATTCTCTTTCAGCTGAGATTTACAAGGTAAGGGGACCATTGGTCATACAAAAGCTGGCTGAAATTTTCCTGGTTATATGGCAAGAGGAAGTTATCCCCCAGGATTTCAAGGATGCCTCCATTGTCCATCTCTATAAAGGTAAAGGGAATAGATTGTCCTGTGACAACACAGGGGGGTCTCTCTCTTAGTCATTGCTGGCTAGATTCTTGCTAGTGTCCTCCTTAACAGGCTGATCCTTCTCCTGGAAGATGGTCATCTACCTGAGAGCTAGTGTGGCTTCAGAAAGGGCCAAGGAACAGTTGATATGGTGTTTGCAGCCCTCAACTCCAGGAGAAATGTCAGAAGCAGAACAGAGGTCTGTATACAACATTTGTAGATATGACCAAGACCTTTGACACCGTTAGTCATGAGGGCTTATGGAAAATTATGTCAAAATTTGGTTGCCTAGAGAAGTTCATCAATATTTTATGTCAATTTCTTGATGACATATTTGTCTGGGTTCTGGATAGTGGACAATGCTCTCATGCCTTCCCAGTCACCAATGGAGTGAAACAGGGCTTTATGCTTCCTCCCATGCTTTTTAGCATGATGTTTTCAGCCATGTTGTCAAATCCTTTTAGTGAGGATGAACAAGGTATCAAGGTCAACTACCACATTGATGGTAAGTTCTCGAATTTGAAAAGCCAAGACCTAAGTGGAAGGAGTGTTGGTGCATGATTTTCTGTTTGCAGATGATTGTACACTCAATGCAGCCTCTGAAGCTGGGATGCAACAAAGTATGGATCAATTCTCTGCTGTCTGTGCTAATTTTGGCTTAATAATTAACACCAAGAAAACACAGGTGCTCCATCAGCCACCACCACACCATTCATACATGGAACCATTGGTTACAACAAATGGAAAAGTTTTAAATGCTGTGAATCAGTTCACTTACCTTGGTAGTGTACTTCCCAGGGATGTACACATTGACAATGAGGTTGATGCACACAGTGCCAGAGCTAGCTCGGTGTTTGGGAGGCTCTGAAGAAAAGTTTGTGAGAGAAGAAATATTAGACTGACTACCAAACTGAAGGTCTACAGAGATGCTGTGCTGATCTCATTGTTGTATGCCTGCAAAACACGGACAACTTTCAGCAGCATGCCAGGAAACTGAATCACTTCCATTTGAGCTGTGTTGGGAAGATTCTGAGGATCCCCTGGCAGGATAAGGTACTAGACCTTGCTTGAGCTGAACTGCCAAGTATTCAAACTATGCTTCAGAGAGTGTAGCTCCAATGTGCTGCCCATGTCATTTGAATGTAAAATGTACGCTTACCAAAAAGACTATTTTATGGAGAACTTACATGGGGCAGGAGATCACATGATGGTCAGAAGAAGCGATACAAGGACACTTTCAAGGTTTCTCTCAAGAACTTTGGATTTGACTGTGTGACATGGGAGACACTGGCACAGGACCACTCAGCATGGCATGCCCACATCAGATAAGGTGCTGTGCTCTATGAGCAAAACAGAATTGAGACAGCACAAAGGAAACATAGGATGCGCATATTTGGAGTAATCACCCCAAATGTTCACACAGGCTATCTGCGCCCAACCTGTGGTAGAGCATTCCGAGCTCCTATTGGTCTGATCAGTCATAGTTGGGCACTTCCTTCCCAAAACTGAAATTCACTTTATCATATTGATGTCATTTTGGTCCTCTTTGAGAAGGAAGGAAAACAACCAACCAGCCTAACACATAGTAGGTGCCTCTTAAATGTTTGATTGTTTGATTAATTGACCTAAGATAAAGAAAACAAAAGAAGTTACAGAAAACTGTGGAAAGAGAGAACAGAGAAGGACAGGGTCTGGAGAAGGTCAAATCTAAGCTGGTAGGAATAAAAGGGCCGGGAGAATTAACTATAGGAAGGATTTTTGCCTACATAGAAGGTAGGTCTGAGTCATCAAAATTAGAGGATCTCAGAAGGAACAGAGAAGCTAAATCATCTCCAAGGTTCTAATTAGAATGGTGTATCCTTGCAGATCCTGTCTTAGACAAGGTTGTTAGAATAGTCAAACTGCAAAAGGAGGAGGCAGAGTGGATTATTTGTTTCACAAGAAATATATCAACTTTTCTGATAAGGGTCTCAATACTAAGATGTATAGAGAACTGAGGCAAATTTATAATACAAGTCATTCCTCAGTTGAAAAATGGTCAAAGGTTATGAACAGGCAGTTTTCAGATGAAATAATCAAAGTTATCTATAGTCATATGAAAAAATACTCTAAATCATTATTGTTTAGAGAAAAACAAATTAAAAAGAAAACTTTGAGGTACCACCTACACCTATCAGGTTGACTAATATGAAAGAAAAGGAAAATGATAAATGTTGGAGAAGGTGTGCTCTCCCTAGAGCTGTTGCCAAAGGGCAACCAAACTGATCCTTTGATCCAGCAATACCACTTTTTTTTTTCCCTCCTAAGTTCTAGGGAGACCAAGGAAGAAATGTGAGACAAAGTCTCTGCTGGAAAGAGTTAACATGTATAAGGAGTAGTCATTAAGTCAATGAAGACTCCGAGACAGTTTATCTATTTGGTGGTTATTTTAATGGAATTTATTTTCCTATCTTTTCTTGATGGGTGTTGTTGGTAAAGCCTTTTATGTGGATTTGTTTTATATCAGGCTATTTTATTGGTTATTAATTTCAATTAATTTCTAGCTGAATCTTCAGAATTCTCAAAGTAAATCATTTTATCATCTACAAAAGGGATCATTTTCTTTTTTGTCTCTATGCTTATTTCCTTATTTTCCTTAGTTTGATTTATTGTAATTTTTCTAGAATAATATGAAATGATTATGGTAATGATGGATATTTCTAATAGCTTTGAAAGTGCTTCTAATAATTTTCTACTGCAAAAAAAATGCTAGCTTTTGGTTTGTTAATGATTTAAATGTATTATTTAAGTATTTATCTTATTAAAGAAAAAACTTTATTTCTATGCCATTTAATATTTTTTACCTAAAGGGGTGATGTATTTTGTGGAAAACTTTTTCTGCATCTGTTGTTAAAATTATAAAAATTTTTTTTAGTTTTCCTAGTTTTCTTAATATTGAACTAACCCTGTATTATTAATATGAAACCAACCTGGTCAGTGTGTAATCTTTTTAATATGCTGTTATATTCTCTTTGCTACCATTTTATTGAATATGTTTGTGGCATTACTTATCAGAGATATTGGTCTTTAGTTATTCTTTCTTTATCTCTCCCTGGATTGGATATTAGGGCTATACTTCTCTCATAGAAGAAATTTGATAGAATGCTATGTTTGCCAACAAATTGTGTAATATTAGAGTTAATGTTCTTTGAATCTGATAGAAGTTTGTTAGTAATACCATCTGAGGTTAGGGTTTATTTTCCTTGAGCATTCATTTATGGTTTGCTCAATTTCTCTTTTTCTGATGCTATGTTACTTATATTTTCCATTTCTTGTTTTGTTAATGTGGGTATTTTATATTTTCATAATATCCATTTCATTTAATCAGTTTCTTTAACACAATGAGGCAAAATAGTTTCCAATAAAAATTATTATCAAAATATTTATGTTTAATTGTCAGCCGATGAACTCAGCTCAAAGCAAAGACATTTACTAAGATGGCTTAGTTAAAACAGTAGCTACACAAAATTCTTCCCATAAACCTAGCGTATACTCTGCCGCAAACACACACAGTATCAGTAGGGAGAGTAGTCACAAATTTAGAATATTCTGGTTGTATGGCACACACATAGGAAACACATGTGACCAAGCAAATTCATGCTGCTGCTGTTGTAAGAGCCCAGCATCCTTTCCTTCTCATGATGTTCTCATGCTGCTTCCCACCAGGTGCAAGATCCCTGGTGAGCAGGTTGCTTAGCTAGATCTTACTCATTGGCTAGGGCTAGTTCTCCCTTGAATACAGTCATCTCTCTTCTGTGCTACCAGAGGTCATGCCCTTGAAAGCTGCTTCCTGCCTCCTACTCTCCATGTCTCCCTATAGAATATGACCTGTTTCCTGGTGTTTTTTGGTTTGTTTGTTTGTTTTAGTTTCCAAGTATATGATTGTTTTTTGAAATTCTCTAGAGAACTTCATATTTTACATATATAAAAAAGTAACAAGGCATAAGCATCTCCTTGCACTTCATTTAACACTTTGTTAGCTGCCTCTTCTATGATCTCATTCAGGGGATGGAGGCAGAGGAAAACTCTTCTCCCTATGCTTTCCCTTTAGTTAAACATTTGCTGGCCCCTGCAAATCAGCTGGAGTGCTTTGTGCACATTCATTAATATTCCCAATTTTCATTGGGAATTCTCTAGTTCCTGGAGCAGACTCAGCCTTTATTGTTTCAAGTGCCTTCCCCCAATGTCTTATACTAAAGAGTTTCAACAAGGTCCATGGAGTATGGTTCTTAAATAATCTAGAAATTAGCATTCTTCCACAAGGGTCCAGGCCTACATCAGTTGGTAGATGTAGGGAGGGCGTACGCTCACTACCAGATACGTGGTTTTAGTTGTGTATTAGAGTTGAGTATTATTACCAAATTCAAGATTAGCTTGCAGAAATACTGCACATGTACTTGCCATAATATTGACACAGTAACATATGTCACAAAAGCATCTATCATTAGTATAATGTAGACCCTTGTATGCCAACATGCTCATCAACGTTGTATTCACATTCACAGGGTTTAAAAGCAAGAATGCATGGCATGGTAAACACATAAGTCCTTAATACTTCCTATCTTTTCCAGAGGTTTTCACTGAGGAGGAAAAGAAGCTTCTTTCTTCTTCATTCTTTGTCTGTCTGTCTGTCTCTGTATTTGATAAGCTCCCTCTTAGCTATATTTAAGGATCCCAGTGACACACACACACACACACACACACATATGTCTTAGAGAAGCTGTTTTCTTTTGAGAACATGTGGCTTAAATAGAGAATGTACAAACCCTTACATGAAGATTGGAAACATAGACTTAGCATGAGAACTAGAGCAACATAAGGGTCAGGGAGGTAGGAATTTCATCAGTTTTGCTGTACTTATTCACTTCTTGATTCTACCGAAATTTCAGTTCCCCCCCTTTGGGGATCAAAGGAGAAAACTATCTTTTCAGACACAGTCACAACCCCTTGTTCTTGGATCAGGGTAATACTGAGAATTTCTATCTTGTCCCTTTTCACTAGAAACAATATCACAAATCCAGGAGACATTGAATTGCAACTAGATTAATAAGAAGAGAAATGAAGGTGCATATGGGACCCAAAGAGTTCACAATCGGTACAGAAGTCGCATATTCATCACAGCACAGCAAAGAAAGGAAGAATTACCAGAAATCTCCTAGAGGGGAGTGGCAAGGAAGGGGGAAAAGTTCAGTAAAGGTAGGAAAAGAATAAAACCCCTTCCCAAGAGGAGAAAGGAGATGGCAAAAGCAGCATTCCTTTCCCTTGGGAACTACTAGACTGCAAAGATAAAATGGCCAGCTTTTTTACAAGGAGCTCAGCTGCACAAGCAGTATCTCAGTGTAGTGCAGAATGACTGGTGCCTATTTTGACTCCCAAAGACAAACAGGGTGCCCAGCTTGGGGCACAAACGACAAATTGTCAGCTCAAGGGCAGGGGGAGGCCTTTATCCTTGACAGGTTCAGGAACTTCTGCATACTGTGGGACCAGGGTTGCTGGAAAATATGGCAACTCAAAAAGACAAGTTCAGGGGACCCCTTAACATTCCTTAATATCCTGCAGGCATGCATTTCAGCATTCTAATTCCTTAGGTAAAGAGGATCATAAGTCACCGCTCGAATAGTTCTGCCCCTCTGGACATGCCTTCCTGAGCTTATGGATAGCTAAACATTGATATTCACAGGCCTGCTAACCTGCAATTCAGTTTGTGCTGACGATACCAGTTTCCTATGAGTATTTTTTTCATCCTTTAGAGGCCTCCACAAGCAGAATATTAGGGTGAGCAAGAGTTAAATCTGTGTAGGCTTATAATCTCAATGCTGATCTTGTAGATGACTAAAGCTGGTTATTGAAGTATCCAGTGAATATCTGCTCGCTGCTTCCCTTGGCCAGAGAAGGAGTGAAATTTCAAAGGATCTATAGGATTTTGTATTTCCCATCTTCCTGTTGGAATTCTTCCCTTTGACATGAGCATCTAGTGGTAGTCTCTGCACTGGGAGATGAGAACAGCTTAGACTCAATGAGAAAGGAAAATTCAAAGCTCTACAATTTGCCCTGGAAAAGAGCTAAACATGCCCAAGGGGAGCTTCATGACCCTCACAAAAGGAATGCAAAGAAGTTCCAGTAACTAGGAGTTGTGAGTTACGACTTTTATCTAGCTACCTAGGCAGTTAGGTGGTACAGTGTATGAGCACTGTTTATGGAGACATCAAGACCTGAGTTCAAATCCAGCCTCAGACACTAATTAGCTGTATGACCCTGAGCAAGTCACTTAACTGCTGCCTGCCTCAGTTTCCTTTACTGTAAAAGGAGGATAATAATAGTACTTACTTCCCAGGGTTGTAGTGAGGATCAGATGACATCATATTTGTAAAGCAGTTAGTACAGTGTTTATTAAAGTACTAAGTACTTAATAAAATGCTTATCTGCCCCTACCTTTACTACATGTGTTCTCTAAGCTTGAATCCAGTTTCTTATATACTGGTGGGAGATTGTGCCACAGACTTGGGCGGGGGGGAAGTTTTGCACCCACTATTCTTAATATACTATCTTAGTAAACAGTCCTTTCTAAAAGTTTGACTGAATACTTGATATCAATTGATAATTAGAAAGGAAACATACAAGTGGGATCTAGTAGACTATAACATTAGAATAACAGCCCCAGTCCCTTACAGTTACCCCCTGCACCCTGAGGGGAGAAGCAGCAGCCTCATTCTGGGTCCTTGGACTGTCAGCATAAATGGAGGCTGGGAAGCCACTTCCAGAGCATGTGGTGCAGTCAGAAACGTTATCTGCAAGTTTTATCTAGTACTGACAGTCCATCCATAACAGCTGAGTGGACTCATGTTCTCAGTCCACTAAGCTCATGGTTCATCACTATTTTTGACTGGCTCTTCCAAAATTCTAAACAATTTGCTGGTTGGCAGTAGCTGGTTTCTTGTCTCCAGACTGGTGAAATAGTTTTTTCACTTTTGGAAAGCTCTGATTGTTAGGAAGTTTTTTCCTGACATAAAACCTAAATTCAGCTCTTTTCAAAGTCCACCCAGTATCCTAGGTTTTAACTTCTGTGGTCAAACAGAACAAGTCTAATTTCCTCCTTCATATGACAGTCCTTCAAATATTTCTGAAGGCAGGGTTAGAAGCATTAAATAATATCACTGGGTTGAGGCCCTTTTCTAGCTGGGAAGAGCCATTCAGGATGCAAGGTCTCCCTTATGGCTGTGAGAATAAAACATCTCAGACACTGTGCAAGAAACCGCACCCTTGTTTAGCTATCCAGGGAACCGCACTGGGTCAGTCTGAGTTCTCTCTGACTCAAAAGATCAGAAATGTCTCTGAACCTGATCTATACATTTTACCAGCTCCACCTGACTGACTATACTCCAAACTAGCCCTCTGATGCAATCTATAACTAAACTGGTTTCCAACTCCTACTTATACCTACTTCCTGTCCCAGCTGTTCCTCAGTCCAGGAGTTTATTTTCCTGCTTGATTCTCAACAAGAGTTTCTTTAATATGCTAACCATGTGTTTAAAGGAAGTGAATTATATGGGGTGATCTCTAATAGACAGAGGGGACTTGAGAGGTGAGCCAAGTGGCCTTCGCCAGGAGTAAAGTAGTTAGGAAATAAAAGGCATATGAGGAGCCATTTAGAGAAATACTAAGTCCAGGAAAGAGGAAAACAGAACAGAGAATAGATTGAGAAAGAGTGGAGAGACAAGGACATTGGCTGATTAATAAAAGCTTTTGAAAAGAAGGACAGGGAGGAAAGAAAAAAAGAGAAAGAAAGGGGGGAAGGCCTAAGATGTATTGATTTATTTAAAAGACAAATTCATATTACCCCATTTCCTCACACTTTCGAAGAATAGTGGTGCACTTGAATAGTCTTAGAGTAGGCTCAGTATGCATCAGAATTGTAGAAGAGAAAGTAATTAAAGGCCATGAACCTAAGAATGCTTTTTTGAAATAGAAATTCTCCAAATTTTTTTTTTGTGGGGATGAAAGAGAAATTGCCCAAGGAGAAACTGGAGTCTTATTCTAGAATTCATTTTAAGAAAGGAATCTTAAAAATCAATCTAGTCCAATACTCTCTCTACCACTCAACACACATACACACACATGCGCGCACACGTGTGTGTATAATATTTTCCCAAAATTACATGTTAAAACAATTTTCAACATTTGTTATTTTGAAGTTTTGAGTTCCAAATTCTATCTATCCCTCCCTCACCCATTCTTCTCCTCATTCCCTGAGACAGTAAGGAATCAGATATAGGTTATACATGTGCAATCATGTAAAACATTTCTATTATTAGTCGTTTTGGACAAGAAGACTCGAATTAAAAAAAAAAAGAATGAAAGTGAAAAAAAGCTTGCTTCAGTCTGTATTTGAACAATGTCAGTTCTTTCTCTGAAGGTAGATAGTTTGCTTCATCATTAGTCCTTGGGGATCGTCTCTGACAATATATTTTATATATTCATTTTTATTTATATATTTATTTCTTATTACTGAGAATAGCTAAATCATTCACAATTCTTGATCATACAGTATTGCTGTTACTGTGTACAATGTTCTCCTTGTTCTTGTTACTTCATTTTGCATTAGTTCATGTAAGTCCGAGTTTTTCTGAAATCATCCTGCTTGTCATTTCTTCCAGCACAATAATATTCTATTACAATCATACACCACAGCTTTTTAAGCCATTCCCCAATTGACAGGCATCCCTTTAATTTCTAATATTTTGCCACCACAAAAAGAGATGCTATAAATATTTTTGTACAAAAAGATCCTTTCCCCTTTTTTTATATCTTTGGGGTAAACATCTAGCAGTCATATTGTTGGACCAAATTGACCATAGTTCTAAATTGCTCTCCAGAATGGTTGAATCAATTCACAACTCGCCAACAGTGCATTAATTTCCCAATTTTCCTATATCCCCTCCAACATCCATCATTTTCCTTTTTTGTCATATTAGCCAATCTAATAGGTGAAGTGGTACCTCAGAGTTATTTTAATTTGCATTGCTCTAATCAATAATGATTTAAAGTATTTTTTCATATGACTATATATATAGCTTTGACATCTTGTCTGAAAACTGCCTGTTCATATCCTTTGACTATTTATTCACTGGAGAATGACTTGTATTTTTATAAACTTAACTCAGTTCTATATATATTTGAAAAATAAGGTCTTTATCAGAGAAATTTATTGAAAAATTTTACCCTCAGTTCTCTGCTTTCCTTTTAATTCTTATTGCATTGGTTTTATTTGTGCAAAACCTTTTAAACTTGATATAATCAAAATTATCTATTTTACATTTTGTAATGCTCTCACTGTTTTCCTTGGTCATAAATTATTCCCTATCCATAGATCTGACAGATAAACTATTCCATGCTCTCCTAATTTCCTTGTGGTATCACCTTTTATCTTTAAATCACATGCCCATTTTGACCTTATCTTGGTATACAGTGTGAGATGTTGGTCTATACTTGGTTTCTGCAAAGTTTTCCCAACAGTTTTTGTCAAATATTGAGTTTTTGTTCCAAAAGCTTGGATCTTTGTGTTTATCCTATACTAGATTACTGTGGTCATTTATTATAATGTAATGGATACCTAATCTATTCCACTGACTCACCACTCTATTTCTTAGCCAGTACCAGATTGTTTTGCCAATTACTGCTTTATAATAACAGTTTGAGATCTGGTATGGCTAGACCACCTTCCTTCACATTTTTTTTCACTGATTCTCTTGATATCCTTGACCTTATGTTCTTCCAGATGAATTTTATTACTTTTTTTCTAACTTTATGAAAGAATGTTTTGATAGTTTGATTTGTATGGCACTGAATAAACATATTAGGTAGAACTATCATTTATATTATATTATATTATATTGGCCTGAGCAAGTGATATTTTTCTAATTGTTTAGACCGGACTTTATTTGTGTGAAAAGTGTTTTGTAATTCATATATTTCCTGGGTTTGTCTTGACAGGTAGACTCCTAAGTATTTTATATTGTCTATAGTTATTTTAAATGGAATTTCTTTTTCTATCTCTTGCTGCTGGACTTTGTTGGAAATATACAGAAATGCTGATGATTTGCTTGGGTTTATTTGGTATCCTACAACTTTGCTAAAGTTGTTAATAACATCAAGTAGTTTTTTAGTTGCTTCTCTAGGGTTATCTAAATATAACATCACATCATCTATAAAGAATGACAGTTTTGTTTCCTCATTGTCTATTCTAATTCCTTCAATTTCTTTTTCTTCTCTTACTACTGTAGCTAAACAATTCTAGTACAATATTGAATAATAGAGGTGATAATGGGAATCTTTGCTTCACTCCTGATTATACTGGATATATATCTAGCTTATCCACCTTTACAGACAACGCTTGCTGATGGTTTTATAAAAAAATATAACTTTCATTTTAAGGTAAGCTCATTTATTCCTATGCTCTCTAATGTTTTTAAATAGGAAGGGGTATTGTGTTGTCTTTTGCCAAAGGTGTTTTCAGCATCCCTTGAGATAATCAGATAATTTTTGATGGTTCTTATTATTAACATGAGCACTTATGCTGGTAATTTTCTTAATATTGAACCAGCCCAGCATTTCTGGTATAATTCTCTCCTGGTCATAGTGTATGATCCTTGTGATATAGTGCTGTAGTCACTTTGCTACTGTTTTTGTTTAAATTTTTGCATCAATATTCATTAGGGAAATTGGTCTAAAATTTTCTTTCTCTGTTTTGGCTCTTCCTGGTTTAGGTATCAGCATCCTATTTGTGTCATAAAAGTAATTTGGTAGGTTTCCTTCTCTACCTATTTTTCCAAATAATTTGCATTGTATTGAGATTAATTGTTCTTGAGATATGTGGTAGAATTTGCTTGTGAATCCTTCTGGCCCTGGGGATTTTTTTCCTAAGAAGTTCATTGATGCTTTGTTTAATTTCTTTTTCTAAGATTGCATTATTTAAGTATTTTATTCCCTCTTCTGTTAATCTAAGTCATTTATGTTTTTGTAGATATTTTTCAATTTCACTTTGATTGTCAAACTTATTGGCATATAATTGGGCAAAATAGCTCCTAATAATTGTCTTAATTTCCTCTTTATTGGTGATGAATTCAATCTTTTAATTTTTGATACTAGTAATTTGGTTTTCTTCTTTTCTTTTTAAAATCAAATTAATCAATGGCATATCAATTTTATAGATTTTTTTTCATAAAACTGGCTTCTAGTTTTATTAGTTTATTAGTTTTCTTACTTTCAATTTCATAATCTCTGATTTTTCAGGATTTCCAATTTGGTGTTTAATTGGAGATCTTTAATTTGTTCTTTTTCTAGGTTTTGTTTTTTTAAGTTGCATGCCCAATTCATTGATCTTTTTTTTTTTCTGTTTTATTCATGTAAGCAATTAGACACATAAATTTTTCCCTAAGTGCCACTTTGGCTACATCCCATAAATTTTGGTATGCTGTGTCATTGTTGTAATGAAATTATTGTTTCTCTGATTTGTTCTTTGACCTACTTATTTTTTAGGATTAGATTATTTGGTTTCCAATTACTTTTTAATCTACCTTTCCATTGTCCATAACTGAATGTAATTTGTATTGCATTATGATCTGAAAAGGATTCATTTACTATTTATATTTTTCTGCATCTGGTTGGGAGGTTTTTATGTCCTAATACACGGTCATTTTTTGTATAGTTGCCATGTACTGCTGAGATAAAGGTATATTCCTGTCTATTCCCATTCAATTGTCTCCAGAGATTTATCATATCTAACTTTCCTAGAATTCTATTCACTTCCTTAACTTCTCTCTCTCTCTTTCTCTCTCTCTCTCTCTCTCTCTCTCTCTCTCTCTCTTTCTCTCTCTCTCTCTTTCCTCCACCTTTTCCCTCCTCACAAGCATTTTTCTTCTGATCCTGCCTCCCCCTATGCACCTTCCCTTTTATCAGTCTCCCCTTCTTCTATTATCCCTATCCCTTTTTATTTCCTAGATTTCTGTATCCAACTGAGTGCTCCTTTAAACCAATTTTTATGAAAGCAAGGTTTAAGCTTTCCCTGCCACTTCCACTCCTATCTTCCCCTCCATTATAATAGCTCTTTCACATGGGATAATTTACCCCATTCAATCTCTCCTTTCCTCTTCCAATGCAATCTTCTTTCTCACCCCTTTATTTTTTTGGGGGGGGGAGTATCATTTCATCAAATTCACTTTAAATCCACACCCTTTGTCTCTGTATATTGTTTTTAATTGCCTTTATAGTAATAAAGTTAAGAGTTACAAATATTTTCTTGCCATATAGGAATATAAACAGTTTAACCTTACTCAATCTCTTATATTTTCTCTTTCTTGTTTCTTTTTTTTGCCTTTTTATGTTTCTCCCAAATCTTGTATTTGGAGGTCAAATTTTTTATTCAGCTCTTGTCTTTTAATTAGAAATGCTCCAGACTCCTCTATTTTGTTAATTGTCCCCTGAAAGACTATATTTAGTTTTGCTGGGTTGGTGAGGTAGGTGATTCTTGGTTGTAATCCTAATTCCTTTGCTTTCTGGTATATCATATTCCAAGCCCGCAGGTTCTTTAATGTGGAAGCTGCCAAATCCTTTGTAATCTTGACTGTAGATTCAAATTTTGAATTGTTTCTTTTTGGCTTGCCTGTAGTATTTTCTCCTTGAGCTCTGAGCTCTGGATTTTGGCTATGATGTTCCTGGGAGTTTTCAATTTGGGGCCTTCTTCAGGTGGTGCTCAGTGAATTCTTTCAATTTCTATTTTGCTCTCTGGTTCTAATATATCAGGTCAGTTTTCCCTGATAATTTCTTAAAAGATATTGTCCAGATTTTTTTTTCTGATCATGGTTTTGGGTAGTCAATATTTCTTATATTTTCTCTCCTAGATCTATTTTCTAAATGTGTTGTTTTTCCAATGAGAAATGTCACATTTTCTTCTATTTTTAATTTTTTAATTTTGTTTTATTGTACCTTGATATCTCATGGAGTCAGTAGTTTGCACTTGCTCAATTCTAATTTTTAAGGAATTATTTTCTTCAGTGAGCTTTTTGTACTTCCTTTTCCATTTGGCCAATTCTATTTTTCAGGGAATTATTTTCTTTGGTAAACTTTTGTATATCTTTTTCAATACTATTGGCTCTTTTTTCTTGATTCTCTTGTAGTACTCTCATTTCTTTTCCCAATTTTTCTTATACTTCTCTAATTTACTTTCTAAAATCCTTTTAAAAAGCTCTTTCTGGAGTTCTTTTTTGTTTGAGACTTTTTTCTTCAAGGTTTCACACAAAGCCATTTTGACACTATTGTTCTCTTCTAAGTTTGTGCCTTTATCCTTCCTGTCAGTGTAGTAACTTTTTACAGTGAAGTTCTTTTTTTAAAAATGTTTTTGTTCATTTTTTTCTGCCTACTATGTGATTTGATGTTTTTATGTGAGAGTTAGGTTCTGGTCCTGCACTATCCCAAGCTTTTTGTTCTGGGACTCAGGGTCTTACAGCTGGCTCTCATTGGGCCTCAGGACCTAGCTGCTTGCTTGCACTGGAGAGTAGGCTTCCCTTCTACCTTTTATTGGGGGGGGGGGGGTGAGGTCTCCCTACTGACCTCCCTTGGCTGTGGGGTTTAGCTACTGGCCTGCCTCTCAGGGGTGGGACCTCGCTACTGGGTTGCTTTAGAAATAGTCTTTCCACTGGCTGGCCCTGGCGGAGGGATTTTGTTGCTGGTCAGCCCCAGGGGTGGGGCCCAGCTGCTGCATTTCAACCAAAACAGGGCCTCTCTGCTGGAGGGTCCTATGGGTAGAGTCTTGCTGTTAGCAGGCCCCAGGAGCAGGATTTCACTACTGGTCAGCAATGAGGTTGAGTCCTTGCCTGTGCTAGAGGCAGGCTGCTCACTTGCCTAAGGGGCTGCTGAGTTATGGGAGCCTCGCTGTTGAATTGCCCCAGGCTTGGAGTCTTGCTGCAAGCCCCCTACTGTGAGGCTGGCTGCTGCTACTGCTGCTGCTAATGGACCTCGCTCTCTTCCCACCCCAAGGACACAGACCTTTCCTGCTGTACTAACTGCTTCCCTGCTCCTACATCAATTCTGAGGTGCTTTTTAAGTTGTTTGGAGGGAAATTTGGAAGGGCTTCAGAGGGCTCCTTTCTCATGTCAACATCATGGCACTGGAAATCCAACCTTCAACAATTTATAGACACCGAGTAAACTTTGGGCCTCTGTCCCAGAGATGTGCTGCTACATTTCCCCCTCAGGGTCCTCAAGGGACTCCAGAAGATTTTTGGGTACTGCCCTTTTAATGCTATCCACTCAAGCCCTCACCTGTTGTTCCCCCTTATCCCCTGCTAACTAATTCCATTTCACCACTTAACAATAGCTTTTACGTGTGCATACTCTTTGACCCAGCAATATCACTTCTAGGACTGTATCCCAAAGAGATCATAAAAATGGGGAAGGTCCCACATGTACAAAACTATTTATAATAGCTCTTTTTGTGGTGGTCAAGAACTAGAAATCAAAGGAATGCCCATCACTTAGGGAATGGCTGAACAAGTTGTGGTATGTGAATGTAATGGAATACTATTGTGCAATAAGAAATGATCAGACAGACTTCAGAAAAACCTGGAAAGACTTACATGAACTGATGCTGAGAGAAGTGAGTAGAATCAGGAGAACATTACACGTAGTAACAACCACAGTGTGTGAGGATGGTTTCTGATTGACTTAGTCCTTCACAGCAATGCAAAAACCCAAAGGACTCGAGGCAAAATGCCATCCACATCCAGAGAAAGGATTATGGAATTAGAATGTAGAATGAAGCAGACTATTTTCTCTTGTGTTATGTTTTACTTTGGTTTGGTTTTTCTCAAGGTTTCCCATTCCCATGGGAGAAATCCCATTCGTTTAAATTTTTCTATGCAACATGACTAATGTGAAAATGTATTTAATAAGAATGTAAGTTTAGATAAAACTCATATAAGATTGAATGCCATCTTGAGAAAGGAGGGAGGAGGGAGGGAAGGAAAATTTAAAACTTATGGAAGTGATTGTTGAAAACTGAAAACAAATAAATTAATTACATTTTAAAAAAGAGCTTTTATAAAGGGATATTTACTTCAAAGACATAGCAATAATAAAAGTATTATACAAACATTTCTCCCATCATCTTAGGAGCACAGTCTCTACTTTCTGCCTGTCTCTGGAGCTTTACTTATAGATGTTTTAGGGTCATTGTCTTCTTCAGGATTTGGGTCTTGGGCATCTCTGTCATCATAACAGCTTTTCAAGATGCTATTCTTTTTGTTTTGTTTTGTTTTGCTTTCTTTACTTATTCTTCATTTGTGACTTCATTTTAAAGTCAGGCTCTGTGCTCTTCTGTGGGGAGTATCTGAGCCTTTTTTGATTCTGTTTTGTATTCTTCTGGGTCTTGATGCATCTTTTCCTCATATTTTAAGTGTTGTTTTCTTCAAGGACCTTAGGAATGGTTTAGTCTAGGGACCTGTTAACTTTTATTATGCTAGAAGCTTTCTAATCTTTTTTTTTTATTATTATTTTTTAATGTTTAACAATCACTGCCATACAATTGAGATTTTATCCCCCCCACACCTACCCCCCACTACCCCCCTCCCTCCCCACGACTGCATACAATTCTGTATAGGTTCTACATATACTTTCCTATTGAGTATATTTTCACTATAGTCATGCTATGTAGTCAGACTAAAATAAATGAAAGAAATCATATAACAAATCAAAACATGATACACAAAAACTTACACATACACAAACATGATCTGCTACATTTTGTGAATGACTTCCATATTTCTTTCTCTGAGTGTGGAAGGCATTTTGCCTTGAGAACCACCTTTGGGATTTTTTTTTTTTATAAGAAGTTTTTGCGTTATTACAAAATTCCAAGTCTACCAGAAAAAACTCTCGCACACTGTGGTCGTTGCTGTGCACAAAGTTCTCCTGGTTCTGCTCCTTTCACTCAGCATCAGGTCATATAAGTCCTTCCAGGCCTCTCTGAAGTCTTCTTGTTCATCATTTCTTATGGCACAATAGTACTCCATTACATTCATATACCATAATTTATTCAGCCATTCCCCAATTGATGGACATCCCCTTGATTTCCAGTTTTTGGCAACTACATAGAGTGCTGCTATAAATATTTTTGTACATGTGGGACCCTTTCCCATTTTTATGATCTCTTGGGGATATAGTCCTAGTAGCGATATTGCTGGGTCAAAGGGTATGCACATTTTTGTAGCTCTTTGGGCATAGTTCCAAATTGCTCTCCAGAATGGTTGGATGCGCTTGCAGCTCCACCAACAATGAATTAGTGTTCCAACTCTCCCACATCCTCTCCAGCATTTATCATTTTCTTGTTCTGTCATGTTTGCCAATCTTATAGGTGTGATGTGGTACCTCAGAGTTGTTTTGATTTGCATCTCTCTAATCAATAGTGATTTAGAGCATTTTTTCATATGATTATAGATATCTTTAATTTCTTCCTCTGAAAATTGCCTGTTCATATCCTTTGACCATTTATCAATTGGGGAATGACTTGTATGATTATACATATGAGTCAGTTCTCTATATATTCTAGAAATGAGGCCTTTATCCCAGGAAGGTTTCTAATCTTAAGTGAAGTTTGATCCTTGTTATCCTGCTCTGAGCTTAGAAAAATCCTGACTTGGACTTGGATCTGAACAACACAAATGTGGTCTTTCTCCTGGTGGAGTTCCAGTAGCTTGCTACTGACTCCAGTCACAGTCAGCTGACTGTAAATATATCCAGGTTCATAATAACAGAATTACAGGTTCCCCCTTGGTCTAAGCTCTCTACCCTGGTTATTCATTCACAGGCTTTAAAACAGGTTAGCTGCCAGATTCAAGACTCTGCTCTAGGGTCAGAGGTATACTGGTGCTACTTATTTCTCCTTTCCCAGAATATAGCCTTAGACTCACTAGCATTCCATGCTCTGGTCAGCCAACACAAACTTCCTCCTCAGTCCTCATTCTGTCCCAGCTCTAGGGTATAACTGACAGAGCTGCCAAATGGCACCAGTTCTTGCTCCCTCAGGCCTTTGTGCTTGATCTGTAACTTCTTGACCCTGAAAAACTCCAGTTCCTGTTCAGTTCACTTTGCTGGAAGATCTTGCCCATATACTCTTTGGTGCACCTTGTCCCAAGTGTCCGCATACCTCTGTCTAATTTTTTTACTCAAGAAAAATAATTCCCTGTGATTTTTCCTTGGATTTCATGGTCAATTCTTTGGTGCTTTTCTAAATTATTGTAGGATATTTGATTGGGGGGAGGAGTAGTTGAGTTTTCCTGCTTCCTCTTTCTCTGCCATTTTGGATTTACTGAGGAATTATTACTATTGATATTACTTCTACTGATTCCTTTAACCTATTAGACTTCAACACTCACATTATGCCACTTCTTTTGGGTCCACATATCTTACTATTATGATATCATTGTACAAAGCAATGATTTACCCTAGGAAAAGTGATACACCCTGAGAAAGTATTTGTTCATTAGAGCTACATTGGGCATTGGAACATCTCAAGTACTATCTACACCTATGTTTATCATAAAAGCACCAGATACAAGCATTTTAACCAAGTCACTTGCAACGTGAGTAAATATGGTACTCAGCTATACCAATCAATGTCAGAGAAGGCAAATGTTACTTGCTAAAGATGTTTTAGCGAGCATCAAAGGGATAGGTTCTGTTTTCCAAATTACTATACAGACTACAGTGAAGAAGTGAACACTGGTGTAGAATCTGTCATTGGTTGATGAGTGAAATCTTGGATATCTATCATTTAGAGAACCTTTGGTACATTCTACAGAAGCTGCTTCCCATCAAAGTTCACCTCTTGAAAAGTTTTGTAATAAAGAAGAGCCTTAATAAAGAAGAGACTGTCACAATGGATCTATTTGGAATGCACTTTGTCTATGAACAAGAACTCTAATAATCTAGGAAGGTTAATTGCCTATCTTTGAATACTTATTAAATTTTCCTGTATTCTTTGCCAAAGTATCCTAGGATAAGTAATCACAATCCCTATACGGTAACTATATTATGTATTATACAGTATTTGCAGATCACATGAGTTCTAATTCAGCTTATGGCAGAAGATAAACACATACATGTATGTACATATTTTTTTCTTTTTGTGTCTACTTGTGCAGAAAGTAATAATAGGTTCAGGGTCCCATAATATCACACTCAAAATGAATTTGCATTCCTATTCTTTCAAGCATTTCCTATCCTTCAAGAAGTCCTCTATTGTATCTTCTATTATTACTTTGTCATTCCAAATCTGTCATTTCTCCATGCCATTTTCTTCCATTAAAACCATGCCAAAGTTGGTCATGGTTGTTTTATTTTCTCTCCTATCCTCCCTCCCTCATCCTCTAATCTCTCTCAAAACTCCAGTCTCAGTGGTAGTATCAAAGAAATATTTTTCTCACATTGTACTTGGCTTCCCACAGATGAGAGCAAGAGAGGAAAGAATACAAATGAGAATAAATATAGATGTGGCCGATCAGAGGAGGAAAAGTGGTTGGGAGAAAAAACACAGTACCTGACTCATTTGCTTATATCAAAAGTTACTTGATTAAAATGCATATTATGTGGGACTTTTATACTAAGTATAGGCTTGGTAGAGTGAATAAGCAAAAGTATGGGAAAGAGTAAGTAGGCTATATATAAAATTATATAGCATTTTATTTTGCATACATTTTGCTTGCTTATTTTATAAATTGTAAGCTCATCAAGGGCAGGGGCTATATCATTATTTTAAGTTCCCAAGTCTCTAGTCTAGCACAATACCTGACTCACCCAAATGCTTTTCAAATAAAAAAGAATAGAGAATAGATGGAAAGTGAGGACATAGGTGATAGGCTGAGAGGATAGGAAATGGATGGAAGGTGATTAGGAGACAGAGTAGAAGATGAATACATGGGAGACTTACTGGAGTATTATTAGCAGCAGTAGTAGTAGCATGGGAGAAGATGAGTTGTTAAAATTAACACAAGGGCCTTATTTTAGAAATTATTTACCTTAGTTTAGCTATACAAATTATTTGAATAACAAGTCTGGAGGGGAATTCATCCAGGCTAGAAATAAATCAATTGACAGACAAGCAAGAAAATGACAACATCATTTTGAAGAAATCTACTCTCACATTCTCTCTGTGATAATGATAAATGTAATTGGGACTAGTGAAAATTTTTATGTATTGGTAGCTTTAAATTTGCCTTAGATATTCCTTATATAATTTATTTTATGTACAAAAGTTTATGAATATCACTTAAAATTGACTAAAGTCTCTCCTCTCCCATCACAACTTTGAACATAGTTAAATTTCTTCTTCAAAATTAACTTCTTCACTAACCCTACCTAGTTCATGAGTTACTCTATGGAAGAATTTTTTATGACTAATATCACTACTACATAATGAAGGAGTCTTGTTCAGTGTCATTTAGCCATCTTTAGAAATTATATGTTTCTTATAGGAAGTAATAAGAGCTTTTTCAAAGAAAAGTAAAGCAATTGGTCCTTGTCTCCTACCTTTGTATTATCACATGACTCAATATAATTAAATATTCATTCACCCAAAATAGTTACCTAAAGGTAACAATAGCAAAACATTTCACTCTTGGGGAAAAGGATGATTCAAAAGAGCTCAGACCTGAAGGGTAGTGATCAAATAGCATGTTGAAAATCTATAGTTCCCTGCCCTGACCTGCCCTGGATATCTTTGAAGAACGTAGAACTCACTACCTAGAGAAAGCAATGGCAGGACCTCAGATAATACATATTCTGACGAAACAAGTTCCCAACATTCCTTCCACAAGTGGGTAAAGCCTAGTTCTATCACAAATTTCCAATTAAAAAAGTAAGATTGGAAAGAATGAGTAAACAAAAAAGACATCAACAATAGAGCAATAAATGAGCCAGGAATACAAAAGACAGAAGCCTAGAAGAAGAGATTAATTATAATATAATAATATAATATAATAAGCAAAGTTTACTAGCTATAGAGTTTACTAGATTTCTTGGAAGAAATGAAATAGGAGCTTAAAAATATAAAATAAAACGAGAGTTCTAGAGAAAAGACTTGGAAGGTGATTTAATAGCCTAGTATAAGATGTGCAAAACCTTACCCAACTAACAAACCCCTTGATGAGTGGATCAAACAGAAATTAATGACTCTATGAGACATAAGAAATATTGAAACAAAGTTAAAAGCTTGAAAAAGAAGGAATAAAATATAAGGCATCTGCTGGATGCCATGAGAAGATATAGATGGATCATCTGAGCTATTGAAGAGTATATTAAAATACAAGTGCCACGCTGAGAGAGTACTTCAGACAGGTTTCCTCACATAGATAGAACAGATAGGGAAATTCTATGAAGAACTTATTTTATACTATTTTTATTCTATATTTATTTGTAACTGTGAAAATGTAATTGATTTTTAATCAAGAAACATCTGTGATGGTTAACTTTATGTTTAACATTTGTGCATTATAAAATAGTAATGCATTCTTAATTTTACTTGAATATTAGTTGATATAAAAAAAGAACTCAGTGCAATCTTCCAAATTAAATCAACATATGCTTTAAAACTTACTTCAGGACAAAGGTGAGCATAGGGGAAGACAGTGAAAAGTATGCTGTAAGATATGATTCAGGAGTAAAAAATAACAGAGGTCAAACACTTGTAAATGATAAAAAAGACCCAGGATTACATTTTATGTGTATTTTCTTTTACAAGAGTTCACAAATTGTGAACACAAAATTACAAACATCTTGAAAAATACCATCAATTATATTGAAACAGATGGAAAGCAATTCTTTACAAATGTGGGAGTCATTTCTGACTCAGCAATCTGTATATAATTAACTTGTTAGGGGAAAAAAGTGTAAAATTTAAAGTCAAAATAAAGCAAAGAATAGGGCATGTAGGTGTTGTAGTGGACAGAGTGCCAGGCCTGGAGTCAGGAAAACTCTTCCTGAGTTCAAATTGACCTCAGACAATTACTAGCTCTGTGACCCTGGGCATATCACTTAACCCTGTTTGACTCAGTTTCCTTGTCTGCAAAGTGAGCTGGAGAAGGAAATGGCAAACCACTCCAGCGTCTGTGCCAAGAAAACCTCAAAAGGGGTCATGAAGGGGGTGACTGAAAAATGACTAGACAACAAAAGGAAAGAATAAAAATGAGAACATGGTATGTCATGCAATTAAAACTGCTTCAACCTGACCTAAACGATGTTTTGATGCTCTCCAATGGAAAAATAATAAATAAATAAATTAATGATGAATAAAAGAACAGACTTTGAGAGATTATCAATACTTCCCTAGGATGTTTAATTAATATTATTCATCAAACCTGGGAAACCATAAATGCCTAGAAATTTCCTCACTAGCAAACATGATTTCCTTAAATGGAGGGGCAAAGCAGCCAAGAACAACACTGACTTAGACTATAAATTTATTTGTAAAATTTTTCTAAGGTGAATTGTAGAAATGTGCAATATTGCCTCATAAAACAATGAGAAGAGATGTAAGGAAAAAATAAAGTTTATAAAAAGCTTATGTCATCCTGAGGGCATTTAAGGATCAAATAGATAGAAGGAAAACAAACAAATGAGAATTGGAAAAGATCGGTTAGGAAGTTTGTTACAAGCTCTTTTCCCCCACCGGGATAATGGAGCCAATACATATGGGCTCAATATCGTAGGAGTGGAAATGCAAAGATATAAAAGACAGCTGGACTATAACATGAATATTCTGTAGATACACAGAGAAGGTGCATGCTTGAAATAACACAGCATCGACTATGTGTCAGGTAAGCACTAGGGATGCAAAAGCAGTCCTTGCCCTCAAGAAATATATATTCTAATGGAGGAAATAGCATCTCTCTCTCTCTCTCCCTCCCTCCCTCCCCCCACTCTCATATATAGTATAGATCAAAGGTAACCTGAGAGGGGAAGGATATAGCAGATGTGGGGAGGGGGGAGCCAAGAAAGACCTCTTGTAGAAGGTGGGATGTGAGCCTAGTCCTGAAGGAAACCAGGGAAACTAAGAGAAGGAGGTGAAGAAGCACAGGATTACAGACATGTGGGACAATCAGTGTAATGACCTGGAGACAAGAGATGAAGTGCTGTATGTAAGAAATAGCATGTAAGCCAGTGAAGTTAGATAGTAGAGCATGTGAAGGAGACCAAAGTGTCCTGTAAATGTAGGAATGAATGAGGTTATGGAGGACTTTAAATGTCAAATAGAGGGATTTATATTTGATCCTGAAGCATGTTGTAATAGGAAACCATTGGAGTTCACTGTGATGAGGGTAATATGGTCAGATCCACACTTTGGAAAAAATTGCATTGAGCAATTAGATGGTACAGTGGACAGAGCAGTGGCCCCGGAGTCAGGAAAACGAGTTCAAATTGGGACTCAGACACTTGCTGTCTGCGTGACACTGGACAAATCACTTAACCCTGATTGCCTTCACACACTCCTCCCCCCCAAATCATATTGGCATCTGAATAAAGGATGGAATAGAATAGAAAGAGCCCTCAGAGAAAACAGTTAGAAAGCAATTGTCTAGGTGAGAGGTGAGGAGGACTTGAATTAGTCTGTGGTCATGAAAGTGGAGAGAAGGAAATATGTGTGAGATTGTGAGAGATGTTGTAAAAGTAGAAACAAAAAGATTTGAGAAATTGGATATATGGAATGACCACAAGTGGGAAGTAGAGATTGACACTGAGATTGTGAGCCTGAGTGTGTGACACTAACAGAGAAGTTTGAAAAAGGAGAAAGGTTGAGGGGAGATAATGAATTCTGTTTTGTTGAATTAGAGATGCTTGAAGAAGTTCAAAATGCAGACGCAGACCTGGAGTTTGAGAGAAAGAGTAGAGCTGGACATAAGGATCTGGGAATCATCTGCAGTAGATCGATCAATCGCAAAACATTTATTAAGCAACTACTGTGTGCTAGACACTGTGCTAAGCACTAGAGATACAAAAAGAGTCAAAAGGTAGTCTCTTCTGTCAACACAAAAACAAATATACACAAAACAAGCTATACAAGATAAATAGGAAATAAGAGAGAGATTGGTACTGGAAGTAAGAGGGATTTGGTGTGGAAGGTCAGATTTTAGTTGAGACTTAAAGAAAGGTAGGAAGGTGAGTAGTCAGAGAGAAAGGAGGAAATCTTACAGGCATGGGGGACAGCCAGAGAAAATGGAATGTTTTGTTTGTGCAACAGCCAAGAGACCAGTGTCACTAGATTGAAGAGTGCATATTGGGAAGTAAGGTATAAGGAGGCTGGAGAGGTGTGTGTGTGTGGGGGGGGGGGAGGTTGCAGGTTGTAAGGACTTTGAATGCCAAACAAAGCATTTTGTATTAGATCCTTGAGGCAATAGGAAGCCACTGGAGTTTATTGAGTAGGGGGTAGTGATGTGATCAGAAAGGATGGATAGGTGGGAAGAGACTTGAGGCAGGAAGAATCACCAGCAGGTGGTAATGATGGCAATAATCCAGGCATGAGCAGATGAGGTCTTATACTAGAGTGGTGATACTGTCAGAGGATAGAAAAAGGCATACAAATAAGAAATGCTACAAAGGTGAAAACAACAGGACTTGAAAGGGTATTGGATATGGAGGGTGAAAGGTAGGAAGAAATCCAGGATGACTTTCTGTTTGTGAGCCTGAAGTCCTGAGAGGATGATGTTGCCCTCTCCAGTGACAGGACAAGTAGAAAGCAGAGGAGGATTTAGGGGGAAAGATAATGAGCTCCATTTTGGTTATCTGTAGGGACAGCCAGTTAGAGATGTCTGAAAGGCAATTAGAAATGCAAGTTTAAAGGTCAGTAGAGAGTTTGGGGCAGGCTAGGTAGAATTAAAAATCATCAGCATTGAGATACCAAGTGTAGAAGTATGGAGGGAGAAGAGAAGAAGTCCCAGGACAGAACCCTGAGGGACACCTACAGTTAAAGGGCAAGATCTGGAAGAGGATTTAGCAAAAGATACAGAAGAGCAAGCAGTCAGATGGGCAGGAAGAAAACTAGGAGAGAGTGATGGCCCCAAAACCTAGAGAGACATGAGTGGCAAGAAAGTATGATCGATAATATCAAAGGCTGTGAAGAGGTCAAGGGGAAGGAAGATTGAGAAAAGTCCATTGGATTTGGAAACTAAGAGATTATTAGGAACTTTGGAGAGAGCAATTTTGGAATGGTTAGGTTGAAAACTGGATTGTAAGGGGTTAAGAAGAGAGTAAGAGGAAAGTGGAGCACAGAATTTTCAAGGAATTTAAACACAAAGAAAAGAAGAGCTATACAATGATGGTGTGGTTGGAAGGATTTTTCAGGATGAAGAAAATATGGGAATGTTTGAAGTAGGAAATGAGCCAGTAGACAAGGACAGATTGAAAATAAGTGAAGAATGGGGATGACAGAGGGAGCAATCTGTTGGAGGAAACAGAATGGAAAGGGATTGCTTGAACAAGTAAAGAAATCAGCCTTTGTAAGGAATAAGGCCACTTAATCAGGGGTGTAGTGGACCCAGTCACATTAGTAATGATTTTCTCTCCCTTCATTCATCAGCATATGTATAGGGGCAAAGGCAATGAATTGTGCAAGGGATCCAAGATTGAAAAGAGAAGACCTAGCTCAGAGGCACAGGTAGTGAGCATGACATGGATGAGACTCCAGAGGTCATCTTTTCTAGTCATGGAAGTAAATAAGCTTATTCACTCTAAAATACAATCATTCATTCTTTTTCAGTCACCAGGTATTCTTTGGTCAATCTCCTAATGGTCATCTTTAGCACTGTGCTGGAACTGGATAGAAACATCGTGACGTCCAAACCTCCTCTGCTAGGGAATGGGTCTCAACTGTGGAAGGCAATCCAGGTGGGCATTCTGATCCTTATAAAGTCTTGTGCCCTTCAGTCAAGAGATTAAGCCATTAAGTGCTCTGTACTCATAGCCTGAAAGATAGATTTTGGAAATGGAGTTGTGTGGGGAGTGAGATAGATCATTTTCAGGATTTCCTTTGGTAAATATCTGAGATACAGCTGTACATCCTAGATCTGGCACTAAGTGCAGGTCGTTCAATTTCTGGATATGCAAAGGTAAACTTTAAACTTTATTTTTTTGGTTCTGAGTCATCCAGGGAAAATCCCCAGGCTTCCCTCTTTCTTCCTCTCCCACCTCCAGTTATCCAGACCCTGTTTTAGGAGATGTTGCCACCTGAATGGCTTGTTTTTCCTATCATTAATTTATTCTCTTCCCTTAGTTCTAGTACTGAGCTTAAACCATTCAAGAGTTATCTGCAACTATCCTATTTTTCAGGTTCTTTGGGGAACTTGTTTTATAATTAACCCTTAGATTTGGAGAATTTTTCATTACTAACCTTAATATTTTACATCTTCTTCCCAATAAAATGTGTCTATTTCTTGCTGTTTGGTTTTTACTAGAAAGGAGGAATGGCTAGTCAATATTGACTAGTAGAAGTGTAGAAGCACCATGGTGATTGTAGTGGATGGGGGCTGGCCTTAGAGGAACAAAGACCAGACATTAAGACCTTATCTCTGATACATACTGGCTGTGAACATGGGCAGATTACTTTAACCTCTCAGACTCGCTAGGCAACTGTCTGAGACTATAAATTTGGAGAAGGTGCAAACCTGCACTTGTAAAAGAAATTTCATACCTGGAGCTCCCTATACCAATAAAATCGGGGATCTGTAATAGAGTGGAATGGGGGAAGGGAACATAAAATTTAGGAAAAGTTTTTGCCTTTGAAGAAACACTAGCAATTTGCTTAAGCAAGGCAGCTTCTTTACAACAGTGATACTGATTAAGAATAACATGATAATGGAGGGTTCTAAGACAGTTAATAGCTCTGGTCAGGTCTTGCCCTGTCTCTTATTAATCTGACCTTTTAAAGGAGATTAAAAATAAATTCCCAGTCTTGAGGCTGGGAGCTAGAAGGGAAATTGCAGTTCATCAAGTGCAATCCGATTACAAATCACGATAGTACTTGCTGACCCATTGTTGCAGGATGATTTAAAATAAAGGGTTAGAAGGAAAACTGGATTTTTCAAATTAAAACAGTTTTGGAATATGCAGGGTTGGCATATCTAGTTTTCATCTATCACTTCCCATAACAGCTTGATTCTATTTTCAGCTTCTTGGGTCAGCTCTACTATGTATTTTGTAAAAAAAACATCTGTTGTCCCTGTATATACATAGGAAGTAGTTCATTTTACAGTACTACAATGCAGTACTACAATAAATATTGTTCTATATTCCCCAGAGGACTGGGTTTTACACTGGTGACTTTTGTCAGGATTTTATGGTTTATAAAAAGGGAGGTCACCTTTTTGACCCAGAGGACTTGACAACATTCATTTTTACAAAGGATTTCAAGCAAGTACAAATGCACTTCTGTTGGTGGGGAACTTGGGTTCTTCTATCACTAGCACAGGATCTTTGGTTCTACTTTACTGTGTCAGCTTAGATGCTTTATTGATAGCCAGTCACACACACACACACACACACACACACACACACACACACACACACACACACACACACACACTGATAGTTTGTCTTTGGAAAATCTGGACCCAGGACACTCTTAAATGACTTTTAATGCAAAGCTTTTACTACTCAACCAAAATATGTTAGTACAAAGCTCTTCTGATAACTCTTGGACTTCCTGGAAGAATCATATCTCAGAACAAATTGCCTTGTATTTGGATAGTGTACTACACTGGTCATTAACTTCACTGCAGCTCACTTTACTACAATAGTAATAAAGATAATGATATTACAAAATAATGTACAAAATCATAACATTAAGGTAAGGATGGGGTTGATCAAATCAATCATTAATCACATCACTGTACTTAAAGTAACTACCATAACACCTCTGTTTAAGCAATCAAAGACATTTGGCTAGGTAGAAGTCTTGAAAGTCAGGGAATAAAATGGAATTATGCTCTACAAGAAGTACGTTGGTATTAGACAAAGAGACTTGACTATGCCCCATGGGTCTTACAAAGTAACAAGCCAGTTCCAAACTTGGGGAACAGAGTGTAAGGCAGAAGAGAGAGGTCTAGCTAAGTTCCAGAGAGAAAATTGTTTGGGGGGAAGGGGAAGCGTATGGGGAAAAGAGACAACCTCCTGAACTTCAGAGGATCAGCACCCCAAGAGCAGCATTGACTAGTGGTAGTGTTTGCATCAGGAGTCAAGGACAAATGACACACATTAAAGAAAGGCAAACTTCAGGACTCTCCAAGAAGCCTAGCAGAAAAGCTACACCAAACATAAGGGGAAATATTCTGATAACTCTAGAAAAATGACTTCCAGGAACTGTGAATTACTGCCTTTGCCACACATGCTCTCATTTTGAGCTCCACTTTTCTCTCGATTCTGTATTAATTTGTGGGAGCATTTGCTCTCATTTGGGGGGATATTTATATCCATACTTCTTATTATATTACATTAGCATGTATCTATTTCCAAAAGCAAATTAGGTTGACTAGCTAATTGATATCAACTGATAATCAAGGGGTGAGGAGCACATCAATGGAGTCTCATGGGCTATAGCAATTAGAAAGACACTCTCCCTCCCCCAGGCTCTCAGAGTCCACTGAAGAACAAAGCAGCAGCCATTCTCTGGGGACCCAGACTACCAGGGTAAATGTTGAATTGGGAGAGTTAGACCCAGATATGTTATATTAATAATAAAATATATTAAAATAAAAATATATTAAAAACAATAATAAATGAATATTAGTTTAACAATTGTAATGTTCTTTAATAAAAATGTTTTTTTTAATTGTAAATTAAACAGTTACAAACATCTTAAGATGAAAAGAAGAGGGAAGAGGATCGGTCATGTAAGAAACTGAACTTCTATCACATACAGTGATTTGGGCGATGGATAGACAGACAGAGAGACAGATAGTGTTGAGGTTTAAACTCTGGGACACCAAAACCTATTGGGGCTTCATGATGTGTTGTGGTGCAATCATCTCAAAGAATTCAGAGTCAGACCACCTCTAATTCAAGTATAGGCATTTATTGAGATGGATGCCTCTCATGAAATGGGCTAAGTTCCAAGAGGAACCAGCAACTTCAGAGAAAGCAAGATGGATTTTTATAGGGTAAAGATGCAATCACATAACAGAAATTGACATAGAATATAGGAATATGATTAATATTAAAAAGACAGGAAGAGTTTGTTAAGGGATTAGGTAACAGAGGATTAGAAAGACACAGTGGAACTATGCATGTAATTATCCACAATGCATACAGAGAAACCCACTTAGGGGTATATGTATATATGATAAGCCTCCCTATGTCATAAGTTCACTCTAGGTTAGTTCTTTACTATTACTGCACAGGTGCCTACTTAGAGAAAGTCCCTTCTATTGTTTTGGGGTGCACATCCTGTTGGGCATCCTGGTGGTGCTGCTTTCTGATTGGCTGGCTATTGTGGTCCTGTCTAGGACTAGATGGATGTGGTTGTACTTGAGTGTATGGACACACCTGCTGTTTCCGTGGGAAATATGAGGAATGGGTCTGGGGGCAGGTAGAGGCAATGACTGGGTTCCCACATCTGCTGTTTCTGTGAGAAATATGAGTTCATGGACACACCTGTTGTTCTAGTGAGCAGTGAGGCATGTATGAAGAAGTTAGGACATTGGTGAGGGGGGCTAGGTAGGTACAGTGGGCCTGTAATGGAGTTAAAATACTGGGGCTGGGGGCAACTCTATTAGGATTCCATCAGTAGATAGATATATTGTATATATTTAGAAATATTGAAAGATAGATGTAGATTAATATATAGTAGATATTTAGCGGGAAAAGAAAGCAGGCCTTGAGCAAAAGGAAAGGGGAATTATATAGGTGATTTAGGGCAATTTGTTCTTAAGAGGACCAGAGAGAAAATTTGGAAAGAAGAGAGTATCCAGAAGGAGAAAGTGATTAACGATGTCAAATACTACAAAGATATCAAAGAAAATAAGGATTGAGGAAAGGTCTTTAGATTTGGGAATGAAGACGTTATTATTCATTTTGGAGAAAGCAATTTCAGTTGAATGATGAGGCTGGAAGCTAAATAGCAGGGGGTTTAGCGGTGAGAAGGATGGAAATAGAGACCCAAATCAATGATGTCCTCATGACAGATATCATATCATGTAATCCCTAATTTTACAGATAGGGACGCTCAGGTTAGGGAAGGTAAGTGAGAGAAATGACCCCTATTTTATTCCAATCAGTTCAATGTGATTCCATAGGGATAATGACTACTATTTTTAATGATATACTTATCTACTAATGTACATTTAGTCAATCTAGTCAACTTATATTAGCACAAGAATAATAGGTTATGTATATTTTACCTATATTACATAGCAGTAACACAGGGATAATTAGATAAAATAGGCTCATTCTCATAGTGGGCCTCAAACTTTTGTAACTATGGTTTCATTGTTTGTCACCCATTTGCCAGTTGTAAAGTTCACTTGGTGAGCCACAAGAATGCTAATGACCAAACCCAGCACAGGTGGGATGCCTTGATATGGAAAGTCCCCCAATTTATTTTTGTATCTATCTCCAGACCATCTCTTGCCCACCATGAGGAGGCGCTCATCTTATGACCATTTAGTGAGCAGGAATGCCTTGCCCATCCTGTGATGGGCATTATTTCTGGCCCTCCTGGAGAGTCAAAATCAAGGTCTGTCAACCAAATAGACTCTGCATTTTGCTTTGCCTCTTCTGAGCGTCTGGGTAATAAGCCCTGTAGGCCCGGTGGATCAGGAGGTGCCCCAGATTTGAGGTGCCATTCCTTAAAGGGGTCTGGTCCCTTTAATAAATGGTTAATGGTACAGAGCTCTGCCTCAGTGGTTTTTCTTGAAGATTAGATAATTTTGGGCTCCACATAAGTGATATGCCCAACATGTAACAAGCAATCTAAGAATAAATCATTCTCAACCTCTTTAGTCATAGCTTGGGAAATTCTCTTTTATTATCCCAAATTTCCCTATCAGGGTTCCAAAGCTTCATTCTCTGAGTTTCAGATCTTGTTATCTCTTTCACTCTGGGTGCCTCACTGACACCCAAAAATAGATTCTACAAGTTGGATATTTTGATCAGTCCAGCCTTTGATGAAAAGGTCACCTCTTCCACTCATAATATGTGGGCTCTAGGACTTCTGGTTCAGTGTAGGCTTTTACTCAGTGTAATCCCCAAACTAATAATTGACTCAAATTCTACACGTAAACTCGTAGGTAGGTCTACCTATAAATGTAACATTTGTAAAATTAACCTGATAGATACACTGAAGGGCATTCGTACTATATACTTGGATCATGAGTCATTGGCCTACTTAGACACACCTCTTGTGTGACAAGCTATACGTTTTTAACATAATAAAAACAAAAATTTTTGTTATCAAAATATCAATAAATTCTTACTTATCTCTGCACTCACTATTCATTTTCCATCTACAATACTAGCAAAGAATGATTTCAACATACTTGAATTCAGGTCACGTGACCTGAGTTCCAAGTCCAGCTCATTGAGGCTGTTTTCTTAATTGTTTTGTTGAGTAAACAGTCCGCACCTAAGAAACTTAGGAAAATATGTGCATAGAACCTCATTGATACTGATTTGTCACTTTCAAGCGCGGTTTGTAATACTACAAAGGAATATTTTATTAAAAGGAAGGACACTAAAGAGAAACTAAAGAACTAAAGAAATTAAGCAGACACTCAATAGAAATCATGGGAAACGTTACTCCCAAAGGTATTTGTAAATTCCCCAAATCATTTATGATACAAAGAACAGCCTTTATAAACTGAGGGTCCTCATGCCTGAGCATGGCTACACCTCCCCACTGGGGTCCTAGGGATGTCCCAGTTTAGTGGGTGGGCCATTATCTCAAGTGACCGGTTTTGTATATTTTCCCCTGATTCTCAATATTAACATTCAGTAACCTTCAGGGATTAGTTATCATCAGCCAATTAGAATTAACACACTTTTACATGAGAATTTTATTGATGAGATATAATAAGAACAGAAGTACAAACAGTTCTCCCCAACACCTGGGGCACACTCTTCCCAAAGTCCTGGAGGAAAGTGGGCTCAAACTTAAAGCAGGTTCCACACAGTATTCACCCAACCAAATTCAACTCTAAATATGACCTAGCTAATGGATGAGTGGATACTGACTGCCTCTTAGTTGCCTGTGATCCACTTCTGTGCTGGGTCAAGTAGATTGCTAGAGACTTTCCTTGTTAGTAGGGTCAGCTATCTACAAAAGTTGTCATGGAATCCAGGTCCTGGATCTATGATATCTTGTTCTTCTCACCTTTCAAAGCTCACAAAGTCACAGCTTAGTCCAATAGTTTTCTCCTGAAAACAAGAGTTAACAAATTCAAATAAGACAAAAAAACAGAGGCCCATATTAACACTATCAGATTAAGGCCTTAGGCTCTCTACCCATATGAAAGATTACAGCAGATTTTAGCCAGGGAAAAAAAGTGGCATTTTCTATGGAAATCTTTTGTCTGATTCTCCATTCTGGCTCATCAGACAAGGAAAAAGGCCTTATTTCACCATGAGGAAAAGGGTGCAGAAACAATCAGAATGCCTTCACATGTCTTAATTGGGAAGCAGGGCTTTTCCATTAAACACTATGCCCTTCAGGAAGCAGCCTCCGGGGTCTCTTCCATATGGCCTGGTAGAATTCAGGGAACACTGTGTGTGTTCTAAAAAGAGGGTTTCCATTGGCTAGAACCTTATTACACTAGACAAGAATTTCTCAGGCACAAACCCTTCCTAATAAATCTTTTTGGGGCTGGAATCACTTCCATTTGAATTGATTTAGGAAAATTCCGAAGATCACCTGGATAAAATACCAGACTCTGAATAAACTGCCAAACATTCAAACTCTACTGCAGACAGCACAACTATCATGGGCTGACCACATTGTTTGAATGCAAAATATGTGCTTGCCAAAAAGACTATTTTAAAGAGAACTCACACAGGGAAGCGTTCACATGGTGGTCAGAAGAAATGATACAAGAACCCTCTCAAGGTCTCTCTTAAGAAGTTTAGAATCAACTGTGTGATGTAGGAGACACTGGCACAGGATTGCTCAGCATGGCATGCCCTTATCAGAGAAGGGACTGTGCTCCATGACCAAAGCAGAACTGAAGTAGTTCAAAAGAAATATGAGCTGCATAAATTTAGAGAATCCATCCCAAATATTCACATGGACTATTTATGCCCAATCTGTGGTAGAACATTCTGAGTTTGTATTGGTCTGATCAGCCAGAGTTGGACACACTGTAAGTTAACTCTAGTATAGTGTCATTTGGTTATACTCGAAAACTAAGAATAACAAAAAACTGGTCTTGAGTGAGGCTGCAACCCAAAAGAGGTTAGAAAATTCCCAAGAATAAAAATGGGCCCTTCATTTCACAAGACAGGTTGTCATGGTACATCAATCAATAAACATTTATTAAGTACCTATTGTGTGCTATGCACTGTGCTACAGCACAGGGATACAAAAAGAGGCAGAAAGTTCCTGCACTCATGAAACTTAACATCTAATGGAGAAGAAAACATGCAGACAAATATTTACAAAGTAAGCTATAGAAGTAGGTAACAATTGAGAGAAGGAAGGCATTGGAATTAAAAGGGGTTAGGGAAGGTTTCCTGCAGAAGATAAGATTTTTAGTTGGGACCTAAAGGAAGCTAGGGAGCTCAGTAGTGAGGAAGGAAGGAGGAGGAAGAATGTTGTAGGCATAGGGGACAGCCAGAAAAAAATTCCTGTATATGAAAGAGAGAGTGAGCATTCCTGGAAGGCCAGGAAGCCAGTGTCACTGGATTGAAGGGTACAAGTTGGGGAGTAAAGTGTAAGGAGCTGTCAGAAGCAGGAGGCGGTAAGGTTATGAACAGTTTTGAATACCAATCAAAATATTTTGTATCTGATCCTGGAGGCAATAGGAGGCAACTGGAGTTTGTGTAGGGGGGTTGCATGACTGGACCCGTATACTTTAGGAAAATTGCTTCAGGGGCTGAGTGGAGGAAGGATTGGAGTTGGGAAAGAGATTTAAGGCATACAGACCCACAAGCAGGTTATTGCAATAATCCAGGACTGGGGTGATGAGAACCTGCACTAGAATCACGATAGTATCAGAGGAGAGAAAGGAGGTATTGAAAAATGTTGCAAAAGTAAAATTGACGGGCCCTGACAAAAGACTGGATATAAAATAGTAAGGAAATTAAGATGATTCACTTAATAAAAACGATGATTCCTTCCACCACCATACCCTTCTTTTTGGTCTGGTTTTGAGTATCATTAATTGGAATATTTGGTAAGATGCTTATTTCTGAGTATTGTAACATTTTATCAGCTTTGATTTTCTAAAAAAGCTTCATAAGTACCTGCTTGTCATTTCTTATAGCACTATGTGTTCATCCTTTGTTGCTGAAGAAGACCATGCTATCAGAGAAATGATAACATGACTTGCACTTGACTTTGTTTTGAGTGAGGTCACCAGCCTCACTTCTCCTCCAGAGCCATCTGAATCCAGTGACCAGATATTCATCAGGATGACTGGAGATGACCCAGGATGAGGCAATTGGGGTTAAGTTACTTGCCCAATGTCACATAGCTAGTGAGTGTCAAGTCTGAGGTGAAATTTGAACTCAAGTCTTCCTGACTCCTGGGCTAGTGCTGTATCCACTGCAGCACCTAGCTGCCCCAATAGCATTCTATTACATTCATATACCACAACTTGTTCATTCATTCCTCAAATGATGGCCATCCCCTTAATTCCTAATTCTTTGCAACCACAAAAAGAGCTACTCTAAATATTTTTATATATGTAGGTCGTTTCCCCTTTCTTACAGTCTCTTTGGGATACAGAACTACTAGTGGTATTGATGGATCAAAGAGTATGCAGTTTGATTGTTCTTTGGCCATAGTTCCAAATTGCTTTCCAGAATGGTTTGAGCAGTTCACAATTCTACCAACTGTTCATTAGTGTCCAATTTTCTCATCTCTCTTCAACATTTATCATTTTCTGCTTTGGTCATATTAGCCAATTTGATAGGTGTGAGGTGGTACCTCAGAGTTGTTTTAATTTGCACCTCTCTAATCAATAGTGATTTAGAGCAGGGCTTCCTAAACTCTTTAAATTCACAACCCGTTTTCATGTTTCAACAGCATTTGTTGGCATCTCATGACCTGAGGGTATGTGCAGTGCAAAGCGTACACACTTTGTATTCAGAACCAAAGTTGTAGTGAAGTTGCTTGAGCAAGCACTGCCACCTTGGATTCATTGTGCTTTTGATTTAGAATTAATTTTTGGTCATTGTGTGTTCAGAAACCTTTTACTGCTGCAAAAATTTTTGTGACCCCATATGGGGTTATGACTCACAGTTTAAGAAGTGCTGATTTGGAGTATTTTTTTTCATATGACTATAGATAGCTGTAACAGCAAGGACCCTGACATACACAGGAGGGTCTGCTATCACAGGTTCTTTGATCTGCTTTTCTAAAAAGAAAAGTAACTTTTGGGGGGTCAACAATCATTTAATCAAGCACATACATCATTCACTTAGTTCAGGGGAAAAAGTCAGTACCCTGAACTTCAGAGAAAATATAGAGAAATAAAGATCAACAGACAGGGCTTCCAACTGTCTGACCATAAGCAATACATACATAGTTACTAGAGAGAGAAGCACTAACATCTGGGTTTTCAAAGCTGGGGGGCTCCTTAGTGGCTTCCCAGAGGCCCATCTGGTACACAAACCTTCCTCCAAAAATAAGCCCCAAAGCAAAACCTCACTTCAGAGTATTTATACACTTTCCAGAGTCAGTGGGCATCACAACCCTTGAGAACCAGTACCTCATTAGAAAATTAACAAATGGGACTTGAGGCCTATTAATGAGTGGGGAAGATCTAATTAACATTACAATAACTTTGATTTCTTCATCTAAAAACTGCCTGTTTATATTATTTGACAATTTATTAATTGGTGAATGATTTGTATTTTTAGAAATTTACTCAGTTCTCTATATATTTGAGAAGTGAGGCCTTTATCAGAGACATTCACCTTAAAAATTGTTTCCCAGCTTTCTGCATTCTTTCTAATCTCCATTGCATCGGTTTTGTTTACTCAAAAACTTTTTAATATAATCATAATTATTCATTTTACATCTCATAATACTCTTTCGCTTGTTTGAATGTAAATTATTTCTTGTTTTCCTAATTTACTTACAGTATCACCCCTTTACGTTTAAATTATGTACTTATTTTGACCTTATTTTGGTATATGGTATAAGATTTTGGCCTCTGTCATACTGTCTTCAGATTTCCTAGCAGTTTTTGTCAAATAGTGAGTTCTTGTCTGAGATACATGGATCTTTGTATCGATCAAGCCCTAGATTTTTATGGTCATTTACTACTGTATCTTCTATGCCTACTTTGTTCCACTGATCCACCACTTTATTTGCCAGTATTACATAGTTTTAATGATGGCTACTTTTTAATGTAATTTGAGATCTGGTATGGCTAGGCCACCTTCCTCTGCATTTTTAAAAATTAATTCCCTTGATATTCTTGGCCTTTTGTTCTTTCAGATGAATTTTATTATATTTTTCCCTATCTCTATAAAATAATTTTCTTGTTTGATTAGTATGGCACTGAATAAGCAAATTAATTTGGTAGAATTGTCATTTTTATTATATTGGCTCATCCTGTCAATAAACAATTGATATTTTCCCAATTGTTTAGATATGACTTATTTTTTAAATTCTTTTTATTCTTTTATTTATTTATTTTAATGTTCTACAATCACTACCATAAAACTTAGATTTTTACCCCCCGACCTATCCCCTTCACCCCGCTCCCTCCCCAAGACGGCATACAATTCTATATAGGATCTACATACACTTTGCTATTAAATACATTTTCACTATAGTCATGCTGTGTAGATGAACTAAAATAATAAATGGAAGATATCATATAACAACTCAAAACATAATACACACATACAAGCATGTAGATATGATTTTATTCACGTGAAAAGTGTTTGTAACTGTGTTCACGTAGTTACTGGGTTTGTCTTGGCAAGTAGACTCCCACATATTTTACATTGTTTACAGGTATTTTAAATGGTATTTCTTTTTCTATCTCTTGCTCTGCTGGGCTTTCTTGATAATATATAGAAATGTTGATGTTTTATGTGACTTTATATCCTGCAGTATTGCTAAAGTTGTTAATAATTTCAAGTAGTCTTTTTAGTTAATTCTCTAGGATTCTCTAAATATACCATCATATCATCTGCAAAGAGTGATAGTTTTATTTCATCACTGATTATTCTTATTCCTTCAATTTCTTTTTCTTCTCTTATTGCTTTAGCTAACATTTCTAATACAACATTGAATAATAGTAGTGATCATAGGTATCCTTACTTAACTCCTGATCTTATTGAGGAAGTTTCTAGCTTTTCCCCATTATAGATAATGCTTGCTGATGGTTTTAGATAGATACTACTTATATTTTATGGAAAGTTTCATTTATTCCTGTGCTCTCTAGTGTTTTTAATAGGAATAGGTGTTATATTTTGTTAAAGGCTTTTTCTGCATCTCTTGAGATAATCAAATGATTTCTGTTGGTTTTCTTATTGATATGGTCACTTATACTGATAATTTTCCTACTACTGAACTAGGCCTGCATTCCTGGTTATAGATTCCACTTGGTCATTGAGTATGATTCTGGTGATACATTGCTGTAATCTTTTTGGTAATGTTTTCATTAAAAGTTTTGAATGGATATTCATTAGGAAAATTGGTGTATAGTTTTCTTTCTCTGTTTTGACTCTTCCTGCTTTAGGTATCATTACCATATTTGTGTCATAATAGGAATTTGGTAGGACTTCACATATTTTTCCAAATAATTTATAGAGTATTGGAAATATTTATTCTTTCTATGTTTGGTAGAATTCATTTGTGAATTCAACTGGCCCTGGGGATTTTTTCTTCAGGAGTTCATTGATGTCTTGTTTAATTTCTTTTTCTGAAATGGGGTTAATTTGAGTATTTTTTTTCCTTTTCTCTTTATTTGGGAAATTTATATTTTTGTAAATATTCATCCGTGTCACTTAGATTGTCAGATTTATTGGCATAAAACTGGGCAAAATACCTTTTAATAATTGCTTTAATTCCCTCTTCAAAGGGTGAATTCACCCTTTTCATTTTTGATACTGGTAATTTGGTTTTCTTTCTTTTGAATCAAATTAACCAACAACTTTTTTTTTTTGGAAAACCAGCTCTTAATTTTATTTATTAGTTCAATGGTTTTCTTTCAATTTTATTAATTTCTCATCTGATTTTCAGGATTTCCAATTTGATGATTAATTGGGGATTTTTAGTTTGTTCTTTTTCTAGCTCTTTTAGTTGTGTGCATAATTAATTGATCTGTTCTTTCTTCATTTTTCTTGATGCAAGCATTTAGAAATAATCCAGCTAACTGGCTGCATCCCATATATTGTGGTATACTGTCTCATTATTGTCATTTTCTTTGATGAACTATTGTTTTCATGATCTGTTCTTTGACCCACTGAGGATTTGATTTAGCTTCTAGTCAATTTTTAATCTAGCATTCCATGGTCCTTTATTAGATGTAATTTTCACTGCATCATGATCTGAAAAGGATACATTTAATATTTCTGCATTTGACTGTGACATTTTTATGCCTTAATATAGTCAATTTTTGTGTAGGTGCCATGTACTGCTGAGAAAAAAGGTATATTCCTTTCTATCCCCATTCAGATTTCTCCAGATGTCTATTATATCTAACTTTTCTAAGATTCTATTCACCTCCTTAACTTCTTTCTTGTTTATTTTTTACTTAAATTTATCTAGTTCTGAGAGGGGAAAGTTGAGGTTCTCCCAGCAGTAGAATTTTACTGTTTCCTCCTATGACTCATTTCACTTCTCCTTGAGAAATTTAGATGTCATACTATTTGGTACATGTATGTTTAGTATTGATATTACTTTATGGTACCTTTTAGCAAGATGTAATTTCTTTCCTTGTGTATTTAAATTAGATATATTTTTGCTTTTGCTTTGTCTGAGATGATTGCTACCCCTGCTTTCTTTGCTTCTGCTGAATCATAATATATTTTGCTCCAGTCTTTTTACCTTTACTCTCTGTATGCCTCTTTGTTTTAAGTGTGTTTCTTGTAGACAACATATTGTAGAATTCTGTTTTTTAATCCACTCTATTATTGGCTTCCATTTTATGGAAGAGTTCAATCCAATCACATTCACAGTTAAGATTTACTAACTGTGTATTTCCTTCCACCCTTTTTTCCCATTTATACTTTTTGATCTCTTTCCTTTCACCTTGTCTCCCTCCTCACTAGTGTTTTGGTTCTGACCACCACCTCCTTCACTCTGCCCTCCTTTCTATTGGGGCCCCCCTCCCCACTTTTTTCTTGTCCCTTTCCCTTCCTAGTTCCCTCTGTGGTAAGATTTCTATATCCAAGTGAACATGTATATTATTCCTTCTTTGAGCCAAATCTGATGAAAGTAAGGTTCAAATAATGCTCCCTTCTTTCCCTCTAGTATAATAGGTTTTTCTTGTCTTTTCATGTGATATAATTTACCCCATTCTGCCTCTCCCTTTGCTCTTCTCCCAGAGCAATCCTCTTTCTTAATCCTTAGTTTTTAAAAAATATTATTCCTTAAAGTCAAACTTATACCCATACCCTCTCTCTATATATACTTCTTCTAACTGCCCCAAGAGAGATACAGTCCTCTTCCCATGTAGGGACATAAACAGTTTAACTTTATTGAATAACTTAATAGCTTCTTTTATGCTCCTTTTGAGTCTTGTATTTAAAAAATCAAATTTTCTGTTCAACCCTGGTTTTTTTCATCAGGAATGTTTGAAAGTCCCCTAGTTCATGGAACATTCATTTTCCCCCTGGAAAGACTATGGTCAGTTTTATGGGTGGGTTGATTTTTGGTTTCAAAAGCTCCTTTACCTTCTGGAATATCATTTTCCAAGTCTCAGATAATATATGAATTGTTTCTTTCTGGCTGTTTGCTATATTTTCTCCTTGAGAATTCTCCTGAGAATTCTGGAATTTGGCTATAATATTTCTGGGAATTTTCATTTTGGGAGATGATCAGTGAAATCTTTCAATTACTATTTTACTCTCTGGTTCTACAATATCATGGAAGTTTTCCTTGGTGACTTCTTGAAAGATGCTGTCCAGGCTCTTTTCTTCCCTCTTTTATCTTCCTTCCTTCCTTCCTTTCTCTCATGGTTTTCAAGTAGTCCAACAATTCTTAAATTATCTCTCCTGGACCTATTTTCCAGGTCATTTGTTTTTCCAATGAGGTATTTTACATTTTCTTCAATTTTTTTTCATTCTTTTGATTTTGTTTGATTGATTCTTGATGTCTCATAGAGTCATTAGCTTTCACTTGCCCAATTTTAATTTTTAAGGAATTATTTTCTTCAGTGAGCTTTTGTACCTCCTTTTCCATTTGGCCAATTCTACTTTCTAAGGTGTTCTTTTCTTCAGTGGATTTTTGTATATCTTTTTCCATTTTTTGTGCTTCCTTTGCTGAATTGTTAATTCTTTTTTCATGATTCTCTTGTATCATTTTCATTTCTCTTTCTAACTCTCTGATTTTTAAAATTCTTTTTGAGCTCTCCCAGGAGGACTTTTTGAGCCTGAGATCAATTCATATTCCTTTTTGAGGCTTCACATGTAGGTCTTTTGAAATTATTGTCCTCTTCTGAGTTTGTGTTTTAATCTTCCTTGTTGTAACAGTGACTTCCTATGGTCAGAGCTTGTTTTTTTTAAAATTATTATTCATTTTCCAGTCTATTTTGTGACTTTCATAGTTCTGCTCCTGGGATACAGGAGACACTGTCACAAGCTTTTTGTTCTGGCACCAGTCGCCTGGTCACTGGCTTGCAGTTCTAGGGCTTCTAGGGCTGGCAGCTAGTCTGGTCAGGGTGGGGATCAAGGACTGGCAGTTGAGTGGCCAGGGCTTCAGAGCTAGCTGCTCACCTGTTATACTGGGACTGAAGATCTCATAGCTGACCCACTGTGCTGCTGCTGTTGACTTGCACAACCTTGGTGGCTGATCTGTGCTGGGGCTAGGGACCTCCCTCTGGTTTGCCCAAAGACTACCTGCACTGGGCTCTGCACTCTTTTATTCAAGTGAGGCAGATCTTTCTAGTAGTCCTAAGCTTTCTTGGGCTGAAAAATTGTTTCACCAGGTCCTTGTGTGGGTAGTATTTTCCCCAACTTCATTTTGAGGCTTGAAGTTGTTTCAAGGGAAATTGGGGAGAGGTCAGGCAACTTCCTGATTTTTCCCCACTGTCTTGGGTCCACCTCCCTTTTGTTGTGTTTTTGCCCTGGTTCATTTGGTTGGTTTGATTTTCTCCTCTGTCTTTTAAAATCAGATTATTTAACAGTCTATGAATGTTGTATATATTTCCAAAGATTTAGTTTTCAGTTTTAGTTATCCTTTATTACAGTTTCTTTTGCTCTCCATTTTACTATTTCTTTTCCAATTTTAAATATCTCTCCTTTTATGCTTATTTTAGGTGGATTTATTAACTTCTAATTTTTTTAAAAAAGCAATATTCAGTTCTCATCAATTATCTTTTTCTGTTTTATTTCTGTAAGATTTTAGAGGCACATATACCCCATGGTGAGTGCTTTAGCTATAACCCAGAAATTTTGATATAATGTTCCTTCATTAACATTTTCTTTCATATAATTATTGTTTCTATGACTTATTCTTTGACAGACTCAGCATTTAGGATTTCATTGTTAAGTTTTCATATGCTTCTGCCTCTTTTGTTTTTATTTCCTAAACTATTTTTATTTACATTATTATCTTTAAAGAAGGTCTTTCCTTTCTGTACTTTTAAACATTTATTTGCAAAATCTCTGTGCTTTAATATATTATCTCTTTTTTATGTTGTGAATTTTTGTTTTTGCTTTATCTATCAAACCACAACTCCTATTGTTTTAGATTCATTTGATATGTAGGAAATTTTGTCCCAGGCTCTCATTTTTATTCTCTATATGTCTTTGCCTTTTAGGTATTTTTTTTAAGTAACAAATTATAGAATTTTTTTCTCCTCCAATCTCTTACTCTTTTTCATTTTGTTGAATTAATACATTAACATTTAAGATTATAAGAGTTAGGTTTATTTTTGAATTTTTTTTCTGAATTAGGGTATTGTTTTTTCCTTTCCCTCTGTAAATATAGTACTTCTCTTTTGCTTACTCTAAGACAAGCTTATTCCTATGGGCTGTCTTCTGATTAAATTTAATTCCTTTTACCTAATTATCTAATTCATCTTCTCTTTTTTCAGTTAAGTAAAATTCCTTTTCCTTCTCTTCAACTTGTTTTGTTAGATTCCCCCCTATTTTCTGCATTTTCTTTTAAATTTAAAAATAAAAAAAAGATATTTCCCTTATTCCACTTGTATTATCTTTGGTTCACAACCCTTATACTTATTATTCCTTTAAAATGTGTATTACTCATGGAATTGAAATTTCTAAGGTACCTATTTTGAGTTTCCTCTTCTAAACAATTCTATATTATTGTCTTATGGATCTTTCTCCCTCCTCACTTTTTTTTTCTTACTATAAGTATTGACCCATGAGTCCTTGATTAGGTTATCTATCATCTGCCCTTCCCATGATTATTTTGTCTACATTTAACCTGAAATCTCTCTGGGTCTATGCCCTCCCATTCTTTTTCATGTTGGTCACTCCCAGGAGATTTGATTTCTCCTTTTATGAGGTAGGATGCTGTCCATGGAAGCACAACATTTCTTTCAATGCCCATGTGAGTGGTATTCAGCAGGATTCCCTCCCACCACTGAATCAAGTTTGCCTTGTTTCTTTCTTTCTATTTCAATCCCTCCCTTTACCATCTCACCAACTGTCTCTTCTTGCTGAGAGACTACAGTAGTTGTTTCCCTTCATTTTTTACAACCAACTTAATTAATGCACATCACACATTCCTCTCTACCTTCTACTTCTCCTCTCCCCTTTTATGCAATGTACTATAATGTAATTTAGGCTCACACACACACACACACAAACGACCTGATTCACCTGTAAAGGGGTGTTGTGATGTTCAGTCTGTTTCAGGTCTGTTTCTCCATCCGTTCTTCCATTGATATCCTGCTTTTACTTCTGTCACCTAATCATCCCTCCTATTTTCATTTTTGTCCTTCGGCATATGTTATTTCAAATGTCCTTATGAAATGTCTGTTGGGTACAGAATAATCTTATGTTCTTCAAATGTCCTTTCCTTTATATTTGAAAGGTTTTCTTTAGTCTTTGGAGAATTTCTTGTTTGTCACTAGAATTGTTAACTACTCACTGTCTCGATATTTGCACCTTAGGTTTCCACCCCTCCATACCTCCACCCCCACTGGGAGGTAATCTGTTGCTTCTTTCAACTGGTAATTTGTTTTCTGTATTGGCACCTTTCTTCTACTTTTTGTATTAGAGTGTTCAGGTTTTTACTTGTTTTTTTTCTTCTTGGAGACTCATAATCATGAAGTCACCTTTACATATCCTATCTTTGAGGGCAATATGTTTTGCTTATACAAAGATTACATTTTCTTTTTATAGTATGCTGGACTTTAAGATGGGGATAACCTGGAGTTATTCTGAAGCAAGAAAGCATTGTTATGTTGAAGGGCTGCTCATTTTCTCTTTCCTGTTTTCAATGATAATTAATAAAAACAGATATTGTTTTTATTTTTGTCATATGGTGTCTGCCTGATGTCCTATTTACAGCATTTGGTGGACTTGGATGTCAAATTTAATAATCAGATCACATATGGGATAGATACAGAGTTGAAGAAGATGTATGCATGGTTTCATTCTATACAATAATACTTTGCATTTAAGTGTTCCTTTAAGGAACCATGTTCAATGAAATAGCTTTTAAAATTCATATTTAGAAATATAATCTTTAATGAATTAATACTCAAAAATCTTCTTTAAGATTTTAGTATTGGAGGCCTAAGCAATTTGATAGTGCCATTTTAAAGAGCACAAGAAGAATTTAGCATTTTCACAAAGAGAATGACTAAAAGACATTTTACTAGATTCATTTTCATTTATAAGCCAGCTGTCTGAGAATCAGACTTGGCTAATTATCCATTTTTGGACAGATGGAATATTTGCTTTTCCCTGTCATTTGAAGGGAAAAAAACCCCTGCATCTCTGACAGTACACTCTTTTATATTTTTTGGTTTAGTTGAAAGGATTTAAAGAATAAGTGGAATTTGAAGAAGGAAGAGTAATTTATTATATTCTGAGTAAGCCTATTCTAGATATAGGAAGTAGAATAGAAAAAAGAAAAATCAGTAACTTCTCATATTTATATAGTGCTCAAAAAATTAACAAGTCTACATATACACATCATTTTTACTAAATGACCTACCCAACAGTGCCATTGACCACTGACCTAGGATAGGGCAAAGCTGCCATTTCACAACAGGTACTAGTATTGCCTCAGGCCTCTCATCTCCATAACTTAGCCCAGGACTAGATCCTGAAACATTACACACTGCTCTGGATCTTATTTAGGAGGAGTTTTCCCTAAGTGCTTATGAGAGACAAACTTGTCTACTTGGTGTTGCCCAAGCACTACATTCCATCTCTTACCACTTTACATACTTAACCTCCATACTTGGAATATCTTCTCTCCTCAATTTCATCTCTTAAATTCTCAACTGGTTTTGAAGTCTCAGTTTATGTCCTACCTACCTTTTGTGATTCCCATAGATTTTCATTCTTTACCTCCTCTTCAAATATATACATATAAACACATACATACATACATACATATATACTTATCTGTTTATATGTTGTTTCTACCAATGGAATGTGAGTTCCTTTAGGGAAGAGGCTATTTTTCGTGTTTTGTATCATTACCACATTGCATGTGTTTAGTAAATCCTTACTGAATTGAATTGTATCCCAACTCTCTCATCTAACATGTTAGCTTTCTTTCCCTCTCCAGGAATCATGGCACATCATCATCATAGTCAGCATTTAAGTTTTAAAGTTTATAATTTTTTCTGAACAAGTATCTCATTTTATCTCTATGAATAACAACCACCCTGGGAAATAGTTACTATTATTATTCCTATTTTAAAAATGAGGAAACTGAGACTAAAAGAGGTTAAGTGACTTGCCCAGGGTCACACAGCTAATATGTGACTGAGGCCAGATTTGAATTCAGGTCATCCTGACACCACATCTAGGGTATACTCCCTAGCTGTTTTCTACATCTACAACTTGGACAACTATGCCATCTATGCCTTCCAGTACAGACCATCTAGACTATGCTTTCCCCTTTGAAGAAGCAGTATACTGTAAATTTCTTTTCATTTCCTACGTATCTTATTCATTTCATTCTATGAGACTACAAACCATCTTAGAATGATCATATGAGGATAGATTTAGAGCTGGAAGGGTCCTCACAGAGGTTATTTAGTTCAACCTACTCAGTATATAGATGACAAAAATGAGACCTAGGAAAGTTAAGTGACTTGATCAAGGTCCTATAGATAGTGTCAGAGACAGAATTTGAATCCAGATCCTCCGACTCTAGTTAGCACTGAATAAGGACATGAGGCTGGGTAGTACCAGCTTGCATAGGGCAGAGAAAAATATGATTTGGCCAGAATGATGCCATAAGACCATAAGTGTGGCCAAAAGTCATGAAGCAAGAATTAAAAAGTGAAATTATTGTAATGTTAAGGGAATTTTTAGATATTCCCTGCCCTTTAATAGGCCCATGTAACTTGCTTTGAGCTTTGTCCCAACCCACAGCCTGAGTCACATGGCATGGTGGGAGGAGCTTGCTGAATGGGTGCAGCAGGAAGGGAGAGTGAAATGGAGCTGAGAGAGAAGCAGGAGGCAGAGCAGAGCAGAGCAGCTAGCCTGGGTGAGAGAGGGGCATTTTGCCTAAGGGAGATTGTGGGGAGTCCTAAAGGAGGGAAGGCTTGGGGATGGTTGTTCTCCCTCTATTGGTAATATGTACAAATTTTGTTGTTACTATGGTAGAACTGACTTTCTGGTATCTGAATAAATATCTTGGTTCCATTTTCTGAGGAAGAGAGTTTATGTTTTGTGAATTTACCCCAGAAATGCACCTGCATATTCATAGTGGCTGCTGTGGGTATCACATTGTTGCTACAACTATAAGGAAAATTAAAACTCTAGAGGTGAAAAAAAACGGAAGGAGTAAAAAAGCTTAGAACAGAAGACAGAAAACCTTATTCAAGTAACTGACGCCTTGAAAAACAGAATGGAACAAACAGAGCATAATGATTTTGTGAGACAAAAAATATTGAAACAAAGTAAAAAAAATGGAAAAAAATGTAACAACTTGCCCAGAAAACAAGTCAAAAAGAGATAATCTTAGAATCAACAGACTCCTCCAAAAGGATGATTTGGTGGGAGCATTATTCTATTTCTCCTCCTCCATTCAAGGTAGGCTAATTTTTCCCAGAAAGTCTTTGAATTCGTCCCCTTGATTCAGGGTACTCAAAGCTAAAAGGATTCAACTAAAAGGCTCAAGTTGTTGACATCACTTCCTGGTCACCTGAATACAAAACAGATATTACGTGCTCTAGATGCTTGGCTGATAGACCACAGTGACCTGCAACTCAGGCTAGGGAGTTTGTTCATTTGGTTAAATCAATCTGAGGTGTCATCGATGCATATATCCTTGTTGAATATGTTTTTCCTGCTAAGGCTAAGCAAATCTCCTATTAACCACTGAATCACCTGTAAATGTCTCATTTTGTTCCAGTATTAAACCTAAAACACCAGAAGAATTGCCTGAGTCTAGCCTTGCCAATAGAGCAATAGAAAAGATCATAGGAGATAAAATAGACAACTTTGTTTATATAAAATTGAAAAGTTTTCCTAGAAATAAAATCAATGCAGTTAAAATTAGAGGGAAAAACAGTTGATTTTTCTGATAAAAATCATCATGATGCCTAAGGAAAAGAGCCATTCTCTAACAGATAAATTCGTAATTCTCAGGGGAAGAAATGTAAGCTTTCAACAACTGTTGTAAGAAAAGTGTTCCTTATTACTAATAAAAGAGAAATTCAAATGAGAAAAACTCAGGTTCTACACAGCAGAATGGCAAATGGGAAATGTTGGAGAGGCAATAGGTGAACTGGCATTGTTGATGGAGCTGTTAATTGATCTGACCATTCTGGAAAACAATTTAGTCAGGTGACCATGGTGACTGTGGAACTTCCTGTGTGCTGGGGGTTCACATGTGCCATGAAGGTTTTTAGTGGGTTAAAAAGATGTCATATAGTCTGAGGAGAGGTTCAGTCACTGTTTTCCTATGCTCAGTTCTATGAGTGACAACAAGCACTCTTTTCTACCCTGGAACTTGGACCATGGTGCCTACATCTTCCGTGCTCCTCCCTGCCCTGGAATTGTGATCTGGAACCTAATATGGGGCAATGCGACAAAGCCTTGCACCCAGTGCTAGCAAAGGGTCCCCTGTGATCTCCTTCTGATCGGTTGTGCAGCTCCCTTATTGTCTTTGAGCTGAGAGCTGCAGAAGCCACCACCACAGTAACCCCTGAGGCCTGTTGCCAGCTTGCAGAGGCACTCCAAATCCCAGCCCTGTGAAATAAGACTTTTCATGCTGATTTCTAAATTGACTTAGGCTGGAAAATTGTTTCATCCCATCCTTTTGCTGGTTCTACCACTTAAGAATTCATTTTGAGGCATTACTTTAAAGTTGTTTGGAGGGGAATTGGGGAAAGCTCGGTGAGTCCCTGCCTTTACTCTGACATATTGACTCTGACTCCCCAAAAAGACATTTGTAAAGCTCTTAGTACATTGTCTGGCATACAATAGGCACTTAATAAAAATGATTGTTCCCTTCACCCTTCCCATATTTAAGCATCAAGCTCATTCATATATAACTGCAGAGGATGGTCTCCAATGAATTTAGAGTGCGATGTCTTCAACCAATAAAGGACAGTGATAGATCTTTGAAGTATTTTTTTTAAAGAGGTAGTTGGGGGCACAGTAGTCAGAACACTGCTGGAATCAGGAAAGACCTGATTTGACCTCAGACATTTACTAGCAGCATGACCCTGGGCAAATTACTTAACCTCTATTTGCCTCAGTTTCCTCAACTTACAGGAGAATATTCATAGCTCCCAGGATTGTTGTGAGGATCAAATGAGATAATATTTGTGAAGTGCTTAGCATATCTGGCACTCAGTAGGCACTGTATAAGTACTTATTCCCCCCTCCTTACCCTCAGCCCCCTTACATAGGACACACAGCCCATCTATGTGCATTTGCACTTACTGAGATACATTCCTTGAAATGTACTTTTCCCTCACACTGAAGGAATCCTTTATTTCCTTCACAACTCAAATGCTACTTTCTACATGAAGCCTTTCATGATCTTCTCCCCCAACCTGCTAGTGCTAATCCCCAACTTCCACAGTTTCCTTGTATATATATTTTATATACCTATGCATACATCATGTTTTCTTCCACAATAAATGTTAGTTCCCTGAAGGCAGGAACTATTTCACTTTTGTCTTCATATCCTCAATGCCTGGCAGGTAGGGATGGGGATTGGTATTGTGACTTCGTTGGTGTATAGAGCTCTCAGATAAGGGAAATCCTTTTACCAAAGCAGGCTGTACTTTTTTTTTTTGAAGCTTATCATCTTAGATTCTCCTAGAGGACTTATCCAGGGTCAAATAGTAAGTGTTTGTCAGAAATGGAGTTTGATCTTCTTGGGTCAAAGGATAACTATTCACTGAACTAAGCTGCTTCTTATCTGGTTTATAGTAGCTATTTAATAAATGCTTGTGGAAAAATTATTTAAATCTTATTAAAGTATATCTACATATTCCCAATTTCCTAGTTCAGTACCCTGTATAAAAAGGGAATGTTTCTTTTTCTGAATTGCATATCCTAGAATGTCAATTGGTTCTCAAACCCCAGTTACTGAACTAGCCTACCATATGTGACTTGTAGATATTTTCCTTCTACCATAATGTCCATGACAATAGTGTGTTCATCTCTATTATGTTTTATTCCTCTGGTTTAAAATTTTCCTCATGGGGAATATACTGTGTAATATACCATGCTATTCTACTACTTCTTTTACCTTTACTGTTCCTTTTGAATAAAGCAAAGTTCCTCAGGGTAATTTTCCAGTTATAAAGTCCCATCTTAGTAAGTCTGAGTAAGGCCTATTAGGTCAAAATCTACTTGCCTTAGGACCTTTATTTTTATTTGCTTATTACCTACCTATAATGTCTCCATTTACATTTAGTCACTTACAGCTTGGATATTCTCTTATGTGAATATGTGATTGTGTTTACTACTTTTCCTACTATGATGTATGCTATCTAGTTTGCAGATATATGCAAGTACTGTCCTTTTTCAGATTCTGTAGAGTTTTGTGTTTAGAAGCCAGACTGGAAGAGACTGAGAAGTGAGAGAAGTAATGATGCTTACTAAGAATTTAACAAAAACAGATGAGAGGTATAAAATAAGTTTAGAAAGTTTAAATGGTATCCCGAACTCAGGATTCAGTTGATACTCCTTTATATAAGAAGCCTATTAGAACACAACATCTAACAATCTGACCACAACCTACCTTTTCAAAATTATCTTCCACTACTGCCATGTACAAGCTTTCTGTTAGAACCAAAGTGATATAATCACTACTCCCTTATAGACATTTGTATTTCTTCACCCTGCTCAACCATTCCCCTAGTACACATCTTATGCCTACTCTCTCTGACTTTCTGGATCCTAACTACCCTTTAAGGCTTAGTATGGGGCAGGAGAAAAGAGTGCTAGATCTAAGAATCAGAGGACCTGGATTCAAATTGTAATAATTATTCACTATTAATGTGACCTTGGGCAAGTCACAACGTTCCCTAAGCTTAAATTTTCTTTCATATAAGATGAGGACACTGTATTGGATGATCTCTGAGCTCCCCTCCTGTTCTATAGGTATCATCCTAAATTCCATCCCTTACCTTTCCTATCCTTAATTCATAGTAATCTCTTCCTCTTCTATATTCTTAAAGTATTTTTGTCTGTATAATTTACTGGAAAAATAAATATTACCTAGCATTGTGAATTATACTTTTTTATGTATAAGTTTTGCCTCTGCAATAAAGTTGTAAGCTTCTTGAAACCTGGAACTGTCTAATACTTCTTTGTAACTCATAGTTTCTTCAAACGGAGGTAATAATAGCACCTACCTTTCAGGGTTGTTGTAAGAATTAAATGAGATAACATTTGTAAAGCACTTAACAGTGGCTGGCACATAGTACGTGCTTATTAAGCACTTTATTTTTTCTTCTTTCTCCTTTCTTTCCTTCTCATAGCACACTGTGCCAGACATAATGCTCAATAATGAATAATAATATTTGTTTAAGGCTTACAAAGTGATTTACACATTATCTTATTTGCTCTTCATAACAACCTTGTAAAGCAGGTACATTTATTATTATCCCCATTTTATAGATGAGGAAACTGAGGCTGGAATTTCAGTGATTTGCTCAGGATCACAGGTAGATGTCTGGGGCAACATCTGAACTCAGATACGGAATCCTATCCTCTATCCAAGGTGCTACTCACCCTAGTCATGGTAGTTGACTAATCTTTTAGCACAGTTAGACCCAAAGAAGTTGTTACTTATCTGAAGTCATACTGTTAGTGTAGCAAAGTTGAAACTGAAACTAAAATATCTAGGGTGAAAGTAGCAAGCTCCTTGCATTGACTCATCGAGGAATGCACCCTGCTATGGACAGAGCTCAACGGGATGGCAGAATGCCAAAGAAATAGGACTCAGTCCTTCCCTGCAAGGGCTTTATAATCAAGGCGGGGCGACAGGAACACTAGCAAAGACTTGATTAGAATTACAAAAAGACAACGATACATAATTACTAGACAACTGAATAAGTAAAGGCCGAGTTAATGAAAAGTATCCATCTCACAGAGATAAAATGTACAAAGCTATCCTAGTGGAGCTAGGTTTGCATCTAGCTTCTAATAATATGCATGGTGAGATTTGCAAAACACTTCACAGTGATTCTCACAACTCTGTATAATAAATAAAGTCGGTGCTATTATTAATCTCATTTTACAAGTAGGGAGAAAGGTTTGGCCACCGATGCTGGGGCATGTGGCTCCTAAGCAGGATTTGAACGCGGCTCTCGACACGAGCGGGGAGCGGTCACCTAGCGGGTTCCACCACAGCACCGTGAAGGGAGAGTGTCCGGCCGGGGGCCCCGGGGTTGGATGGAGCGCCAGCCCACAGGCTGACCCCGCGGAAACACAAAGCCCCAGGGAGGCTGGCGAGGAAAGGGGGCGCGGCCTTTTCGTCTTCCCAAAGCCGCAAGACGAAGGCCCGGGATCTGCCCAACCCGCCCGGGGGCCTCCAGCCACACCGGAGCAAGCCCCGGGAGCAGTCACGTAGAGGAAGGGGCCCGCCCCCTCGGGGACGTCTTGGGGCGTGGGCCCCGAGGCGGGTGAATGGAATCAGGCGAAGGAGGGACGATCTCCGCCCACGCGTGCGCAATGCGCTGCTCCCGCCTTAAACAAGATGGCGGACTCGAAGTAGGGAGGGGGGCGGAGTGAAAGCGCCGGAAACCGGGCCGGGGCCAGGAGGGCGCCACGGGCGAGGGAAGCCCCCGGGCCGCCGGAGGAATGGGGCTTTGGAGCTGCGGGGTCGGTTACCTTTGAGGAAAGAGGAAAGAGGGGGAGCTCGGGCGCCCCCCCTATGTCCTATGTCCTCCTCCCCAGACACCACTCTGCGGCCGCCTCCTGCCCGGACCCCGCTTTTCGGTTCCCCGAGCTCCAGCGGCGGCCGGGGCTGCATCGAGCCGGGGGAGCGCCCCGGCGGCGCAGCCGCTCCCGCCGGCCGCGGGGCGAGTGCCTGGCAGGTGAGTGCGGCCCCGACCCCTCGCCCTTCCCCGCCTCTCATTGTGCTCGCCTCTTGTCTCCCTCTGAGCCCCTCACCCCTCTCAGGCCTCTTTGGCACCCCCCCCCCCCCCGGCTCCTCAGCGCTCACCTTGATCCCCCTCTGGCGTGGCTTTCTTCCACCCTTCCCATGCCGGTCCAGGGTCCCCCACTTCGGTTAACGCCTGGTGTGGTGCATCTGGAGCTGCCCTCGGAGTCTGGAAGCCCTGGGTTCAGATCCCGCTCTTGACAAACACCTCCAGCATGTGTACCCCGAGCAGGGCACCTCCCTGAACCCCTCGGCCCTCCCTGCAACTCTCCCCGACTGTAAAGTCACGGAACTGTTACTGATCTGCTTTGGTAAAGGGATTTTCCACTCCCAGAAGTACATCAATTAAGTCACTGGTCTGGACCCCCCCCCCCCCCCCCCAAATGCACAAAGGACTTTCCTCCTCGGTCCCGGTTCTTAACTCTTTGCTTCTGACTGTTGAATGCGTTGTCCCGTTTCACTCACTCGCTTGTTGTAAAGCTTCGATCTGCGAAGAAAAGGCTGGTTATCTAGTTTTTAAATTCTTTTGCTAACCAATGGGAGGGATATAGGTGAGGATAGGTTCGCATTGGCTTGACGGGGTGTGAAGTCGCTGGCTTATATAAAGGTTCGAATTTCCCACCTGGTTAGACTCTTCCAAAGTGGAAGAATAGGGATGGTGATAACTGGTGATTGAACTGATTCTCGTCTTTCCTGGGGTTTAACTTAACCACTTTCTGGTTTTATAGAGTAAACCTTTGTTGGAATACTTGCCAAGGTGAACACGAGTTTTCTTTTATCTCTTACCATACCTTGTCATGTTCTGGTTAAGCCCAAGTAGTAAGTCATTATGGACTGTGCTAGGTTTTTATCAAGTAGATTTAAAGATACCATTTTATTAAATTCAGTTTTAACTTAGATTACAGATTGGGGTTTTTATATTCTTTATTTTATGTCCTTTTTTAAAGGACTGCATTGGAGAGTTTTAATCCACAATACTCCAATTTTTCTTTGTTGCTTTTACTACTTAACAGTCTTTAGTTAATTGTTACATATTATTAAAGTTAGCTTATTCTCTTTTCCTCTACTCTTCCTCCTCTCCCTTTTAGAACCATCTATAGTGTAGTGTCTATAGTCTATGACACATACTATAGTATATTTTAAAGGTCCTGTCCAGACCTTGCCAGAATTCATTCAGAAACATTAATAAAATTTACATTTAGAAGCGCTTGCTTTTTTTCCCCCTTGGTCTATATAATTAGGTTTTGGTTTCTGTTCGAAGAAGTGGCATATGAATTGTGTTTTTTTTCTTCACAAATATATTTGGAATTTACTCATCAGCATCAAATACTACTTATTAAAGTACAGTCAATTTCATGATGATGTGTTAGGTGCCTTCTAGAAAAACTGATAACAGATCATCTCTGACTTTGGTGTAGTGGAAAGAGTGCTTCCCCTAGGACTCAGGAGGCTTGAATTTGAATGCTGATTACCTCTGGTCTGGTCAACGCCTTCCACATCTTCCCATCACGCCACAGACATAGCATGAAAATCTTACTGAAATCTAAATATGCCAATCTGGTCTAGCTCTATGATTCGATGAGCCTTGGTATTGATCTGAGTTTCAGGTCATGGAGCTAGAAGGGATCTTCTCAGAGGCCATCTAATCTCCAATCCTTTCATTTTTATAGATGAAGAAACTGAAGTCCAGGGAGGTTAAGTGACCTACCCAAGGTCCCACAGGAAAGTATCAGAAGCAAGATTTGAATCCAGAACCTCTGACTTTATGGATCAATGAGTCTGACTTCTATTTCCGGCAGATTTCTGAATGTGTGCATGTGTGTGTATGTGTATTGTATAGAACTGGAAGCATTGAAAGAACCTCACTATATCTGGGGCACATTCGTTGTTTTTTTTTTTTTTGAGGGGTGGCTAGTGGTTACATGGAGGACATTCCCACAGGGTACTGGCACAGGAGAATAGAAGGCAGTTTGTATGGGGAGGTCACTGGAGTTCCTTTGAATATTACTGGACCCTCAGGTTATTTCCTCTACCCGCATTTTTTGTGCCGTAACTAGTTAAAATTCTTAGCAATGATCATTAAAAGCCAGCTTGAATTAAAAAAAAAAATTCATGCCACATTGACTTCATTTCTTTGTTGACAGAATTACTAGAATCATAGATTGGTATATTTAGATTTCAGCAAGATTTTCATGCTATGTTTGTGGTGACATGGGAAGATGTGGAAGGGGTTGAATCACCAGGCCTAAGAAGTAGTAATTAGTGGGTTTATGTTAGCTCAAATGGAAGAATCTAGAGCAAGGGTTCTTAACCTGGAAGTCCATAGAGCCATAAGGAGTCTCTGGACAGATTTCAGGGGGTTCATGAACTTTGATGGGAAAGTGTCATCTTTATTTTTACTCACCTGTAAATGAAATTGTGCATTTCCTTCAGTTATTTAAAAAATTATTCTGAGAAGGGGCTCATTGCTGAGCTATCCTTGGCACCATGGGTGTGTGTGTGTGTGTGTGTGTGTCTGTGTCTGTGTGTGTGTGTGTGTGTGTGTGTGTGTGTGTATGACTTGAATAAAGGATGAAGATACAGATAATATACTTGTTACTTTTACAGACAATAAGAATTTGGAGGAATAAACTCAGATAATGGATGATATAATAGGTCTATAAAGATTTTGATGAAGAATGCATTGGAAAACCCATGCGTTGGGATGACTGCTGGTTTTGAGGGGAAGGGAAGAAGCATTTATTAAATGCTTACCATGTGCTAGGCACTTTGAAGTCTATTTTACAGATACCTCATTTGATCCTCAAAACAGCCTTTATCCTCATTTTATAGATGAGGAAACTCTGGCAGACAAGTTCAGTGATTTAACTAGGGTCCATCAGTCAGTAAACATTAAATGCCTATTATGTGTCAGGCACTATACTAAGCACTGAGAGTGAAAAGAAGGGAAAGACACTCCCTACCCTCAAGAAGCTTACAGTGTAATGAGGAAGATAATAAATATATACCAACAAGCTAATACAGAATAAATAGTAAATAATTAATAGAGGAAAAGCACCAGAATTAAGAGGAGTTGGGAAAGTCTGGAAGAAGGTGGCATTTTAGTTGTGAAGAAGCAATAGTCCAGGCTTGGGTGATGAGGGCTTATTCTGGGATGGAAGCCTCACAGCTGGTAAGTGAGGCTGAATTTGAACCCAGGTCTTCCTAAACTGCCCACTATGCCACCTTGGAATCAGAGCACTTGATAGTGAACCCCTAATTATATTGTAAATCAGAAATTTTCACAAGACCATTACATGGCCCAAAGCAATTTCTGTTGATTTTCATTGTTCTTTCCATGTTATTTCTGACAGTCTCTTTTCTCTAACTTTGGTCTTAAGAAAAGAGGCAGATTTTTTTCCCCCCAATACTCTATACAGATATTGTAGGCTAGTTTTCATATGTGATTCTGAGGGCAGAGTTTACTTTATACTCACTGAGTTATAGAATATTACGTTTGGAAAGGAATTTTTGAGATCTAGTCTCATCTCTGCATGTTACAGACTAATTTGAGGACTAGAGTGGTTAAGTGACCTTATCCAAATTCAATCAAAAATTGAAAGCTTTGTCCTAGTTAGTATAATGGTGGTAAAAAGGAAGAGTGGAGTTAAAAATATGATTTATCTTAGACAGTAGTGGTATGAGAAAAATAAATCATTGGGTCAGAAATAAGTAGTATATCAAGACTTGAAGGAGCCCTTTATTGTGAACTTTTAGTATTTCTATTAGTGTTGTTTATTAAAGAAGAGCAATTTACATATCCATTAATAGGATAATGGGATTGAGAGCTGGGAGAGATCTTCAAGATAATTTGGTTTTTAATATTCTTTTTTTTTTTTAACCTAAAAAGGGACTGAAATCCAGGGAGATTGTGACTGCCAGAATTTTGATTTTAATCCTGGTTCTCTGGTTTTCTATAAGACAAAAAGTACTTTTTTAAAAATAATGTATTGGGTCACTAGTTAAGAAGGTTAATCTTTTTTCTACAGAAAGTGCATTTTTATTAGTTGATGTAAATAATTCGTTTATCTTCGAAAAGGTCATATGATCATAGATTTTGAGTCTAGTGTACTTTCTTATTCCCTCCTCATCTTCACTTTATATATACTCCCTTACCTCATTCCAGATGCAGTTTTAAGTACCACCTTCTATTAGAAGCCTTTATAGATTCCCCCAATTGCTCCAGTACCTTTCTTCCCTAACTACCTTGTGTTAAACTATGCTTATTTTGTATCTATTTTCCATTCAATTCAGTAAGCATTTATTAAGTACATACAATGTATGGGGCTCTGCTAAGTGCTGGGGTTTCAGAAAAAGAGACAGCTTTTCCCTTCGAGGAACTTATAGTCTAATGAGAGAAAACACACAAAAAAGCTGAAAAGCTGGAGGACGCGGGGTACCCAGCTGGAGGGACTCAGCACAGGAATGTGATGTTCCATGAAGCTAAAGCAGACTAGGGCAGCTGATAGAAAATGGAGTGACCTGAAAAGTTTTGAGCCCTCTATAAAGAAAAGCTTTGGGAGGAATTTAATTCTCTGGTCTCCAGTAATAGGGGATAGGCAACTGAGTGTCAGTTGAGATGTTGAGGTATAACAAAACTTACTATGTGTGTTCATGTTTTCCCCTTTAAAACAGAAGTTCCCCCAGAGTAGGAATTATTTCTTTTTCCTTTTTTTGTCTTTGTATCTCCAGCACCAGTATAATCCCTGCTTGGTACTATGATGCTAATAAATGTTTATTATCTGATTGATTGGTGAGGACCATGAAGCCCAAAAGGATGAAGTGTATTGCAAGATCACCCCGGTTGTAACTTGTACACAGCCAGGATTTGAATCCAAGTCTTCTGATTCCATATCCAGCATTTGTTCTGCTATATTATATATACAGCAAATAATTTAGAAGTAATTATATATAGTAATAATTTAGAACTGTTAGAAGGTGAATGTGATTTATTTTGATTTTTTTACACTAGTTTTTCAGAAGTATAAGAACTTTATTAAGCAAAGTTGATGCTTGTGAAATTATTGTAAGGTAATCCATCTCAATTGTAGCTGATTATGGCTGTTCAAGGTGTATTTTTGCCGTGCTATACTAGCACTTATGTATTCTTTATTTTTGTGTGTATATATATATATACATATATATGTAATTTTATTAATTAAAACATTTATTTTCTTGGTATTTTTCTTTAACACCTAGCATTTAGTTATTTTTAAAACAAGTATGTGCTTGAACTTGAAACTTGTAAAATGTATGCTGCAGGGCATTTTTTAAAAACAAATTGAATATACTTTCAGCTAGGTCTATGTGAGAAATTTGAAATGTTCTGTTATGCAGTAAACTCAGTCTTCATCTCTCCTTTCCTGCTTATTCATTAAACTGAAGAGGTTTGTTTTCAGCATTCAATTTAAATGAATGAAAATAAGCTGTAGTTGTTAAATGCTGTATTGTCTCTGTTTGCCTTGATAAATTCAGATGCTTAACTGTTATCAGTTCACAATTGAAACTTCATGGGAGCATAGATTTAGAGCCGGAAAGGATTTGAAATCTGGTCCATTCCCTATTCCCCTTTCCTATCCTCCTCTTTTTTTCGTAATAAATGAGGAAACAGGCTGAGAAGAGAAGTAAAGTGACAAACTCACACAGGAAGATTTGAGTTCAGGTCCTATAACTCACAATCAAACTTAATATTTGTCAAAATTTCAGTTAAAATATAATACTGATATTGGTACCCAGATTAAAATACATATTTTTAAATATCAGGCAAAGTATAATCAGATGTAACTTACTCACTGTTTGTCCTGAACTTCCTAAAATGTTCACTTTGTTTAGAATAAAAAATGTGGCAATTTGGGCTATCATTTTTCAGATACAAACTATTCATTATATTGGATTGTAGATTTAAGATTGAAAGAGAACTTGCTAGCCAACTCCTTCATGTCAGAGATGAATCTCATCCTTTTGTTCTAGTTTTCCCTCCCCACCTTTTCCACTATTCCTCCCCCAAAAGAAAACTTGATTGATTATATCCAGCATTTTCTTGGTTATTTTTCCAGAGCAACATATTGAATAGTGTCTTCAGGCAACAGTGTATATTAACTCCCACATCCTTTTCCTGGAGTGTTAATGAAAACTTAAGCCAATCATTTTGGAAACATATACTTTCTCACAAAAACTCAGCTGCGATTTTATTGTCTCTTACATAGCTTCTCAAGTAAGGTTTTCAGGAAATGTTTTTCCAAGTCATTTTATACTAACCAGGAAATTTTGTGAAATTAAATGAAATTTGGAGATACTATATTTCTTCTTCCAAATAACTTAGTAAAATGTTCATTAAAACCAGTGCCAACACTATTGTCTTCCAGATAGAGCTCCCACCCAAAGAATTTGTCCTTTATCTCAACCCATTCTTAATATATGACAAAACCATTTTCCCTGCTCCATTCCACAGTGGTTTAATGATTTTGACATTCACCTGTAGTGATACTCTTAAAAAACTCTTTCTGAAACTCTTATATAGATTAATTGTACTGATTTCCCTTTACCCAAATTCAGATTACATAATAAAAGCAGTAATAATGATGTATATGACATAATGTAATGAGATATATATATATATGTAGTGTAATGATATAATAAAAATAGTTAGCATTTACATAGCATTTTAGTGTTTGGAAAGCACTGGAGGTGTGTTAGTTCATTTGATCCTCACAACAGTTTTGTGAAGTAGCGCACATTTTACATTACAGATGAGGAAACTGAGGCAGAGAGAAGTTAAGTGTATAACCAGGGTCAGATAGCTAGTAAATGCCTGAGGCAGGATTTGAGCTTAGGATTTCGGATTCCAAATCCAACACTCGATATTGCTACCTGCCTGCAACATGTTGTTAATATTGTTAATGATAACAGTCATAATGCTAATAACTGAATTTATGCTGTGCTTTAAAGCTTGCAAAGCACTTTACGTATGTTCTCTAATTTGTGCTTCACAGTAATGGTGTTCTCGTCGTACACTGCAGACATTGTTATCTTCATTTTATAGCTGTAGAAACCGAGGCTTAGAGACATCATATGGTTATATAGTTAGTAATTGTGAGAATTTAATATAGTGCCTACTATGTTCCAGGCACTGTGCTAGGTGCTTTACAAACATTGTCTCACTTGATCCTCATAAAGACACTGGGAAGTAGGTGTTATTATTGTCCCCATTTTGTAGTTGAGGAAACTGAGGCAAATAGGAGTTAGTGACTTGCCCAAAGTCACAGAGTCCGGAAGTGTTTGAAGCCGCATTTAAACCCAAATCTTACTAAGTCCAGCACTCTATCCAGTGCACCACCTAGCTGCAGTGCTAGGCTACACTGACAGTTGCACATATTATGCACTTAATAACTCTTAAGTGTTGGGGATACAGAGAAAGGCAAAAAACAATTGTTTTCTTTTTTTTCCCCTCATGGAGCATGCATTCTAATGGGGAAGAAAACATAAATACATACCAGCTATATGATTGGTTGTTGTCCTTTGTCTTTAGAGAGGACCAAAATGACATCACCATTGTAAAGTGAAATTTCAGCGTATCTGACTGTGGCTGATCAGACCAGTATGAGCTCGGAATGCTCTGCCACAGGTTGGGCACAGATAGTCTGTGTGAATATTTGTAGTGAATATCCCAAATTTGCACATCCTACATTTACTTTGTGCTGTCTCAATTCTGCTTTGCTCATAGAGCACAGCACCCTTTCTGATGTGGGCACACCATGCTAAGCAGTCCTGTGCCAATGTTTCACATGTTGCACAGTCAAATCCAGATTTCTAGAGAGAGATCTTGAGAGTGTCCTTATATCGCTTCTTCTGACCACGATGTGATCACCTACCCATGTGAGTTCTTCATAAAATAGTCTTTTTGGCAAGTGCACGTTTTGCATTGAAACAATGTGGCCAGCCCATCGGAGTTGCACTCTCTAAAGCATAGTTTGAATGCATGGCAGTTCAGCTTGAGCAAGGACTATAGTGTCTGGTACCTTATCCTGCCAGGTGATCCTCAGAATCTTCCTAAGACAGTTCAAATGGAAGTGATTCAGTTTCCTGGCATGGCACTGTAGACTGTCCATGTTTCACAGGCATACAACAATTATAAAGAGTATGTGGAAGGTAATCTGAAAGAGGAAGGTTTTAGTAGCTGGGGGAAGGGAAGAACTGCAAAGGTCTCCTGTAGAAGGTAGACTTAGAGCTAAAGTTCACTTAAGGAAGCCAGGGAAGCTGAGGAATTCTTGGAAGGGAGGTACAGTGATACACTGTTGGGAGAATTGTGAATTAGTTCAGAAATTCCAGAAAGCAACTTGAAATTATGTTAAAAAATTAATCAACTGTGCAAACCCTTTGAATCAGTCGACCAGCTATTGAGCTCTCAAGAGTTCATAGACAGAAAGATTATACATATCAACAAACAATTGGCAGCACTTTTTGTAGATTATAATGATAAACTACAAAGGTAGGTACTCATCATTTGGAGAATGGCTTAACAAACTGGCATGTGAATATAAATGGTAATGAAATATTGCTTCATAAAAAATAATGAATATGAGCAATTCAGAGTAACATGGGAAGACTCAGGTGAACCAATGCAGAGTGAAGAAAACAGAACCAGAAATACTCATGAAGACTACCATAATGTAAACCAAATCAAATGTAAACCAAAAGTCAATTGAACTTAAGTTAAATGCATTGACCAGCAAATGATGAAACACCTCCTTTCTCTCCACTGGATGAGGAATACTGCATATACTGATGGACCTTGCTGTAGTGTAGTTAATTTTCCTTAAAATTTTCATTGTTAGAAAGGAGAGTTATTTTGGAACAGAGGAAGTATAATTGGAAAAGAGTGGTATGTAAAAAGAAAAAGGATCATTTCAAAAAGATATATGATTTCCCTATATTAAAACTGTTCCTTATAGGTTTTGTTGTTTTTAGTGTCCTAATTTTATCCTTTGTTATAATTACCAGCTTGCCTTAGCAAAGGCAAAAACAAAACAAACTTTTACCAATGAAAAATTTTAGGGCAAAAATATTTGAAGCAGCTATTTCTGTGTTTTAATGTTAGCTGAGAAACAAGCTCTACAAGTCATATTATTAAGTGACTTATTTTTGTCATAGGAATAAGAAAGATAAGTTTTGATGATTGAGCTCTGTATTTTATTTTTGAAGTTTCGTTTAAACCATTTTGAATGGTTATCTTTCTAAAATGGTATACATTTCCCTATCTTCTTAAGGAATAATAAGCATAATTTTGGATAGAGACTTACTTCTGGGATTTGAAATCCTGTGTTTATGTAATTTGAACTTTAGCCTATCCTTATAAGTAAAATAGGGTAAATGCTTATACTGCCTACCTTATGAGGTTGTTTGAAGGAAAACACTTTATAAAGAGTAAAGCTCTTTCTAAATTATTTTCTTAATATTGCGTTAAATTTTTTTTAATTTTGTTAAATATTTCCAAATGAGATAGATATAACTATAAAAGATAAAACAGGTAACTTTGATTATTCACAACTGGAAAGCTTCTGTACAGGCAACACTAATGCATTGAGATAACCGTTGAGAAGTGCTCCAGTGGTTGGTTGTATCAGATTTCTGTGATAAGTGTTTGATGAAACCTCAGAGTTGTTTTTGATTTTCTTTTCTCTTATTAGTAATTTGGAGTGTGTTTTCATGTGGTTGTAAATAGTTGGCAGTTTTCTTTTGAGAACTTTAGTTTTACATATATATTAATTGTTTATATCACTGAGATACAATTATATGTTTTTTACATTTTTTTGTCTTGATTTCTAAATTCTATCCTTTCTTCCCTCCTTTCTCCTCCCCACCTGAACCTCGAGATGGTAAGCAATGAGATATAGGCGATGCATGTGCAATAATGTAATACATTTCTGTATTAGTCTTTTTGTATAAGAAGACTTGAATAAAAAAAATAAAGCAAAAAAAGAAAAAAGTGAAAAACACCATGCTTCTGTTTTCAAACAACATCAGTTCTTTGGTATGCTTCTTCATTTGTCCTTTGGAATCCTTGTTTTGCTGAGAATAGCTTAGTCATTCTTAGTTCCTTATCATACAGTATTGCTGTTACTGTGTATAACATTCTCCTGGTTCTGCTCATTTCACTTTATGTTAGTTCTTCATGTAAGTCTTTCTGAAATCATTCTGCTTGTTATTTCTTATAGCACAAAATATTCCATCACAATCATACCACAACTTTTTAGCCATTCCCTAATTTTTGGGCATTCTCTCAGTTTCCAACTCTTAGGTACTACACAAAGAGCTGCTTTAAATATTTTTGTACGCTCCTTTTAAAATCTTTTGGATCTTGATCTTGCGTGGTATTGTTGTAAAATTGCGTGTGCACAGTTTTAAAGGTTTTTGGGCATAGTTCCAAATTTCTCTGTAGAATGGTTAGATCAGTTCACAGCTCCATCAGTAGTGCATTAGTGTTCGAGTTTTCCACTATTTCCTCCAACGTTTATCATTTTTCTTTTTTTGTCATATTTGTCAATCTGGTAGGCATGAGATGGTAGTTCATAATTGTTTTAATTTGCATTTCTGTAATCAGTAGTGATTTAGAGCATCTCTTCATATGACTATAGTTTCTTGGTCTAAAAACTACTACTTGTTCATATTCTTTGATTATCAAATATGACTATTTTTACAAATTTGACTCAGTTCTGTATATATTTGAGAAATGAGGCCTTTGTCAGAGATACTTGTTACAATATTTTTCCCCCAGTTTTCTGCTTTCCTTATAATTTTGGTTGCATTGGTTTCATTTGTACAAAATCTTTTAAATTTGATATAATCAAAATTATCTATTTTACATTTTGTAATACTCTGTATTTTCTTTGTTCCTAAATTCTTTCCTTATCCATAGATTTGACAGGTAAACTTTTCCTTGCTCTCCTAATTTACTTATGGTATCACCCTTTATGTCTAGATCATATGCTCATTTTGATCTTATCTTGGTATGTGGTATGAGATGTTGGTCTATGCCTAGCTTCTGCCATACTGTTTTCCAGTTTTCCCAGCATTATTTTTGTCAAATAATGAGTTTTTCTTCCAAAAGCTTAGATCTTTGGGTTTATCATAATACTGTATTATTATGGCCATTTGCCACTGTGTCTTGTGTACCTAATTTATTTCACTGATCCAACACTATTTCTTAGCCATTATCAAATTGTTTGGATGATTACTGCTTTACAAAACAGTATGAGATTTGGTATGGTTAGACTACCTTCCTTTACATTTTTTTTTATTAATTCCCTTGATATCCTTGATCTCTTATTCTTTCTGATGAATTTTTTTTCTAGCACTATACAGTTGTGGTTTTTTTTTTTTGGTAGTTTAATTGGTACATCACTTCTGCAACAAAGGACGAACACACACTGAATAAATAAATTTAGGTAGAATTACCATGTTAACTATATTGGCTTGGCCTCTCCATGATCAATTAATATTTTTCCAGTTGTTTAGATCTGACTTTATTTATGTGAAAAGTGTTTTATAGTTATGTTCATATGGATCCTGAGTTTGTCTTGGCAGGTAGACCCCCAAGTATTTTGTATTGTCTATAGTTATTTTAAATGTAATTTCTCTTCCTGTTTCTTGCTGCTGGACTGAAACATTGATGATTTGTGTGGGTTTATTTTGTATCCTGCAACTTTGCTAAAGTTGTTAATCATTTCCACTACTCTTTTGGTTGATTCTGTGGGATTCTCTAAGTATATCATCTTCTCTGCAAAGAGTGACAGTTTTGTTTACTCATTATCTAATTCCTTCAATTTCTTTTTCTTCTCTTATTGCTATAGTTAACATTTCTTCTTTTGTAATTTACTTTGCTTTTTAAGTTCCTTAGTTTTTTTAACCTTTACTAAAATCATTTTTATTTAAGTTGTGAGCTCAAAATTCTATCCTTTTTCCTCCTATTCTCCCTCCCTGGCTCAGTAAGCAATCAGAGACACATTATCCACATGCAATTATATTTCCATATTAGTCATTTTGTACAAGAAGATTTGAATAAAAAAAGAAAGTGAAACATAGCATGCTTCAGTCTGTATTCAGATGGTATCAGTTCTTTTTCTGGAGATGGATAGTATGTTTCATCCTTAATCCTTTCAGATTGTTTAGGATCATTATATTGCTAAGAATAGTTAAGTCATTCGCATTTCTTCATCAAACAAAATTCTGTTGTTGTATATTATATTCTCCTGGTTTTGTTCACTTCAACATGCATCAATTCATGTAAGTCTTTCCAGGTTTTTTCTGAAATCATCCTACTTATCATTTCTTATAACACAGTAATATTCCATTATAGTTCTATACCACAGCTTGTTTAGCCATTTCTCAATTGACGGGCATCCTTTTGATGTCCAGTTCTTAGCCACTACAAAAAGAGCTACTGTAAATATTTTTGTACAGATAGGTCCTTTTCCCTTTTTTGGGAAGTCTTTGGGATATAGACCTTATAGCTAACATTTCTAGTACAATATTGAATAACAGAGGTGTTAATGAGTAGATAGAAGTCATGTTTGATATTAAAAATAAGTTCCTCTATGTCTATACTTTGTAGGTTTTTCTTTTTCTTTTCTTAACATAGAAGAGTGCAGTAGTTTGTCAAAGGATTTTTTTCTTCATCTATTAAGATGATTGTGTGCTTTTGGACACTTTAGTTATTAATATGATTAGTTATGTTGATTATTTTCCTGACTATCCTTGCATCCCTGGTATAAATCTCACTTAATCTTAATGAATGATGTTGGATAAATTGTTGTAGTGTAAAAGCAAGCACCCTGACATATTCGAGATGGACTGCTATCCCAGGCCCTTTGATCTACTTTTCTAAAAGAAAAGACAACTTTTGAGGGGTCAACAGTTACTTTAATCCAGCACATGTATCATTCGCTTAGTTCAGGAGAAAAAGTCAGCACCCTGAACTTCAGAGAAAATACTAATAGAGAAACAAAGATCAAGCAACAGGGCTTCCAGTTGTCTGGTCCTAAGTAACATTACATCACAGATCAACAGACAGATAATTGTCTGACCATACGTACATAGTTACCAGAGAGAGAGAAGCACCACCATCAGGGTTTTCAAAGCTGGGGGTGGGGGTTCCTTAGTGGCTGCCTAGACTCTCAGCTGGCCAAATAAACTCCAATGAGTAAACCCTAAAGTAAAACCTCACCTCAGAGTATTTATACACTTTTCAGAGCCAGAGGGCATCACAACCCTTGAAAACCAGTGCCTCATTAACAAAAAGTGTGGGCCTTCCAACAAATCTCCCTTAATCAAATCCCCTTTATTGGGAAGGCGTATTAATGGTAATATCTTTAATCTTATTAGGATTAATTGTAGTCAGTTTGGTAAGATTTTGTTTAAAATTTTTGTGTTAGTGTTCATTAATGAAATTGACCTCTTTTCATCAAAAGTGCCTTAATGAGGGGAGGAGTCAAGATGGTGGAGTAGAAAGATGCACATACACTTAGCTCTTACCCCACAGCCCATAAAATACCTGTGAAGAAGAACTCTCAACGAATTCTAGAGCAGCAGAAGCCACAGAACAATGGAGTGGAGATTTCTATCCCAGAGAGACCAACGGACGGGGAGCAGAGCCTAGCCCAGCCTTGGCCACGCAGCCCACAGGCGCCAAAGGTCAGTGAGAGGGTTTTTCGGCTGGCTGAGAGGGGAGCGGGGTGTCCACATAACTCAGGCTCCATCAGGAGGCAGCAGCAGAAGCAGCAGCAGTGGACAGGGGCTCCCAAAGGAGGCAGAAGCCTGCATCCATTGTTGGAAGGTCTCCTCGTAAACCCCCTAAGGGAACAGAACCAGGTGTGGCGGCCCTGCCCCCACCTGAGTAGCTGATCTTAATCTCACACTGAATAGCAGCCCCACTCCCTCTAAAAGCTCTGAGACTAGGGAGTAGCTCATTTGAATCTCAGCACCCAAGCACTGGCTTGGTGGAACTGGAGGTGAGTTGGTTGTGGAGAGGAAACTCAGAAGTCAAGTAACTGGCTGGGAAAATGCCCAAGAAAGGGGAAAAAAAATAAGACCATAGAAGGTTACTTTCTTGGGGAACAGGTGTCTCCCCCCATCCTTTCAGATGAGGAAGAACAAGCCATACTGTCAGAGGAAGTCAAGGCCTCTGCCCCCAAAGGGAACTTAAAATGGGCTCAGGCAATAGAAGACCTTAAAAAACAAGTTAGCAGCATACTAAAGGAGAACCAAAAAAATACTGAGGAAAATAACAGCTTTAAAAAGAGGCTAACTCAATTGGAAAAACAGGTCCTAAAAGCCAATGGGGAGAAGGAGGCTTTAAAAAGCAGAATTAGCCAAATGGAGGAGAAGGTTCAAAAGCTCACTGAACAAAATAATTTGTTGAAAGAAAGAATTGAGTTCAGGGAAATGAATGACTATGAGTTAAACCAAGAAGTTAGTAAACAAAACCAAAAATTTGAAAAAATAGAAGATAAGATGAAACAATTCTTTGGAAAAACAACTGACCTGGAAAATAGATCCAGGAGAAATAATTTAAAAGTTATTGGACTACCTGAAAGCCATGATCAAAAAAAGCCTGGATATTATCTTCCATGAAATTATCAAGGAAAACTGCCCTGATGTTATAGAATCAGAGGGCAAAATGGATATTGAAAGAATTCATCGATCACCTTCTAAAAGAAACCTGAACAGAGAAACTCCTAGGAATATTGTGGTCAAATTTCAGAGTTCCCAGATCAAAGAGAAAATACTGCAAGCAGCTAGAAAGAAACAATTTGAGTAGTGTGGAAATACAATCAGGATAACACAGGATCTGGAAGCTTCAACATTAAGGGATCGAAGGGCTTGGAGTGGGATATTTCAGAAGTCAAAGAAACTGTAATTGAAGCCAAGAATCACCTACCCAGCAAATCTGAATATAATACTTCAAGGGAAAAAAATGGTCATTCAGTGATATAGTCGAATTTCAAGATTTCTTGTTGAGGAAAAGACCAGATCTGTATTTAAAAATTTGATTTCCCAAGACAAGAATCAAGAGAAGCATGAATAGGTAAACAGAAAAGAAAAATCATAAAAGACTCTAAAGCTGAACTATTTACATTACTACATGGAAAGAAAATATTTTTAACTCTTGAATCTTTTCTCAGTATTTGGGTAGTTGGAGAGATTGTACATACATACACACACACACACACACACATAGATAGATAGAGAGTACAGGGTGTGTTATATCAGAAGAGATGATATACACACGCAAAAAAAAAAACAAAAATTAAGGGGTGAAGGAGGAAAATTCCAGGAAGAGAAAGGGAGTAATGGAATGGGGCAGGCTGTAACTCATAAAAGAGATAAGAAAAATCTTATTCAATGGAGGAGATAAGGGAGTAGGGGAGAGGGGGAAAAATAAAGCTACTTTCCCCACGTGTGGCTGAAGGAGGGAATAACATGCCCATTAAATTTGATATGAAAATTTATATACACCACAGGAAAGTAGGAGAGGAGGTGACAAGTGGGGTGAGGGGAATGTTAGAAGGGAGGGCAACTGGGAGAAGGGAGTCACTAGAAATAAACACTTTCAAGAAGGGACAAGGCCAGTTGTAGGGGGGAAATATAAGGGGGGATAGGGTAGGTCAGAGGGCAATATAATTAGTATTACACATGATTACTACGGACGTCTTTTGCAAAACAATACATATTTAGTCTGTATTGAATTGCTTGCCTTCTCAGTAGGGCTGGGGAAGGCGGGGGGAGGGAGAGAAGTTGGAATTCAAAGTATTAGAAACGAATGTTGAGAATTTTTATTGCATGTAATTGGGAAGTAAGAACTACAGGGAATGGGGTATGGAAATTTATCTTGCCCTGCAAGAAAAGAGAGAAGATGGGGATAGGAGAGGGGTGGGGTGTGATGGAGGGTAGGGTACATTGAGGGAAGGAGTAATCAGAATGCAAGGTATTAGGAAGCAGGGGGAGGGGAGTGATGGGGAGAAAAATTGGACATGTTACAAAGTGAGGTAAAAGCAATTAGTATAAAAACAATAGACTGAATTAATTACTGAGAATAAATCAATGACATCTTTAGTTGGAGAAAAGAATTTCAGGCTAAATTTCCTAGAGGAAGGTAAAATTCAGCATTGATGGAAAAGTCAAGGTTTTAATGGTGAATTTGATTTTATGACTGCCATTTAATCAGGAACTAGAACATATATAGAAAGACGTGTAAGCCACTTAAGACTTGCCTTAAAAGATGTTCCTTAGCCAAAGTGAAACTGTAATCATATTTGAAACCTGGTTATTGGAACTTGCCATTTTTAGATGCTATGGGACTAGTAAGTGACTGTTCTTCTGAGTCTAACTCCAGGTATGGGTAGCAAGAGAGGCGATCTTACAATACATGATGCCAGTAAGCCTGTGAGATGCTGGTATGAACTGCATAGGTGATCTCAAGGGAAGGGTGGGAGAGCAGCTGTTCAGCATAGGCTGAGGTGAGATTCTCCTAACTCAATTTCCCCACTGACACCTGGCAGACTTTAAGCCTGACTGAATGCAAGTGGATAATCTAATCCTGCCTGGAACTGACATGAAGTTGGGGAGATATTGTATCCTTGCAATGTCCTTACTATTGGTGGCAATTTCCTACAGTCAAAAGGTTTGTAAGCTTAATACCAGATCTATTCAATTATAGATTATGGGTAGGGGAACATCCGAGGTTAGGTCTAAATTAAGCTATTAGGCGTAGGACTTTAGACTGACAACAATAAGTTAGGGTCCTTTAATTCTTAGTAATACTGTGGAGACAATTAGGTCAAGAGCTTGTGAAGTTAGCATACATAAATGTTATTTGTGTCTCAGTTGGTTAATGTTTTAAAAAAAAAAAGTTTCTTTTGTGGTCCATATTGTAAATGCTTTAAAAAGAAGTATCACCTGACCAAAAGTTGGAATTGCTTTATCTGTTATAAACTGTGTTAAAAATAAAAAAAGAAAAAAGAAAAAAGAAAAAAAAAGATTGACCCATAGTTTTCTTTCTGTGTTTTATATTTTCTTGATTTAAGTATTATTGTTAAGTGTTATCTTGATTTAAGTGTTAAGGATTGTATTTGTCTCATAAAATGATTCTGGTAGGGTACTTTTGTTATATAAGATCTTTATCTAGACTTCTGATAGTTTGGGTATTTTGTATTTTTGAAGCTATTATTCCATTTCTTTTATGTTCTCAGTATATAATTATCCATAATATGATCTAATTTTTCTTTTCATTTCTTCTAGTTTTGCTGTAATTTCAACTTGCTCATTTACTGTTTTATTGATTTGATTTTCTGCTCTTTTTAAAAATAAGATTAGTCAAGAGTTTATCAATTTTATTAGTCTTTTCAGAGAACTAGCCTTTTATTTAGCATTTTATGTTTTGTTGGTATTTTTGGTTTCCCATCTATTCATTTTCTGTCTGTATCTCCTTTTTTGTGCTTATTTTAGGTTTATTTGTTGATTTTTCCACTCTTTTAAAATGGATAGTCAATTCACTAATCTTTTCTTTTTTTTCTATTTTGTTATTGTTTCATTGTAAGGATTTGATTTTTCCCAAGGACTACTTTAGCCATATCTCAGAAATTTTGCTATTTTGTTTCATCATTATCATTTTCTTTTTCATCGTTATTGATTATTTATATGATTTATTCTTTAGCCTGCTCCTTATTTGAGATTTCATTGTTAAATCTCCATTTTAGTCTGTATCTTTTGATTTTGGTCTTGGAACCAATTTCTGTTTTTAGTTTTGCATTATAATCTACAAAGGATATATTAACTATTTCTGCCTTGGTACATGGTTAATTTTTTTTTTTTACATTTAAATGTGGTGTTGAGAAATATATATTTTTTTCCTGTCCCATTTATATATTGTAAGTGTTTTAATTCTGCTTTCTCTAGCAGTTTGTTCAATTCCATATTTTCCCTTTTGTTCATCTATTAGACTTAATAAAACTGATAAAGGGATAGTGAAGTCTCCTGTCACTATTGTGTTACTGTCCATGTCTTCTTGAAGCTCAGGTAATAATTTCCTTTATATATTTGGATGCTAAGATATTTGGGATTTATTACTGATATTGTTTGTTGTCACTGCTGATTCACTTCAGCATAATATAATTTTCTTGTTCATACCTTTTTATTTTTTGTTTCTATCTTGTCTGCTAGTGTGATGGCAACTACTCTTATTTTTAATTCACAGGATGCATGGTAAAGTTTTTTCATCTCCTCACTTTTATGTTGTGTATTCCTTTATTTTTTTAAATGTTTTTCATATACAGCAGATTGTAGGGTTTTGTTTTCTTATCCAATTTGTCGTTCTTTTTTTGTTTTATCAGATTTTTTAATCCATTACCTGTTGAAGTTACAAGAGTTATTATATTTGCCTCTGTCTCTCAAATTGTTTTTTTCCCAAGTTATGATTTTTCTTTCCTCCTGCTGTACACATATTACATTCCTTCAGTTACTTTAATATTTTTAAAAGATGGCCCTGTTCCCATTGACTTTCTTCCTGATCCTCCCTTTTCATTTGTTAATCTTTTCCCTTTAGGGTTTTATTTCTTAGGTCCTTTATATCTCTTTCTTTTATCTGGTTACATATTTCTTCCCTCCCTTTTTATCTCTCAGTGAAATAGATTCCTTCTTCTTGTCTCATTTCTCTAAGTTGTATTCATAAGTTTTTAAAATTTCATATTTTGTTCTCCTTTCCAAAAAGGATTTCTCTCATTCTCCATTATTCATCTTCTCTTTCTATTTTTATTCTAGACTCTTATTCTCTAATTTATGACCCTTATAATTTTCTGGTCTCTCTCTTTTCTCGCTGTTCTTCATGTAAACAAAGCTTCCAAGATTTCTGTTCTAGCCTCTCCCCTCTAGGCACTTTGTGCTATGGCCTTGCCTCATGAATTCCCCTTTTCCATTGTACCTCATTTGCAGAACAGTGCCAGTTGTTGCAGGTGTCAAAGAGTACCCAATCCCAAGATAGGACACCTCCCCCACTATATTCCTTACCACCCATCTAATAAACCTACCTTTGTTGACCTATTTTTCTACATTTGTCTGGAAATCTCCTCCCATGTGTCCATGCTATCCCACCCCTCAGAGCGCCAGTTGCTCCTAGGGTTTCCAGCTCCCCACCTCTCAAGAGTAGTAGATTTTTCAAGTACCAGCTCCTCTAGGCTTCATCCAGTACAACATGGATCATCTCTTTTCACCCTTAGGAGCATTCATATGTGGAACCCCTCCCAATTCCAAAGTAAGGCATTCTTTTTCTTCCCTCTCTTTTTAACATGTTTTCTCTCCTTTTTACCTACTCCCCTATAGACTCATCTCTTTCTGAGACCACTGAGGTCACCTTCCTCTCATTGCTTGATTTGAACCTGGCACATCACCCGTACATATCAGTCTCCTTGCTCCTTTTCCTCATGTTATGTACTCTCCCGTGGTATTATGTAGTCCCTTAAAAAAGGCAAAAAATCTGATTGACCTCTAGGCAGAGTATTGTCAAGTTGTCTGTGATGCCTCTTCTCTGTTACCTCTCCCAGATTTCTGCTCTCTCTCTTGGTGTACATTTATACAGACGTGATCTCTTTTTGTTCACTCTGTGCCTGCTGCATTTACTCACTCTGCATTTTTGTTGTTTGAGGTGTTTGAGAAGCAAATAATCTCTTCAATTATGATTTTCTCTTAAAAAATGTTTCAAACTCTTATTTATAACTGACAAAGGTTCATCTTTTGTTCTGTATGGTTAAGTTTGGATTTGTGTGATAGGTTAATCTGTGCTGCATCCTAAACTCCAGTGTTCTTTGGGAGACATTATTCCATTCTTTACTTCTTTCTCTAGTGGGTTTGGAAGATACCTGTCTTATTTGAATGTCCTTTTCTTTTTATGTGAAGATCTTTTTCCTGTTGGCTTGCAGAACTTCTCATTTCTGAATTGAATTGTTAAATTTAATCACTATATATCTTGGAGATTTCAGTCTTGGATTTTTTTCTGGAGGCAACCTGTGAATTCTTTCAATTGGCATTTCATTTTCTATGTTCAGAAGTTTTTGGAAGTTTTATTCTGTTATTTCCTTCATTCTTGTGTTAAGGTTTTTTTGTCATGTCATGTTCTTTTGGGAGACCTATGATCCTTAGGTTGGCTGTAAGCGTTCTGTCTTAGAGTTTGATATGCTTTACTTGCATAATGAACATCCTTTTAATGTTAGTTTTTGTTTCTCTTCAAGATTTTCTTTCATATCTCTGTATTTTGCAGTCTTAATCTGTTGTTCTCTTATTTCTTTCGCGAAACTGTTAAAAATTCCAGTTTTTCTATTCTGTGCATGATTTTTTACTGTGTTGGACATAAATTCTGCTCTCATGATTCTCATTTCTCTTAAAAGTGCTCAGTAATAGTATGTTGTGATTCCACTTTTTCTTCGAATTCTACAGGGTCCTCTGTCTCCCCACTTTTTCTTCAAATTCTATGGGGTCCTCTGTCTCATGAAGTGTTAGATCATTTTCCTTTATCTGCCTGAACTCATTTGGTAGATCGGGAGGCCATTTTTCCTTATGTTTTTCCAATTGAGTTATCTGTTTATGTTCAATGCTGTTGAGTTTTTTCTGGAAATCTTTGGTTCTTTTAGTCCTTTTCCCTCTATATTTTCCTTCTGTGATTGTGGTTTCCTTGAAATCAGGATCTCAAAGTCTCTCAGCCTTCTCCCACACTGGGCAATTCATGTTTCACCAGCCTTCCTAAGTCTTTGCCACAAGTGACTTCTGGGCTATCAGAACTGGGCCCAGGTGGATGCTGTGCTCTTTCCCTCAGTTTTGGTGGAGAGCTACACAACCTTCCACATGCAGGGCATCCTGTCTTGGGGACCTGTCCCACCTCCTCAGTGCAGAGCATGTTTTCCCTGGCAGTTCTATTCTCTTGGGACAGTTAAGTGTCACAGTGGGTAGAGTGCCGAGCCTGGAGTCAGGAAGATCTCAGTTCAGATTTGGCCTTGGATACTTACTGGCTGTGTGACCTTGAGCTAGTCATTTAATCTCTATCTACCTCAATTTCTTCATCTGTAAAATGTGGATAGTAATAATAGTACCTTACCCCATAGTGTTGTTGTGAGGATCAAATGAGATAATATAAAATACTTAGCATAGTGTCTGGAACATAATAGGTGCTATATAAATGTTAGCTGTCATCATCATCCTCATCGTTATTTTATAATTTTGTTTTAATAATGTGGTCTTTTATATCAATATGATATTGTAGAAAGGATGTACTGGGATATGGTGTCTGAGGACCTGCATTCAAATCATTGCTCTGTCTGTATGTGAGCTTAGACAGGTCACTTAATGAATAAATGAAAAATCATTTAGCATTTAATATGCTCCAGGCACTGTGCTAAGCACTGTGAATCTACTCTTATATTGTTGGCATATAGTTCATTTTCATTTGTTACTTTCATTTTTGATATTGGTAATTTGTTTTTTTTTTTTTTAGGTCAGACAAGCTAATGGTTTGTCTACTATGTTTTTTCTATATTTTTTCTATATTCTTTATTCTTTTCTTAAGCCATCTTCTAGTTTATCAGTTCATTGTTTCGTTTTCAATTTTGTTAATCGCTTTGAATTTTAGAATTCCTGTTTTGGTGTTTAGTTGGGACTTTTTGATTTGTTGCTTTTCTAGCTTTTTTTAAAAAGTTGCCTTCCCAATTCATTTATTTATTTTCCCTTCTGTTCATTAAAATGTTTAGTAAGCAAGTCAACAAACATTTATGGAGTGCTTACAACATACCAGGCCCTTTACTTTGCACTGGGAATACAAATACAAGCAGAAAGACAGACCATGTCCTCCAGGAACATGCATTCTTATGGGGAAAGCCACACATGAATGGAAGCTGAAGGGGGGCGGGGATTAGGGGATGGGGTGGAGTCTGGTGTACACCTAGGGATGGAGAGTACTTCTGTTGTGAGAAGTGAAAGGGGGGAGTGAAGTTCCAGTCTGAGAAGGCTTCTTGAGCATGGTAAAGGTTTGAAGAGTGAAGAGTAGAGCCGGAAGGGCATGAAGACATGGCTGACCTGGGTTTTTTCTTTAAGATCAAGGTTCTGTTTAGATCTTTCTGTACTGACTCTTATCCATAGAGTGAGCTTCATGTTACCTACAAATTTTTCAAGTATTGCTTCTGTACTTTAGCTTCATGGGTCCAGCAGCGCAGCAACATAGTGGAATCTGGATGCTATTTAAGGCCACATTCTTCCATGGCAATTAGTGAGCATCTCTGCTGCTTGTCCCAAACTGAGGGGAAAGTGGGCTAGCCCCTTCTGTGCCAACTTCCAACCAGTGTTTCCTGCCCTTCTGCATGGAGGGATAGCAGGGATCATCCTCTGTAGGGAATCCCAACTATTAAAGTTTTCTTGGCACAAGACTTCTGAGAGTTACCAAAAAAACTTATAGACTCCAGAGGTATCCCAACCTTTTCAGCTCAGAATGTTCCCTTGACCACTCTTTCTTCAGAGAGAGACATGCCTCAGATATGCTACAGAACTACTCTGAATTGGTAAGGCCAGACCCTAATAGCACTGTCAGAGGCAACAGAGGTTTTCTGACCTATTTATCTGTTGAAAATTCACTATTCTCTTTTGAAGTAAACAGTCTTGAGATATTAGACTAGTAGTGGCAAGGCCAGACTTGGTTTGAAAAGTCCTTCCTCAACTCCAATAGGAACACACCTTTGCTTGGCTTGCAAACCTCTTCATAACCTAGGCCCTACCCTCCTTTCCAGTGTTCTTATACCCCACCACACTGGTGACACTAACCGCCTTGCTGTTGGTTGAGCATGACACTCCATCCCATGGCTCCAAGTGTTTTCACTAGCCAGTTCTCCTTCTTCATTTCTACCTCCCAGCTTTCGTGTTTTCCTTCAAGTTTTAGATAAAGACCTGCCTTCCACAAGAAGCCTTTCCCGTAATCTTAATGACTTCCATTTGAGACTACTCCCAATTTTTTATTTTATATATATATGTATATATATATATATATACACACACATACATATATATTTGTATGTGTGTATCTATATATCTATCAATATAGATCCATATATTTATGTATATAGTTTGTAAATAGTTGTGTTCATTTTGTCTTCCCCGTTAGATTGGAACTTCTTGATTACAGGGATTTCTTGCTATTTTTGTTTTACCCTTAGTACTTAACATAGTGCCTGTCACAAAGCAGGTACATGATAAATATTAGTTGACTTGACACAACTTATATATGCCATGGAAGTTGACTTTTACAGCAAGGCCACACTCTGCTGCATCTACAGCTTTAATGATGCATCTGTTTGTAAATTATCTTTTCCCTTTTTCATTACATCTCCTGAAGAAGATGGTCCCTGGCATCCATGAACGACTGGGCTGAATTCTGGCCCCAGGGAAATTATGAGATATCTTTAGGAGAAAATTTTCTTTATTTTTCCCTAACCAATTTCAGTTTGTGACCTTGGAACTACCATTAGTCTCTTGCCATTCTTTGAACTTGGCTTTAAATCCCCTCTCACGTATACACATACCCACTCCTCTGTTAAGAATTTAAATGTCTTCCATTAAAAATTTGTTTGTTTTTTTATGTGCCAACTATTCCTTCACCCAAGTCACTGATAAAAATAGTGAGTACGACAGAATTGAAGGCATATTTCTTTGGCACTTCTGAAAAGACCTACCTCCATCTAGGTTATTAACCCATTTATGGACATTTTTTGACTATTATTCAGTGAGTTCCAAATCAGGGTAACTACTGACAGCTAACATGGCTCCATCTTGTCCAAAAGAATATCATGACTTAGTCATATGCTGATTTTTAATTACAGGTACAAGGAGGCTGTATATTATGCATTTCCCACACCACAGTTGGGGGGAGGATAAGGGAGAGAGGGGAAAAAATGTCTAATTGCAGAAAAAAAATAGAATGCTTTAAATCACTGATAATTAGAGAAATGAAATTAAAGCAGCTCTCAAGTTCCAGCTCCCACCCATCAGATTGCCATTGCCAAGAAAAGAAGGAAAATGACAAATGTTGCAGGGGCTTCAAGAATTCATTTATGGATGCTGGTGAGACTGTAAAGTGATCTAGCCATTTGGAATTATGCTCCTCCTATATTTCTAAATTATACATACCCTTTGACCCAGTTCTACCTTTATGAGGCCTTGTTCTCAAAGAAATAAAAAAGAAAAAGATACCATATGTGCAAAAATAATGTTTCTTTTGTAGTTACAAAGAACTAGAAACTAAGAGGGTGCCCATAAATTGACCAAAGTCTAATAAACAAACTGAAGTATGTGAATGCAATATTATACTTTTGTCCTGTAAAAACAGAAAGAGATGATTTCAAAGATAACTGGGGTGACTTGCACAGACTGATGCAAACTGAAGGGGGCCAAACCAGAAGAAAAATGTCTGCTATAACCTCTACATTATAAAATTGGAGAGTTTTGAAAGACAACCCTGAATGAGTATGAAGAATGCTGCCCACCCCTGGTGACGGAACTAATATACCAAAGGAGACACGTTTTCAGAAATCACCAATATGTGCTTTGCTTGACTAAGCATATTTGTTACATGGGGTTTTTTTTCCTTTTCTCAGTGAGGGGGCAGAGAAAATACATTTTTATTTAGTAAGTAAAAAAAACACTTTCAAAAGCATATTGGGTTTTTTAAGTTTAAAAAGCATCAAGTGCCTTTTATTTAGTAAGCACTTATTTATTAAATGCTTATTATTAAGTCCTAGACTATGTGCCAGCCAATGTAGTCAGAAGATCTGGATTTGAATCCCATTTCTTCCACTTGCGCGACCTCAAGCCTTCATCTCCTGGATGAAATGACAGTGACCTCCATGGTCCCTACTTCTCTAAATCTATAATTTAATAATAGAATAATAATAGAATCTCTGATTCTATTAACCAGTGACCTATATGCATTTTTTTCAAGTTTGTATATTCATGCACACGTTAGTCATTAAACATTTATTAAACACCCTCTATATGCCAGGCACTGTGCTAAAATCTGGGGATACAAAGAGTGGCAATAGAAATTTTCTGCCATTAAGGAGCTTGCAGTCTTAACCAGGGAGACAGCAAGCAGACGGTCTATACAGTATAAATAGTAAATAATTAAAAGAGGAAAGGCCCCAGAATTTAGGAGTAGAATATGTCTCAAGGGTCACCTTGACTAAATGGGCTAGCGGATGAAGTATCGTCCCCCCACCTTTTGATCCCTGTCGTTTGCCTTGTGCTGTCTTCCCCGCCCCTCCCTCCCCCCTCCCGGAAGGGATAACAGTTTCCATCAGCCGCTTTCGGGGTGGAAGGGTGAAGGGGCATTTTTAGGGCCTTGGACAGCTCTGTGCTGTGGGGTGGGGTCTGCTTTCAGCCCCAGACCGGCTCTGAAAGGGTCTGAGCAGCAGCTGTGTCATCTGCTGATCGCTGATCAGAGCTCATCACATCCTCCGATGGGAACTGGGGGTTGGCTGGCTGAGCGTGCACGTGACTGGCATGTGGTTGCATTGGCGCAGCCGGGCAGGGGGTGTCACTGGAGATGGAATGGAGGTGCAGCCAGGTTCGGAGATGGGGTAGGTGCTGGAATCTGGCAGCGATCTTTGCTGCAGAGGGGGAGGGGTGGTGACAATGACTGTAAAGGCCCCCTCTGCCCACTCCCGGGAGCCCCGGGAAGCTTGGAGGCTTTTCGGGAGCTTGGCTTACTTCGGTAGCAGTGCCCTCTGTGGCATGTCAGGCTGGAGAGGGCTGTTTTCCTTCTGCTGCAGTGGTGACCGGCGATGGCTTTCCTGCGCTTCTGATCGGGGTGTTTGACAGGAGAGGAAGGAGGGGGAGGGTAGGAATGTCAAGAGAGGCATAGGGAGAAAAAGTAGCTTTTGTTGCGAGAACTGGGTCTTGTTTTAATAAAGCCTTTTGACATGAGAACAGCGGAATAACAGTATCTAAGGAAACGGGTACAGAGTAACAAAGAATGGAGCAGATCCGTGGCGAGCAATAGAAGCTTTAGTGCGCTGGAGTCCTCCTGTTCCTCTGCCACAGTAACTGCAGGGAGCAGCCGCCGCCAAAGGGAGGGACAGGGACACAAAGCGCCTGCTTAGTCCTGGATGTGGGTCTGGCAGAACCACAATGAAGCATTTCTGGGGGGAAGGAAGAGCGTGAGGCAGGTACTGCGGAGCTTACTGTGGTCTGTCGAGTGGTAAAGATGGGGTTGCCAGTCGTCTGCATGTTATTGGGAAGCGTCTAAGCAAACTCTCTCTGAACAGGGGGTCAGAAAGATTCTGGTGTCTTTGTTGGTGACAAGGTATGGTGGCTTTTTGCGGTTGGTGTAGCGTTTTTCTCCTGTGCCGAGGAGAGAGGAATGAGAGCCTGTGGTACATTGCTGGTCTGAGAAAGCCGTGTACAAGAAGCTTTAATATTAAGTTGACTGCAAATGCTATAATAAATAAGGAATTGTTTTTTTTAATAGTGGAAAAATAGAGAGTTGTGAATGCTTAATCTGTTGGAATGTCCTGACATTTTAATTTTACATTACAAAAGAGATACTCAAAATCTGTGATTTAACCCAAATCCTATAGGAAATCTTAATACATTATGTATGAAGCAGTGAGCCCTTTCTCTTCCTTTGTTAGGTGCAGCTTTTATGCCATTAATTAGGTCACCCCAAAACTGATCATTCTAGATTATAAAATGTTTTGTGTAGGGTTTGTTAATGTTTCTTTGGTATATTTAGAAACCGTAGTTTTATTCCTATTCACTTTGGAATATAATGGCATAAAATCTAGAAGCAACTCTTAAATCATCAGATCATAGCTTTTCTTTTATGTGCAGTTAGGTGTTAAGAGAAATAATTTTAAAAACTTGATACAAGAAATGTGTTTTAAAATGTGGAGGTATTTAAAATGTGGATACATGTGAATTGAATAAAAGCTGAATTTATTGTAGTTTAATGTTTTATTCTTTATAGTTATAGTAGCCACATGCCACACCCCCAAGGAGAGATGGCGCTTGTTCTATAAAAATCACTTAGTATCAGATGCAGTATCCCTTAGATTTTTTTTTTTTGCTGCTGATTCTTAAGTCTGAGATCATTAGATTCTGAAATAATTCAGTTTTTAAAAATTAATTGCAATCTCAGAAAAAGGCATTTTTAAACTTTAGATGTCAGTAGCATTATCTTTTAAACTAGAAGGAATTTACATAATTTTAAATGAGAGACTCTAAAAACTTTTCTTCCCCAAAATGACAATTTAATTTCTCTTTTTACTGCTTTCTTTCTGTTAAATTAAACACTTACATAAAAGAAATAAGCAACATAGTAGAGATTTCATGTATAATTTTTTTCTGGGTGAAATTAAAAATACCATTGACTCTTTGCAAGAATAAATTTGAATTTTTTGTACTTGAGAAATTTGTATTTAACTGGAAATGGTGTTGAACATAAGTTAAGCTAACCGTTTTTTGTTAGGTTCTATTTTTAATGAGTCTAATTTTAAAAATCTAATATCAGAACTGCAAAATTGAGTTGTAGTTGAGACTGAAATACTATACCAAAAATAGCTGACTCATTTAAATCCCAAATCATAGTTCAGTGACAGATTATAATGAATGCTATGATGTCCTGGGGTTGAGAATATTCTTAATATTTTAGCTGCCCAAAAGTTAACTGAACTTAAGTATGACACTTTGGAATTAATGTGGTGAAAAGATGACATTTTTAAAAAGTTCTGTTTCATATGTATGTATATATGGAAATGCTTACACTTGTTTTTATCAGAAAAACAAAAAATAAAAGTTATATATTTTTAAAAAGACAGTGGTAAAGTCTTATGCTAGTTAATTTCATCAAAAAGGAAAAGCAAAAAAGGAAATGTAAAAGAATACAATGTCCTTCACACAATTGAAGCATTCATTTTTAGAGTATGTATAAAATATAATTAGGAGAACCTTTTTGAATTTAACTTCTTGGAAAGATAGTGAAACTATTTCTAGATTCTCGTTTTTTGACAGACTTACTGATGAGTAGACTAGCCCAGGGAGACAAAAATTACCTACCTACAAGTAATAAGTAGCACAGCCAGAATTCAAACCCAAGTCAGTTGACTCCAAATCCAATGTTATAATGAAAATTTGTTTATTTAATGCTTTGAAGCTTTACAAAGCTTTACTTTACCCAAAACAACCCTGAGAGATAGGTAGTAGGGTTATTAAACAGCCATTTTAAAAATGAGGAACTCGGAGATTGGCGAGGAAGCCAGTATCAGATCTAGGATTCAGACCTGAATTTTCTGATTGCAAGTGTAGCACTTTTTCTAGCACACCATGTAAGATTGTCTAGATGCAATCAGGAATAGACTTTTCTTAACTGCAAATTCAGTGGACTCTGCAGATTAAACCAGTGGCAACTTCTGTTGCCAAATTTAATTGCCTTTTCTCAAACCCTAATCCTGCAGTCTTTAACACTGTAAATCTTAAGTCTTCTTTGTGGTATGGTAAATGTTCTCAGTGTTCACAGTATTCTTCTCTTCCTCTATCACAGGCCATGCTCATTAACCATGAGTGACCTTCAAGGTTTTTATCCTGGTCCCTCTTTTCTCCTTGTATACTGTTTGACTTCACAATCTCATCAGCTCCTGTGGATTCAATTTCAGATTATTTGTCCAGCTCTAACTTATAATTTTCTTCCAGTTTCTTTATTTCCAACTACGTATTAGGTATCTTGAATTTGATGTCCTTCCTCTCCTTTGTACAGCATGTTCAGAATTGAATTAATTATCTTTTCTCCCAGACCTTCCCCTGGTCCTAACTTCCTTATTACCGTCAAGGGCACTACTACTGCCCCATCATCACCCTAGCGCACAGTCTATTCTTATCCTCAACTCTTCATTCTCTCACCGCACATATCTAATGAGTTGCCAAGCGCTATTGATTCTGCCTTTGCAACTTCTCTTATATATTCCCCATTTTCTCTGACATTGCCTCCACCCTTGTGTAGTACTTCATACAGTCAGTAGTCACACCTATACTATTGCAGTAACCTTTGGTTGGTCTCTCTGATCTTCCTAAAGCACAGATCTGACCCCTGTTATTCCATCAGCTCTACTGGTTCCCTGATGCCTCTAAGATGACATATAAAATCCTTTTGCTTTTTTCTAAACGTAATTTTATTAATTTTTTTGTTACTTTTTGAGTTCTGTCTTCTTCCCTCCCCACCCTGGGCAGAAAAGGCGACCATTTGATAGATATATGTGTCTGTGTACATATATACATATGTATGTATGTGTGTGTAAAACCGTACTATGCATACTTCCATTTGTCCATTCTTTCTCTCAAGGTGAAATAGCGTCTGCTTTCATAGGACCTTTGCTAGTCCTTTACAATTGTTCTTTGAACAATATTGCTGTCACTTTGTAAAACATTCTCTTGGTTCTGCTCATTTCACTTGTTATTGTTGCTTAGAAGTCCTTTGGCTTTTATAGCCCTTCATAACTCTTTTTGCCTTTACAGTTTTCTTATATCTTATTTCTCTCTCTTATGATCCAGTGAAACTGACCACATTGCCATTTCTAACACAAGACACTATATAAGTGCTTATTCTTTTCCTGTTCTCTTTTACATCTCAATTTTATGAAAGTAGACCACAGGTCTTTTGTTGTCAGTTTTCTGATCAGTTCCTCATACGTTTCCTTTTTTTTTCCTTCTGGATGAAATTAGCTGCTATAGGCATTACCACTGTCTTTTAAAAAAATACATTTTTATCTTAAGGATAAAAAAAACCTACCAGGTATGAATATTTCCATATATATTGCATATATTTTTTAAAGCTTATAATATTTTCAACATTAATTCCAAAACTATCATACTTACCTGTGTGTTCCTCTGAACTTATTCCCTCCTGTTTTATACTTAATGTTTTGTTGATACACCTATTCATTTTTGTTCTGCCTCACTATCATTATCTCCCTTCTTATTTCTCCCCTCCCAAAACAAACATACCAAAAATAAAAAAAGATAACCCTCCCCTCCCTTTGTGATCAGTAAGCGTTATCAAACAAAACAAATCCTCTGATGTGTCTTTTAAAAAATAATTCAATAGCCCTCTTTTTTTCTTTTGGTGATTCTGTCTACCTTTTGCTCCCCAAACTCCTCTTCAAATAAAAAAAAATATAAAAGAATTATTTAAATAAAAACAACTTCACACAGTTGCTATGTCCAAAAGTGTATATTTCATTGTGTACCTTGAGTCCATTACCCCTCTGTCAGGAAGTGAATGAGATGCTTCTGAAATATTGTTTAGTTAAATACAATTATTTAACTTTTAAGGCTTTTAGGTTTGTTTTTCTTTTGAACGCCACAGTGATTTATAAATTGTTCTCCTGCTTCTGTTCACTTTTCTTTGTATCAGTTCACACAAGTCCCTCCAGGTTTTTCTTAGCCTGTTCTCTTTTGTGATTTCATATTGTGCAGTAATTTTCATCCTTATATCATAATTTGTTTAGCCATTGCCCAACTGATGGTACTCTCCCTTTGTTTCTAGTTCTTTTTTATACTAAAAAATTCCTGCTTAAAATATTTGTACTTTGAAGTCCTTTCCCTCTTAATTCTTTAGAGGTATAGATCAAAGGGTGGTTATCAACAGTTTATTGATTGGGGGGTATTGTTTTCCAGAAAAGCTGTATTAATTCACAACTCCATAAGGATGCATTTATGTGCCACTTTTCCCATATCCCCTCCAACAGTTGTCACTTTTTTTTTTTTGTCATCTCTGCCCATTTGTATAGTATTTGTATTTGTAGGAACAACCTCAGGGTTATTACAATGAGCTTTTCCCTTATTGTTAGTGACTGCAGTTAACAAATATTTATAGAGCACCTACTTTATGCCAGACTCTCTCTGTTCAAAGTGCTGAAAATATAAAGAAAGGTCCAAAAAAACCCCTCAACCCTACCCCAAACCAAAAACATTCCCTGTTCTCAAGGAGCTTATAGTCATAGGGGATACAGTATGGAAGTGATTATGTCCAAGCAAGAAGTATGTGTGAATGTATATATACATGTTAGTATACATGTGTAAATATGTATGTGTTTGTGCATATGCACACATTTGTGTATGTGTATATTTATATATATGGTATGATAAACTGGAAATAATTAAAAAAGGGAAGGCACTAGCATTAGGGAGGATATAGAAAATCTTCTTACAGAAGGTAGAATTTAGTTACAAAGACATAAAAGAAACAAGAGAAGCTAGGAGGGTAGGGATGAGGTGAAAGAGTTCCGATCTTTGGAGAACAGCAAGTGAAACTACTAGGCATTGAGAAATTGAGTATGTAGTGCAAGTCACATAGAGGAAACCAGTGTTACCAGATGACAGAATACATGATGGATTATGAGGAGTATACTAGTATAATTTTGTTTTTGAGTTCTCATATGATAACTTGTCTTTTTTTGAGAATATCTTCTGACCATTTATCCACTAGGAAATAGGGAATGTTCTTGTATTACTTCCCTATATATCTTATACACTATTGGAAATGGGAGAGTGACTGAACCTCCCAAATGAGGAAGCAAGAGTTGCTTAGAGGTCTCACAGGTTAAGATATTTGCCCAGGGGTTTCAAGGCTTGTGTATTAGAAATAGGACTTTGAATCAAGGCCTTCCTGGCCAGGAATTCAACTCTCTAGCCACTGTTCCACATTGCTTCTAATATCTTTAAAGAAATTTGCTGCAAAGATTGTTTTCCTAAGGTTTTAACTGCAACAGTTTTGTTTGTTCAAAAGCTTTTAAACTTTATGTAACCATAATTGTTCATTTTCTCTTCTGTGGTCTTCTCAAACTCTTATTCGCTTGAGGTCTCCTCTGTCGATAATTGGAAAAGGTATCCCCTTCCTTGTTCTTTTATTTATCATGTAACCTTTAATATCTAGGCGTATATGCATTTGGAGCTTATTGTGATACTACATTGTGAGATATTGGTCTAACCCTAATTTCCTCTAGACTGCTTTTTAGTTTTTCTATCAAATAGAGAAAACTATCCCAATAGTTGGTTTCTTTCTTTTTTTTTTCTGAATACTGTGCCATCATGTTTGTTTCCGGGCCAGGTATTCGAATCAATTCCACTAAGGAACTTTTCTATTTTTTAAACTAGTATGAACCAAATTTGATGATAAGTGATCTGTAGTATAGATTGTGATCTGGCTCTACTTAAAAGCCCATCATTCCCATTTTCTGTTATTATTAATCTTGAGGTTCTTTATCTTATCTTCCTCTTCCATATGAATTTTTTTTCCAACTGTAAAGTAACCCTTTGCTGCTTTGATTGGGATGGCAACAAGTAAAATATAGGTAATTTTGTCATTTTTATTATATTGGCATGATTGAAATAAGAATAATTAATATCTCTCCAGTTATTTTGGGTAAGTTTTTATTTCTGTAAGTATCTGCTGCATTCATCATTGTTGACCACTCTCTTCCTAAATACTTTCTCTTCTGGATTTCCCTGACACTGCTTTGTTCTGCTTTGCCTAATACCTGTCTGACTGCTCCTTTGTCTTCTTTCCTGGTTCATCCCTATAACTGTTAGCAACCCCCAAGGTTATGTCCTAGGCCCTCTTAACCCTCTACTTTCTCTTTAGATAGCCTCCTCAGTCCTTAGGAATTTCATTACCCTATGCAGATGACTCCCAGATTTATGTATCCAGCCACAGTTTCTTCTCTTAGCTTTAATTACACATTGTTAGTTGCCTATTTGACATGTCAAACTGGATGTCTTGGAGACTTCCTAAATTCACCGTGTCTAAAACTAAACTCATTATCTTTCCGTCTAAACTAGGGGTTCTTGGCCTTTTTTTGTCACAGACTAATTTGGCAGTTTGTTGAAGTCTGTGGACCTCTTCTCAGAGTAATGTTTTTAAGGAAATGTTAAATTTCACATTTAGAGGTTAGTGAAAATAAATGTCATACTTTTCCATCCAAGTCCATAGATCCTCTGAAATCTAAAGGGTCTCTAAACCCCAGGTTAAGAATCTCTGACCTAAATCCTTTCTTATAAACTTGTCAGTTTCTGATAAAGTTACTACCATTCTTCCATTCTCCTAGGCTTCTAATCTTGGCATTATCTTAATTTCCTCACTATTTTTCACCCTACATATCTAATCACTTGCCATATCTTGCCATTTATACTGTCAAAATATGTCTTGCATCTCACCATTTTCTTCTTTCACATATTAGGTTAGGCCCTCATCATCTCTCCTGGATTATTGTATCAAGCTTCCTAATTGTTCTCCCTTCCTCAAGTTTCTCACTACTGTAGTCCATCATTCAGGGTGCTGGCAAAGTAATTTTCCTTAAATACAGATCTCATAATAAAACTCTCTTTAACCAACTTCAGTGGCTTCCTGTTGCTTTTAGGATAAAATATAAATTTCCTTGTTTAGTTTTTAAAGCCTATACAACCTGGCCTCAACCTATCTTTTTGGCCTTTTTGACATTATGCCCCCTGCTACAGTGTAATGTAGCCAAACTGGCCTTCTCTCTGTTCCTCCAACACTGTACTCCATCTGTTATCACTGTACCTTTGCAGTCTCCATTATGCCTAGAATGTACTTCTTCCTGACCTCTATCTACCTCATAGAATATTCCCTTTTTCTTTAAGACATAGCTTCTGCCCCTCCCAAGCATAATTTATCTATTTTCTTTTCTATTAAAGGGGCCATCCTCCTGACTAAGAGGCCTGTTCACTGAATGAGAATTACCTCACTTTAAGTGAGTACCAAATAGGCCTTGGCCTAAAAGGCCAAAGTCTCCCATTGCATTCTGGGCCATCTCTAGTCATCCTGATGAATATCAGGTCACTGGATCCAGGTGACCCAGTAGGAGAAAGTGAGGCTGGTGACCTTGCACAGCCCTCCCTCACTCAAAACAAGGTCAAGTGTAAGTCATGTCATCATTCCTCTGTTGTCCTGGTCCTCTTCGAAAATAAAAGACAAACACAACAACAAGAAGAAGACGGTTCAGGCACCATAGTCTGTATGAAGCCTTTCCTGATCCTTCCAACTGCTCATGACCTCCTTTTTTAATTTAACTACTTTGTATGTATTTATATTCACTTAATGGTTAATTCCTCCTTTGAGAAATCAAATTTTGTACTGCATTTATAATTCTAAAGCTACCTAATTTCATGACCTGAAACTCATAAGAAATTAACACATATCTATACATGTCTGTCTTTCTGTCTATCTGCTGTCTGTCCATCTAGCCTACCTGTCTACCTACCTATGTATGTACCTGATTGGCTGTCTGGGCTGTCTGGCTGTTTTGTTAAATTAGTCCAACCCCCTCATGTTACAGATGATAAACTGATGCCCTGATGGGTAAAGTTACTTGACCACATGATAGGAGGTAGTAAAGATACACCTAGAATGTGACTTTCTGACTTCAGAGATAATATTTTTATTCTTGACTTAACAGACACCACATAGAATGGCCATTTCACACACTCAGAGTAGAAAAAGAGGATTGTATATTAAACTACAGGTATCTACTGTATACAGCTTGCTTTTAAAAAAATGTTTATAAAGATCAACTTGTAGTTTTCAAAACTTTCGCTTATCTGGGCTTTTCTTCCTTCTGTTCTTTTCTCTCTTCTTAACAGAAACAAAGATATTTCAGTGATGCCCTTTTTCTTTTTCTTTTTTTTTGACCACTTTTTTATCCCTATCCCTCCTTAAGCCCCCATCTCACCATTGGGGAGAAAAATTAAAAACAATATCCATGTTTCAAATATACACAGACAAGCAAAACAAATTTACATTTTGACTGAAAATATGTTTATTATTCTGTATCTTGACTCCCTCCTCTCTTTCAAGAGGTAAGTAGCATATGTCAGCATTATTTCTGGTTGTTCATTGCATTAATCAAAGTTCTTAGGTTGTTCAAAGTTGTTTTTCCTTGTAAGGTTGTTATTGTATAATTTTTTGTTCTTGTTCTTCTGGCTAAACTCTGCATCACTTCTTACAAGTCTTCTAGGATTGTCTGTGAAATTGTCCATTTCATCATTTCTTATAGTCCATTATCTTTATGTCATAATTTGTTTTGCTTCTCCTCCTCAATTTTATCTGCTGACCTCTCTGGCATCCTTTAAGTACCACCTAACATTCCAACCCCTCTTAATTCTAGTGCCTTCCCTCTCAGTTGTTTCCAGTTTATAATATATATGTAGATATAGACATAGATTGCTTCTTATATGTTGTTGTTATTGAGTCAGTTAAATCGTGTCCAACTCTTCATGACCCCATTTTGGGATTTTCTTTTGCCATTTCCTCCTTCAGCTCATTTTGCAGATGAACTGAAGCAAACATGGTTAAGTGGCTTGCTCAAGATCACACAGCTAGTATATGAGGCTGAATTCGAACTCATGAGTCTTCTGATTCCAAATGCAGTGCTCTGTCTACTGCGCCATCTAGCTGTCCGTAACAGGCTTTCAGTTTTATTTATTGGTTCAGTTATTTAATTCATGTCTGACTCATTGTTGACCCCATTTGGGGTTTTCTTGGGCGAGATACTGAAGTGGTTTGTCCTTTCCTTCTCCAGCTCATTTTATAGGTGAGGAAAGTGAGGCAAACAGTGTTAAGTGACTTGCCCAGGGTCACAGCTAGTAAGTGTCTGAGGCTGGATTTGAACTCAGGTCTTCCTGACCCTAGGCCTGGTGCTTTATCCACTGTGCTACCTAGCTATCCATAGTTGTTCTGTATAAATTTGTTTGTGTCTTGTTCCCCAACTCCCATTAGATTATAAGCTCCTTGGGAGCAAAGACTGTATTTTATTTCTTTTTTGTATCCCCATTGGTAAGCACAGCCCCTGGCATACACAGTAAGCACTTAATAAATGTTTAATGATTGAAAATAGTATAGCTACTACTTTCTTACTACTTCTAAAGAGATAACTAGTCTGGGTATCCTTAAGTGGAGTTTCTCTACCCTCCATTTAGAGGAGCCCAGGGATAAAGGGTACTGATAACATGAATACTTTAAATTAAATCAAGCCTGATTGAATCATTTCAGAATAGAAAATAAAGGTATCATCTTAGTCTTCAGTGGAGCATTGAAATACATTGAATTCTCTTATTTGGCATGTTTAAAATGACATGTTTAGGCAGATCCATATAAAATCCATAGAATGTGGATTATATCTTCAAAAAAATTATAATCAATACATTTAACCCTAATTGAACATAATTTAATCTGTGAGAAATCTCTTATTATATAATCCTGTAGGGTATCTTTTTTGGACAAAATTATTTTCACACATTGAAATCTGGAAGTTATCTGGAGAGATTCCCACTCAAAGCAATTCCAACTGCTTTAAGCCAAACTTAAGCCGTTTAGTGGCTTAACAATAACCTAAATTTAATATGTCTAAATCTAAAACTCATCATTTCATAGTTTCCCCCCCACACACGTATACCCACGTTGGTTTTATTAATGAAACATTTTTTTTTATGTGAAGACCTCTTAGTACTTCTTAAGTACCAACTCATTCTCAGCACTCTCATAAGGTTAAGTAGATATTAATTCCCTTTGTACTAGTAGAGATAAGGATAAAGACTGAACCTGGACCTGTGGTATTGAGGACACCTAAGTGAGGTCTTAGAGCAGATCTGCCCAACCTGGGCCTCATCTGCCATCCCCCTTCCTTCCCCCCCACCTGCAGCTTGTACCCTCAGGCTACTTGTGGCATACCAAAGGATTTCAGGTAGCCCACAAAAAATGTAGAAGAAAATATCCTTTGTATGTAGAGGAAATCCTTTGGAGTGCTGCAAGCTGCCACAGGTTGTACAAGCCTGTCTTACAGAGTTTCCAGAGCACTGAGAGATTAAGTGACTTGCTCAGTCACACAGCCATAATGCTTCAAAGGTGTGAGACTTGAACCTATATCTTCCTGCCTTCAAGGTTAGTTTTCTGTATTGGTATACCACCCTTGCCTCTATTTGTACCAATAAAAGAATTAATATGGATACAGTTTTTATATGGCCAGAATGAGCTGGAGATTTAGCTAGATTATAATAAACATCTTTGATTCCATGCTTTTGTTATGTGATTTTTCTATCTTTTGATATCAAAGACATCTTTTAGTACTTAGAGTTGCAGTGTATAAACTATAAAAGGTTAAAGGAACCTTAAACTGCCTTCTTTTTCTCCTACCGCCCTTACTCATCGCTAGAAGGGACTATCAGTGATTTTTTTTACATCTCTGCTTCTTAGATGACTCCCCTACTATGACACTATCTTGTGGTCCTCAAGCATCTCCGTTTTAGGACTCCACAAGGCCACATGCATCATGAAATGATAATAGAATCTTTTTCTTCTGTTTCAGTGAAATCCCAATTTGTATTCATGTTTGCATTCTTTGTATTTAAAAAAATAGCCCACCATAATGCTGTCGTCATGGTCTGGTGTATGAACTTCTTTTTGATCTTAAATATTTCAATAACTAATTTGGGTGAGGGGCCTTGTAATTGGATTCTTTTATTAATAGTATTACAGTAAGTTTCTAGAATATTTTCTGAGACATCTGTGTGAGTACATGATTTTAAAAATCATAATTCATATTCTATTTTTGGGAGAATAAAATTTTTTCCATAGTTGAACAACAGAACAAATTTTTAGTTTGCTGTCATTCAGATTGGTAAAACTCATCTGTATATATATATATAGTCAAGGCTATATAAAATGTGTCAAGGTTACCTAGAAGAAATCCTAGTTTGTAGAGATGATTCTCTTCAAACGGAGAGTAGGTATGTATGTACATACACTTTAGAAACTGTTATTTTTAAATAGCCTTGAAAGCCTTGAGGACTGTGATTGTGCAATGATCAAGCACAGTTACAAAGAATTGATGATTAAAGCATGCTACCACTTCCCAACAGACATGACTGAATGAGGGTACAAAAGAAGACATTTTTTGGATATGGCTGGTGAAGGACTTTGCTTTGCTTGACTATGCATATTTTTTATGTTTTTTTCTTTCCTCACTGGTTAGAGAGAGTAAGAGAGAAAGAAAATTCATTTTTGATAATTGAAAAAAGATTAAAACTAAATTCTCTTTGCCTCAGAATAAGACATCAATTTTTTTGTACAGTTTTCCTAGAAATTTAATCAAAAGATTATGATTGCTGCCTTAATTCAAAGAATCTGAGGCATGTACAGTTTAGTTTAAAACCTGTAATGTATTATTTGGAAATAAATGACAGGGAAGAAGTTGATTTTCCCCTTCCTTATAAATAAGAAGCTTTTGGTAGAAAAATTCAAAATTATTTTTGATTTCTTAGGTCCAAGGGTAGCCAAGGATGGCTGCAGCTTCATACGATCAGTTGTTAAAACAAGTTGAGGCACTGAAGATGGAGAACTCAAATCTTCGACAAGAGCTAGAAGATAATTCCAATCATCTAACAAAACTGGAAACTGAGGCATCTAATATGAAGGTATTAAGAATGTTCTTTCATTCTAGTTGGAGTTTTTGTATTCATTTTTTTCCCCCCATATAAATGGAGGTTGAGAGTATACAAAATTTTAGTAGACCAGGAGGGTGAGTACAACTTGTTCCTTAAAAGAGAGCATTGAAATACATTTTAAAAATGAAAGATTGTTTTGGAACTGTTGCTAAGGATGTTAGTACAGATTTTCTTGTCCCTAACTTGCCCTTGATCTGACCCCTACCTTACCCGAATGGCTTTCTGGTACAAGACATCTTTGGTCCACGTACCCTGTTCCAACATAGTAGAGGCTATGGGAAGAAAATATTTGTCATTTAGCTTTCTGACTTCTGTGTCAGGAAATGTTTGAAGTTGTTCAGATTTTTATTTTATGGAGAGAGATCCTAGTAACAGTTGGTGAATATGTTTAATGGTGAAGTTGAATTAGCAGAAATTCCAGCAGACCTAGAACATTGAGAATACTTCAGGCACCCTGTAACTAAGTGAATTTCTCATTACATATTGATCTTGCTAAAAAACAATTATGAAAACATGCTGACAATTTTTTCAGTATAAGATAAAAAGGCTGAGGTGTCTGAGGTTGAGGTTCCAAGAAACAAAAACTTAGGTGACAAAAGAGGAATAAATTCTAGTATAATTTCCCACCCATTGCTAAAGAACTTGATGATAACTCTCTAAAAGCAATACCTGGCAAATCTGTTAATTCCAAAATCTGAACTCTAAGACTCTTTCTTAATGATATAAAATGAAAACATGCATGCTGTGTTCTCAGTTTTGAACAAAAGAGCCATTTCTTTTTTACTCCTGTAATTCTCAATTTAGATTGAGAGAAAAAAATCTTATGTTAGAGGATAGTTTTCTTTGTTTTGGAAAGTGATAAATTTGGGAGAACTTGAGGTTTTTAAGTTCCAAAAAAGACAGAACTTTTGGAGATGGATTCTCTAATATAGCCAATAAATGGATGCAGATAGGATTACAGGTATTGAATATATCATTGTTGACTCTTCACTTTAAGCTGGCACTGGAAGTTACCAAATAGGTTATATAAAAAATTAATACCTTAATAAATAAGAAAAATAAAACAGCTTTCAGTGAACAAATTAATATTTCTGGAAGCTGGAAAAATAAAATGATCATATATTCCCACTAAGTCTTCTTAAGAATTTAGAAATAAAAAGTACATTAATTAACTTCCTTAGGTATAAGATATAATGTTTAAAGAAATGAGATTGATTTTTCCCTAGGACCTTTGGAAATCATTCTTTCTAAAGTTTCCAAGTTGTAGAACTTCTTTAGGGATGAATTACATATGGAACCCTCCTCTCCCATTAGTGACAGATGATGAGTCATTCATGGTTTTCCCAAGCAGCACTGAAAGACATCTGTCACAAATGCCACTTCTTTCTCTCTTGCTGCTTTGTCTTTTTCTCTCTGACCTTTCCCTTTTTCTTGATTTCCTGCCTGAATTCTCTCCTGCTTGGTTACTAGTTTTTCTTCCTTCTTTTCTTCTAACTCATTATCATTCTCCTTTAGTACTTTTACTTCTTATATAAGTATATCTTTGTCACTTGAGTTCCTAAAAAACTTTCAGTGGATCTTTTTTTGGTATTTTTAATTTACATTCAAGATTTATCTCTCTGTCTTTTAAAAGAGTTATTCATGTTTCTTTTCCTTTGCTATTTAAAAAAACCCCACCATCCTCATGAATGGCTAAACTGACCTACAAGATTAATTCTTTGGCATATCCTGTGTGCTCTTTCTGCCACCTTGTCATTGCCATCTCCTTTGGTACAAAACTCCTCTCTAACCTTGAAGTCCAAGAGTGAGCTTCTATAGTACAAATAAGATGTGAATCGAAAGGTAGCTATATTATCTTGTAATTGTGTAGGTTGGCATTTGGTTTTTGTTGTGTTTATTTTTATTGTTTAAATAGTGTTTATTTATTTAGCATTTATTGTTGTTTTAACAGCATCTGATTACTTTCAAGCTTCAACAGTAGGATAACACTCCTCCATATATACCATAATAACATTCATAATTATAATATTTAGTAACTTGAAAAATTAACCAATATGTAACAAAAGGACTCATTTGATACATGCTACTTTTATTGTTTTGACTGATTTATCAGCATTATTTATTGGGCAAATATGGTAGGCATGACAATATTGTTGGTCAGTTGAAATAAAATCTGGAGCATACCGATCAGTTTTGGACTATAGCAACCCAGTTCAGTATGACAAGAAGAAAAGGATACCCTTAAGTATAATCGGGGCTCTGGTCTCCTTGAGGAACAAAATCTTCTAAATTAGATAATAGAAGTTAAGGAGAAGTAAGAGGAGGTAATTGTTTTGTCTGACCTGAAGGGTTGATTGACTGTTGTTGATGTTCCTTGACAGGACTGGTAGTATTGATTTGGTTTACTTCCCAGAACAGGTGATGGGGTCTAGACCTCACTGACTTGACAAGATCTTGTCCTAAGCCTCAACTGAATAACAGGGAAATTGGCCTTATTCCTGCAGCACTTATTGCTGCTGTGTTGCGTTTATTTCGTCACTCTCCAGTTAATGTCTAGATGGACAAAACTATTAAAACATTAAAATTTATGACTGATTTATATCTAAACAGAACAAATTTATATACATAAAATAAGCCATCAAAAAACAGTGTGGGAAACTGAACTTGCCACTTATATAAACCAGTTGGAAAAATGGAGACAAGAGTCACAGGGTTAAAACTGAATTATCACATAATATAAAGTCTTTTTTAGAATGGTTAAGGGGTTTGTATCCTGAGTTTTATAAGCTTGTTTTATAAATATTTTGACAACTATTTTAATATAATTGGTTTCCTTTGTAATCTTGCACATTTTACGCACACATGCACACTTTTAAATAGTTTGATAAGTAGTCTGTAGACTTCACCAGACTGCTAACAGAGTCTATGACACACACACGGAGTCTAAGAACCCCTAGCTTAGGGCTCATAGTACAGTAGGTGGCTACAGGCACATGGACACAAGCATGCATATAATCCCTTAGCATGTCTGATGGAATTGTCTTAAAAAAATAAAAGCAAAAACCCTCAGGAACTAGTGAGATGGGGTAGCTACATTCTGAAGAGCTCTTAGAGATTTGAAAAAGTCCCTTTACCTTCTGTAGTTGATCTAGAGCTTTGTTTCTCCTCCTCTCCCCCAGAGGAGCAGTCCAGAGTTGTGCTGACTTCTTTCAGTTGTCAGATTCTGAGGCACCACCATCGAACTGTAGAGGAAAAGTATTCTATACCCTTTATTTAGTCATATCTGTCAGAGACATATTTTTATTAATGTGCAGTTATTCTGTATGGAAAGAAATTTCTATATCTGACCCATGGAATTGCTCCTGCTAATCAGGAAACCCATCCTACAAAAGTTCTGACTCACAATTATAGTAACCGTGGAACAGAACATGAAGAAATTTTCACAGCAAAGGTAAAACAAAAGTACATAGTTCAGTTAGGATTTTTAACATCCAAAATAGAACAATTATAATGTTAATCTTGGGCACATGGTCTTTTTTTTCCTTGGAGATACTAAGCTCTTTCTCAGGCTGGGCTAGGGTGAATGAAAGGGTTAAAAAAAAACCCCAAAAGACCTTGATTTGGTCTTTTGATAGACTGCGGGACACATCGCCTTTGTAGTTGCTTAACAAAATAACATTCCCTTCATCTAGCTAATCACTATAAATTCGTTATAGAATTAAATATATTCTCTTTTTTAATAGTGGGCTCTGACTCAAGGGAGCCCAGGAATATTAAGAATGCCAGACTAAAGACACTCTTATAATGCTAATTCTTAATTTTTATAGAACAACAAAGGTCTTAGTGTTCTACGTTTCCACAGTTGGCATCATGTTTAATAGCTATGTGAGGGTTGGTTTTTCTGAGGAAGGGAGCTGGACACATTTGTTCAGTTTTCTCTGTGTAGATACTATATATACTATTAACTAACCATATTGAAGAGAGGAAGTTGAGGAGTTGGTCTGGGTGCCAAGCAAGGACTGGGGGCAGGGAAGGAATGAAGAAAATGAGATTCAAGAGGTAGAGTGATGGTGACTATCTGAGGAAGGCAGTCGAGATAAAAGATTTCAGAAACAAAATATCACTAACTCAAATGATGTAAAAGCTCCTATTGATGAGATTAGGGTGTGGGCAGAGATGGGGTCAAAAACTGTATAATAATAAGGGAAGTAACACTAGTTTTGGAACTGGAATACCTGTATTCAAGTCTGGGGTCTGCTGGTTACTAGCTATTTGATCTTTTTAAAAAATACACACATGCATACACACGTGTGTATTTGTATGCATACATATGCAAATGTGTATATATTTTTATTAAAGATTTCCCAATTACATGTAAAAAGTTTTTTTAACATTCATTAAAAAAATTTTTGAGTTCTAAATCCTCTTCTTCTCCCCCACCCCTTGAAAGGGCAAACAGTGTATAGATTATGCATGTGAAGTCATGCAAAATGTATTTTCCTGTTGGCCATCTTGCAAAAGAAAACATACAGACACATAAAACAAAATAAAGTTTAAAAAGTATACTTCCATCTGCACTCAGAGTTCATCAGATACTCTGGAGATGAATAATATTTTTCATCATGAGTCTTATGGAATTATCTTGGATCATTGTCTTGATCTGGGCCTCAGTTTGTTCAGTTTGAAAATTAAATATTTGGACTACATGATCTCTAAGGTCCCTTCTGGCTCTTGAAATTCTGGTTTTTGCAATCTTTTATTTGATCGAAGTTCTGGGTGGATATATAGGCATGCACTGTATAAATATCATTAATACATGTTAACTGTGATATTGGAAAAATTTTTTAAAAGATTGGAGCTGACTAATGTCTTTGCTAAGGTACAAGTGTGAAAAAGAAATTTTGTATTTTAGTCCTCTTTATTTTAGTTCTATTTCCCAGTCATCTTTTTTGTCCTCTCTTAAAATAGTTTTCTTAACAATCTACAATCTTATTTGCTCTTTTAAAAACATTTATTTATTAAGAAAAATTTTCTCAACTACATGTAAAATCAGTTTTTAACATTCTGTAGCAGCAATACAATACCCATGGCAACTGCTGTGGATATACATATGTATTTCCAGGGTAAATTCACAAAATATAAGCTCTGTTCCTCAAAGATGAAACCAGGACATTTATCCAAACACCAGAAAGTGAAATCCATCATAGTAACCAGGAAGTTTGTACACATTACCGATAAAGGGAGCATCACTATCCCCAAGCCTTCCCCTCCATTAAGTCTCCCCACAAGCAAGCTCCCTTAGGCAAAATCACTCCTTTGCTCACTTGTGCTAGCCTCTCTGCTCTGCCTTACTCTCTCAGCTCCACCCTTCTGCTGCATCTGGTAGCCAAGCTCCTCCTATCATGGGCTCCATGTGACTCAAGCTGTGGACTGGGCCAAAGCAGGTCACATGGGCCTATTAAGGGATAGGGAAGATCTTTAAATTCCCTTACCATTACACATTCTTTTTTTAAATTTTGAGTTCCAAAATCTCTACCACTCTCTTTTCTTCTCCTTGAGAAGGCAAGAAATTTACTATGGATTATACATATGCAAAAACATTTCTATATTAGCCACGTTGCAAAAAGAAATCAGACAAAAAAGAACAAGAAGGAAAAAAAGTAAGCATTCAGACTCCATCAGTTACTTCTCTGGAGGTGGATAACATTTTTCATCATAAGTCCTTCAGAATTGTCTTGGATCATTATATTGATCAGAATAGCTAAGTCATTAACAGTTGATCATCACATAATATTACTATTACTGTGTAGTGTTCTCTTGCTTCTGTTCACTTCTCATCAGTTCACATAAGCCTTCTTAGATTTTTCTGAAATAATTCTGCTTGTCATTTTTAATTTTAATTTTATTTTTTTCTCAATTATGTAAACAAAAATTTTAACATTTTCTTTTAATTTTGAGTTCCAAATTCTCTCCCTCTCTCTGTCCTCTCCCCTCTCTCCTTAAGAAGGCAAGCAATTTGATATAATTATACATGTGTAATCAGGGGTGTAGGGTGTGTTCAAGGAGGACCAGTACCTTTGGGGTAATGGCGGCTGAGCCCTTTTCGGGGCTCTTTCCACCTTTGGTGTTCACCTATTCCACCCAACTCTCACCTGTGGCTCCAAGAACGTGCAGCATATGCAGCGGCCACACCCTGGTAAACCATTTCAGCAGATAGGCCAAACCAGGTTGAGAGTAACCAAGAGGTCTCAAACCCATTGGTGAGTTGGGGGGAGTGTCTACGCCAAGCATGTGAAGACTTCCTCTGGTGGAATGGGGGGATGAGAACAGTTTGTTCCAGCGGCCACGAAGGTAGCTGAAGCAGGCTATGTGGAGCTCTTAGAGCTTGGTTAGACACCAAAGACACCAAGGTCATCCACTGAATCCTGAGCTAAGCCACCCATCTTGGCTGTGTCCTGCCACTGGATTATGATGACTCTAGAGGAGAGTGAGACTGATGACTTCATGCAACTCTGCCTTAATTAAATCTAATTTACACACAAATCAAAAGACATTACCCATACCATTTTACTATTATACCTCAAAGCCCTATGGCAACAGGCACGTGATGAAGCAGCAAGTGCAGATGCACTGGGAGCTGTAGTCACAACCCTGCACTCAGGTGGCCCAGGCCATAGGGTCGTTTCTCACCTGAAGCAGCAGTGGGACTCAGCAGCCCCCTGGCTGTGTGAGCAGCCTTTTAAGGATCGCACTACTCACCTCCTGGTGTGAGGAAGGGGGCTAGAAAAGGTGCCCTAAACATTGGCTGCTTACCCATCTCTGGCCTGATTACCGTGGCAGGCAAGGAATCCCACTATGCGGTCAAAACACAAAAAAATGTACAAAATGTACGTTTGCAAAGATGATTCCACTCACCATCAGCACATGGAACGTGTGCACACAAATAGACAACACAAAATTCAGTAGACCTGAATGAAGAACTGTTCTTGTTGCAAGAGAACTTAACAGGTACCACATCCAAATAGCAGCCCTGAGTGAAACAAGGGTGGCAAATGAAGGCCAGCTTACTGAAGTTGGAGCTGGATACACATTTTTCTGGAGTGGCTGCAGTGAAGGGGAGGTGCTGTGAAGCTGACGTAGGTTTTGCAATCAAAACTAATCTAGTCAGCAAGTTGGTATGCCCACCAAAAGAAGTGAATGACAGGCTCATGACAATGTGATTGCCACTTACAGGAAAACGCCATGCCACCATCATCAATGCCTATGCTCCTACCATGATGAATCCTGATGAGGTCAAAGAAAAATTTTATGAAAACCTAGAGACCCTTATCATCAATGTGCCAAAAGAGGACAAGCTTATAATTCTGGGTGACTTTAATGCTAGACTAGGCTCAGACTACCAGACTTGGCAGGGAGTCCTAGGGAAGAATGGAGTTGGAAATAGCAACAGCAATGGTCATTTACTGCTGAAGACTTGTGCATTGCATGTTGTACATCACCAGTACTGTTTTCCATTTACCTAAACACAATAAAACATTGGATGCAACCTCGCAGCAAACGTTGGCATCTAATAGACTATGTGATTGTAAGGAGAAGAGACAGACAAGATGTAAGTGACAAAGGCAGTGTGTGGTGCAGAGTTCTAAACTGATTGTAGACTTCTTTCCAAGATAAATATTTGCATTCATCAAAAGTGCTGCCCCCAAGGCAAAAAATCTACCGGAAGAATTAATGTCAACAAATTAGAGCTATTGTCTGAGTGTGAACAGTTTGTTGCTAACTTGGAGGGAAAGTTGAGCCAATACACAGTTGGCAACAGTGGAGCAGAAAAGAAGTGGGCAGTTTTCAGAGATTTGGTGTACAGCACTTCATTTGCTCATCTGGGTCAGAACACTTGCAAACACCAACACTGGTTTGATGAAAATGATGAGGAAATCCAGAAGCTGCTAAATGAAAAACGAGAACTCCACAGGATTTACCAGCAGGATAGTTTGTTCATCTCTAAGAAGGAAGCATTTAATTCCATCAAAAGTAAAGTAGCAAGCAAAGCTTAGAGAGATGCAGGATTCCTGGCTCAGTAAGAAGGCAGATGAAATTCAGTTTTATGCCGATAGTAACAATCCAAAGTGCTTTCATGATTCTCTGAAAGCTATTTATGGACCAAAAACCTATGGTGCATCACAACTACTCAGTACTGATGGAGCCATATTGATTAGTGATTAGGACATGATCCCAGAGAGGTGGGTTGAACACTTCCATAGTGTTCTGAACAGACCATCATCAATCAATACTGAATCCATTGACTTTTATCTCAGGTTGAAGTCAATCCCTCCTTAACTGAATTTCCAACTGAAGAAGAGATTTTAACTGGCATTAGGTTCCTTTCATGTGGCGAAGGACCTGGTGCTGATTCTGTTCCAGCTGAGATTTACAAGGTAGGGGGACCGTTGCTCATACAAAAGCTGACTGAAATTTTCCTGGTTATATGGCAAGAGGAGGTTATTCCCTAGAAGTTCAAGGATGCCTCTGTTGTCCATCTCTGTAAAGGTAAAGGGAATAGATCATCCTGTGACAATCACAGGAGGATCTCTTTTTTAGTCATTGCTGGCTAGATTCTTGCTAGAGTCCTTAATAGGCTGATCTTTCCCCTGGAAGATGGTTATCTACCTGAGAGCCAGTGTGGCTTCAGAAAGAGCCAAGGAGCAGTCGATATGGTGTTTGCTGCCCTCAACTCCAGGAGAAATGCCAGGAGCAGAACAGAGATCTGTACACACCATTTGTAGATATGACCACAGCCTTTGATATTGTTAGTTGTGAGGGCTTATGGAAAATTGTGTCAGAATTTGGTTGCGCAGAGAAGTTCATCAGTATTGTACATCAATTTCATGATGTTGTGTTTGCCTGGGTTCTGGATAGTAGACAATGCTCTTGTCCCTTCCCAGTCACCAATGGAGTGAAACAAGACTGTGTGCTTGTTCCCATATTTTTTAGCATGGTGTTTTCAGCCATGTCAGATCCTTTCAGTGAGGATGAACAAGGCATATCAAGGTCAACTACCATACTGGTGGTAAGTTCTTCAATTTGAAAAGGCTGCAAGCCAAGATCAAAGTGGAGGGAGTGTTGGTGCATGATTTTCTGTTTGCAGATGATTGTGCACTCAATGCAGCCTCTGAAGCTGAGATGTAGCAAAGTATGGATCAATTCTCTGCTGCCTGTGCTAATTTTGGCCTAATAATTAACACCAAGAAAACTCAGGTGCTCCATCAGCCACCATCACATCATTTATACATGGAACCATTGGTTACAAAAAATGGAGAAGTTTTAAATGCTGTGAATAAGTTGGGAAGTACACATTGACAGTGAGTTTGATGCATACATTGCCGGAGCTAGCTCAGTGTTTGGGAGGCTCTGAAGAAAAGTTTGGGAGAGAAGCAGTGTTAGACTGACTCCCAAACTGAAGGTCTACAGAGCCATTGTGCTGACCTCATTGTTATATGCCTGTGAAACATGGACAGTCATACCAGGAAACTGAATTGCTTCATTTTGATGTCTTAGGAAGATTCTGAGGATCACTTGGCAAGATAAAGTACGAGACAGTGAGGTCCTTGCTCAAACTAAACTGCCAAACTTTCAAACTATGCTTCAGAGAGTGCAGCTCTGATGGACTGGTCATGTTGTTCGAAGTCTCAAGAACTTTGGATTTGATTTTACGACATGGGCAACACTGGCCCAGGCCGTGCCCACATAAGAAAAAGTGCTGTGCTCTATGAGCAAAGCAGAATTGAAACAACACAAAGGAAACATAGGATGCGCAAATTTGGAGTAACCACCCCAAATGTTCATATGGACTATCTGTGTCCAGTGTGTGGTAGAGCATTCCAAGCTCCTATTGGTCTGATCACCCACAGCTGTGCACATTAAAACTTCACTTTATCATGTTGATGTCATTTTGGTCATCTTTGGGAATGAAGAACAACAACCACATGTGGAATCATGCAAACTATTTTCATATTAGCATGTTGCAGAAGAAAATGCTGACCAAAACCTCAAGAATAATAAAGAAAGTAAAAAACAGTATGCTTCAATCTGCATTCAGACTTCATTAGTTTTTTCTGTAGAGGTAGATAGCATTTTTCATAAGTCCTTTGGGGTTGTCTTGGCTGACTCTGTTGCTGAGTATGTACGTCATTCACAGTTGATCATTAATGGTTTTGTCCTTCAAGCTCAAAAAGGACTAAAATGATACCACTCTGTTGAGGTCAAGGTTCAGTGTGTCCAGCTGTGACTGATCAGATGAATATGAGCTCAGAAGGCTCTACCACAAGTTGGGTACAAATAGTTCATATGAACGTTTGGAGTGGAGATATCTCAAAATTTGTCCATATCATACTTGTTTTGAGCTACTGCAACACTTCTTTGTTTGTAGAGTACAGCACCTTCTTTGTTATGGGAACATCATGCCCTGTGCCAGTGTGTCTCATGTCTCACAATTAATTCCAAAGTTCTTTAGAGAGAAATTGGATATGTCCTTGTATTGCTTCTTCTCACCTCTGTGTGAGCATTTGCCTTATGTGAGTTCTCTGTGAAAGAGTCTTTTAGGCAAACATACTTTTGGCATTTGAACAAGGTGTCCAGCCCATCAGAGTTGCACTTTCTGCCATAGAGTTTTAATGCTTGTCAGCTTAACTTGAGAAAGGACCTTAGTGTCCAGTACCTTATCTTGCCAGATGATCTTCAGAATCTTCCTAAGATAATTCAAATAGAAGCGAATCAGTTTCCTGACATGGTGCTGGTATACTGTCCAGGTTTTATAGGTGTATAACAAGGGCAAGGCCTCTGTAGACCTTCAATTTGGTAGGCAGCCTTTTCTCCCACACTTCCTTTGAAGCCTCCCAAATACTGAACTAGCTTTGGCAATGTGTGTGTCAACATCATCATCCCTGTGACAGACCTGGAAAGTGTAAACATGCCATCATGAAACTGATAGTACTGATGAACTTTTCCAGACAACAAAATTTTGCCATAATCTTCCACAAGCCCTCACGACTAACTGACAGATTGACGAATGTAGTATATAGACCTCTGAAAAAAAAAAGAATATTCTTTCTTATCCCCATTCAGTTTTCTCCAGAGGTCTGTCATATCTAACTTTTCTCAAATTCTATTCACTTCCTTTACTTTTTTTGGTTTATTTTGTGTTTAGATTTATCTAGTTCTGAGGGGGAAAGTTGAGGTCTTCCACAATTACAGTTTTGCTCTTTATTTCCTCCTGTAATTCACCTATCTTCTCCTTTAAGAATTTGGATTTTATACTACTTGGTGCATATATTTTTAATATTGATATTACTTTATTGTCTATGATAACTTTTAGCAAGGTGCAATTTTCCTTTCTTATCTCTTTTAATTAGATTTATTTTTGCTTTTGCTTTGTTTGATATCATGATTGCTATTCTTGTGGGAGATTTTTTGTTTTTGTTTTTTATTTCAGCTGAAGCATAATAGGTTTTGCTCTAGTTCTTTACCTTTGCTCTGTGTGTGTGTCTCTCTGATCCAGGTATGTTTCTTGTAAGCAAAATATTGTAGGTTTTTGCTTTTTAATCCACTTTGCTATCTACTTCCCTTTTATTGATGAGTTCATCCCATTCATAGTAATGATTAGTGACTCTATTTCCCTCTCTCCTCTTTTTCCTCCCATTTTTCCTTCTCTCTTTTTTCATCCTTGCTCTCCTCATCAGTGTTTTGCTTTTGATGACTGCCTCTCCCAGTCTGCCATGCCACTCTTCCTGGTCACCTTTTTTTAAACCTCTTCCCCGCCTAATTCTCTGTAGGGTAAGATAGATTTCTGTACCCCACTGATTGTATATATTATTTCCTCTTTGAGCCAGTTTTGATTAGAGTAAGATTCAAGTGATGCCCACTGTTCCCTTCCCAGCTTTCCTTCCACTGTAATATAGGTCTTCCCCACCTCATTATGGGTGATAATTTACCCCATTCTACCTTTATCTTCCTTCTATTCCCATTGTAATCCTCTCTCTCACCCCTTAATGTTGTAATTTTTCTTTTTTAGATATCATCCCATTTACTTTTTTTTTTTACAATTCTTATTTTTTTTTTGTTTATTTAACGTTTAACATTCATTTTCACAAAATTTTGGGTTCCACATTTTCTCCCCATTTGTCCCCTCCCCCCTCCCCCCACCCCAAAACACCGAGCATTCTAATTGCCCCTATCACCAATCTGCCCTCTCTTCTATCATCCCTCCCTTCCCTTGTCCCCATCTTCTCTTTTGTCCTGTAGGGCCAGATAACTTTCTATATCCCGTTACCTGTATTTCTTATTTCCTAGTAGCAAGAATGGTACTTGACAGTTGTTCCTAAAACTTTGAGTTCCAACTTCTCTTCATCTTTCCCTCCCCACGCATTCCCTTTGGAAGGCAAGCAATTCAATATAGGCCATATTTGTGTATAGTCGTGTTGTATAAGACTAACTATATTTCCCTCCATCCTATCCTGCCCCCCATTACTTCTATTCTCTCTTTTGATCCTGTCCCTCCCCATGAGTGTCAACCTCAAATTGCTCCCTCCTCCCCATGCCCTCCCTTCTATCATCCCCCCCACCCTGCTTATCCCCTTCTCCCCCACTTTCCTGTATTGTAAGATAGGTTTTCATACCAAAATGAGTGTGCATTTTATTCCTTCCTTTAGTGGAATGTGATGAGAGTAAACTTCATGTTTTTCTCTCACCTCCCCTCTTTTTCCCTCCACTAAAAGTCCTTTGCTTGCCTCCCTTATGAGAGATAATTTGCCCCATTCCATTTCTCCCTTTCTCCTCCCAATATATTTCTCTCTCACCGCTTGATTTCATTTTTTTAAGATATGATCCCATCCTCTTCAATTCACTCTGTGCACTCTGTCTCTATGTGTGTGTGCATGTGTGTGTGTGTAATCCCACCCAGTACCCAGATACTGAATAGTTTCAAGAGTTATTAATATTGTCTTTCCATGTAGGAATGTAAACAGTTAATCTTTTGTAAGTCTCTTATGACTTCTCTTTGCTGTTTACCTTTTCATGCTTCTCTTCATTCTTGTGTTTGAAAGTCAAATTTTCTTTTCAGCTCTGGTCTTTTCATCAAGAATGCTTGAAAATCCTCTATTTCATTGAAAGACCAATTTTTCCCCTGAAGTATTATACTCAGTTTTGCTGGGTAGGTGATTCTTGGTTTTAGTCCTAGTTCCTTTGACTTCTGGAATATCCTATTCTATGCCCTTTGATCCCTTATTGTAGAAGCTGCTAGATCTTATGTTATCCTGATTGTATTTCCACAATACTTGAATTATTTCTTTCTAGCTGCTTGCAATATTTTCTCCTTGACCTGGGAACTCTGGAATTGGGCCACAATGTTCCTAGGAGTGTGTCTTTTTGGATCTCTTTCAGGCAGTGATCGGTGGATTCTTTCAATATTTATTTTGCCCCCTAGTTCTAGAATCTCAGGTCAGTTTTCCTTGATAATTTCATGAAAGATGATGTCTAGGCTCTTCTTTTGATCATGGCTTTCAGGTAGTCCCATAAATAGATCCTCCTGGATCTATTTTCCAGGTCAGTTGTTTTTCCAATGAGATATTTCACATTATCTTCCATTTTTTCATTCTTTTGGTTTTGTTTTGTGATTTCTTGGTTTCTCATAAAGTCATTAGCCTCCATCTGTTCCATTCTAATTTTGAAAGAACTATTTTCTTCAGGGAGCTTTTGAATCTCCTTTTCCATTTGGCTAATTCTGCTTTTGAAAGCATTCTTCTCCTCACTGGCTTTTTGAACCTCTTTTGCCAATTGAGTTAGCCTATTTTTTCAAGGTGTTATTTTCTTCAGCATTTTTTTGGGTCTCCTTTAGCAGGGTGTTTAATTGTTTTTCATGCTTTGCTTGCATGTCTCTCATTTCTCTTCCCAGTTTTTCCTCCACCTCTCTAACTTGATTTTCAAAATCCTTTTTGAGCTCTTCCATGGCATGAGCCCATTGAGTGGGCTGGGATACAGAAGCCTTGACTGCTGTGTCTTTCCCTGATGGTAAGCCTTGTTCTTCCTCATCAGAAAGGAAGGGAGGAAATACCTGTTCACCAAGAAAGTAGCCTTCTATAGTCTTATTTTTTTCCCTTTTCTGGGCTTTTTCCTAGCCAGTGACTTGACTTCTGAATATTCTCTTCACACCCACTTCGCCTCCAGATCCGCCCAGCCAGTGCTTGACGTCTGAGATTCAAATGCTGCTTCCCAGCCTCAGGCGGAAGGCTTTTGGCGGGGGTGGGCCTGCTATTCAGTGTGAGATTAAGTTCAGGTGCTCAGGTTGGGGCAGGGCTGCCTCCAGGGCTCAGTTCCCTCAGGGGCTTTATGCAGAGACCTTCAACAATGGATCCAGGCTCCTGCCTGCTTGGGGAGCCCAGGTCTGCTCCCACTTCTGCTGCTGCCTCCTGAGGGGGCCTGAGTTATGGGGGCACCCCACTCCCCTCTCGGCAGGCTGAGAAGACCCTCTCACCAACCTTTGGGGCCCGTGGGTGGAGGGACCCATGTGGCCACTGGAGATTCCATCCCCGAAGCCTGCTCGGATCTGCTCCTCTTGGCGCCGCGCGGCCAAGGCAGGGCTGGGCTCAGTTCCGGGTCCGCAGCGTGAAGGGCCTTTTGCGAGAGGTTTTCAGGGCTCTGTGGAAAAGAAATCTCTAATGCTCCGTTGTTCTGTGGCTTCTGCTGCTCCAGAATTTGTTGGGAGTTCTTTTTTACAGACATTTTATGGGCTGTGGGTTTGGAGCTAGCGTATGTGTGTCTTTCTACTCCGCCATCTTGGCTCCACCCCCATCTCATTTACTTTTAAGGCTCCAACCATTGGTTTACTGGAGAGACTGTTAGGATTCCAGTGGAAATAAATATCCAGATTCTCTGCTCCACCAACGTTCACAGGGATCTCCTTTGGCCCAGGTTGGGGATGGAATGGGAAAGAAGGTCAAAGAGACTAAAGTAGAAGCCAAAGCAGTTTTTCATTCCTTTGTCCAAGTGCTTCCTTTTCAAGGGCCTTTGTTAGGACTATTCCTTCTTGGTTCAGCATTCACTTAACTCACTCTATAACTGGTTCTCTGTTTTATCAGTGATGTACAGTGACCTGGTTACTGCAGTGTGTTTGAGTATACTTCCTGTACAGTGTCACTCCATTTCCTCCACTGGCAAAAGCCCATTGATTATGGGCTTTTTGGACTTATTCTGATGTCTTCAATTGATTGAGAGTTCTCACTTGCTTAAAATATTGGGGCAGAGAAGTTTGAGAATTTACTGTGGAATGAGGTGATTTGATTTATTCAGTTGCCACCCTTAATACTAATACTGAGGCAGTATGGTACAGGGGAATATGTTCTGGACTTGCAATTATATGGGTTTCAGTTCCAGCTTTTATGTTTATTATCAGTCTGATACTTAACTAGTCAGTTGACCTCTTAGAAGATTAGTTTATCTATAAAGTGGGGATAATAATGTTGCCCTACCTTCCTCGTGATGTTGTTGAAAAATGTTTTGTAAACTTTAAGTTGTTATCTGAATGTGAATAAGCATGTTTGTCTTTTCCCCTGTCCCTTTTTATTATGTCAGAAATCATTTGAGATCTCATAGCTGCTTTGAATTGTCAGAGGATCACCTTTCTTGTCTTTCCTCACTTAAAGGGCTCTGACAAAACTTCTTGAGACTTAGCTTACTTTATTTCGCTCAACTCTGCTTTCATACAGCAATTCCTCTGCTCCATCTTCTACCTTCTTCCATCAAACAGCATCCAGAAAGAATCCTCTTAATTGTACAGTACAGAGCCTTTCCTAATGAAAAGAGGGAAACTCTTTAATAGAATATGTATCATTTATTAAATGTCATGTGTCCATCTAGCACTTCTAAGCATTCATTTCTCAGTTCCAGTCAGTGTTGTCTACAGTGTATCAGATATTTCTGTATTTTAAGTTTTATATAGTACAGACTACTATTTTGATGATGGTGATTTTAATTGGCAGAAAATCTGAAATGTTATTATTCACCTATGAGGATATATGTAGTATAAGAGTATAAACAGTATTTAGTATAAAAGTATATATGGTAAAAGAGTATAAACAAATTAGTCATATTTCATATAAGTTATTCAAAATTTAGTTAAGTTTATATGTGGGATTCTTTTTACAGGAAGTACTTAAACAATTACAAGGAAGTATTGAAGATGAAGCAATGGCTTCGTCTGGACAAATTGATTTGTTGGAGCGTCTGAAAGGTAGGCTTAAAAAGTATTGTACATTGTAAAAAAAACTCACATAATACTCTTATTTAACATATCCTTCAGGTATCTTAATAAAAATTTCAGTGAATTAATTAAAGAATGGAACTGAAATAAATTTTTTTTCAGACTCTTACTGTGCTTTCATCAACATAGGGATCTCCCTGTTAAGAAACTCGCTTTATAAATGCAAGTTAGCAGCTGTCCTACAGATTATGATTGTCAAAAAACGTTTGGACCAATGAGAGATTAGGTGACATAAAATTAGGTGTCAGGGGTAGAATTTGAACCCAGGACTTGCTGATTAAAAAGCCATCTCTCTTCACTATGCCAGACTGTCTCTTGATGTGACTAGTGGCTTCAGTAAAATAACAGGATAAGAAATCCAAGCTATCAGTAGCCACTTGAAAATATCTTCCACTAATAATTAAAAAAATGTAAATTAAGCAATTCTGAGTTTCTACCTTAAATCCATCAGATTGGTAAATTAACAATAAAAGAAATATTGAAGAGGCTGTGGGAAGAGGCATATTATTAGCACACTGTTTTTGGAGCTATGAATTGATCCAGCCATTCTTTAAGTAGCTTGGAACTTTGCCAAAGTTACTAAACTCTGTGTATCTGTACCCTTTAACTGGGTACACATTAGTGGGTAAGCATTATTTGGCCTCTATCCTAAAACATACACACACACAGTCACTCACACACTACTTATAATGACTCTGTTTGTCTTGGCAAATAACAGGAACCTAAGAGAGAACCCAACAGTTGTAGAGTGGCTAAACAAATACTTTATATGGATGTAATAGAATCCTATTATACTATAAGAAATGATGCAGTCTGAGAAAGCTTCACAGAAACTTGAAAAGACTTATGTGAACTGAGGCAAAATGAAGTGAGGACCAGCAGAACAATTTTTACAATAGTAACATTGTAAATACAAGCAACTTTGAAAGACTTAAGAACTCTTATCACCAAAATGACCAACAGTGATTCTAGAGGACTCTTGATGAAACACACTATTGACTTGATGGATTCAAAGTGCAGATTGAGACATAAAATCTTTGGTCACGTATAATAAAGGAATGTTTTCCTTGACTAATTAATATTTGTTACTAGGGGTTTCCTTTTTCTTTTTCATTTTGGGGAGCTGTGTGAAGAAGAAAAATTAGATTTTATTCACTTAAAAATCTAAAAATCATCAACATTTCCTTACATCAATAACAGAAAATCAGTAGGACAGAAGAAATCAGAAGTGGACAATAGAGAAATTCCTATCAAAATAATTACAAGTTGCAGAAAATATTTGGGAATATTTTCCCACCAAGTAACAAACACTCAGAACTTATATAAATAAAATCACAAAGATTTGTTTTGTCATTTGTAAGTCTTTTTTAAGGTAAACTCAAATAACTACTGAGTTTTCATTGTTCATGTGTGGACTGTGCCAGTATAAGAATGAAGTTACTACCTAAATTAATTTACAAATTTAGTATTTTACTAATCAGTTGCAATTGGCAAAAGTAGATTTTTGTTGTTTAGTTGTTTTCAGGCATATCTGACTTCAGGGTTTTCTGGAGTAGTTTGCCACTTCCTTCTCTGACTCATTTTATAGATGAGGAAACTGGGACAGATGGGATTAAGTGACTTACCTGGCCAGGGTTACACAGTTAGTACATGTCTGAGGTCAGATTTGAATTCAGAAACGTGAGTCTTCCTGACTCTACCCACTGAGCCACCTAGCTGCCTTTAATCATGCCATGTGCCATTGTAAGCACCAAGTAGTAATATGAAAGGACTTGTAGATAATTGCAGCCAAAAAGTATGAGGAATACTAAAAAATGTGGAAATGATTTTATGAAATAATGCAATGCAAAAACGTTAGTAGTGACAGAATGCACACTGGGATCACAATAGAGGAAAAGTGCGTAAGAATGACCAAAGAATCCTAATGAGAATTCAGAGGGAGTTAACTTCAAATCTAATAATCATTAAATTATCACTGTAAATAGTTGTTGAGCAAATTGATTTTTGATGTTAAACTCTAAATTAGAAATTAGCAAAGAATAGGTGGTTCACAATTCAAATCTGTGGTTAGGAATAGAATTTTTAACCAAACAGGAGCTAGACAAGGAAAATCACCAAAGAAAAAAAGGCCAGTTTTGGTATATGAAATTTTAAAAATCTTTTGCTTTAATAAAAATCTATCACTGGAAAAGTAAAGAGAAGAAAGTCTAATGAGGGCTAGAGGAGAGGAATCTTTACACCAACTGTCTCTGGAGAAATAGCACAAATGATTTAGAGGAGGAGCTGTTACTCAGTTGTTATATGGTGGGAGGCTCTATGTGAATAAACATATTTCAAAAGAGGAGATGTGGAAATGATCATTATTCATATAAAACAGTTCTCCAAACCACTAACAATAACAGAAATACAAACTGAAATATTTCACACCCATCTTTTTTTCCATGAAAGATCAGTAATACTCTGTTGGAAATAGCTGGCAATTAGTCCAATTGTTCAGGAAAACAATTTGAAATTATGTGAGGAAAATCATTAAATTGTTCATTACCTTTGATTCATTAATCATTACTGGGTATATACTTTAAGGAAGGTAAAGATGAAAGATCTCGTATGTACCATAATATTTGTGGCATCATTTATTTGTGGTATTAAAAACACAGAAACAAACTTCATGTTCATCATTTGGGAACTGTCTGAATAAAATGTGACATGAAACTATGATATTGCTCCATAAGAAATAATGAATTCAGCGAGGGAGCTCGCATGAACTGATGATATAAGGAGAAGAAAGCAGAATCACGAGGACAATATAAGTGACTTTAAAAACAAAAAGACACTTGAACTCCTGTTAATTTTGGTGATCAGGAAAGAAATATAAGCATTCATGTAGTATCTGCTAGGTGTTGTGCTAAGCACTTATCTCATTTGGTCCTCACAATAGTCCTTGGAAGTAGGTGCTGAACCCATTTGACAGTTGAATAAATTGAGGCAAACAGAGGTTAATTGACTTGCCCAAATTTATACAGCTGTTGTGTCAGAGGTTGGATTTGAACTCAGGTTTTCCTGTACTATCTCCTCTCTTCCACCCAGCCTGCCTCAAGTTGATTAATCTTGGTTCTAGAGAGCTAGTGATGAAAGCACTTCTTTCCTCTTAGTTTAAAAAAAAAAAAAAGACTACATTTGCAGATATTTTCACTTGCTGTCAGAGGTGATTGTCATGGTCTTTGGTTTTTAAGTTTTTCTTGAATTATATGGGGGCGTTAAATTTGGTGGGAGACACATATACCAAAAAATAATTATGATATTAAGAAGATATCAATAAAACTTAAAAACAAAAATATGTTTTAAATGGTCCACTAGTTTGTCATCTTTTTAGGTGTCAGGTTTTCACATGCTTGGTTTTGATTAAACAACATGACCAGACTCCTTTCTTTGGTAACCTTAATGAAAGAGAACTAGAATAGTACCCTTCATGTGGTTGATGCTTGATAAATGCCTTTTGAAATGAATTGCAAGGAGAGCTTAGTAGTGGGCTATTTCAGTAGTTTAGATCCGAGATAATGAGGGCTGATGCTAAAAAGTGAACAGAGTGTGAGTCGTTGGTGAAGTACAGTTAACAGGGCATGGTAATTGATTGAATGTGGAGACCCAGAGGGAAAGTAATCAAGGATAGTGGTGCCAGAACTAAAAATAGAGAATATGTAGGGAAGGTGAGCAGGGCAGGGTTTTTAGTCGGGAGGGGGGGATAGTACAGATTTGAATTTGTCTTTAGGCATGCCATATTTAATGTCCTGACAGCATGTTCATGTGGAGATGTCCAACAGGTCATTAGAAAATATGGATCTTGAGCTGAGGGGATAGGGTGAGGCTAGAAATAATGATTTTGAGAGGAATCTGTGTAGAAGAAATGATAGAAAATGTGAGGTTTGATAAAGTTCACTGAAAAGAAAAAAGGGCTAAGTCTAAGATCAAAAGAAACCTTAGTGAGCAGGCAGAGTCTTAAAAAAAAAACCAGAAGGATGAATCAAGAGAGGTAGGAGAAAGATCTGGAAATTTTATATTGTTGCAAAATTTGGGGAGGAGAATTTCAGGGTTGAAATGGTCCCCTGTCTTGAAGAAGATAAAGACTGAGAAGAAACCATTGATTGATTATTAGGAGACCATTATGATCTTTGAGAGACCAGTTTCAGATAAATGATAGAAAAGCCTGTCATAATGGGTTGAAAAACAGATGAGTACAGAATTGGAGAGTAGATAGTGCAAACTATAAAGAAGTTTTTATAGCATAAGAAAGTCTTGAATACTTTTGTAGACAAAAGGAAATGATTTGAGAGAGGAGAAAGATTTAATGGAACAGTGTCTCTTAGGTATTAGCATGGTCCCATCTTTCCATGGCAAGGAGAGAAATGCTTCTTTCTCAGAAACAGGAAGTAAGGAATTTTATGAAGAGAGATGCAGAGATAGTTTTTTTTTTTTTAAGTGAAAAAAAGGGAGTATGGGATAAGCCTAGGAGTAAGGAGGATAAGGGATGAGGTAGATATCTTGAGGTAGGTAAAAAAGGTTTATAGCAGATTTCAATAGGAAGCATAATAGGAAGTAAAGAAGCTGGGGAAAAAAATGGATTGTAGAGGTAAAGAAATTCTAATCTTGAAGTTAAATTGAATAACCCAGTCAGTGTAGTCATGTAATTTCTGTGTAACAAGGTTCAGCTAGACAAAAGCAGAGAAAATAGATAATTGGGAGGTGGCAGGGATAGGGAATACTTATGGTCTATGTTTCCTAGAAAAGATCAGACCCTTTGATCAGGTTCTCTTTTGCTAGAGCAAAAGCAGATAACTGAATTCACTGGAATTAATGAGGTCATGAAGCACTTATGCAGGATAATTCTCAGATCATTTATCTATTCCCTAACTTTCAAATTTACATCTCCCCTTTCTCTCCTCTGCCTGCCATTACCTTGGTACAGACATTTATCACCTCATGCCTGAAGTAATATAATAGCTTGGTGACTTGTCTACCTGTCTCAGATTTCTCCCCACTTCCATACGTCTTCCACTCAGCTGTCAAATAATCTTCCTAAAGTAGAAGTCTAGCCATGAACCCCTCTATTCAACAAGCTTCACTGGTTCCCTTTCACTTCTAGGATCAAGTATAAAATCCTCTCTTCAGTGTTCAGAGTCATTCATTACCTTCCCTTTCCTACTTTTCCAGTATTCTTACTCCGTATTCACTCCCACATACTCTGTAATCTAATGACAGTGACCTCCTGGTTAATCCTCACACAATACACACTGCATTTCCACCCTCTGCATTTCATTCCAGAAAAGAATTTTGGAATTTTTTTCCTCTTCATCTCTGCCTCCTTGACTTTTTTCATGTCCTAACTAAAAATTTCTGAAAAAATCATTTCTAATTTCCCTTTTTTCTATTGATCACCACCTTTATTCTGCTTATATCTTGTTTGAATATATTTGTTTCATGTTATATCCTCCATTTTAGACTGTGGGGTCCTTGAGAACTGGGACTGCATTTTTGCCTTTTTCTTTATCTCCAGCACTGTGCCTGGGACATAATAATGACTTAACAAATACATAGTAGTCACTTGACCCGATTTGTATTCCTCATGTCTGTTGCTCTTAATTGCAAGTGATAATATTCCACTATTACTGTTATTGGGTATATTGTTCTCCTTGTTCTTATCACTTCACTTTGTATCAATTCATTTGCCTTTCAAGGTTTTTCTGAAATCACTCCCTCCTTCATCATTTCTTACAACACAATAGTATTCCGTCACATTCATATACCATAACTTGTTAAGCCATTCCCAAGGTGATGGATATCTCCTCAGTTTCCAATTTTTTGCTCTCAGAAAAAGAATTGGTATAAATATTTTTGTACATTTGGGTCCTTTTACTTTGATCTCTTTAGCATATTGCCTTGGTAGGAATATTGCTAGGTCCCAGGATATGCACAGTTTTATAGTATACTTTAGGTATAGTTTTAAATTGTTCTATAGAATGGGTGGACTAGTTCATAATTCCACCAACAGTGCATTGATATTTCTGTTTTCCTAAATCCCTCTGGCATTTTTCATTTTCCTTTTCTGTCGTCTTAATCTGATGGTTGTAAGGTGGTATTTCAGAGTTGTTCTAATTTGTATTTCTTTAGTTATTAGTGCTTTAGAGCATTTTTTCCATATAGCCATTGATAGCTTGGATTTCTTCCTCTAAAAACTGCTTGTTCCAGTCCTTTGACCATTTATCAGTCAGAGAAAAGGCTTTTTCTTATTTTTATAAATTTGTCTCTTTTCCCTATGTAGGAGAAATGAGACTTCTATCAGAGAAACTAGTTTTGCATCGGTTTTGTTTGCACAAAGCCTTTTTAATTTATGTAATAAAAACTGTCCATTAATAAATATGACTAATGCAGAAATGGTTTGAATTATTTCACATAGGTATCATTTATTTTCTGGAAGGGGGGAGAGAATTTGGAAATGAAAATAATAAATTTTTAATCTTTTCAAAAATAAAAATTATTCACTTTATCTCCCATGAACTGCCCTCTCTCTTGTTTGGTCATGAATTTCTCCTTATCCATAGATCTGACAGGTAATTTCTTTCCCCATGCTTCTTTAATTTGCTTGTTACATCACTTTATGTGTCTAAATCTTGTATCCATTTTGTGTTTATCTTGGTATATGATGTGAGCTGTTAGTCTGTGCCTAGTTTTTGTCTGACTACTTAACTGTTTTCTCAGTAGTTTTGTCAGATAGTGAGTTCTTACTCTGATATCAGGGATCTTTGTGTTTATCAAACACAGGGTTACTATTCTTATTTGCTTTGGTATATTGTATACCTAATCTGTTCCATTCATCAACTACTCTATTTCTTATCCAGTACTAAATTATTTTATTGATTATTGCTTTTTAGTTAGTATACAACATAGATAGACTTCCTCACCACTTGTTTTCATCATTATTCTTTAGATTCTTGACCTTTTGTTCCTTTACATGAATTTAATATTATTCTACCTCTCTGTTAATTCTTTGATGGTTTGAATGGTGCACCACTAAATAAGTAAGTTAATTCATGTCGTATTGTCATTTTTATTATTTTGGCTTAGCCAAATTACAAGCAATTCATGTTTCTTCAAGGTCTGTATTTCTGAAAAGAGTATTTTATCATAGACTATTTTTGAAAACTGGGGAAGAAGGAGTCCTCCCAAATTCTTTCTATGATACAAATATGGTTTTGATACCTAAACCAGGAAGAGACAAAACAGAGAAAGAAAATTATAGACCAATTGCTCTAATGCATATAGATGCAAAAATTTTAAATAAGATTTTAGCAAAATGAATACAGCAACTTATCATGAGAATAATAGATTACGATCAGGTAGGATTCATACCAAGAATGCAGGGCTGGTTCAATATTAGGAAAACTATTAGCATTATTGATCATATCAACAACAAAACTAACAAAAACCACATGATTATCTCAACAGATGCAGAAAAAGCTTTTGACCAAATACAACACCCATTCCTATTAAAAACACTGGAGGACGTAGGAATAAAGGGAACTTTCCATAAAATAATAAGCAGGATCTACCTAAAACCTTCAGCAAGCATTATATGCAATAGGGATAAGCTAGATGCATTTCCAATAAGATCAGGGGTGAAACAAGGATGTCCATTATCACCACTGTTATTCAATATAGTACTAGAAATGTTAGCTGTAGCAATTAGACAAGATAAAGAAATTGAAGGAATAAGAATAGGCCAAGAAGAAACTAAGTTATCACTCTTTGCAGATGATATGATGATATACTTAGAGAATCCCAGAGATTCAAGTAAAAAACTACTTGAAATAATGAACAACTCTGGCAAAGTTGCAGGTTACAAAATAAACCCGCACAAATCTTCTGCATTCCTATATATTAGCAACAAAGTCCAACAGTAAGAGATAGAAAGAGAAATCCCATTTAAAGCTATAAAGTACTTGGCAGTTTACCTGCCAAAAGAAACCCAGGGACTATATGAACACAATTACAAGACACTTTTTGCACAAATAAAGTCAGATTTAAGTAAGTGGAAAAACATCAGTTGCTCATGGGTAGGCCGAGCTAATATAATAAAAATGACAATTCTACCTAAATTAATTTACTTATTTAGTCATACCAATTAAACTATCAGATAATTATTTTCTAGAGCTGGATAAAATAATATCAAAATTCATCTGGAAAAACAAAAGGTCCAGAATATCAAAGGGACTAATGAAAAGAAATGCTAGGGAAGGTGGCCTAGCACTACCAGATCTCAAATTGTACTATAAAGCAGCAGTTATCAAAACCACTTGGTACTGGCTAAGAAACAGAAGGGTAGACAAGTGGAATAGACTTGGCACTCAAGACACTCCTGTTCGATAAACCCAAGGACCCCAGCTTCTGGGATAAGAACTCACTGTTCGACAAAAATTGCTGGGAAAACTGGATAACAGTGTGGCGGAAACTAGGCGTAGACCCATGCCTGACACCGTACATAAGAATAAAGTCCAAATGGGTACATGATCTAGGTATAAAGATTGATACCATGGACAAACTGGAGGAGCAAGGAATAGTGTATTTATCAGATTTATGGAGAAGGGAAGAATTTTTTACTAAAGAAAGAGATAGAAAGCATTATGAAATGCAAGATGGATAATGTTGATTACATTAAACTGAAAAGTTTTTGCACAACCAAACCCAATGCAACCAAAATTCGGAGGGATGTAGTAAATTGGGAAAGAATTTTTATAGCTAATCTTGGGGATAAAGGCCTCATTTCTGGAATATATAGAGAACTTAGTCAAATGTACAACAATACAAGTCATTCCCCAGTTGATAAATGGTCAAAGGATATGAATAGGCAATTTTCAGAGGAAGAAATTAAAGCTATCTATAATCATATGAAAAAATGCTCTAAATCACTTTTGATTAGAGAGATGCAAATCAAAACAACTCTGAGGTACCACATCACACCTATAAGATTGGCAGACATGACAGAACAGGAAAATGATAAATGTGGGAGAGTTGGAACACTAATTCATTGTTGGTGGAGCTGTGATCTCATCGAGCCATTTTGGAGAGCAATTTGGAACTATGCCCAAAGGGCTACAAAAATGTGCATACCCTTTGACCCAGCAATATCGCTACTAGGACTGTATCCCCAAGAGATCATAAAAATGGGAAAGGGTCCCACATGTACAAAAATATTTGTAACAGCACTCTTTGTAGTTGCCAAAAACTGTAAATCAAGGGGATGCCCATCAATTGGGGAATGGCTGAATAAGTTGTGGTGTATGAATGTAATGGAGTACTATTGTGCCATAAGAAATGATGAACAAGAAGACTTCAGAGAGGCCTGGAAGGACTTATATGATCTGATGCTGAGTGAAAGGAGCAGAACCAGGAGAACTTTGTGCACAGCAACACCACAGTGTGTGAGAGTTTTTTCTGGTAGACGTGGAACTTCGTAATAATGCAAGAACCTAAAAAAAAATAATTCCCAATGGTTTTCTAAGGCAAAATGCCTTCCACACTCAGAGAAAGAACTATGGAATTCATTTGGAGAATGTAGTAGATCATGTTTATATATGTGTGTGTGTGTGGGTATTATGTTTGATTTATTATATGATTTCTTCCATTTATTTTAGTTCGTCTATACAGCATGACTATAGTGAAAACATATTCAATAGGAAAGTATATGTAGATCCTGTATAGAATTGTAAGGCAACTTGGGGAGGGAGAAGGGTGGTGGGGCATAGGCGGGGGGGGGGAGGTAAAAATCTAAGCTTTTTGCTAGTGATTGTAGAATATTAAAAAAAATAATAATAATGAAAGAGTATTTTATCATTTTATTCATTTAGTTCTTGGGTGAATCTTATTACATTCTCAAATATATAATTTCTATAGCTATTTGGTGTAAATTTATTCTGTCTTTCACTTCCTACTCTACTGTTGTTAGTATTCATGAATGCTGATGAGTTTTACAGATTAATTTTACATCCAACAACTTTGCAGAAGTTACTTTTTCAATTCATTTTTATTTGAATCTGTAGTTGTTTAGGGCAACTAGGTGGCACAGTATATAGAGTGCAGGCCTGGAGTCTGGGAAACTTCCTTAGTTCAAACCTGGCTTCAGACATTTACCAGCTATATGACCTTGGACAGGTGACTTAACCCTGTTTGCTTCAGTTTTCTCATCTGTAAAATGAGCTGGAGAAGGAAATAACAAACCACTGCAACATTTGGTAAATTGGATATCTCCAATATCCAGTACTCCCAAAAAAGGGATCATGAAGAATTGAAAATGACTAAACAACAACAAAGGGTTGTTTAGGTATAAGTTATCCGTATCATCTTCAAAAAGAAAGAATTTTTTCCCCTCGTTGCCTGTTCTTATTCCCACAATTTCTTTTTCTTGTCTTATTGCTATAACTATAATCTTTAGTACTAAGTTAAATAATAATAGATATTCTTGCTTTATCCTTTTATCAGTTTTGTTAGCATAGCTGGATAAAATCATTCATTGTCATTTCCTTTATTCCCTCTTCAATTCTTGTGAATTCTCTATTTAAAAATTTCTGATATTGCTGGTTTTCTTTTTAAATGAGGCTGTCTTTTTTTTAAATTTTATTAGTTCTTTCCTCCCCCAAAATAACTCCAACTTTTATTTATTTATTAAGGCAATGGCATTTTTTTGCTTTCATTTTTTTGAGTCTCTTCTTTAATTTTCAGACTTTTTACTTTGTAATTTAGTTGAACATTATTTCTTGTTCAAGTATTTTTATTTGTATATGTAGTTCATTGATTTGTTCTTTCTTTTGTTCATGAAAACAATTTAGACTTTACATTTTCCTTCCAGAATGGCTTTAATTTTATCCCATAATTTTTTTCATTTTGTCTCATTATTGTCTATTTCTTTGTTGAGATATTTTTGTTGTTTTATAATTTGCTATTTGACCCACCAATTATTTAGAACTATGTCATTTAATCTTCAGTTACTTTTTAGTTCTTTCTTAAAGATCCTTTTACTGAATAGAATTTTTTCTTGCATTTTCTGGTGAGGTCTTTATGCCCCAAAACATGGTCAGTTTTTGTAAAGGTGCTGTTTGTAGCTGAGTAATTCCTTTCTGTTCCTGTTTAGTAATCTTTACAGATCTGTCATCTCCAGTTTTTCTAAAATTCTATTCAGGTCCTTAAATGTTGCAACTTTCACTTTATACAGTCAAATTATTCCAAAGATGTTTTATTTTTGAAGTAAGTTTTAAGAAGGGGAAGACTTTAATTATTTATCATTTAATTTTTTTAAACCTGTTAGAGCAGGGTCATGGCATTTACTTAATATTTCACTTTCAAATCAAATGAACTTTTTTATATTATTTTGGGTAATTTGAAGTAAGTGTTATATAAAGATTGTCTCTTTGTGTTTCAGAACTCAACTTAGACAGCAGTAATTTCCCTGGAGTGAAGCTTCGGCCAAAGATGTCGATTCGTTCCTATGGAAGTAGAGAAGGATCTGTATCAAGTCGTTCAGGAGAGTGCAGTCCTGTACCCATGGGGTCATTTTCAAGAAGAGGTTTTGTGAATGGAAGCAGAGAAAGCACTGGATATTTAGAGGAACTTGAAAAAGAAAGGTAACTTACAATATTTTATTCTTATCTGTATTTATAATAAAATTAAAGTATTTCATGTGTTCTGTTTCATTACCATTATTATTTTCCAGTTGTGTTTTTGTTAGAAAAAAATGTAAATAGCTGCCATTGACCATTTCAGATGTCTTTTATGAGAAACATTTTTTAATGGGTAGCTAATGCAGAATGCCAGTGCTCAGGATTAAAATGTATAATTCTCCTCATTTTGTCAGATTAAGTGAAAGCTATTCCACAGTTGCTCCAATAAAGATGAAGAATAACATCATTTTCACAACCAGAATAAAATAGTAAAGACAAACAGTTTTGAAAAATGTTAGAATTCTGATCAATGCAAGGATCAATTATTATATAATAAGACCAATAATAAAAATATTCTACCTATCTCCTGATAGACAGATGATATATTCATGATTCAGAGTAATATATATTCTTGGACATTGCCAATTCAGGAATCTATTTTGCTTGGTCGTAGACATTTGATATAAGGGTTTTAAAGATTTTTGTTTTGTTTTAATTTGAAGGAGGAAGTGGGAAGTTGGTTGAAGGAAAAGAAAATAAATCTTTGTTTATTGCAAAGAGAAAATGTAACTAGATTGTATAATGATAAAAAAATCCAAGGAGAAAATGCCAACCCATGTACTCACAAAAAGACAACCAAAAGCTTTCAGGTCTTAGGGAAGGATATGGGAAGGATAAAGGAATGAATAGTTAAATAGCACTTATCTCTGTGCTAGGCATGTTGCTAAACATTTTTTTAAACAAATGTTATTGTGTTTGATCCTCACAACAGCTCTGCAAAATGGGTACTTATGTCATCCTTATTTTACAGTTGAGCAAACTGAAGCAAACATTAAGTAGCTTGCCCAAGGTCACATAGCTTTTAAGTGTTTCAGGCTAGATTTGAACTCGGATCTTATTTACTCTAGGCCCAGCATTCTATCTACTGTGCCACCAGCTACCTACAGAAAAAAAATTTAACCTAAGTATATAGTTTATGGACGCCTTTCTACTTACTCAGGTAAGTTAGGGAAGTCTAGATGTTAAAGGTGTGTGACAAGGGCAGGAAGATGGGAATGCAACACAAAGTGTAACTAAGAAGCCCAGGATCCTGTAGCTAGCTTTCACTCTCACCTTGAACCAGAGCTCTGGAGCTTTTGGAGCTCAGACTAGGAGGGCAAAAGTCAGAACCTTGAATCAGACTACCTCACATAGGCCACCTAGACACACAGTGCTGAGCTATTCCTGAAGTCATTGAAGGGCACAGTGCTTATTACCAAGACCACAGATAATCCAGGTTAGGATCAACAGAGACCTTTCCATTCCTTCCAGATGTTGTAATAATCTGACCCTAATCTCAAAGTTCCAATTTAGGAAGTAAGGCTAGAAAAAAGAATAAACCGAATAAAATACCAGTGATAGGAGGCAGAGCCAAGATGGTGGAATAAGGCAGGAACTAACTTGACTCTTTCAGATTTGCCTCCAAACAACTATTAAATAATGCCTCAAAGTTAATTCTGGAGCAGCAGAACCAACAGAAGGTCAGGTTGAAACAATTTTTCGACCCCAAGAAAACTTAGAAAGTTGGCAGGAGTGGTCTGTTTCACTGGTGTACAAGGGGAACACAATTCAGTACAGGTGGTATCTGGGCAAGCCAGCAGTGAGGCCTAGCCCAGGTTAGCTGTGAGACTCCTACCTCTCACACAATAAGAGTGTGGCAAGGCCCTTTGCCATTGTAGGAAGCTTTGGACCGTGTCCCACTCATCTCAGGAGCAGAGTCCAACTTTAACATAAAATTAAAAGTCACCAAATAAGCTGGTGGGAAAATGAGCAAAAAACCCCCAAAATAACAAAAAAAGAACCTAACCATAGAGAGCTTCTGTGGGCATAGGGAAAATCAAAACAACCTTAGAAAAGAACGATAGTGTCAAAATAGCTACATGTGAAGCCTCAAAGAAAAATGTGAACTGATACCAGCATCATTCCCCACCCATTGTTCCCCCTGCCTCCTAGAAGAACTCAAAAAGGATTTAAACTCAAAAAGAATTTAAACATCACATAGGAGGTGGAAGAAAATTTGGGAAGAAAGGAGAATGATGCAAGAGAATCATGAAAAAGTAAGTCAACACCTTGATAAAGGAAGCACAAAAAATAGGAAGAAGATATAAAAAAAAAATCACAGAAGAAAACAACTCCTTAAAAAGTAGAATTGGCAAAATGAAAAAGTAGATACAAATGCTTACTGAAGAAAATAATTCCTTAAAAATTAGAATTGGGTGAGTAGAAGCTAATGACTCCATGAGATAAACAAAATCAAAAGAATTTTAAAAAAGAAGAAAGTGTGAAATCATTCTTTGGAAAAACAACTGACCTGGAAAATATATCCAGGAGAGATAGAATTATTAAACTAGCCGAAAGTCATGATCAAAAAAAGAGCCTGGACATCATATTTCAAGAAATTATCAAGGAAAAATTCCCTGATATCCTAGAACCAGAGGTAAAATAGAAATGGAAAGAATTAAACAATCACCTCCTGAGATTCCAAAATGAAAACTCCCAGGAATAGTATAGCCAAATTCTAGAGCTCCACAGGTAAAGGAGAAAATGCAATACAAACATCATAGAGCTACAGTCAGGATTACACAGGATTTAGCAGCTTATGCATTAAAGGATCAGAGGGCTTGGGATATGATATTCTAGAAGGTAAAGGAGCTAGGATTACAACAAATAAGCACCAACCTAGCAAAACTTAGTATTCTCCTTTGGGGGGGAAATAGATATTTGATGAAACAGGGACATTCTATCTTTCCTGATGGAAAGACCAGAGCTGAACAGAAAATTTGACTGTCAAATACAAACTCAAGAGAAGCATAAAAGGTAAATAAACAGAAAAGAGAAAACATAAGGGATTCAGTAAATTTACATCCCTAAAAAGGAAGGTATTTGTAACCCTTAAGAAGTATTAAAAAAAAAAAAATCGGAGGTAGCAATCATGATCTCAGACAAAGCAAAAGAAAAAAAATGAATCGAATTATAAGAGATTAGAGAGGAAACTTCATCTTGCTCTTACCATAGATAGTGAAGGAATGTCAATACTAATCATATATGCACCAAATGGTATAACATCCAAAGTTTTAAAGAAGTTAAATGAGTTACAGGAAGAAATAGACAATAAAACTATATTAATGGGTTCCTCAACTTTCTCCTCTTAGAGGTAGATAGATCTAACCAAAAATAAACAAGAAAGAAGTTAAGGAGGTGAATAGAGTTTTAGAAAAGTTAGATATGTTAGGCCTCTGGAGAAAATTCAGTGGGAATAGAAAGGAATATAACTTTTTCTCAGCGGCATGTGAGACCTTCACAAAAATTGACCTTGTATTAGGGCATAAAAACCTTACAGCTAAATGCAGAAAAGCAGAAATTTTAAATGCATTCTTTTCAGATCATAATGCTGTAAAAATTACATTTAATAAAGGACCATGAAAAGGTGGATTAGAAATTAATTGGAAACTAAATAATCTTATCCTAAAAAATGAATGAGTCAAAGAACAAATCATAGAAACAATTTTATTAAAGAGAATGACAACATTGAGACAACATACCAAAATTTATAGGATGCAGCCAAAGTAAGGGAAAATGTACATTCTCTAAATGCTTACGTCAATAAAATAGAAAAAGAGAGATCGGTGAATTGGGCATGAGGTTAAAAAAAAAAACTAGCAAAAGAACAAATTAAAAACTGCTAATTAAACACCAAATTGGAAATCCTGAAAATCAAAGAAGACATTCATAAAACTGAAAGCTAAAAAACTGTTGAACTAATAATAAAACTGGGAGTTGGTTTTATGGGAAAAAGAATAAAATAGATAAAATAAAGTAAATAAAATAGTAAAATAGATTTAACAAAAAGAAGAAAACTAAGTTACCAGTATGGAAAAGGTAAATTTACCCCCAGTGAAGAGGAATTAATTTAAAAAAATTTTAAAGCTATTTTGCCAAATTTTATGCCATACATATGACAATTTAAATTAAATGGATGATGAATATTTACAAAAATATGTTGCCCAGATTAAAAGAAGAAATAGAATATTTAAATAACTTCATCTTAGAAAAATAAAATTGGTCAAGCCATCAATGAACTCCCTAAGAAAATAACCCCAGGACCAGATGATTCACAGGTGAATTCTACCAAACATTTAAAGCACAGATAATTGCAATACTATATGAACTATTTGGGAAAATAGGCAAGAAAAAGGAGTCCTACTGAATACCTTTCATGACCCAAATAAGGTGCTGATACCTGAACCAGGCAGAGCAGAAACAGAGAAAGAATACTGTAGACCTATTTCCCTGATGAATATTGATGCAAAATTTTTGAATAAAGTACTGGCAAGGAGATTGCAGCAGTATATCACTAAGATCCTATTACCTGTGACCAGGTGGAAGATTCAGAGCTGATTCAGTTTTAAGAAAGCTATCAGCGTAAGTGACTACATCAGTAACCAACAATAGGTGTAGAAAAGTGTTTTGGCAAAATGCAACCCCTATTTCTATGAAAAGCCCTAGATAGCATAGGGAATAAATGGAGCTTTCCTTACAATGATAAGTAGTATCTATCTAAAATCATTAGCAAGCATCGTCTGTAATGGAGACAAGCTAGAAGCCTCCCCAGTAAGAACAGAGGTGAAGCAAGAACGGGCCACAAGATAATAAAACTATCTCCTCAAAACTGAACCAAGAAGCTAGTTGAAACAATAATTTTTACAAAGTAGCTGGATATAAATGAAACCCAGATAAATCATCAGTATTTCTATGTATTACCAACAAAGTCTAGCAGCAAGAGCTAGAAAGAGAAATTCCATTTAAAATAACTATAGACAATATAAAATACTTGGGAGTCTATCGAACCTGGGAACTATATGAACACAATTACAAAACACTTGTCACCCAAATAAAGGCAGATCCAAACAGTTGGAAAAATATCAATTGCTTATGGATAGACCAAGCCAATACAAAAAAATTGACAATTCTTCCTAAATTAATTTACTTATTCAGTGCTATTGCAGTCAGACTACCAAAAAATTATTTTATAAAGCTAGAAAAAATAACAGGAATAGCACCAATGATAATGAAATATTATGAAATCAGAAATTTCTGTGATACAAACCCAAAAGACGATAGTAATTCCATATCATTTATAAGATGAACCCCAAAGAAAATCACAAATTTGTCATAACATCTCTTGGAATTCTTGGAAGAAATGAAGTAAGAGGGGAAAAAAAGCCTATAAATTAGAGATCTAAATGAAAAAATAAAGAGAATAAAAGACCTCAAAATAATAATTTGAAGAATAAACATTATATCATCTTATTCCTTGATAACATATTAGAATATAGATGAATGACTATGAAACAGTAAACAATGTCTGAATAAAATCAAAAGATGAAAAAAACAGAAGAAAATACAAGTTATCTCCTCTTAAAAACAACTGATTGTATTAAGACATGGTCTATAGCAAATATAAAAGAGGTTAGATGGTCATAATCTTTGATGGTTATAAAGATTACAGTTTTTTCAGGAGATTATAACCTTTTAGGGTTCCTCTTCCTTAGAAATTCATGCTGTCTAGCACCCTTAGGATACAATTTAATCTGCAATATTAATATTGTCATATACATCATTTATTCACATCAGTAATGCACTGATTAGTCTTTCCCACTTAATAAAGTTGTGTAATTTTGGTTTTATGTACACTGAAAATTTTATATCACAAAGGTTTATATATCAAGGAATTAATATTTTAAAATCTACCTTAAATTGAAATGGAATTTTCTACTCATGATGAAGAAAGCTTTTTCTTAAAAAAAGGGTGATTTTTGGAGGGGAAAAATAACTTGATGATAACATGATTTTGCTCCATGTTCACTACAAATTCAACTAACAGTCTTTGATTACCTCATTGATGATGACTGCATGGAGTGTAATAATGACTAAATTATGTAATTAATCCATGGAGCATATAACTAAATCAGGAGTACAAATTTGTTAGCAAAATTTGAATTAGGAAAAAATATTTCAGCAACTTTCAAGAAATTCCCTTTTGTTGAAGGAAATGTCTTATGAAGGAAAAATGTCTTAATTTCCTTAGAATTTGAAATTCTTCAGATTATGAACATGTTTAATATAGATCTCTATGATAATGCTTAGCAGACTGTTTGTACTTAGTATGATATTGGTAATGGTGATCCAAATAGCTGTTAAATTTCCAGCTACTTCTGAAACAGTGGATTTTGATTCCATTATTTGGATTTGTAACTGAAAAAAAAAATCTGACTCTTAAAGAGTTAAACCATTGCTTATCTTAATCTAATATCCTTTTTAACCAAATGTTTGTTATATGACACTTCATATTAATGAGTTTTTGTATTATGCTTATTCATCAGTAGTATGTAATCTTAGAAGCCAGAAGGGACTTTACAGCTCAGCCCCCATCATTTACAGATGAGGAAACAGGCACAGAGAGAGGAAGTAGCTTGTTCAAGGTCACGCAGCTGCTATTTATTTATCAGAGTAGGGAACTGAATTCTTTTCAAACTATTAGTCCTATGAGCTTTCCACTATAAGACTTTAAGCAAGAGAAATTAGAATAAAATTTGAGAGGGGAAACAAATATAATAAATAGAAGAAATTAAGGTTAAAAAACTTTAGAGAATGAGGGAAAGAATGCCACTACAAAGAGATAAAGGATTCCTCGTCTGCAAACATATTCCAGAGTGAAGCTGCATGGATATTTTGTTTATAGCAAAGATATTAGCTGAAAACTGTGACTATGAAGAGCAAGGTTTCTATCTTCTTGGTCATCATTTCTGAAAACTATACACACACATACATACATACATGTACATACATATATATAAGCTTGTTGACTTTTTTGTTTTGTTTTAAATATTAGCTCTTTTTTAAACATAATAATAGAAGAGTATTTTGATACTTTTTTCATATCTGGTGGGGGGAAATGCATGGTTAAATTGGACCTTTGTTCAGTTAATAGATCATGTTCTCATTTCTTAAATAATATATTTATAAATTGTAGGTAATATTCTTAATTTTGGTTATCTGATACTCTGTCAGAAATAGAAAAATTCTCTTACATTTTAGTAAATGACATTTTTCTTACAGTGTACTAATTCTTTTTTTAAAAAAAGATTAAAGGGAGTACTTAGATCTAAGAATTAATTGAAAGTTAAATCTGATATGTAGTAGATGACAAATTAGTGTCAATTCCTGCATTCTACTTATCCCTATCAACTATTTTTCTGAAAAAAAAAAAACAAAACAAAACCATGGAGGATAATTATCATCTGAATCAGGTTATGCCACTGTAGAAACAGTTTAAGATGAGCCTAGGGCTTCTCGTCTTGACCATATATTTTCTCTTGCTTTTTCTAGACAGTAATTTTGATGGACCTGTGAGCTTAACAGTATGAATACTTTGTGTATATCCTTTCATACTGTGCAATGTCCTGTAGTGAATGCTTCATAAGAAGTCAGTTACCCATTGTGCTTGGAACCTTCTACAATATAGGATCATGGATAAAGAGCTGTAAGGGACCACAATGACTTCATTTTAGAAACGAGGAAACTAAGGTCTAGGGAAATGGAATGATCTACCCCAGATCTTCTAACTACAGAGCCTTTGCTCTGTGTGCTGTACTGTTTGACATTGCATGAATATTGGAACATATGGGCTGTGCATAAATTATTCCTTACTCTCAATACATGACGAGTCTTTTCTTTCTGGTCACAGATCTAGCAATCAAATGGTTGATATCCTTTATTCAGTCTCTGCACAATTCTTTGTTGGCAGTATGTGTTAGTCTTTGTATACACACTATACCCCCCTCCCTTGTCCTTTGAGTGACACAAAACTTTAATTTTTTAGTGATTATAGTTTTCCATGACTCATAGCCAAATATCATCTCTAAGAGAATATCAATTTTTAAATTTTGGCACTTGTTTGAGTGAGAAAAAACTGCAATTTTCCTTATGCTTTCTAAGCCACTTACTCTCTCCTGGATCTAGTTTATTGTTAGTTTGTATTGTGGACGACATATCCACCTGCATGTCATGGTCTGGATAATAAACGTTCTTCATCTACCTGATTTTTCTTACGTTTATATTGAAACTCCATTCAATCCACAGCAGAAGTTGTGACTGTGCCTTCCCTTGTTCAGGGATCTTCAGTATAGCTTCTTAGTGCCTCTAGCATAAAACACAAGCAGTTTAGCACTTAGAATGCTTCATATTCTGGTTCCAGCCTGCCCATCCTAATTTATTTTTCATAACCGCCCTTCACACCTCATGTATTCCTGCCTACTTGCTCATCTCCAAACATTGTATTCTTTTTTTGTCTCCTTGCTTTTGCACAAACTGTCCTCCATACTTAGGATGCATTCTCTTCACCTTCACCTCCTAGAGTGCTTGAATTCCTTCAGATTTCATCTCAAGTGCCACCTTTTACAGAGAATTTTCCTGATCTCCCTAATTGTTAGTATTCTCTCCTGCCTCAAATTATCTTGTTTTTACTTATATTTTTGCATGCGATATCCCTCAGTACTCCTATTCTGGGAATAGGAGTAATAGTGCTGATGAAGCCACATTGATTGGTGATAAGGACATGACCCTAATGAGATAGGCTGTGAACACTTCTGTAGTGTTCTCAACAGACTGTCATCAATCAATGCTGAAGCTATTGACCATACTTCAGGTTGAAGTCAGTACCTCTTTAGACAAACTTCCAATTAAAGAAGCCTTTTTGAATGCCATTAGGCTGTACTCCTATTGCAAAGCACCTGGTACTGATTCTGTTCAATGTAGTCGATTCCAGCTTTATAAGGCAGGAAGTCCACTGCTCATACAAAAGCTGACTGAAATTTTCCTGGATATATGACAAGAGGAGGTTGTTCCCCAGGAGTTCAAGGATGCCTTCATTGTCCATGTCTATAAAGGAGATCAGAGGGAGGTCTCTCTTAATCATTGCTGGCAAGATTCTTGCCACAGTCCTCCTTAATTGGCTGATCTTTCTCAAAGACGGTGTCATACTCTGACAATAAATGACCAAAAGAGTCACAGAGATTATGCAACTACTGTTAACTGTGAATTCTACCAAAGAATTCAGAGGTAATACCCCATCTGTTAACTCTGAAAAATAAAATAAAACTAAAGAGCTCACAGTGGTTATAAACAGACAGACAGAAAACCCTTTATTCCATTTGAGGAAACTAGACATGCGTACCAGGTCTGCTGTAGTACCAAAGAGACCCAAAGCAACCAAGTTGAGTCTTGATATGTAATAGTAGTGAGTAGACAAAGAACCAAGCAGTTAGCTGAATCCATGAGCGGGTAGCAAGTGAGGCAAGTTTGAGTCATAGCAGGGCTTCATCACCAGGACATGGTTCCTTCAGGTGCTTATCTGAACTCAGGGACCACTATTCTGTGATTTTATTGTAGCAGAGTTTATACTGAGGGAGAACACAAAGGATTGTTGTTTTGCCAGACTCAGTGTGCACAACTTGCTTGCTGGGCCTTAGCTCTGGAAAATAAGGTATCTCCTAATAGTAAAAAGAGAGGGGATGCTCTTGGCATGTGGATCCCAACAATAGTCATGTACCTGTGAGCCAGTGTGGCTTCAGAAAGACTGAAGAATCATTGATATGTTATTTTCTACCTGACAACTCCAGGAGAAATGCCAGAAGCAGAACAGAGGTCTGTATATCACATATGTTGATCTGGCCAGTTGTGAAAGTTTGTGGAAAATTATGTCAAAATTTATTTGTTTGGAGAAATTAATCAGTATTGTACATCACTTTCATGATGCCATGCTCGCCCAGGTTCTGGATAATGAACAATGGTCTTGAGTTTTCTTAGTCACCAATGGAGTGAAGCAGGGCTCTGTGCTTGCTTCCATGATGTTTTCTGTGATTTTGTCAGATACCTTCAGAGAGAGAATGACAGTGGCATCAAGGTCAGCCACCACAGAGATGGTAAATTAACTTGAAAATGCTACAAGCCAAGACTAAAGGGGAGGGAGGGTTGGTGCATGATTTTTTGTTTGCAAATCACTGTGCACTCAGTGCAGCCTCTGAGGCTGAGATGCAGCAGAACATGGATCAGTTCTCTGCTGCACAAGCTAATTTTGACCTAACACTTAACACCAAAAAACCACGCATTCTCCAGCAGCTAGCACCACACCATCCATTGCAACAAGTGGAGAAATTGTGAATACTGTAGACATTGACCTTGGCCAGTAAACTTCCCAGGGATGTCCACAGAAATGATGAGGTTGATGCATGCATTTCCAGAGCTCGCTCAGTGTTTGGGAAGCTCCAAAGGAAAGTGTGGAAGAGAAGAGGTGTTAGGCTGCCTACTAAGCTGAAGGTCTACAGAACTGTTTTGCCGACCTCATTGTTGTACACCTGTGAAACCTGAACAGTATACTAGCACCATGCCAGGAAACTTCTTTGCTTCCATTTGAGTTGTCTTAGGAAGATTCTGAAGGTCTCCTGGGAAGATACAGTCCTTTCTTGAGTTAAACTGCCAAGCATTCAGATTCCACCACAGAGAGTGCAGCTCTGATGGGCTGACCACATTGTTTAAATGGCAAACATATATTTGCATAAAAGTTTTCTAGAGAACTCACAAAAGGCAAGTGCTCACATGATGGTCAGAAGAAGCAATACAGCAAAACTTTCAAGTGAAGAACTTTGGATTTGATTGTGAGACATGGAAGATACAAGCACAGGACCACCCAGGATGGCATGCCCACCTCAGAGAATGTGCTGTGCACTTTGAGTAAAGTAAAATGTCAATTGGCCAAAAGAAATAAGAAATGCACATATTTAGGGACATCTCTACTCCAAATGTTCACGTGGATTGTTTGTGCCTAATCTGTGATAGACCCTTTCAAGCTTATATTGGTCTAATCAGCCACAGTTGGACACACTGTACCTTGATGCTGCCATAGTGATGTCATTTTGGTCCTTTTGGAGTATGAGGGGCAACCCATCATGTGGAAGGTACATTGCTAAGTATTTCTGTAACTAAGAAAAACAAAAAAATAGTCCTTGCTTTCAAAGTACATATGTTCTAATGTATGAAACACAACCCATAAGTAACTGTTTGCATACAAGATAGATACTAAGTAGATGGAAGGCAATCTGGAGAGGAAAGCATTATCATCTGAGGGGAATAAGAAAGGCCTTCTTCAGAAGGTGAGCTTTGAGCTGAATTTTGAAGGAAACCAGGGAAACTAGAAATGGAAGTAAGGGGACAGAGTATTGGGCTTTCCCACAGTAAATGCTCAGTAAATGTTTGTTGAACTGAAAGTTATTATAATTTAAGGTCTTCCTTAGAAATAATTATTTTTAATCATAGTACATCATTGTCAATATTTCAATTTAAAAAGCTTGTTATTAATGTGATGTGGTAGAGTTTATATGTATTCTGCATTGGTTTTATGTTTTGTTACTAAATTTTATTTTTTAAAGATCACTACTACTTGCAGAACTTGAAAAAGAAGAAAAGGAAAAAGATTGGTATTATGCTCAACTTCAAAACCTAACTAAAAGGATAGATAGTCTTCCTTTAACAGAAAATGTAAGTAATTAAAAGTCTGACTTATTTAGATGCAATAACTGGTTCTGCATATCGGTAATAGCCATATTAATGTATATTTTACAGTATCTGTGCTAAAAGCTACAAGTACCTGCCATCTTATTAATGTAGGTGCTCTGTAAAGAAACTACTCTTATTTCCAGCTCTGAAAGAAGCCATCACTTTTGAGTAGTATTACAGTTAAGTGAATTCAAATTGTTGTAATGACCATATCTAAAAAGTAATCATTTATATTTTGGTGTCAGTTTTTAAGGGTCTGTGAGTAGAATTGCTGTATTGTTTTCATTTTTTAGCCAAATTTTGTGTAAAGACATAAATGGTATGCTTACTAAATTTGTAGGTCAGAAAGGGAAAGTTTACGTGTTGTATAACAGGATCCAAAAAAAAAAATCAATAATTAGAACATTATTCTAATTAAGAATAAATACAAATATATTTGGATTTTACTCTTGTATTTCACAAAGAAAACTAAACTTACTTATTACTTTCTTTTGCAAATCTCAATAATAAAACCATAAGGTTTTTCTTAAACTGATACTTGACTGTGTTCTCATACATATATATATATATATATAGAGAGAGAGAGAGAGAGAGAGAGAGAGAGAGAGAGAGAGAGAGAGAAAGATATACTCTCTACTAAGATATGAAGTATACGTCATCTACTAAGATGAAATTTCATAGAACCAGGGATGTGCTGGTGCCAGCTAGAACTGATTCCTGTGGACTGTTAAATTTTCATTGTGAACATTTAAACCTTACAACGGGTAAATCAGAGCTTAAGTTAATGTTTTGTTGATTGTCCAGATTTAAAAAAGTGATAGAGAAAATGTTGATAATTCATATTAAATTTAAAAATGTGTTGTGTGTTTCCTTGCTCCGCAATCCCACTGCCTTGGAGCCTCCAGCACATTGCTGAATAGGATTAAGAAGA